>NC_136124.1:12980338-13668873 GCF_965212315.1 Lampetra planeri | reverse complement strand
GGCCGGGTCGTCCGTGGTAACGGGGTTTATTGACGGGGTTGAGGTCCGGGTGCTTGTGGACACGGGTGCGTCAGCCACTATCATTTCGGACCTTATTTATAACATCCTTCCCGTCCAATGTCGACCCCTTTTGCCGGTGGACGTACCATTTTACGCGGCAAACGGGGGATCCTTGGGGTTCATCGGCCAGATTCGGGCGACTATTTCTATTGGCGATATCAAATTGGCGGGTCCTATTTTTGTATCATCATCGCTGGCAGTTCCTTGTTTACTAGGTACTGACTTTCTGGCTAAAATGCCCATCAAAATTCTCATAGATCACAGGCCTGCATTGAGCTTCCATCGGGACGACGGGTTGCATTTTTGACGAGTCCTACTAAAATACGCACGGTTTGTGCAACGGTGCAGGCGCTGGCAACTCAGACTGTACGGGTACCCCCGGGATCGCAAATGTTGGTACCCCTTCGATTGAGGAAACCCCTCGGGGTGGATGCGGGGGGACAGGGAGTTCTGTTGGGGCCGTTTAACAGAGCTGTTGGGGGCCTCGGCTTAGCGGTGGCTCAGACCATGGTGCGGGCGGGCAGTGAGCCGTTCGTTATGGTCCTGAATACGGGGTCGCGGCCAGCCGTAATTACACAGGGAACAGTGCTGGCTCACGCGGCGCCGCTACCCGTCGAGGAACAGCTCGTTGCTCACGCGGATTCGAGGGTCGATACGCATCCTCAAATTGAGGAGGGGACAGAGTGGTTGGACTCGTTGTGTGCTGGATCTAGTCACTTGTCTAGTGTACAGTTGGGTGCGTTGAGGGGCTTGCTTCTCGAATTCGCTGACGTGTTTAGCAGACACAAGTATGATATTGGCTGCACAGACCTGTTGCGCCACCACATAGCGATGGGGGACGCGGCCCCTATTCGACAGAATCCCTTCCGGCTCAGCCCAGCCGAGAAGGAGCATGTGCAGTCGGCGGTTAATGACATGTTGGCGGCCGACATCATTTTGCCCTCTTCCAGTCCGTGGGGTGCTCCCATCGTCCTTGTTAAAAAACAGGACGGGTCTTTGCGGTTCTGTGTCGATTTCCGCCGCCTAAACAAAGTCTCAATGGCCGACGCGTATCCGCTCCCTAGGATGGATGAGTCGCTGGATGCCTTGGAGGGAGCACAGTTTTTTTCGACGCTTGATCTGCTTTCGGGATTTTGGCAATTGCCCCTCGATGACGAATCGAAACCAAAAACCGCTTTCCGGACACCGGGAGGCCTATTTGAATTCAACCGATTGCCCATGGGCTTACATTCCGCTCCCGCCACGTTCCAGAGGCTCATGGAATTGGTTTTGTCAGGACTCCAATGGGACACCTGTTTGATTTACCTCGATGATATCATCGTTTTCAGCCGGACTTTTGAGGAGCACCTCCAGCGACTGAGAGCGGTGTTCCTCAGGATGCGTTCCGCTAAACTTAAATTTAAACCGGCAAAATGTTACCTGCTTCGGGAATCGGTCAGGTACTTGGGCCATATCGTTAGCCGTTCAGGGATCTCGACAGACCCTGCTAAGACGCACTGCGTCAGCTCATGGCCAACGCCGACCTCGGTCACTGAAGTCCGCAGCTTCATAGGATTCGCCTCCTACTACCGTCGTTTTGTCAAACAATTTGCCACCATAGCCAGGCCCCTGCACGCTCTGATGGCTAAGGGTGTGAGGTTTCACTGGGGGCCGGAAGAGGAGGCTGCGTTCTGCTCCCTTCGTGACGCCTTGGTGCGGGCTCCCCCCTTGTGTTACCCCGATTTCACGCAACCGTTTCTGCTCGACACGGATGCCAGTAACACGGGTATCGGGGGAGTGCTCTCACAGGTGGTCGGGGGGGTCGAACGGCTGGTCGCCTACGGTAGCAGAGTTCTGTCACCTGCGGAACAAAGCTACTGCGTAACGCGTCGTGAATTGCTGGCGATTGTTTTTTTTATACAGCAGTTCAGGCCGTATCTTTACGGCCGTCCTTTTGTGGTTCATACGGACCATGCGGCTCTCCAATACGCTATGCGGGTGGCACAACCCTCCGGCCAATTGTCCCGATGGTTGGAGGTCCTTCAGGACTACCAATTCACGACGATTTACTGTAAGGGATTGCGCCACTCGAATGCGGATGCCTTGTCGCGATTGCCGCTGCGCACGGAATGTGCATGTCTGCTGGGATCGGCGCAGTGTAAACCCCCTGTCGCCGACCCCGCGGAAGTTTTGCTCGCAGCCACTGACACTACGGGGGTCGACGCTCCTACGGGGACGGACTCGTTACTAGCGTTGCCTCTCATCGAGTGGGGCCGTCTCCAAATGGCTGACAGCTCCCTACTCACGCTACGTCGGAAGGTTGATGCTCCCGGAGGGGGGGAAACGCGGGTCGGTTCCTGGGTGTGCAGACAGGGCCTCTTGATGAAGTGGGACAACATGTCTCGGCGTCATGCGCTCGTTGTGCCATTTGCTATGCGGGGGAGGGTCGTTCTGGCTGCTCATGAACGACTCATGCATCTGGGTTTTCACAAAACGCTTGCCCTAATCCAGCGAGACTATTATTGGCCGGGGATGGGCAACGACGTGGCGAACATCCTTAAGGGATGTGTAGGGTGCGCCCAAAGAAAACCACCACCGATAGCGGCTAATCCACCGCTGCAATCCATTCAGGTTTCACGCACAAACGAACTGGTTGCGCTCGACATCTTGGGGCCTTTTCCCGCTACACCTAGGGGTAATAAGTACCTGCTGGTTGGCGTAGAGTACTTCACCCGTTGGCCCATGGCATGGCCACTCGCCAACCAGTCGGCTGCGGCAGTGGCGGACGCCTTTGTCCAGGGCTATGTTCTGGACAAGGGCGCCCCCGAACGCTTGCTGACGGACCAAGGGAAACATTTTTCGAGTGTTTTGTTGCGCGAGGTGTGCGACCTGTTGGGTACAAAGAAAGTGCGTACCTCCCCGTACCACCCGCAGACTGACGGAATGGTTGAACGTCTGAACAGGACCATTACTTCTATGCTGTGCCAACAGGTCTGCAACGATCAGGTTGATTGGGACTTACAGGTACCTGGGGTACTTGCGGCCTATCGAATGGCCCCTCATGCGGCGACGGAGTTTTCCCCATTTTTTCTCATGTATGGGCGGGAGGCCGATCTGGCCATGGACGTCCAACCTGGGATTTCCCAGCCACGCGAAAAGTCTAAATTGGCAGACCACATCAAATTTAATATCGCCAAACTGGCTGAAGCGCGAGAGGCTGCGAGATTGAATTCGCGGTCTCGGCAGATCGCGAACGAAAGGTTGCATGAACGAAGGGTGCATATGCACGATTGGAAACCAGGCGATAAGGCCTGGCTGCATTGTCCACATACACCGTTGGCTACGTCCCCTAAATTGTTGAGGCCATGGAGGGGACCGGTGGAAATTGTGCGTGTTGCACGACCCCAGAGTATACAGATTAAATGGGAAAACGCCGTTGGTACGTGCACCCCTCCCGACTGAAACCCTTCGCGGCACCGCGTGACCCCACTTTGTGCCGTGGCGACCGAGCGTGTGATGTGGCCGTCGACTCGGGGAGGGATGTGTCGCAGGCTGATCCTCACGTGTCTCCGCCTGACCCACCCCCAAGTGTCTCGGACCTGACGGCTGTTGACCGTCGGGAACCGGAACCCCGCGGCACGCGCGGATCTCCGATGCCTGGCCCGTGCCTTCCTGGACTGCCGGCACCACCGGACGGTCAACCGCGTCGGGTGCCGTACGACGGACCGGCAAGGCGGACTCGTGCTAGGACACAACACTTTTCATGAAGAAAAAAAAAAAAAAAAAATTCAAACCCGAGCTCGCCGCCGCGTTCCCCCTCTGCCGGGGTAATGTCCCGTTCAAGGGGCGCTCGGAAAGAATGGGACGCTGCACGAGTCGGAAATTTTTTTTTCTTGCATACACATTTATTGTTGTCACTCGCCGGATTGTACATATTGTTCTTGTTGTGTTGTTGCGATTGTTGTTGTGTTACGGGGCACACATGGGGGGGGGGGGAGTAATAAATTTTTATAGCAGCCGGGTCGGCTGCGAGCTATGTGGTAGGGGGTGATGTAGTGGTGGTGTTGACGTGCGCCGACAGTGATGGATTACGGGGCGGCGCGGGGTGCGGGGTTGGGCACGCATGTGGGCGTGGTGTGGACGCGCGCGCCGGGAGGGAGTGAGTACGGGGCGGCGCGGCGTAGGGGATTGTGCGCGCTGACACGAGGTGAGAAAAGGGGATCGTGGGCAGCGCGCAGTGATTGGTCAAAAGGGATGGGTGCTCTCAGCGACGTCCGCAGGATGGGCATAGAAGAGGACGCGCGGGAGCACTCGTGGTTGTTGTTAACCAGTTGAAGATTGAAGACGGAGTTGAAGAAGTAGTGCCCTGAGACCCCTAGTCCCGCTGTCCTTGTCGGGACCGGGGCCCTGTGTGGCTCGGAGGCGAGACTGTGGGACCCGTGGTCCGACGCCCATGTGGGTCGGGACTGTGGGACCCAGAGTCGAGACGGACATCCCGGCTGGGGGTGTTCCGAGAGGCTACGGGGCGTAAGAGCCCGTGTTGGTGTAGCCTGGAGAACCGTGTGGGTTAGGCTGGTGTTAGCCACCCGTGTAACCAAGTGGGTGTTGGTCACCCGAGTAACTATAGCTGGTGTTAGTCACCCGTGTAACTATAGTTGGTGAAATAAAAGAGTGTGCTACCCGTGAAGTCGTCTCCCGCCGAGTTACTACATTACACATGCACTCGTCGATTGCCATTCGTGTACCCTCGTACTTTACACAAAGGACTGTTGGAGCAAGTGCTGGCAGCGAGGAGCACCTATGAAGGCCGGTACAACACATCAGGGGGTGGGTGGCCAGCATCACACCCGACCGCCTTTGTCTCCCGAGTAGTGATGTTTATACACGGCACCAGGTACTCATTTGAGGCTGAATCGAGGTCCAGGAACAGTTCAGTTAATCGTCACTGGTGGTGTTGCCCATGAGCGGGAATCGAACCCGGGTGGCCAGGTTCATTGCGCAGTGTAGCGCTAACCGCTACACCACCGCTCCCCACACACACGCGCCCTCTCCCAGCCCTCCCCTACCAAGCGCCCCTCTCCCCTTCCCTCTGACCCCACACGTTTCCGTGCCACACCGATTCATATAATCAGCAACCGGCCACCACTGCCAACACAGCAACACAAAGAGCAATGCCAAACACAACCATTTACAGCCGTTCATCAAACCACTTATGGATGAAGGCCTCCTCAAGCTCTGTCAGATACGGGGATTGTTTGACCATACTGCACAATAATAATAATGTATAATATTTTAACATTCATACGTCGTTGATAAAACGTCTCAGCCGCTCAAAGCGCCTTACATCAACATCTCAAACATTCAAAGGGGCACGTCCAGTGGCAGCCGCCCCCTGCGTGGAACGAGGGTGACTCACCGTTGTCGCCTCTCAAGTGGGCGCTAGTGAAGGACCTCGAATTGGATATCGCGAGCCACTGACATGAGCCGGGATTCGCCATGAGGGGGTCGGGGGGACTCCTCGGTTGAGGACGCAAGGAGAGGGCCCCAGGCAGAATTCAATTGCCTGCCACCCACAACTGCGCCGTGCCGTCGCAGCAACACCACGCGGACCAGCGGGGCAAGAAGGGCGCGATGTTCGCCTTGCATTGCAAACTGTGACATTTTAGTTTGGCCTACAGAAGTGGGGGGTTGGGAAGAGGAGATTTAGACGGGGGGGGGGGCTGTGAGGGATTAAAGCTCGGAGCAGCCCCGATTAACAACTCCCAGCTCTGCTTTGCATTTCGAGCACACGGACGAGATGCGGCGTTGCCCGGCAACGGAATACACCGGCGCTACGCGAGCAAGCTGGTCTCTAGGCAACAACTACAGCCCAGACCCCCCACTAACACCCCCCCACTAACACCCCCCCACCCGTCCCGCTCACCCCCCACTAACACACCCTCACCCGTCTGCTCACCCCCTGCACCCTCATCAGCGACCCCCCCCCCCCCTTAGCACCCGCGTGTGTCCACCTCCGCACATGTTCAATCGCATCGGGGCCTCGCTGCGTAGCCCGTGCAGTGTTCTGGGGTTGTTGATAGCGAACGCGCACAGATGGCTCGGGCCTCCCATATGCGGGCGGTCTAATCTGAGTACGTTGTTGTGGCGGTGGTGGTGGCGGTGGTGGTGGCGGTGGGTGTGTGAACGGCAGACAGAAGTGGCAGAGGATTGTGTCGAGCCCAGTGACCTGCGTTTAATTCCCTCACGGTGCAACAAAAACACCAGTGGCCAACATTTCCCTCAGCCAACACTGCCGCTGTGTCATCTCCAGCTTTCATATGTGACCACAAATACACAAACACACCAAAATAAAACACGCGTCGTACGTACGGCGACACGCACAATACTTATTGATCACCCACGCGGGCGCCTGTCCCGAGTCTACACCACAAATCATTACTGCGGCACTGCGGTCTGTGTTTTGTATTCTCGCTCGCTCTCTGCCATGTTTCCCCGTGATATTCAAAGTGATCCCTCCTCTCGCCCAGCCTTGGTGCTGTGTTGCTGCTGCTTGAGTGGGAATACACGGGGAGACATGGGGGGGGGAGGGGGGAGACACGGGGAGCCTCCTTCTCAACGAGATTCCCCGGGATTTATAGATTTATAGATGTTTGCCTTTCACGAGGAAGCGATTGATGGCGTTCTCACAAATCACGTTAAAATTAATCTTTCGTTAAGTTTAAATGCCCGGACAATGATAGAACGCTCACATTTTATGACATGGCCCTACTGTGCATGTAGAATTTAGAGCGAGCTGTGTCTCTCCCAAGTAAATTCCGGCCAGAAATCGTCAGTGGTTGGTGCAGTAGCTTGCACACACACACACACAGACCCGAGAGTTATCCGTGGGTAAGAACAGCAGTGGCAATTGCTATCTCAACTTTGTCTGGGCTTCCTCAAGGTCATCTTAGCCTAAAGAGTAAATGCTTGGTATGTTGATGGTGATGCGCGAAGGGTAGCTGAGTGGGCAAGATGCCTCCCTAAACACCCACTTCTGTGTCATTTTAGCCTCAAGAGAGTCAAAGGTCAATGGGATTTCCTCCTCACAGGAGCATTGAGGCATTCGTGATGATCTTTTGGTTACACTCGTGAGCCAGTGGTGGAAATCCCACCTTCCTATGGCAGAGGTAAATCTATTCATTGGAGAACCACCGTTAACTTCCTCCCACAAAAAGTGGCACGGGCGTCCTCGATATACGTTTGGGTTTCACTCTTGATCATCTGAAACGTTAAGTGAAAACTCGCATATCGATCTGAAACGTTAAGTGAAAACTCGCATATCGAAACGTATTTTCCCGTAAAGTCCTATTATATAATTTCGGATGCATTCCTCAAAATATATATTATCTGACCCAAATCTATTAAAACAACACTTTCAACACAACTGAGATATATTTGCATGCTTACATATGGAGAATAACTAGACAGGTCATTAAAAACAAGTAAATGCACACTGCGATTTATTCACCGTAACTGCTGTTGGCCAAACATGCCCAATGCTGAAAAATTAAACCTTGCAAATGACCCAATTGGGATCGCACAGCGGCAACGTCGCTCCCCTACTGAGCCCTGTGCAATTGGATCATCGTGCGTGCGCGTCACAGACGACACACGCGAGGGAGCCCTTCCCTGTCGGTCTGTCTGTCTGTGGGTCTCTCTCTCTGTGTTTCACGCTTCTGCTTGCTGCTGTCCTCGCATTGATCCCAAGTGGCCGGCAATTTTTCCCCTCATATTTATTCGATAAAATAATAATACATATGAATAATATATAAAATAAATAAATTACATAATATATAATCTATTGGTCATATATTACAAATGCATGTGTTACAATGTAATGTACAAGCTTTACTACCCGGCTTCGCCCGAGACTTGGATTCTTGTCTTTGATTAATACACGGCCTACGCGGAGGGTGGGGGGGATGTGTGACGTTGCAGGCACACTACGTAACGCTGCAGCATGCGGGTGACATGACAGATGTGACGTCACCGCTCACTTTCGTGCAAAACATATCCATTATTGCGCCCCCCCCCTCCCCAAAATACAAAAGTCTATTTTATACCTTTTTGCATTGTGTACAGTCTTGAAACTACTCATATGCCAAATTTCAAGTTTGTTGCATGTCGGGAGGTATGCTAAATATTTTTAACAGGCACACATTCACAAATTTCCCTTTTATATATATGTAGTGCTGTGCTTTTACACGCACAACTTCTTGCTTTTCTGTCGTCACTTTTTTTCCACTAACGAAGCACATTCCAGCCACATTCCTCCGGCGCATTCTCCGCTCGTTCGCCGCGCTCCGCCGGTCTCGCTCGCTCCGCTCCACTGTCTCTCCCAACTCTACCTCTCCGCTTCTCAGTCACAGTCTCGCCGCTCTCTCGCGGTCTCTCCGTCTCACTCTCGCCGCTCTCTCGCGGTCTCTCCGTCTCACTCTCGCCGCTCGCTCGCGGCTTCTCCGTCACGCTCCAGCCGCTCTCTCACGGCTTCGCCGTCTCACTCTCCTCTAGCCGCTACCCGATACTTCTTCCTTCACTCCACTGCTACCCTATACTTTATGTTACGCCACTGCTACCCTATACTTCTCGTTACTCCACTGCTACCCTATACTTCTCGTTACTCCACTGCTACTCTAGACTTCTTCTCTTCAGCTCCGACCTTCTGCATTCGCTCCCAGGCACGACTCCGCTCCAACTCTCCGCAACTCTCAAACTCCCTTCTTTTTATCCCCGTCCTTATTAATTCCTAATTAATTGGTTGGCGTCCCCCCGACGCCCCTCGCCCCCAGCCCCCGCTGCCACCTGCCTCTTTTCCCAAACTTAGAGGCGCCATCTCTCGCACAACAACAACAACCAGCCAATCACGGCCTCACATCCTTAATTGCCCAACTGCCCATCTCCGACTCACCCCTCAGCCCCTGACGACAGCTGCGTGCCCCAATATGCCCCCACTGTACCCCACACGCACGTGTGTGCAATTTCCCCCCTTGGCGCGTATTAAACCACTACACCACCCACCCCCCCCCCCCCCGTGAAAAAGAATTAGCCGTCCCAGGCTAAGCTCGACCAACGTAACACGCGGCAAGCACACGACAAAACCCCACATAAAATTACAAGATTCCCCCCTTACCGACGTATTCAGTCCAACTACGGCGCACGAAATTTCAAAGAAAAGTCTTTCCCCGAGAGCGGGTTCCCGCCGCCGGTCCATCACCCCGGCCTGGGTGAACAGGGGACAAGGGCTGGGAGCACCCCCTCGTTGGCACGGGGCAGTGTTCTGCCCCTGATGCGTGCCTGCCCTCATAACAGCGGTCCTCCACTGGCGCGACCGCATTCCGCTCCCATGCATCTCGGGGCAGCACACGAGATTGCGGCCGGCCAGAGAGCCTGCCAGAAAGCCTCTCCGGAGTCAAAAGCGACGGTCCTGTTGACCCCGGAACGGGGTAATCCGTGGTTGTAGTTGCCCGGCGCCCTTGGAAAAGCGCCTCTCCGTCTCCAGCAGTCCCGGGCGAAGTGTCCTCGACGCCCGCACTCGTAGCACGTCCGCGGGGCGCCACCCCCGTACATCTCGGGGCGGCGGGGCAGGCTCTCGAGCGGCAATCTGGCCGCTGCTGCAAGCGACCCCGGCTCCTCCAACTCCGACGGGTGTATAAAAGCCGGACCCTTGAACGGGTTCGGCAGTCGTCCCGAAGCCGAAGACTGAAGACGGGGCTTAGAGTAGGACCCTGGGACCCCCAGACCCGCTGTCCTTCTAAGAGCCGGGGCTGAGTGGGACAGTGGTCGGACCCTGGGCACCCCCAGACCCGACGTCCTTGTAAGGGCCCGGACTGAGTGGGCCAGTGGCCGGGACCCGAGGACCTTGGCTGAGTCGGGTCAGAATAACCTCCCTTAGGGCCCCTAGCCGGAGGGCTGAGAGTTAGTGTGGTCCAGTGTTAGGCTGCACGATAGCCCAGAGGCCATACCTCCCCAGGTAGCGGGTGTAAAGGGCCGTTATCCCTTTGTGTTAGGGACCTTGTATTGAGTTATTTGTTAAATAAAAGTGTTGCCTCAAGTGCCGGCTCTCCCTCATCTTTGGGCTTCCTACATTTATATTATACATATTAATGAGGCAAAAATAAACTTCATCATTTACATATAAAATAGAATAATTGAATATAAAACACCGAACAAATAAATTTACTTTATTATTAAGAGTAATATTATTACATTAGAAACGGAGTGATAATCCTGGAATGTCATTGAGTTCCATTGGCAATTTAGTTGAACTCACGCACTGCTTGTTGCACAACAGAAAGTTTAAGCAATATAGAAGATGCACGTAGCTGTGCTACCACTCAGCACGTTAAGCCATGTTCTATCCACCGCTTGATGAAGGCCGTCCAATGCCATCACCATTTCTTACAACTCATGGCCAGTGTTGCCTCTTGACCATAGCCCCCTCAAGTCCAATTACATTTCCTGAAGTCAATGTCATGCCTCTGATGTGTCTTTGTTCCACGATTCCTGTCTTACGCATTGTCTTAGGATCCATTCCAAGCCAGAGTCTAGGAACTGGATATGGCAACGCTGCGAATGGAGATGGTACAAACGAAATGGGCACTCCTCATGGATTAAACACCGGCACGTCGTGGAATGTCACCTGCCTTCTCTGTGCAAAGTTCCATTGACTTCTTTGCACTTAATATACATTTCAGGTCCGCAAATACGTGCATTATTCATTTTGCTCATGTCTTTATCCTCACTACTGTTCCTATAATTCTGCCTTACCCTCTGCCCACTTGGGAACATTCTGCCAAGTGGAAATCAGCAAAGGTGAGAATCTGCCTTCGACATGAAGAGCTTTACCCATTGATTCCTCCACCCATGTTGGGGGCTCGGTCTACTACACTGTCTTCAACCACCACCACCACACTATGTTCAACCACCACCAAACTGTGTTCAACCACCTCCACACTGTGTTCAACCACCTCCACACTGTGTTCAACCACCTCCACCACACTGTGTTCAACCACCTCCACCCCACTGTGTTCAACCACCTCCACCACACTGTGTTCAACCACCTCCACCACACTGTGTTCAACCACTACCACCACACTGTGTTCAACCACCACCACCACACTGTGTTCAACCACATCCACCACACTGTGTTCAACCACTACCACCACACTGTGTTCAACCATCACCACGCTGTGTTCAACCACTACCACCACCACACCGTGTTCAACCACTACCACCACACTGTATTCAACCACCAGCACACTGATCAACCATCACCACCACACTGTGTTCAACCACTACCACGCTGTGATCAACCATCACCACACTGTGTTCAACCACCACACTGTGATCAACCACCACTAGACTGTTCAATCACCACCACCACACTGTGCTCAACCACCACCACACTGTGATTAACCACCACACTGTGATCAACCACCACTAGACTGTTCAACCACCACCACCACCACCACCACCACCACCACCACACTGTGATCAACCACCATCACACTGTGATCAACCACCACCACCACACTGTGATCAACCACCACCACACTGTAGGTCAAACAGAACGATCTGCTTTTTCCCTTGCACTGCTCTATTTTGAAATCCCTCTCTTCGTCTCTTGTCATCTTGCTCCATAAGAAAAGTGTTCACCTTCTCTATTCACACCTTTGATGGCACTGTTTGTGTCCCTGCTTGTTCACATGCTGGGCCTATGGGACCATTGCTCAGCAACTGCATAAAAAGAGTCAACCTGATTGAGGCCCACCTTCTATAAATGGCGACATGCAATTTCTATTAGCGTTCTGATTTGACCTCACACCCTGCCGGGACATTGCACAGCGCCAGCATTTAACATCGCGCGCAAACCAGAAGCTTGCTGCGGTCAGACTTCTGTGGTGTGCGATGTGTAGCGAGTTGTGCATCTGCTGCTGCGGTGTGTAGCGAGTTGTACATCGTCTGCTGCGGTTTGCAATGTATAGCGAGTTGTGCATCGACTGCTGCAGGAGGGTGACGTCTCAATTTGTGTGCTCGCGATGTGGCCGCCAAAGCAGCCGCCAAAGCAACCGCCGGTGGCCGCCCCGAGGTGACCGTGTGGCTTTAATTCCGTCTCCTGGATACTCTGCGAATGAAACCCCCCAGAAAAACATGTCTGTCCACTTTCAAGCCGTCTACTGCAAGTGGCCCCTTTTTCGATTTAAAGCTTTCGTGACTGCAGGGATTCATCTTCTTGGTTCTTTCGGTAAAGTCACGTAGAAGGGAAGTAATAACATAATAAAAATAAAACATAATAAAATAATTATCACGACGTTTCGGCCACAACGCAAGCAGCCATCCTCAGGTGAAAACCAGGTCTGTCGAGGCGACAGCGTCTGAATGAAACAGCACACGTGCTTGGAGCATATATATTAATGGGAAATGCAGGTATGTGATTAGTACTACTTATGCCCGTGCATTATGCAAGATTAGCAGCATCAAAGGAAGGGGATATGGGAAATGCAGGTATGTGATTAGTACTACTTATGCCCGTGCATTATGCAGGATTAGCAGCATTAAAGAAAGGGGATATGGGAAATGCAGGTAAGTGATTAGTACTACTTATGCCCGTGCATTATGCAGGATTAGCAGCATCAAAGGGAGGGGATAGGGGTAGCATTAATAAAGGGAAGAAGTGTTAATAGTATGTAGCTGCAGTAACTAAAACCACCACGTAAACAACTAAAGTATAAACTACATAGTATCATCAGTATACTAAATATACTCTACAATAAGTTGAGTTACTAACAGTAAGTAATACATTGCAATTCTACGTCGTAAAAAAATATAATATGCTTCCATCTAAACTTTATTCTCTTACATCACACGAGTCTACACCATACTATATACTGCCATAGACAAACCCAACATTAAATTATATACTGTATTGCTATAAACCACCCTATACCTAATACATTGTAATATTACACTATGTATTATTCTACCCACCCTAATGTATATCACACTGCTGTAAATTCACTATACAATTACGATACTATATATTACTTTGTACATTGTATTAAGCATATACATTTTTTATACTATTTGTTATTATACACTGTACCATTGGCCGTCGTGTGAAAGATACTAAGAGGAAGCAACGAAATATGTCAATGGGAGAGTAGTGTGAGGAAACTTGCAGCGGAGCAAAGAATCCATTCCCTGCGGAGAATACAATGCCAGTGAGTGGAACGCGGTCTGAAAGTCACCGTTAACGTGAACACAATCAGTTAAGATCCGAAATGGTTTATTACGTCCTTCCAATGATTGCTAAGCCAGAATCCATCTTCTCGGTTGAAATTGTCTCTGTGTTTGTATATGTGGATCGCCTCATGAACGAATCTCTCATGGTAGCCAGATGGCTTGCAGAGAACCTCTGTCTTGGAGAAGTCAATATCATGTGAGCCCACTGAATTGTAACAGTGATCTGCCACGGCTGAGGTGTTTGTCCTACCGTGTTTCAAGTCTGCTTTATGTTCACGGATGCGGTCCGAGACATGTCGTTTGGTTTCTCCAATATAACTGCTACCACAGAGGCAACTTAGTTTGTAGATGCCAGGGTACTGTATGCCTGGAACCACATCTTTTACAGATGGGACCAGATCACGGATTTTATGTACGGTCTTGAATCGGACCTGGATCTTGTGTTTTATCAGGATTTTGGAGATCTTTTTTGTGACCCCAGCAATGTAGGGTAAGGTGATGGTCTTGAAAGGCTCCTCAACAGGATCCTTCTTGATGGTTGGAGTGATGGCTTTGCGGATTGTGTAGTCGGAGTAACCATTAGCCTTAAGAGCTTGGCGTACGTGTTTGAGTTCACTGGCAATGTGTTCCTGGTCGGATATGCATTGGGCTCTATGGTATAGAGTCTTGATGAGGGAATTCTTCTGGGATGGATGGTGGTGGGAATCCGGTTTTAGGGAAGCATCCGTATGGGTGGCTTTCCTGTAGACAGAGTGGCTCATTGAACCATCAGGTCTCCTTTTAATTAGGACATCCAAAAAGGGTAGCTTGCCATCTTTTTTGACTTCCATGGTGAATCTGATGGCTGGGTGTATGTAATTGATGTGGTCGAGAAATTAGTCTAGAGCAGGCCGGCCATGTGGCCAGATGACAAAAGTGTCATCTACGTACCTCTTCCATAAGGGCGGGCGTAGAGTGGCAGTCTGGATGGCATCAGTCTCAAATTTCTCCATGAAAATGTTGGCTACAACCGGAGATAAGGGGGAGCCCATTGGGGTGCCCTCAGTTTGCTTGTAGAAAGTTCCATTCCAGGTGAAGTATGTATTGGTTAAGCAGTGTCTCACCAGGGGGGTACCCCAGTATTCAGTCCTTGGTGAACCAAGTCTTCAATGGTTGCGATGGTGTCAGGTACAGGAACTTTGGTGAATAAGGAAACCACATCAAAACTGACAAGCAGGTCGTCTGGGGACAGGGAAGTCCCCTTGATTGTCGATACCAGGTCAGTAGAGTTTAGTACCGCAGAGGTGGTTTTTCCAGTGAAAAGCCGAAGGATTTCAGACAAAAAACTAGCCAGTTTGTAGGTGGGGGAGTTGATAGTAGAGACAATGGGACGAAGAGGTGTATCTTCTTTATGTATCTTTAGCAAGCCGTATAATCTTGCTGGCCTGGCTGCAGAAGGTTTCAACGAGAACTGTTTGGTCTGATCAATTAATGCAGTTAAATCAGAAATGATTTTGTTGGTTTTAGAGACGAGGCTGTTGGTGGGGTCTCTTTTTATTTTTGTATAGCTGCCATCATTTAGTAGTTCTTGAATTTTGTTGTTGTATTCTATTTTGTCCATGATGACAGTGGCATTACCTTTGTCGGCTGAGAGGATGACAATGTCTTCCCTCTTTTTTAATTGAGCTAATTCAAAACGCTCATCTTTGCTGATGTTGCTAGCAGGCATCTTAGCGTTTTTGAGGGTTGCAGAAATTTCAGATCTTGCTACGTCTGCAGCGATGTGACTCAAGCCCTTGAGAGCTACATCTACTCGGGCAATTATATCATTAACTGGTATGTGTCTAGGTGTGACTGCAAAGTTTAGTCCTTTAGCTAAAACGGATTTCAGACCTTCAGAAATAGAACTGTTACTGCGATTAATTACGACTTTGTTAACGTCTAGCTTTTCAATGTGTGGGTCCGGTCTCTTGTTTGAGAGGCGGTTGAATTTGGAAATCAAGTTGTCCTTACATTTGGTTGACATAGCGGCAGCTGAAGAGGCAGTCATTTTGTCTACATGTTCCCAATCTGATGTGAACATTGTTGCACTCAAAGATAAGTGTGATTTGTAGAGTGTCTTGTCTAACTGATCTAGATCGGTGCACGTAAGTCTGATTTTCTATGAGATAAGAGCTAAGCTAGTTCTAGACAGAATTTGAATTCCATCTGGCTACCATGAGAGATTCGTTCATGAGGCGATCCACATATACAAACACAGAGATAATTTCAACCGAGAAGATGGATTCTGGCTTAGCAATCATTGGAAGGACGTAATAAACCATTTCAGATCTTAACTGATTGTGTTCACGTTTACGGTGACTTTCAGACCGCGTTCCACTCACTGGCATTGTATTCTCCGCAGGGAATGGACTCTTTGCTCCGCTGCAAGTTTCCTCTCATTACTCTCCCATTGACATATTTCGTTGCTTCCTCTTAGTATCTTTCACGCGACGGTCAATGGTACAGTGTATAATAAAAAATAGTATAACAATTTATATGCTTAATACAATGTACGAAGTAATATATAGTATCGTAATTGTATAGTGAATTTACAGCAGTGTGATATACATTAGGGTGGGTAGAATAATCCATAGTGTAATATTACAATGTATAAGGTTTATAGCAATACAATGTTGGGTTTGTCTATGGCAGTATATAGTACGGTGTAGACTCGTGTGATGTAAGAGAATAAAGTTTATATTGAAGCATATTATATTTTTTACGAGGTAGAATTGCAATGTATTACTTACTGTTAGTAACTCAGCTTATTGTAGAGTATATTTAGTATGCTGATGATACTATGTAGTTTATACTTTAGTTGTTTACGTGGTGGTTTTAGTTACTGCAGCTACATACTATTAACACTTCTTCCCTTTATTAATGCTACCCATATCCCCTCCCTTTGATGCTGCTAATCCTGCGTAATGCACGGGCATAAGTAGTACTAATCACATACCTGCATTTCCCATAAATATGCTAAATTCCTCTTGATATGCAAATTATTTTGTCAAGGCGCCCTTTCCCCCCCTTCCAACCCAGCTTATATATATGCTCCAAGCACGTGTGCTGTTTCATTCAGACGCTGTCGCCTCGACAGACCTGGTTTTCACCTGAGGACGGCTGCTTGCGTTGTGGCCGAAACGTCGTGAGAATTATTTTATTATGTTTTATTTTTATTATTTTATTACTTCCCTTCTACGTGACTTTACCGAAAGAACCAAGAAGATGGCCCCTTTTTGTTAATGGAGCTTTTCTGCCAGAACAAACGCCGGGTGATTGAGATGGCTAAAGGGAAAGCCCAGTTGCCAAATTTGTGGCCCGGTACTCTATCGACAAACCCCGTTTCACATCCCTTCTGTCAATTTCACCTTTTGGACTTGGGCTCATTTCCTGCAAACTCTGGAGTGCTGAGTGTTCTGAAATTGGTGTTGGAGAAAGCATTGTGGTAACATTAGCGAATTACCATTGAGAATATGCCAGACAGAGTACAGATGATTTCCTTTCACCTAAACTAGACATTAAACCCAATATAATGACCTTCCAATTATTAAATCAACACGTAGGTTTTTGCTGCAAATATTATGATTTGTAATTTATAATTTTGGGTTTGTCTACATGACAATATTGCAAAATTCCTGTCTTAAGACCCACCACCATCCAACAAAGACGAAGAATTTAAATTGTCACGTACAAGTGTTTAAAGCGCCAATTCCTATGGTTTCAACAAACCGAGCAGGTTAAATAACAATGATCACAGCCACATTTTGTAGCGATTTAACATTTGATGCGTTGATTGCAACTGCACCAAAGAGTCTTCAGAACAGAATCCAGGGAGTGGGAATAACGAGTGGCGTCCCGTGAAGAGAAGGAACGATGGCGGTATAAATGAGCACCGCACAAAGTTCAATGGAGCACGGGGAAAAGAGAACCGCTTTGCCGTTTTACTATCTTCTGGGCGCCTGGATAAAATGCGACGTGAAGAGCATTTAAGCACACGTCACTTTGTGAGGCAACCGGAGCCACTTTTTGCGAAGCAGGTGATCGGACAGCAGTGGGGTGGCGGACAAAGGGCAGACTGAGGAGGGGCGGTGGTGGATGTGGACCGGGGGGCCACCGCGTCTCACTCTCCTAATAGAATACACGCAGGGGAGATGGGGTCATGACCTCGAGCCCCACGCAGGCAACATAACTCAGGGGGTGGCGGACACGGGAGCTGCTCATCTGCCTGAGCCAGTCAATTTCCTCGCAGGAGCCACTCAAGCGTGGAGTAAAAATCACTTTCCAGTGACGTGCAGGCAGCAACAGCAGCAGCACAACCAACGTTGCCACATCAGTGTTTTTCAGATCCGACCGTGCTTATTTTTATGGATCACTTCTGAGTTTTTTTTCTGAAGCTCATATAATAATTCCCGATTGGTTTTTTTGTTGGTTAGCCGACGCAATGATTTGACCAAATCTGTCATAAAAAAACCCTCCATCACCCGACACAGGCAAAACGACTCAACCGTCACGTGGCCGTGCACGCATTCAACGCACCAGATTATAGTTGTCGATTATTGTTGTTTCAGCTCACCGGCAATTGAGAACGAGTTGCTAAATTTGGTTGTGAGAATTGTTCTTCCAGTGAATTGCAGATACACCCAGCCACCTTTCACGTGGTACATGCTTTCGTTCTTCATGACTGCAGCCACACACACAGGAGTCTTTGATTTTGTTCCACTTGTGCTTGGGGGTGCATGGTCACTCGAAGTGCAATCTATCCGCCGTCGACTATAATCCGAAGAACTGTCCTCAATGAGCTCCTGAAAACCAGCCCCAATCCCGGCGCATCTTGCCTTTTCGCACCGCCTCCAAACCTCTTGCCGCGGATCCCACCCCCATCCCAAATGGATGCTCAACGCCGCACTTGTGTGAAACTATTTTAACTATTTTTATTTTACAAGGTAAGGCCCCATTGAGCTATGTAGTTCTTTTACCTGACTATCACAAATGCTAGCTCAACAAATTGGCGCATCACATGGGAATTTATAGCAGCTGAATAATCTAAACGCATGTTTTTTGTAAATGTAGAGGGAAAAATCCACGCGATCACGGGGAGAACGTGCAAACTCCAAATATGGGTCTGAATGGAACCCGCGACCTCCTGTATACCAGGCAAGGTAGTTAACATCTCGCCACCGTGGCGCCACCTGTGCTTGTTTTTGGACGCTAACAGGTGTGGGACAAAGAAATGTCGAAGTCATTGGAGTTTTCCTCCCCATCCACATTTAGAAACAATTCGAAACCGACTTCAGCAACACAATTGATCTGACATTCCTAGTCTCATCAGCAATGCATGGTTTACTGTCCTATATAATTACTTGACCCAATTGACATTGCTTTGACACAGCACGCAATAATCTACCATAAATATTGGCAGTCTTAGCGCGATACTTCACGGGAAATCTGATAGGTTTTGTGCTTGAGTACAAGTTCCACATCAGTCATTGCTGCTGCACTGTTTCTGTGTGGCCACGATGTCACTCAACGCTGCTCGAGGACAAAAAGTCCGTTTCCATAATTAACTTTGATAAATATTCTCAGGAATGGTTAATCTGGAGATTGGAAAAAAGCAGAGCTTGATCATCACCAAGTCTCTTCACGTCTACCAGTGCATCTCTCCCTGCCTTCATTTTGGCCATTGAAACCAGGCTTTCCCCTACTCGTGCTTCGGTGACAAGTTCCAGCGGTTATCAAAATCAACGCAGAGATTCCCAGTTTGGAAATTCGGCGGCAGTAGCCGCCCAGGTTAATGCCGCGTGTGTTTTTCCGTTAAAGGAAGACAAAAACACCGGCATCTGCTTTAGAGTGGACGTCATTGATCCCGTGACGTCGTTTTAGAACAGTAAGCCATTGTGCCGCTGTCATGGTCCAAATGAGAAAAAAATCACGAGCTGCACATTACGCAATTAGAATTGCACGTGGCAGCATTGTTCTCTCCTGTGATGCTGCAGACCGTTTAAAATACAGCGCCTCACTTCATGATAGCCTTATGCGATAATCGAGAATGAATACCAAATGAACAAAATAGTTATAATGGATGTAAAGGATGGCAAAGGCGATCCGTTTTCATGTATTCAATTCTATTTTTGTTGCCAGTAAAACATAATGGGATAACCATTTGAATTGGCCGCTGCAACTATCCATTGGTTGATCGACGTTCTGGGGTGATCCTGATTGGTCAGGTGAAATGATCACCAATGATTGACGGTGTGTCTCTTGAACCAGCTAGAATTTTTCGATTGGCTGGGGAATTTCAAACGGAAATACGTCGCCGCAGCGTATAATGTTGTTTATGGGAGAAGAAAAATACTTTGAGGAAGGGTCGTGAGACTATACAAGGGGAGGTCAAGGTTCCTTGACGATCTCCCTATGGGGCAGACTGCTAATTGAATGGGCTGTGAATAAGAGCAACTAAAATCCAACCTTCAAGTAATTTGACTTACATGTGCTGGACTCTCTTATACGATTTTATTTTTACGTGACATTGTGGGGGCCGACGTCCATGCCACCGTCCTCGCTAGGCAGGTGGGGCACGACGTGCGCCCCTTCTGCTCCCTCCTCCACCGCGTCGGTCGGCTCCTGCCGGGCCTCCGCCGACCGAGTGATCGGGCCCCCACACTAGCGCCCTCTCTGAGGGACATACTCGTGCTGCTGGCTCACAGCCGCACGGAGTTAACCCACACACCCGCGGACGCCACAGCTAACGCAATGGACAGCGGCATGCTAGCGCCCACACCTGCAAGTGATTACCTCAACGAGCGTCCGTGCACACCGCAGCTATTGTTAACACAGGGGCGCGAAAGCTCTCACACCTGCGGGCCATTATTTCCTAACACGCGCGCACACCAAAGCCAACGCTAACGCGGCGCACAGCAGTACGCCCACACCTGCAAGCGATTACCTCACCGCGCGCCACTCGCAGCACGTTTTCTCACACAGTCGCTCCATACACAAATCACAGACACCACACCGATGCTCTGTGCTAATTTTATTCGTGGCTCAAATACACACAACCTGGGTGAATATTTTGTGAGAAGAGCCTAGCCGACTGCTGCCTAAGTGTCCAGTAACTCAAACATCCTATCACGTACCTCGAAGCTGTACTTACGGCGGCGCACGGATGCTGTGAGAGTCGGAGGGAGAAGGACGAGAGAAAACTTTATCTATCACTGCCTTGTAGCAGCACTCGCTGGCATATAACGGATGTTCCGAGTGGCTCGAGGAGGCAGGATGGCAGTCGGCCCAGAGGTTGAAGACAAGAGAGTGTGAATGGTCCAAGGCTCCCCTTTTTATTCCCCTAACTCAAAAGCCCGGGGCCATGCCGCACCGCGCGGCATGGCGATTTTGTTATCTGCTCTTCTCGTATTCTATTCCCCCCCAGCCCCTCCTAATGTCGTGTATGACCCATTGCGCCTGGCCCAATGAACCTTTTTGCGCCCATACAATTTGAAGCCAACTCAGGGGCACCGCAATGTGATCTGTCCTGCAAGGGTCGACCAATCTCCTGGCACCAGGAAACCATGGGACTTTCCTCCTAGGGACCCTTCATATGAAAACCCGTTGCGCCAGGCAATCCCCCACCAGGACACTACGTGTGTGTATGTAAGTGCTCAGGGTGGGGGCCAGGGGGGAGTCGCGGTGCTTGCAGAGTTGCTCCGAGGGCCGTGGCACCACAACATCTTTATTATCTCTTGGCAACATTGCTCAACGTCATCGTGTGTGGCCGCAGTGGAAACGTGAACCTTGGTCGGCATCAAGACTTTGTGCGGCGGTAAGTCTACTCAATGCTCACGTCTGGTCGTCTATGATGCGATAGCTCATCGTGCCAACCAGCGGTTATCTAGCCTAAAAACGCTCTTTGTGGCATTCTTAAGTGGGGTAGCAGCATCATCAAAGACTGTTTGAAGCCAAGCGTCAAACTGTCCCATGCAGATATCAACATTCATTCCTATACAGTAAAAAAGCAGCGTCATTCTTTATGACGGTGCCCATTAGAAGAATATTTATGTTTTTTTTTAATATTTATGAAGGTTTTGGTAACATGGAGCTGTGGATCATAACTAAAACAAATTTTCAAAATCATTTCAGATGGTGGTCTGAGAATAGTGCCCACTACAGAAATGTCAGACAAGTGGCTGATCGCAGCACATTTGCAGATGATACAAATGCATTTCCAGCCAAATGTGTGGGTGCTGCCTTGAGGAAGATGATGCCATGGGTTGAGTAGGATGCCAAATCGTTTCTGGCCTGGTGTACCTGGGCTCCTACCAGGCAATGTTTAAGTCGCTGGTGACATATAACAGTGTCTGAGAGTTTATCCAAAAAACGTGATTAAAAGTCTGCAAGGGTGGCAGTAGATGTATTAAGATCTAGGTTTTTTTACATGGGGAACTAATCTTCACGATTTGTCGTTAGGAATTAATTGTTTTTTTTTTAAATGCTGTGAGTTGAGACGCCCAGGTCATTACGATATACAATGGCCAACTTCTGCCACCCCGTGGGTCAGTACAACTCATAGTATGCAGTATGCAGTAACAGGCTGGGGCAGTGTCTTTCGCGATGGCCCCAGGCTTCACACAGCATAAGCAGGTCGAGATTCTCATAGGCAATAATCTCATGAATGATCGCAGCTCGATGTATGGCCGATTGGATATTCAGTGTGCCAATGGAAATTTGAGGATATGGTCGACCAGGTTTGAGACCAGAAGATATTTTTGACAGGGGTTTGGTGCTGAAGATTGAGGAAGGATGATGGTAGAAATGCGTTTATTACGTAGGAGAGCGTAACAATCAGCAGTGGTCTCGGGGGTAGGGGGCCTAGGTCAGTGGGTTGGGATAGTTATCCGTAAAAAACACATTTATTTTAAATGTAATATCTCCACTCAAGCGGGCATAAAAACATTGTACACTAAAATAAAAAAGTAAAAGCCATGAGAAAATTGTGAGTCTTGCACTCCCTCCTAAACAACACCGAGCCTCGTAGCGTGCCGGATCACTGCCGGCAAGGAATTACAGATCCTTGGGGCAACGCTTGAGAAGGCCCGACCCCTACCCAGCGTCGAGCGCAAGTACTGAGGCTGTGAGAGTAGGTCCCGCTCTGAAGAGCGTCGTGTATAAACCCCAGTTGTATGGCAGATCAGTCGGGCCCGCAGGTACATTGATCCAAGATCATGCAGAATGGTTAACTTACACTGGATGCGAAAGATTACTCGAAGCCAGTGCAGATCATGGAGAGTGGGAGTAATGTGCTCGAAGCAGGCTACACGCCTCAAGATTTGGGCCAGACCCACGATGAACCTAGAGCAGCCACCTCAAAATATTAAGAGATTTGCAGACCAGTGACAACAGGCCGACGTCTCCGGGTCGGGAAGTCAGATACAGCAGGGAGGCGTCTGGAAGTAATCTCCCATGGCGATGAGCAGTGGCGCGCAGGTAACATCCGAGACCCACACAATAGGAGGGTGAACAGCGGTGCATAGACCTCGTAACGACGTGCAGCCGTCACAGCGTAGCAGGAGGGCAGACGGCGGGCAGCATGGGCGAACGGTGCCCCAGCACGCGCCCTGCGACAAGCGTGCAACAGCCCAGCAGCAATGGCCAGCAGGGCACAATAGTCACGGGCCAGTCAGTTTGGGCCAGAGATACTGGCGACGCAAGGTCCCTCGAGTGCTCCGTTCCCCATCATGGCCCCCGAGCGGGTGGTCGTGCACCAGCCGTAGCAGCTGGGGCCGCACCTGGGTGGGAACACAGATGCACCCCAGCTGCCCGGCTTCGGGCCCCTGTAGGGCAACCTTTTCCTCCCGCAGTGCCGCCTCCACTGCTGCCAGGTCCAGATCCCGCTGCTGGGCCTGTCTCAGCTGCTCGTCGTCCAGGCCCGGGAATGCGCAGCCGAAATCCTCTTGAATCCGACCAGGCAGGGCCGAGCGGCCTGTCGGGCCTCTGGGTGCGGGGGGGTATGGGTGAGGTGGTCCTCGAGGGTGGTGAAGGCCGTCTGACAGGCCTCCGTCCACTGATAGGGGTTCTTAGGGGAAGTGAGTTGGGTGGGGGGCGTGCAATCTCGCTGAATCTCTTCACAAATCGACGATAATAAGTGGCTAGCCCCAAAAATGACCGGATCTCCGTCAGGTTCCTCGACTGTGGCTATTCCACTATGGCACGTACCTTTTCTGGGTCGGTGCGTATCCCTGCTTCCCTGACGCGGTGTCTGAGGTACCCAACCTCGCACTGCGCAATATGACACTTACACGTCTTGAGCTTGAGATGGGCTGCTCGCAGTCATTGGAACACCTCCCGTAACCTGGACCAGTGCTCAGACAGGGACATATTGAACGCTATCACATCATCCAGGTAAATTCGGCACTGCTCCCATTGCAGGCCCCGCATCACGAACTCTATCAACTGCTGGAACGTTGCAGGTGCGTTAGTGAGTCCGAACGGAAGCACTCGGAACTCGAACAGTCCCATCGGGGTGGTAAATGCGGTCTTTGGCCGATCCTCCTCTGTCATCTTCACCTGCCAGTACCCGGATGCTAGATCGAGGGTGGAAAAATACCGTGTCCCTGCGAGGCTGTCAAAGGTGTTATCGATGCAGGGGATGGGGAAGGCGTCGCCGAGGGTAACTGCGTTCAACTTTCGATAATCAACGCAAAACCGGGTCGACCCATCCTTTTTCATCACCAGTACAACCGGAGCAGACCAGGGGCTCGCTGAGGGTTTGATTATGTTATCATGGAGCATATCTGCGACCGCCTTTTTAATCTGGGCCCGTTCGGGTGTTCCCACTTGGTATGCGGGGAGTTTAATGGGTCGGACTGCACCTGTGTAAATTTGGTGCTTAATGAGATCTGTCCGGCCCACATCCAAATTGTGCTCAATAAACTCATCGCCTTACTCCCCCAGGAACCCTCGCAGCTGATCAGCCTCCCCCTTCGGTAGATTTGCCCAGGGTACCTGTAGCACATCAAGCAGGGGGACGACCTCTGCGCTGGGAGTCGGTCTGACTCGCCAGGCCAGGTCCTGGTTGTCCTCTCGGGGCAGAAGGGGTCCTCAGCCCAGAGGGCAAACACCGAGCTGTTAGAGTGGCGTGCGTGCAGGGGATGTACTGTGGCTACCGCGGTGCACCTTCGCAGCATTCCTGGGGTACTGTGGGATTTAAATACCCGCAAAAACAGTCGCCCCCCGTCCGCGTTTACTAGCGTGGCTGACCAGACAACTCTGTACCGTGCCTCCAACTCCGGGCGAGGAGTCAGCATTACATCACCCGATGGTCGGTGTGCGGTGTCAGTGGAGGGGGTTGCCACCGGCACCAGCATCTCCGCGAGAGGCCCGATGGTGACGGCCGACACCAGGGTATCGGCCACGAGTGTGAAGTGGGGTGATCCGGTTCTTGTCCGAGGAAAGGAATCTGCTCCCCGCTGCCTTCCATGGTGGCACATTGCTGGCGGGGCTGTACATTGAGCCCCAACTTTTCCAGGAGGTCGGTACCTGCAATAAACTCATGGCACGCTCGACATGTAGAATTCTTGGTCACACACCAGCAGTCCCATCCCAGTTCCACTCGCAGCTTGCAGCGCGTAGTCCGGGGCTTGTAGGCGGCCCAAGTTAACCCTGACCACGTTGCAGTGTGCCGCGCTCACGAGCGAGGCTACCGCCTCCGTGTCCAACAGAATCCGGGTACGCCGCCCGTTTACCTGCCCTTCCACCAGCGACGTGACCTCCGTGATCCCTGCCACCAGCTCCCACAGCCAGTCGCCCACAGTCGCCGCGTCCTTGGGTGTTGTTGTCGGCATCTGCGTGGGGGTCACTCGCTCACCATTATTATTATTGTCTATTTGTGTTAGGACAATGTCGATTGCACCCCTAGTTGGTCCACTCTCTAGGGGGCGTTGGCGTTTAACCCTGGCGCGTGTCTAGCGCTGGCGATCTGGTGATAGCCTCTCACGAGATGCCCCCAAAGGTTGCATAGAAAATACACCCGGGGGAGGGTGCCGGCTCCGTAGGAGACCCCCTGCCCACTCCCCCTCCCGATACGTATCTGTCCAAACTCTGACTCTAATTGGGACACCCGTCCATTTAGCCCACCTACCTCGGCCCAAACTGTCTCCACTATTGACCGCAGCTGGTCCATATTTCGGTTCGCCTCCCCGCGTACTTGGGTCACCTCCCCGCGTACTCGGGTCAACTGCTCGCTTACTTGGGTCACCTGCTCGCGGGCTTGGGTTACCTCCCTGCGTAAATGGGTTACATAGCCGGCTATATCCCCAATGCCGGTCTGTAGCCCTGCCACCCATCCTGGGGCTGCCTCCCTGGGTCCTGGAGGCTCCCTCGCCCCCACTCACAGTACAGGCGAGCCCCTCCTCCTCCCCTTCTGGAAGAAGGCTCGCGATGGCAGGCTCGCGATGGTGCACTCACGTCCCAGCCCTCGGAACAGCACACGCTCATTAGCGAGTCTCTCGCATGCACGAGCGCGCTTGACAAGGGCGTTAAATGGGAGGGGCGCGCAGCTTACATCGGGCTGGCACCACGAGGTGCCAGTCAGATATCGTTGGACCTTCTCGGCGGCGAGGTCCTCAATGATTTCCGCAGCGTACCCTGGGCATGCGCTCTGCGTTAGCGAGCGCACGTCCTCGGCGTAGTTGCGGAGGTCCTCGCCGGGCTGGCGGCGGCGCGCAATGAGGAGGAAGCGAAGGCGGCATTAGATGCGCGCCACCTCCGCAACTATGCCGAGGACATGCGTTGGTCGAGTCGGTGTATTAGTTCCTCCCACTGCGCTTGCATGCTTGCAGGTAGCATTTCTATAAAGTCGGCTGCCCGCCCATCCAAATGCATATTCAGCTGTTGTAACACTTATGCGTCCGTCCAGCCATTAATATCTATAGCGTATGTGAGGTTCCAGGCAAAAGATTGCAATGACAACATCTCTTGCCCGGTGAATACGTATCTTACCTTTGCTTGGGGTGAGGCACCTCTCTCCTTTGTAGGTGTGGGGGGTCGTAGCCCCTCTGACACCAAATTGTGGAGGCCGACGTCCACCTCCCCGCTCCCTGCGAGCGGGCGGGGCGTGACGTCCACCCCCTCCACTCCCCCCTCCTCCTCGTCGGCCACCTCTCGCCAGGCCCCCGCTGATCGGGTGATCGCCCCCCCCCCTCGCGCCAGCACCCTCTGTGAGGGACATAGCTAAGTGGCTGGCTCACCACCGCCTGGGGTTATCTCCCATGCGCTCAAATCACACTACCACACAAATGAACGCGGAGGCGTGCACGCGCGCGCCCCTGCAAGCGTGTATTTCCCTCACACAGGCTGGTGCTGAACAAAATAAACGGCGGCGGTATGAATATGCACACGCCCCTCTGGGTGGTTAAACCCTAATCTGCGTGCACATAATGCTAATGCTAACAGAAAAGGAATGGCGGTGGTAGGACTATCAGTGCACGCCTCACTGTTAATGCTATTTTTACTGTGTAAACACGCTGTGTAAATGCGCGGTGTAAACGAGCGCGAGCGAGCGGGTGTATCACACCTCGCCCCTGCCCTGTTCACGCGGCGCTGCAAGCACGCGTTTTCCACACACACGCGCGTAAACATGCGAAACCAATGTATATGTTGTAATACACACGCGCCTCACACACACGCTCAAATCACCAACCCGTGCCGACACTCTGCAGCCCCGCGCTCGCTCTCTCACGCACCCCGATCCCCCCGCGTAGATGCACCACATAGAAATCGCAGACACCACGCCGAGGTTCTACCCACACACACAGAAGTCACACTACACCGATATTCTGAACTACATTTTATTAATAGCGCCAATACACACTGCCTGGAGGAGGAATAGTTCGCAAGGAGAGCCGAGCGTAACTCTGCCTATGAACCCAGCTACTCGAACGTCCTACCACGTACCTTGAAACTGGACTCGCAGCATCTCATGGAAGCTGAGAGAGTCGGAGGGAGAAGGACGAGAGAAGACTTGCCCAATCACTGTCTCGCAGCAACACTCGCTGGCATCACACCGATGCTGTCAATGGCGCCTGAGGTGGGGTCTTTTCAACAGCTAAAATGTGCAAACAAAAATCGGTTAAACGTTCATAGAAGTTTCCTGAAAGAAACCCCTTCTTGAAAAAAGAATTGTCTATAATTTTATTTAGAACTAGCAGAAGTACCCGGCGTTGCCCGGGTGAAAAATATATTTCTTAAAAACCTTACATATATATACAGATACTAAGGTATTGTCAAAGCCCACCGGGCTTTGACAATACCACTCACGCTCACCATTCACCCTCTCTGTCTCCACTCACCCTCACCCTAACCACTCACCCTCACTACTCACTAATCACCCTCACCACTCACCACTCATCCTCACAACTCACTACTCACCTTCACCACTCACCTTCACCACTGACCCTCACCACTCACCCTCACCACTCATCCCCACCACTCACCCCTAACCACTCACCCTCACTACTCACCATCACCACTTACCCTCACCACTCACTGTTCACCACTCACCCTCACCACTCACCCTTACCACTCACCCTCACCACTCACCATCACCACAAACCCTCACCACTCACCCTTACCACTCACCCTCACCACTAACCCTCACCACTCACCCTTACTACTCACCACTCAACCTCACCACTCTTCATCACCACTCACCCTCACCACTCACCCCTCACCATCACCACTCACCCTCACCACTCACTCTCACTACTCACCATCACACTCACCACTCACCCTCACCATTCACCACTCACGCTCACCACTCACCCTCACCACTCACCCTCACCACCACCAATCACCCCTCACCACCAACCCTCACCACTCACCCTCACCACTCACCCTCACCACTAACCTGCTATGATTACAGCAGTGCATCCTGACTGTGGTGGTAGATACTATGATTACAGCAGTGCATACTGACTGTGGTGGTACATACTATGATTACAGCAGTGTTTACTGCTGTGGTGGTACCTATGATTACAGCAGTGCATACTGCTGTGGTGGTACCTGCTATGATTACAGCAGTGCATATTGTGGTGGTATCTGCTATGATGAGAGGAGTACATATTGTGGTGGTGGAACCTGCTATGATGACAGCAGTACATACCGAGTGTGGTGGTACCTGCGATGATGACATCAGTACATACTCTGGTGGTGGTGGTACCTGCTCTGATGAGAGCAGTACATACTGTGGTGGTGGTACCTGCTATGATTACAGCAGTGCATATTGACTGTACTCACCACTCACCCTCACCATTCACCACTCACAGCTCACACTCACCACTCATCCTCACCACTCACACTCACCACTCACCCTCACCACTCTCCACTTACCCTCACCACTCAACCTCACCACTCACCCTCACCACTCATCACTCACCACTCACCCTCACCACTCACCCTCACCACTCACCACTCACGCTCACCACTCACCCTCACCACTCACCCTCACCACTCACTAATCACCACTCACAACCGCAACTCACCCTCACCACTCAACCTAACCACTCACCTTCACTATTCATTCTCACCATTCACTCCCACCACTCACCCTCACCCTCACAACAACCACTCACCCTCACCGCTCACCACTCACCCTCACCACTCACCCTCAGCACTCACCATTCACCATCACCACTTACCACTAACCCTCACCAATCTCCCTCACCACTCACCCTCACCACTCACCCTCACTACTCACCACTCATCCTCACCAATCACCACTGACCAATCACCACTCACCACTCACCTCTCATCCACTAACCTTCACTACTCACCCTCACCACTCACCCTCACCACTAACCACTCTGTCACCCCTCATCCTCACCACTCATCACTCACAACTCACCACTCACCACTCACGCTCACAACTCACCCTCACCACTCACTAATCACCACTCACAAAAGCCACTCACCCTCACCACTCACCCTAACCACTCACCCTAACCACTCACTCTCACCACTCACTCTCACAACAACCACTCACCCTCACCACTCATCCTCACCAATCACACCCTCACCAATCACCACTCACCCTGTCTGCTCACCCTCACTGCTCACCCTCACCGCTCAGCACTCACCCTCACCACTCACCCTCACCACTCACGCTCACCACTCACCACTACCATTCACACTCACCACTCACTAATCACCACTCACAACCGCCAGTCACCCTCACCACTCACCCTCACCAATAACTCTCACCACTCACCACTCACCCTCACCACTCACCCTCACAACAACTCACCCTCACCGCTCACCACTCACCCTTACCACTCACTCTCACCAATCACCACTTACCCTCACTGCTCACCCTCACTGCTCATCGTCACCGCTCACCCTCACCACTCAACCTCAGCACTCACCACTCACGGTCACCATTCACCGCTCACTAATTACCACTCACAACCACCACTCACCCTCACCACTCACCCTCACTACTCACCACTCATCCTCACCAATCACACCCTCACCAATCACCGCTCACCCTGAATACTCACCACTCACGCTCACCACTCACCGCCACCACTCACTAATCACCACTCACAACCGCCACTCACAACCGCCACTCACCCTCACCACTCACCCTCACCGCTCACCACTCACCCTCACCACTCACGCTCACCCTCACCACTCACCCCACACTAATAACCACTCACAACCGCCACTCACCCTCACCACTCACCACTCACCCTCACCACTCACCCTCACTAATCACCACTCATCCTCACTAATCACACCCTCACCAATCACCACTCACCCTCACTGCTCACCCTCACTGCTCACAGTCACCGCTCACCCTCACCACTCAACCTCACCACTCATCACTCACGCTCACCACTCACCCCTCACAAATCACCACTCACAACCACCACTCACCCTCACCACTCACCCTCACTACTCACCACTCATCCTCACAAATCACACCCTCAACAATCACCACTCACCCTCACCACTCACGCTCACCACTCACCCTCACCACTCACGCTCACCACTCACCATCACCACTCACTAATCACCACTCACAACCGCCACTCACCCTCACCACTCACCCTCACCACTCACCCTCACCACTCACCACTCACGCTCACCCTCACCACTCACCCCTAACTAATCACCACTCACAACCGCCACTCACCACTCACCCTCACCACTCACCCTCACTAATCACCACTCATTCTCACCAATCACACCCTCACCAATCACCACTCACCCTCACCACTCACCCCCACCACTCACGCTCACCACTCACTACTCACACTCACCACTCACCACTCTCCCTCGCCACTCACTCTCACCACTCACCAGTCACGCTCACCACTCACGCCTCACCCTCACTACTCACCCTAACCACTCACCACTCACCCTCACTCACCCTCGCAACCACCACTCACCCTATTCCCATAACAAAAAAAACTTGCTTACGTGTCGCCAAGTGTACACCACTCACGCTCACCGCTCACCCTCACCGCTCACCCTCACCACTCACCATTCACGCTCACCACTCACCCTCACCACTCACCCTCACTACTCACCTCTCATCCTCACCAATCACACCCTCACCACTCACGCTCACCACTCACCCTCACCACTCTCGCTCACCACTCACTAATACCACTCACCCTCACCACTCACCCTCACAACAACCACTCACCCTCACCACTCACCACTCATCCTCATCAATCACACCCTAACCAATCACCACTCACCCTCACTGCTCACCCTCACCGCTCACCACTCACGCTCACCCTCACCACTCACGCTCACCCTCACCACTCACCCCTCACTAATCACCATTCACAACCGCCACTCACCCTCACCACTCACCCTCACCACTCACCCTCACCATTCACCCTCACCACTCACCCTCACCACTCATCCCCACCACTCACCCCTAACCACTCACCACTCACTACTCACCATCACCACTTACCCTCACCACTCACTATTCACCACTCACCCTCACCACTCAGCCTCCCCACTCTCCCTCACCACTCACTCTCACCATTCAACTCACCATTCAGCCTCACCACTCACCCTCACCACTCACCGTCACAACCACCACTCACCCGCACTACTCACCACTCACCCTCACCACTCTCCACTAACCCTCACCACTCAACATCACCACTCAATCTTACCACTCACCCTCACCACTCACCCTCACCACTAACCAATCTCTCACCCCTCACCACTCACCCTCACCACTCACCCACACTACTCACCACTCACCCTCACCACTTTCCACTAACCCTCACCACTCAACATCACCACTCAACCTTACCACTCACCCTCACCACTCACCCTCACAACATCCACTCACCCTCACCACTCACCACACTCACCACTCACCCTCGCCACTCACCCTCACTAATCACCACTCACAACCGCCACTCACCCTCACCACTCACTCTCACCACTCACCCTCACCACTCACCCTCACAACAACCACTCACCCTTACCGCACACCACTCACCCTTACCACGCACCCTCACCACTCACCACTCATCCTCACCAATCACACCCTCACCAATCACCACTCACCCTCACCACTCACGCTCACCACTCACCCTCACCACTCACAAATCACCACTCACAACCGCCACTCACCCTCACCACTCACCACTCATCCTCACCAATAACACCCTCACCAATCACCACTCACCCCCACCACTCACGCTCACCACACTCACCACTCACCCTCACCACTCTCCCTCACCACTCACCCTCGCCACTCACCCTCACCACTCACCAGTCACGTTCACCACTCACCACTCACGCTCACCACTCACCCTCACCACTCACCCTAACCACTCACCACTCACCCTCACTCACCCTCACAACCACCACTCACCCTATTCCCGTTTTAAAAAAGCTTGCTTACGTGTCGCCAAGTGTACACCACTCACGCTCACCGCTCACCCTCACCGCTCACTAATCACCACTCACAACCGCCACTCACCCTCACCACTCACCCTCACTACTCACCACTCATCCTCACCAATCACGCCCTCACCACTCACGCTCACCACTCACGCTGACCACCCATGCTCACCATTCACGCTCACCACTTACGCTCACCACTCACCATTACCACTCACCCTCACCACTCACTAATCACCACTCACCCTCACAACATCCACTCACCCTCACCACTCACCACTCATCCTCATCAATCACACCCTCACCAATCACCACTCACCTTCACTGCTCACCCTCACAACTCACCCCTCACTAATCACCATTCACAACCGCCACTCACCCTCACCACTCACCCTCACCACTCACCCTCACCACTCCCCACTCTCCCTCACCACTCACTCTCACCATTCAACTCACCATTCAGCCTCACCACTCACCACTCACCACTCACGCCACAACCACCATTCACCCTCACCACTCACCCGCACTACTCACCACTCATCCTCACCAATCACCACTGACCAATCACCACTCACCATTCACCCTCACCACTCTCCACTAACCCTCAACACTCAACCTTACCACTCACCTTCACCACTAACCAATCTCTCACCCCTCACCACTCACCCTCACCACTCACCCTCACAACAACCACTCACCCTCACCGCTCACCACTCACCCTCACCACTCATCCTCACCAATCACACCCTCACCAATCACCACTGACCAATCACCACTCACCCTCACCACTCTCAACTAACCCTCACCACTCAACCTTACCACTCACCCTCACCACTCACCCTCACCACTAACCAATCTCTCACCCCTCACCACTCACCCTCACCACTCACCCTCACCACTCACGCTCACCACTCACCCCTCACTAATCACCACTCACAACCGCCACTCACCCTCACCACTTACCCTCACTATTCACCACTCATCCTCACCAATAACACCCTCACCAATCACCGCTCACCCTCACAACTCACCACTCACCCTCACCACTCACTAATCACCATTCACAATCGCCACTCACAACCACCACTCACCCTCACCACTCACCCTCACTACTCATCCTCACCAATCACATCCTCACTACTCATCCTCACCAATCGCACCCTCACCATTATATTTTTGCCCCGGTCAACGCCGGATATTTCCCATTCGTAGCAGTTTATATCGACTCTATAACCAACTTATATTTAACGGGGCGATTCTAAAGGAATCTACAACCTTCGATTCCTTTGCGCGATTCAGAGAATCGATTCTTGGCGCGGTCGGTTTTACATTTTAAATTACACAGTTGTATTTTCATTGGTATGTTATGTTTTAAAGTTTTCAGAAGATTTTAAATGTATTTTCCCCCCGAGCAACGCTGGGTATATCGAGTTTATACCACAAAGTCGTCACCTGAGACGCGTGAGGTGTCGAGGCCTAGTACCGTGCAGAGCCTCCGGCCTCGCCTAGATTGCCCACCCGGCCGAGGCTGGGTGCTGTGGCCGTTACCCCCCCCCCCCCCCCGCGCTACAATAATACTGTCTAATCGCTATAATTGTATTATCTACTGACCCTATGATAGTAATTGCACACATTGGGGTGGGGGGGGAGTGAAGAGGACGTGAAACTTTGATGAATTTACCTCAGCGTTGCGTGTTAATGCGTGCGCATATTTTTAACAGGAATAAAAAATGGCGTCCACCCCGCAGCGACGGCGTTGCTGCCAACCGCCCGTTGCCAGGGGCAACCGCCTTCCCGCATGCCAGTCGGCAATAGTAAATAAATAAATAAAGATAAATCGCAGTAAATCGATAATCGGTCCGATTTAAAGTTTAGAGACGAAAAATCGGAAATGCCTAAGTTTACTGCGGGGCCGGGGGCGTGCCCACCTGCAAAATTTAATCTCGGCGAACCCCACGGTCCGAGAGCTACATCCCCCTGAAGCGAGCGTACGCAAACGGACAGACAGACAGACAAACAGACGGACAGACAGACAGACGGACAGACAGACAAAAAGTGACGTTTATAGGTAAGATGGCTTGTGCTATTTTTAGATCTTCGCTTTTGTATTCTGTAATAATCAAAAATCAAACCACGGTTAGAATAAACTGCATAAGAAAACAAACGCATTTTCCTAATATACTCGCAGTTTCCCTCTATGATTTCCTGAATTTCGGATGTTCTTTCCATACATTTTAATGCTGAAATTAATCACCGTAATTGAAAAGCCTTTACGCATCGGTAAATCCAATTCACCGCTGCTTGTGTGCGTCACGAATACTAAACTCGCAATGCCTAAACATGCCGGTGGGTTGACCCACACTCACCACCCACTCGCGCACGACATTCCACCAGGCCCAGTCTTTCTGCATCCAAGCACAAACAGCGAAGTGGTGGTTATAACGGTGGTATTTTGAATGTTGCACAATTTTACATTTATGCCAATATAATGAAGGAAATTGTGAAATCTAAAATTGATGACATTTAAAATGTTGGTATATAGTTTAATACAATAGTTGATTCGTAATTTATTTTTGGGTTAGGTTGTCATAATATGGCCTGATTTGTGTTGTAAGACCCTCCACCACCCGACATCTAAACACATGAAATTATACGCGTGTTAAAGCATTGAAAGCGCTGAATATTGATGTTTTAGCAATTCTCAAGTTTTGGTTTGAAATTAACACGCAAAATTATGGGTGTAGTTTAAAGAGAAACATTGTATAAATAAAAAAAATATTGGCAGAAAAAGCCAACGTGCTCTGGAAAATCTCACTTAGTTTTCAAAACTCGTTTAGGAAGTTTATGCACAGCATGTTCCAACCAATTCTTTTAGATTTTTTTTTTACAAGTGTAGTGGGTATAAATGGAGAGAGAGAGAGGCTTCTCTGGAGGCAACACGTTATTTATAACAATAACGATAACAGTCCCTGACACAAAGGGGTAACTGCCCCTTCCACCCAATACTCTAGGGAGGTATGTCCTCCGGGCTAGCGTGCCATACACACTGGGGGAACAGCTCTAGTGTCGGTCCTCCAGCTAACGGGGTCTATGGAGGCCAACTCTGACCCGAGCCAGCCAAGGTCCTCGGGTCCTATCCACGGGGCAAACTCGGACCCGACCCAGCCATGGTCCTAGATTTGAAGCTTTCGTGACTGCAAGGATTCATACTCTTAGGTTTTTTCGGTAAAGTCACGTAGGTAAAAAAATATAATTAAAATTAATAAAAGTAAAGATTGTCTTTTCCGAGACCAAGGTACTCTGCAAACCTCCTGGCTACCATCAAAGGTTTGTACACGAAGACATCCAGATATACAAACACAGACATCATTTCAACCGTGATGATGGGTACAAACTGAGTAATCATTGGAAAGATGTTATTAACCATGCAAAAAAGATTTAACTACACATATTTGGACCATCTTATTTGATAGGCACTATTCTTTAGTTACCGTACAGTTTACTGATAGACAGCCAGTTTTGTTTTATCATGTTTAGCTTCTTTTTTCACACACTGGTTTCCTGCTTTAAGTTTTACCCACCCAGCAACATAGCAAGGGGCTGTTTCTTCCTGACCTGCTTTTCTGCTTCTACCATCTACATAACAAAGGCTCAGTCCCATTAGCAGCAGCCGCACCTTAACAACTCTGGCACCTCCCAGCTCAACCAGTCTACATAACAAAGGCTCAGTCCTAGCAGCAGCCTCAGCCACACCAACCTTATCATAATAAAAAAAACTCCTATCCAGGGGCCTACCCTGGCTCCTCCCCCCTCAACCAATATATATATATATATACAAGGTCGGGTCTCTTGGAATTTCTCTTTACTTGATACAGCAATCGTGCTGTGACGGTTCCACCTGAAGACGAAAGCTTGTGTTGCCTCTGAAACGTCGTGATTTTTTATTTTACTTTTATAAATTTTAATGTTATTTTTTTACCTACGTGACTTTACCGAAAAAACCTAAGAGTACCAGCCATGGTCCTCAGGTCCTGCCCCTGGCTCCAGGTCTTCAGGGTGGCGTCTTCGGATCTTCAAGTGGATAACAACAGCCGGACCCATTCAGGAGTCCGGCTTTTATACACAGTCCCAGATCTCCGCCCCTAGCCACACCTTCCTTCTCGAACCTTCGAGAGGGACCTGGAGTGTGACGTCATCCCCCCAGCTCCCTCTTGGGGGTCTGGGGTCTGCACCTCTGGTCACGAGCCTCCCTGGGAGTCACCTGAGCTCAACAGCCCGACTTAATCTTGGAAATCTAGTTCGGCCCTTCTTCCGCCCCCTGTTGACACGGGGCCGATACTACAAGCCAAGAGTAGTGGCGATCCTGCATCGCGCCCAACAATGCCACTACACAAGAAATGTACTGCATTGTTTTCTGTAGTTAAGAATTTCTCACACACGATGGCCACATCTCTCCATGACCTGCTCAAGGATGCAGGATTATAGGCGCAGACAAACGGAGGGATGCCATCGGTGCTGCACAGAGTGCCAACGCGTGAATTGTGACCGCAACGTCTAAAATTGTGTTAATGTTTGCAAAGTGAAAATCAATGTTCAATTATAACGATTTAATATATATCCATTTGCCGAGGCGTGTATAGTCATGGCCTCATTGTACTTGGCTGTGATGAGGCTCTTTATCCGCACTATGCAGGATCCTTGTGATGGTGCGATTAATTTACACAAAAAAAATATAGCTCAGTGTGCCTTACCTGGTAAAACAAAAAACAGATGAGTTTTAGTTTTTCAACGGTTTTTTTAACTTGACTTGTGATTGTCGTGGTCAAATCTTGTAATCAAACTTTAGTCTACTTCCTGTTGTCCAATCAATTCCAAATTTTGCACACATACTCAGATCCGGTGACAATGCATGCCTGTATCAAAATCGGCATCAAGTAATCAATTAATTTGCTCTTTTAAAGCAATAAAAAACATTGTACGGACGGCTTATTCATTAAATATTTATTTGGGGAGGTGAAAAACGCCGCGGTCCCTAAACTCTGGAATCGCCTCGCCCAAGAAGCAGGCGCCACGTGTCTCAGGCGCCATTGACGTACTTCTCGACCGTGAGTTAAAAGAAGTTGTTAATAATAAAACCATTGTTAAAAACAACGTTTTAAAAGGAGTTTATTATATGTGGAGGGGTCTGCGGGCCACCCTCATGCACACGCACCACGCAAACACGACGTCACCCAGATCAAGGCGCGCCAGATGGGAATGTGTATCGAAGATGAGTTAAAGGGCGGAATGCGTGGGACGGGGGTCAGGGGTCAGAGGGCAGTGACGTCACCCGGACCAAGGCGTGCCAGACGGGAATGTGTATTGGGGATGGGTTAAAGGGCGCTGTGGGACGGGTGTTCGAAGTTGGTTGTGGAACGAGTTGAGCTGTGCATTGGGGAATTAAAGAAGTGCTTCAACCCTTCTCGACTCCTCTTCATATGTATTCAATCTGGTTGGATAAGTGTGTGTGATGCATTGATCTGGTCTGACAAGCATAGACTACATGCAGCTAAATATCGCGTGCTATTCGTTGCCGTGTTTCATCGCAGTACTTATGTTTTATTTTCGTGAACATATTTAACAAACCTGTTCAATATATCCTCAGTTAATGGAAACATATTGAATACGCTCGTTCATACGTTGGAGATAATTGAGGATATGCTAAATAAGTTGATGAAATATGTTGTCAAAAATGAAACGTAGAAATCAAATGCAGCAACCAATGTTCCACATTTGCAACGCTGCGACTATAACAGTTTTTAATTAATAACAATGAACACCTATCAAGTCAGACGCCCCCTCAAATATGACGTCACAAAGCTCTGCCCCCCCCCCCAATATAAAACATGCTTCAAATCGCTTTAAACTATTGTCATTGTAGTGCGTATTTAATATGGCGCTGCACTCTGTAGTTGTAGGAGAAAACATTTATTAAAAAGTCTATTTAATTAAGTAGAACGTGTTGTAGATATTTATTTAAAGTTGCGCATTTTGATGTGACGTCACATTTCTCAACCCCCCCCCCTCGTCACACATCGTCACAAATATCTGACCCCCCCCCCCCAGGTGCGTGACGCCATTTATGGACAGCCCTTTGGTAATGCATTGCTTGGTGAAGGGCACCCCATGCCGTTTTGGTCTTGAAGGTTGTATGACCATATTTCACCACAATAAATAATATTTTCGTGATCTAACCGAAAAAACTGTTTATTAGCAATAATATTGGTCGCGAAAGCCTACGTGTTAAACATACTTCACCACGCTGGTCAGTAAACAGGGGAACCAGGACCAGCTCAGATATCGCCACTGATGTGAGCTGTGCCGAGGAATTAAAGCCAGACTATCAGTTCATTGCGTGCGCTAACCACTCCAACCATTGCAATAATTGCAAAGTTTAAACTTCATTGTGTTTTTTTTCCCAATCATATCCCACTCATGGCACAAATATATATTGTTCCAGTGTTTATGCCTGTGTGCAAATGCGTGTGTGAGAGTGTGGGGCAGTAGTGTAGTGGTTAGCGCGCTCCACTACGAACCCGGCCCCCCGAGTTGGATTCCCACTCACGATTATCTGAACCGGTCCTGGGCCTCCCCTAGGTCGACTCAGCCTGAAATGAGTACCTGGTGCGGTGTATAAACATCACCACTGGGGAGACAAAGACGATCGGGCGTGTTGCTGGACACCCACCCCCTCGTGTGCCGTGCCGGCTGTAATACGTGCTCGCTAACAGCACTTGTCCCAAAAGTATGTTAAGTCTATATGGGGGATCTCTGTCTTTGTATGTGTGAAGCGGTAGTGTAGTAGCGATTGAACTACACTATGAACAGGGCGATCCAACTTCAATTAACGCTCACGAACAAGAAGTGACGGATATTTAAACGGTTCCTGGGCCTTCCTTAGTTTGACTCAGCCTTAAACGAGCACTTGATGTGCGCTGGGAAGATTAATGCTTCCGGGCGTAGTGTTGGCAACCCACCCGCTCGAAGTGCCGTGCCAGCCTTCATAGTTGCCCTCTAACAGCACTTGCCCTAACAGTCTGTTTAAGGCTATGCTTGGGATTGTTTTTGTTTACATGCATATCGGTGTATGTGCGACTCGTGTGTGTGTTTGTGTCACCATCTTCACGTGACATCAGCGGCACGGCTGGGCTTCTGCAGTGAAGAAACAGCTCCGGGTTTTTTTGCAGTGGGAGAGGCATATTTGTTTGTGTGGTGCCAACTTTCTTTGTGCATGCTTTAAAACCATAAAACTTGTTTTATTTTACTATGTAAGTAAATGTGGAGGGAAAATCCATACGACCACGTGGAGAGAGACACGCAAACTCAAAATATCCAGCAGGCGTCAGAGTCGGGGTCGGGATCGGGGTCGGGATCGGGATCGGGATCGAACCCACGACCTCCTGTATACCAGGCGAGGTTATTAACATCTTGCCACCATGGCGCCTTTAAATGTCTCCTGCACATTTACCATGGCACAGCCTCCCCCACCCCGTCCAAAAGAGGTTAGGGTGGCGACGCTCTACCAGTTGGGAAGCGCTGAATTAAATACTCGCTTGCTTTTTGTATTTTTTGTGTAACTCCACCACTCACCCAATCACACATCTCTCGTGAAACTGAAATCATTTTCTGATCTGCATGGGTTTTTCTCTGGTTCTTCCCTTCACCTCCATAAAATCAGGGTAATTTGCTAAATTTCAGAGGCGGCACCAGGGCCGGATTAAGATTTTGTAGGCCCCTGGGCTACAGGTACTGTGAGGCCCCCAGTAATATTTTCAAAAGGAAAACAAAGTTAAATAAAAATATAATTTATTTTTACAAGGCAAACAATAAATAAAATTCAGCATTCTCAAATGAAATAACTTTTCACTTAAACTCTGAAGGCCCTCCAGCTGGCGGAGGCCCCTGGGCTGCAGCCCCTAAAGCCCATGCCTTAATCCGCCCTTGGGCGTCACGGGTTTTTATGATAAATATACTATCGTCAATAATTGAATAAAGTAAAGAAATGCCCAAAATAATCGATAATTAAAAGTAATAAGCCACTTAACTCCAACAGGTTGGTGGATTGTTCAAATATGGGAGGCTTGAATTTCCAATTCTAACAAGAACCATAACTATTATTTTTAAAAAATACCCACTGATTGGGAGACAGTGGTGCTTTTAGGAAACCAGTACAGCAAGCTTCCCACTTTACCACGAAGTGGGCTGGGGCAGGACACGTCGCTGGGAGGGATGGTGGACTATGGTCGAGCACAACAACGGAGTGGCAGCCAAGGGATAGAGCACATTCGAGATGATGTCCGCCGAGGCGATGAAATCTATTTGTTCGCTGCTGCTGCTGGATAGATTGTTGCATCTCGGGATCGTGAGAGGTGGTGTTGACTTGGGGAAGTCTTTATCCTGCAGTGGATTGATCAAGACTCCTGTGGCTGGTGACAGCAAACTGGCTTCCGATGTTAAAGAATTGCCTCCTAGCCAGGTGATGCGGAACACAGCACGAGCTACTACTCTTCGAGATGTTCAACCAAGGCCAGACCCACTGACACAAGGCACAATGCAAATTCTCATCACCAGACCCCAACCACTGTCAATGACACTGGTGCACAATGCTGTACTGTTGTGCAAACAAGAATTGTATTTGTGCAGATTGGCCGACATCGCAGGCAAATTTAAGATTACAACAACAACAGAATGCAGCAAAACTGTTAAGTGTTGCAGAAGGTTCGAGCAATGATGAACAGCAGGACAGATCACGTGACCGTGCAGCAAGCCCATCTCGTCTCTCTCCTGCCGTGACCGTAACGAGAGACCAGGCCGGCTCAAAGAGCAATCGGGGACGACTGTGGTATTGAGAGTGTTGATGGTGTTGCGTCGTTATCCCCTTCCGTATCTCATGCCTGTTTTTTAGATGAGTGGGAAACTTCACGAAGTAGGAACGCGGCTGGGCCATGTGATGGGCAACAATTTATTGCGAAAGTGCTCCTCGGGGGGAGCGTTCTTGTCTCTGCAACAATTAACAGAGGATTTTAAGTTTTCGTGACTGCAGGGATCCATACTCTTTGGTTCTTTCGGTAAAGTCACGTAGGGATAATTATTTTATAACAAAGGCACTGGCATCAGGCAACACGTCACAAAAGGACCGCACTGCTCAGTCCCCCCATCTGTAGCCTACCTAGTACTGAATATGACAACACTCATCATATAATCAAAATACCTCCCAGAAAAAAAAGCATACTTTCCACCTGCATTTCCTTTAATTACAACCACTGTGATAATGCATGCATTAAATAATATGTACTTGTAATAATACGTACGTTGTTATATCATTATAAAGCTAGCAACTTGCACATATTTTGGCAGTGATCGTCCAACTTCCCATCCCTTCCAGCCAACTAGCAAAACTTTTCATCTTACAGACTCCTGTTTCTCTTCCCCTCTCTCCTGCCTTCTCTCTACAGTATATCCCAATATATCTCGATTTCTCTCTCCGTCTCTGTATCTCCATTTCCATGCCTCCTCTTCGACCTCTCCGTTCCTCCACATTCTCTCCTCTCCTCCCTCTACTGCGCTGGGGAGAAGCTGCTGCGGGACGTGCTCCGCGCCATGAAGGAGCTGTGCCTGAAGCTGGAGGCACCGGGGGATGGTGGCAGCCCCCCCCCTCCTCCTCTTTCCCGGAGTTGTGCTTCTCCTGCGCGCAGCCCCCCGGCCACAACGACTCCAGCAAGCTACTGAAGCTCCGAGGCTGCAGGAACGTGCCCCTCAAGAGTGCCCCAAACACAGCGCTCTACACGTGCTGCGTAAAGGCGCTGCATTCCCGGGACCTGGCCGACCTACCGGACACAAAATGGAGAGACCATTTGTCTCCCCTCATTGCGGCCGCCCCTCAGTGGAAACAAATGTACAAGTCTCCCTTAGCCAAACGCTGCGGTGACCTCCAATGGAGGTTGGCACACTGCAAGTTGCCATCGGCCGTGTGGCTCAGCCGAATCTCTCCAGGGGTAACAGACTTGTGCATTTCCTGCGGTGCCAGGGAGGATCTGCCCCACCAGTACTTACATTGCCAGCGACTCAAACCAATGTTCCGCCTTTTGGGGGACATCTTCAGGAAACTGGGGGTACCCTTACCTGGCTAACAAGCGCCATGACATCGCCAACTTCGCCTGTGCTCAGGCGAAGATGGCGGTGTACAGAACGAGAAAAAAGATGATGGAAGGTGACACTGACGGCTGCTCTGCGCTTCCAGTGTTCAGAGGCCTGCTTAAGGCGCGGCTCCGGCTGGAGCACGCATACCACACACATGTCGGTGAGGTGCACGTCTTCGAACGCTGGGGAGCCGGAAAAGCCCTCTGTACCAGCGTGGACGGCACCCTCATGTTCACCTTCTGAAGCGCTCGCTCGTCACCGTGGCGTGTGCGATGACCACCACAAACACGTGACTTTTCTTTCGTGTTGTGCGCGGTGCTTTTAGCGCCACAGCGCGTGGATTTGTATAGTTTATTTTAATTTGTTTGCTGGTGACTGTGCATTTCAAATCGAAATCGCCTCCAGTGCTTTTGCTGCTGGCAGCAATAAAAGTTGTTTAAAAGTCAAAAGTCTACTGCGTCTCACCCACATCCCTTCCATCTCTCTCACCATATCTCTCACTCACGCTCCCCTTATTTTCATCTCTCCCTTCCCTGTCTCAATCTCTCTTGCCTCTCCCCTGACCGCCCTTCCACTGCTTGTTACTTTCCTTCGCTCTCCTCTATCCCTTTCTCTGTCTCTCTCTCTCTCTTCCCTCTCCATTTTACGCCCTTCAACTCTCTTCTTCTCCCTACCCCTCGTCTCAGTCCCCCGGCACCCAGTCTGTTCCTCCTGTCTCTATTCCATCGATACGTATTAGGTTTTGTGACCCAAAACCTAATCAAATGAACACTTTTCAACACAACTAAGATAATTTTACACGTAAATATGAAGAATAAAAACTAAAGAGGTAATAAAAACAAATATTGTTTCCTGTAATTTACTCACCAGAAACGGTGCTTGTAGTGTGAGGTGATGAGATGGTAGACGATTAGTTATTGTGAGGGTGAGGGTTGCCCTGGTGTGGAGTATGTATGAATGTTGAACTTCTTTCGCATCGTTTGTAGCCAACCGTGCTAATCGAAGATGCGGGGGAAGGACAACAAACTAAACACAAAAAGCAGTTCTAAAGAAATGAGTTTGTCAATCTGGATGATTTTAAAGTGCATAGCTCCAGTGGCTTCCTAATATCAGAAGGAAGAGCGTTCCAGACGGCCGCAGAAGTGCATCTCAAAGCGTGTGATGCGGTGACTACTGTCTTTGTTTGATGGCCAACCAAACCCTTTGTTGCTGTGAGGACGACCGGAGTTCACGTGATGGTTTATGCTCCTTGACGAGATGAGCAAGGTTATTGTGGTTAATTTGTGGCAAAAAACTGAACCACCAAGTACATACTACAGACCAAAGTGTGGTGGAATGCACAGTAGTTTGAACTACGCAGCTTGTTAAACATTTGGTAACGCTACGCAAAGAGCCTGTAACAGTGTACAATGCACACACAGACAAACGACATAACGTGCATTTGCTGTATTTTAATGTTTTCCAACAAAAAGTATATATTTTTTTAATTTTCAAAAAACCCGTAATAACGAAATGAACGAGAAGTAAACCGAAAAAATGTTCAATGATGATGCACGGTAATAACGAATCATGGTGAATCGAATTATCGTATATCGAGGTACACCCGTGCATGTGGTTTATCACAGGTAAGCCCACACGACTACACGTGGATGCCACCAAGGACTCGCCATCAAAATCAGTATGGGTCAGGAATGACCCCCCATCAAGAAGGTGCTTCTCCAAACTGTGCTGATTTAATCTCCAAACGTTTTCGTCAGCCGATCCTGAGACCTTAAATCGTCTGGTTGGAGAAGCATCATCCTGCCGAGTTCTTTCATTACCTATTCATTGACGATGATGATGGAGTTGATGCTGCTACTGGTGCATTGACAGTAGTACACAATCACACTAAACAATAACAACAACAAAAACTCAACACATTCGCACAAAGGAGCTGTCCGATGGATTTGGTGGCTTCCTCAAGAACACAACAACCCTGACACTGTCACCTCAACACAGTTCTCACGTCAACAGTGCGCATGGACCCCTCCCCTTCCATCCCCGCGTCTCGTGCCAATGCTGTTGCTGCTATTCAAAAGGCCAGGCCTTCCATTTCTAATTGGACACAACTATATGCTCATTAGCTTTGGCCTATTCTGTGGAAGCAAATTAATTAAGCAGTATGGTGCCAGATGGCGATGCAAGAACTTATCAAGTTGTCACGCCATTAGGAGATTATTGCATGTGACGCGATGAATATACGAAGGGTTGCCGAAAGTGGGTCAGCAACACATGGCGTTGACGCGCATCATTCCTGGGGGGCCGCGGGGTGGTGGTGGTAGGGGGCCAGGGATTATGTCCAGAATTTATGTGCTTCATCGTTCAGCACAATGACAGTTCCTTTGTGCGTTTTCGTCTGCTCGTGTCTCTGATGAGCATGCACACAAATTTGGGCTTTTTTTTACTTGAACCAATTGATTCACCGGGAAACACTTAAAAATATTGCAATCATGCCTTTCAGGCGATGGGATGCGTAACACTCATGTTTTATACTGTGCACTCATACCCCAATATTATTTACGTATGGCTTATGCGGTTATCATGCGCACACTGCAAGTCTGTCATATGGGTATGCAATCAGTGCAACAACAAACATCCCCCGTATAGCCTTAACAGACTGTTTGGACAAGTGCTGTTAGCGAGTAGCACCTATGAAGGCCGGCACGGCACACGAGGGGGTGGGTGGCCAACACCACGCCCGGTCGCCTTTATCTCCCTAGTGACGATGTTTACAGACCGCACCAGGTACTCATTTGAGGCTGAGTCGACCTAGGGGAGGCCCAGGACCGGTTCAGATAATCGTCACTGGTGTTGGCTGTGAACAGAAATCGAACTCGGGTTACCAGGTTTATAGTGCACTAACCGCTATACCACCGCTCCTTCACAATCAGTGAACGCACACAGACACATAGCCCTATTCCTTACACGTGACTTTTGGTATCTGATTAGGTTTTTTTGTTGACCGAGGAAAGCCTCACCCAGTCTCAAAACTATATTTTAGGAGGCTCCTGCCAATGTTCGCAGTAAGTGTAGCGATGATTGCCACGTGGTTTTCCCCAATTAAGTAATTTGCAGCGTAAATTTTCAGATTTGGCAAATTTTAGACTACACATCGACACGCAACAATGGGTCTAGTCATCTTCGAATAACATCACGGTAGTTTAACGGCCACTGATAAGCCGACAGCGCGCATATTATGGGTAATGTACCAGCAGTATTAGCCAGGGCGGCCTGCTGGGTTCGATCCCAATCCTGACGCCTATATATTTGGAGTTTGCATGTCTCTCTCCCGTGGTCCTGTGGATTTTTTCTCCGGGTCCTCCACATTTAGAAACATGCTTTGAGCTTACTTAGATTATTTTGCAGCTATAAATTTCCACATGATAATTCACTTTCTTCAACTATCATTTGTGGCCAGGTCGTTTCTGATAAACAAGTTAGTACCTCAGTGGGCTTTTCCTGGTAGGATGGGGATGGTTTAGTTGTATTTGTATGTTTCGGGTGATTTGTTTACCTTTTTGTACTTTGCACTACTATCGTGTTTTTGTATTGTTAGTTGTTGTAACGCTCTTACCCGCTCCTACTGGACATTTGTGGAAAAAAAGCTTTATAGCTCATCGGAAACCTCCAGCATAAATAAATATTCTGATTCTGAACCACAAACGCCTGCAACAAACGAACGTGCTACAGCTGGGCTATGTCAGTCTATTCCACCGCGCTAGTACACATGCCGAACGCAGAGCAAACAAACGTATATGGTTTTTGGTTTTAATGCTGGGAATATCTTGTGGGAGGTACTTCTCAGAGATTTCTCCGTTGTACGCTAGTTACAGCCTTGGCTTTGCCAAAACTGTACCCTCATGGTTAGCCTAATGTGCAACACGCTCACACACATTGTGCTGTTTAAAGATCACTTCCGTATAATTACACAACGACGATAATGATAGTGCCATGTTATGTATTATATAGCTTTGTGTCGATCTCGAGCCCATAACTATGTGAAAAAAGAAAATTGGCAGTTCGCCAGTATTGGTTTTAAAAAGCCTGTCTTGAATATAAAAGAGTTTGCTTGTGTTAAACCAATGCTGATCATGAAAATGCAATTCCAGAAGGCTGTGTCAATGATGAGATGTATACAAAATATACATTCATTATTGATGTTGTGAAACAGGAAGGAGGCATGTTGTGAACGTATCTATCTGTCTCCCATCACCTGGTGTTGTATCAACCAACTCCTCTTATATCATCTACCTATCGACTCACTCCCCCCCCACCCCCTTTCACTCATGTGTGTAGTTTGTGTGGTGCGTGTATGTTTACCAATGGTTAGTCACCCCCTCATCACTCTTATATCGCTACGACCGTAGTCACCGTTCCCGTGAACTTCACTCATTGACTCCTCCACCCATGTTGAGGACTCGGTCGAGCAGACACTGACCGTCTCATTTCATCCATGCTCTGCTGAACCGCCACCACACTGGAATTCACAGTATTAATCTGTCTGCGTTTTTCCTCGAACAGGAGTGTCTCGCTTAACGAGTGTTCTTTGTACGTGAATTCGCTATAACGAGCAATTTGAATGTCGACCCATTTGTTCGTAAAACGAGCAAAATGTTAGCTTATCTAGTGGAGAACCGATTTATAAATATGCGTCCCGTGGCGGCAGGGGGCGCACGGTGAACTTCAGCTGTTTACCAGCTGTGCTGTGCCAAATGCCCCTCGTGTTTGGTCGTGTAGGGGAAGGGGGCCTTGTGGTGGCATTGTAATGTGTGGGTGGCAGAAGGAGAACAGTGGTGTAACTGTTAGCGCTTTGCTGCGATACGAACTTGGCGACCCGAGTTTGATTCCCGTTCATGGCCAACACCAGTGATGATTATCCGGCATTCTACTGACCAGCATCTGTCATAGACGGCAATATAAATCTTTCGGTAAAGTCACGAAGGTAGAAAAATATTAGATCACGACGTTTCGATTGCAACACAAGTGTAGGGGTGTTAGAGAGAGAGCCGTTATGCATGGCAGCTTATGGGAAACAAACACAGTGGGCGGGGCTACGTGAGTGCACGGGGGTGCTCTCAACGACGTCCGCACCAGGCAGCCCGGGGCCCCACCCCTCAGCAGGGGTGGAGTATAAAGGGGGATGTGTCAGAGGGCTCGGGGCAGAATGTTAAAGCTAAACCAGTGAAGACCGAAGAGCGTCTAGCTAGAGCCCTGGACTCCCCTGGGACGCCGCCCTTGTCAGGGCCGCACAGGACCGAGCCAGCGGCGTGGTCCCGAGAACCAGAGCTAGTGCTCTGGGACTCCGGGTACCGTAGCCCGACTTACCAGTGTCGGGCCAGACAGCCTCCCCTAGCCCGTTAGTGGAGGACTAGGAGGTAGGTCAGAGATAGCTAGCAGTGTATTCCCAGCTAGCCGGGTGAGGGGGCCGATACCCCCTCTAGTATTGTATGTCCACAGTTGTGACTACTTGTACGGAATAAATACGTGTGCCTCACCAACGGTGTCCAAGAGTCATCAACGGTACTTCATCTGGTGTCAGAACAACTACGAACATGGACACGTGCCGGACAGCTCGAGCCAGAGTACCGCAGGTGGAGGACACCGCTGAAATTGTCGAGCCCGAGACGGCTCAACAAGACATCGTGCAGCCGGGGCCGGACGCATTCTTACCCGGGGCATCAGGATGAAGAGGAGCCGCCATCAGAAGGGCTGAGGCTGGCTCACGCGAGGCTGGCGGAGCTGCTTTACGCCGCTGCCGCCACACTCGAACACATCACGCGGCTGGGGGCTGGTGGACCACCACGGGGCGAGGAGAACCGACGTCCGATGCGCCTTCCCGCCATCTCAACGGATTCAAACTTTGAATCTCCCGCCATCGCCGCAGCAGCTGCTGAGGGCGTGGCCGGCCTGAACCTCGGGTCCAACATCGCTCTCGCTGGGGCTGCCGCGTCATCGCCAGTGGAGGGAGCGTCATCACGGCTGCGACAGGCGATACCATCTGCCGTTCGCGCCGAAGCGCAGCCGAGTTACGGGGACAGCAGCCTGCGAGCTTCCATGGCGACCGCTGCGCTGCACCAACGGCTGCCTCCGCTCAAAGAGTTTGTTGGCGCGGAGGGCGACTGGGGCGGCTTCCAGCGAACCTTCCTCGCCCACCAAGAAATGGCACGGTGGTCGGATGCTGAGGCTCTCTGCGCGCTGCCGGCGCTCCTCGACAGCGACGCACTCGCCGCCCTTACATCGGCGCCGAGGGAGAAGCGCTCCACGCTACAGATGGCGCTGCAGTTGCTGGCCGGGGTCTACGGACCTTCAGCGGAATGCAGGCAGCAGTTTTACAATCGCCAGCGGGGTGCAAAGGAGTCGCCCCTGGCGTACAGGACGAGTCTCCTGGCACTGGCGAAGATGGCCTTCCCTCGAATGGACGACGACGGCGTGGACGCCATGGTCACAGAAAAAATCCTCCTGCTGGCAGACGACCTGGACATCGCCGTCGTTGCACAGGAGGACACGGAGATGAGTTCCCTCCAGGCTGCGCGGCTCCTCCACGCCAACCTGCTGTCACAGCATCGGAAAGCCAGCAGGGCAGCGGCCGGGCGTGCGGTGGCTGCAGCCACCCTCCCGGCAGAGGAGGTTTACGCCGTCGACCGTCGACGGCAGCAGGGGACGGGAGCACGGTCGGGCCGGGATAGGTCGAGCCGCTTCGACTGTCCGTCATCGCCGCCGGCGCTCCCGCGTTGCTTCAACTGCGGCGTCCGGGGCCATGTCGCCTCGGGGTGCCGCTCTCCTCGGCAGCGCGGGACGACGCCTCGACAGGACGCCGGCCCTCCTCCTCCCAAGCTCCATCAACATAATCCGGCGAGTCGCGGCACCCCTCATGTTTGGCCCAAGCACACACTCGTCACACACTCGCACACCGCAACGAACGGGGGGCCGACATTGCGCTGCGACGGGCCAACATGCACCACTATGGGGACTCAAATCGAACCCAGGCAGTGGTCCATGTTGGCCCATCGCGTTGTGGCCGCGTCGTCGGGGTCGTCGGCCGTGGTGGGACACATTGACGGGGTGGAGGTACGCATCCTGGTCGATACGGGGGCATCGGCGACCATCATTTCGGAACTCATTTACAATATTCTACCTGTCCAGAGCCGTCCTTTACTGCCGGTTAACGTCCCATTCTATGCTGCTAACGGGGGCTCTCTTGGCATCATTGGACAGATTCGAGCGCAAATTTGTATCGGGGATATCAAATTGTCGGGCCCGATTTTTGTTTCCTCCTCGCTGGCGGTTCCGTGCCTGCTGGGGACGGACTTCTTGGGCAAAATGCCGATTCGTATTTTAATAGACCAGGGATGCATTGAGCTCCCGTCGGGACGACGCATGGCGTTCCTGCCTTCCCCTACTGCGGCTCGGACGGCGTTCGTAACAGTACCAGCGTTCGTCGTTAAAACAGTTCGTGTGCCGCCGGGAGCTCAAATGTTGGTGCCTCTAAAACTTCGTCGGCCCTTCGCTGAGGACATTGGGGACCAGGGAATTCTGCTGGGACCATCTAGGGCCGGGGTTAGTGGACCTCATTTGATTCCGGCCCAGACCGTCGTAAGAGGGGACGGGGACCCTTTCATCGCGGTCCTCAATGTGGGGTCGCAGACAGTGGTAGTTCCTCAACGGACGGTGCTTGCTCACGCGACGCCGGTGCCCTGCGAGGAACCTGTTGCGAATCACGTCGGCACTGCTCCCCGGCCGCACCCACATTCGGACAGCGATGGAGGGTGGCTCGATGCGCTTTGTGCAGGATCGACGGACCTGTCAAATTCAGAGCGCCAACAGCTTAGAACGCTACTGCGGGAATTTTCCGACGTTTTCAGTCGGGACAAATACGATTTGGGTTGCACTCATCTGCTGCGTCACCATATTGACACGGGTGACAGCACGCCAATACGCCAGAATCCGTTTCGGTTAAGTCCCGCCGAAAAGGACCATGTCAAATCGGCTATTGATGACATGTTAGCTGCCGACATCATTTCTCCTTCCACCAGCCCTTGGGGAGCGCCGATCGTCCTGGTTAAAAAGCAGGACGGCTCGTTGCGGTTTTGCGTTGATTTTCGGCGCCTTAACAAAATTTCGGTTGCCGACGCATACCCGCTCCCACGGATGGACGAATCGCTGGACGCCTTGGCGGGAGCGCGATTCTTCTCCACACTGGATTTACTTTCGGGATTCTGGCAGCTTCCTCTGGACGATGATTCAAAGCCTAAAACTGCTTTCCGTACACCGCACGGCCTGTTCCAATTCAACCGGTTGCCGATGGGCTTACACTCAGCGCCGGCAACTTTCCAGCGTTTGATGGAATTGGTTTTGGCTGGATTGCAATGGGAGTCGTGCCTGATTTATTTGGATGACGTTATCGTCTTTAGTAAAACTTTTGACGAACATCTCCAGAGGTTGCGGGCGGTTTTCCTAAAGATGCGGGCTGCTAATTTGAAATTCAAACCCCAAAAATGTCATTTGTTACGCGATTCGGTGCGTTATTTGGGGCACATCGTGGGGCGCTCAGGTATTGCTACCGATCCCGCCAAAACGCAGTGTGTCAGCTCCTGGCCGACTCCCACCTCGGTGGGAGAGGTCAGGAGTTTCATTGGCTTCGCGTCGTATTACCGACGGTTCGTCGCTGATTTTGCGACGATTGCCAAACCCCTACACGCTTTAACATCAAAAGGGGTTCGGTTCCACTGGGGTCAGGAAGAGGAGGCTGCTTTCTGCTCCCTTCGGGACGCCCTGGTAAAAGCTCCTCCCTTGATTTACCCCGATTTTTCGGAACCATTTTTGCTCGACACCGATGCGAGCAACACGGGTATTGGGGGCGTGCTTTCCCAGGTGGTTGACGGCGTGGAATGGGTGGTTGCGTACGGCAGTCGGGTGTTGTCTCCAGCGGAGCAAAGATATTGTGTCACCCATAGGGAACTGTTGGCAATTGTCTATTTCATCCAACAGTATCGCCCATATCTGTACTGTTGGCATTTCACCATCCGCACAGATCATGCGGCACTGCAGTACGCCCTGCGAGTTCAACAGCCATCGGGACAATTGTCCCGATGGTTGGAGATCCTCCAGGATTTTGATTTCGAAACCACCTACCGTAAGGGCGTTCGCCACACCAACGCGGACGCTCTGTCGCGCATGCCAACCACCTCCGAATGTGCCTGCCTCCTGGGGTCGGGACGTTGCAAGCCAGCAGGGGACATGCCAGTTCCGGTCCTGGCGGCCGCCGCCGACGACGAAACATTGCTTCCAAATTCTATCGCACAACAGGGAAAAGATTCCCTGCTGGGTTTGCCTGTTAATGAATGGGGGCACCTCCAGATGGAAGATACCTCCCTCCTCGCGTCGCGTCGTCGCGCCGGGGAGGCGGGGCGGGGGACGGGTGATGCCGATGCATGGGAAATGCACGCGGGGTTGCTGATGCATTGGGACGGGAAATCCCATCGACACCGGCTGGTGGTCCCTTCTGGGTTACGGGGTAGGGTGGTGTGGGCTGCTCATGAGCGCCTCCTCCACCTGGGTACCCAAAAGACCCTCGCCTTGCTCCAGCTTGATTTTTTTTGGCCAGGCATGACGAGGGATGTCGCAGATCTGTTGGCATCATGCCCTCGGTGTGTGCAGCGAAAACCACCAGCACGGGAGTCAAACCCGCCTTTGTAGTCTATCAGAGTCTCCAGAGTGAACGAACTTGTCGCGCTGGATATTCTGGGGCCATTTCCCGCCACCCCTAGGGGCAATAGATATTTGTTGACCGGGGTGGAATACTTTACGCGCTGGCCTATGGCCTGGCCCCTGGCCAACCAGTCGGCAGCAGCCATCGTGGAGGCCTTTGTCCAAGGTTACGTCATGGACAAAGGTGCTCCGGAGCGGCTGCTGACCGACCAGGGAAAATTTTTTTCCGGCAAACTCCTCCAACAGGTCTGTGAGCTCCTGGGAACGAAAAAAATTCGTACCTCTCCCTATCACCCGCAAACTGACGGGATGGTCGGGCGTCTGCATCGAACCATCACGTCTATGTTGTCGCAGCAGGTTTCGGACTCACAGACCGATTGGGACTTGCAAATTCAAGGGGTCCTGGCAGCATACAGATTGGCCCCCCATGCTGCGACGGGATTTTCACCCTTCTTCCTCATGTATGGCCGCGAACCTGACCCACCTGTTCGGGCACAGCTGCAGATCCCCGCGCCGCTGGGAAAAACTAAATTGGCCGACCATGTTAAATTTAACCTTGCAAAATTGACTGAGGCACAGGATGCTGCCATGCTAAATTCCGACAGGCGTCAGAAAGCGAATGAGCGCCTCAGACTGGGTTGCGCGCACGTGCTACAGTGGAAGCCGGGGGACAGGGCATGGCTGCACTGTCCCCAGGCACCACTCGCGACCTCCTCAAAACTGGTGCGGCCGTGGCGGGGCCCCGTCGAGGTGGTCGAGGTTTTGCGGCCTCAGTGCGTTCGCATCAAATGGGGGAAGCGCCGGTGGTTTGTGCACCCCTCTAGGCTGAAACCCTTCGTTGCGGTGCGAGGCCCCACTCCACACACGCGTGGCCAAACATGTGGGGGGTCGGCCGACTCAAAGGGTCCGTCTCTGCTGCTCTCGCCTGACGTGTTGCCGGCTGTCCCGCCCCCAGGTGCACCAGGAATGACGGGCTCCTGCCCAACAACCCCTACGGGGGATGCCGAGGGTCTCGCGACATCAAGCGCAGACTCACTTCGAAATGGACAGCTGCCACCGGATGGTCCGCCATCCGGGGTTGCCCAGTGTGACGGGCCTGCGGCAAGGACGCGCGCAAGAATGCGCAGACTCTTGTGATGCACAAAAAGAAGATTTTTTTTTTTTTTTTTTTTTTTTTCACATGTATGGTTACTGTGCGCTGCGTCAGTGGTGTGCTCCTGGCACATTGTGTTGTGTTGTGTGTGTGTTAGGGGTTCCTTGCTATTTGTATATACGTTGCTTTTACGGAATTCGTATTTATTCGGGGGGGTGCGTCGGGTTGTTTTCCCTTCGGGGTTTTCTGGTTCTTGTTGTTGTTCTCTTCGCGTTATGTTGAAAAATAGTGAGGCACACGCGTGGTCAGGGGGTAAATGCGCTTTTATTGTCGTTTTTTTGTATGTTGGCAGCCGGGACGGCTGCAAGCTATGCGGGGGGGGGGGGGGGGGGTGATGTAGGGGTGTTAGAGAGAGAGCCGTTATGCATGGCAGCTTATGGGAAACAAACACAGTGGGCGGGGCTACGTGAGTGCACGGGGGGGGTGCTCTCAACGACGTCCGCACCAGGCAGCCCGGGGCCCCACCCCTCAGCGGGGGTGGAGTATAAAGGGGGATGTGTCAGAGGGCTCGGGGCAGAATGTTAAAGCTAAACCAGTGAAGACCGAAGATCGTCTAGCTAGAGCCCTGGACTCCCCTGGGACGCCGCACTTGTCAGGGCCACGCAGGACCGAGCCAGCGGTGTGGTCCCGAGAACCAGAGCTAGTGCTCTGGGACTCCGGGTACCGTAGCCCGACTTACCAGTGTCGGGCCAGACAGCCTCCCCTAGCCCGTTAGTGGAGGACTAGGAGGTAGGTCAGAGATAGCTAGCAGTGTATTCCCAGCTAGCCGGGTGAGGGGGCCGATACCCCCTCTAGTATTGTATGTCCACAGTTGTGACTACTTGTACGGAATAAATACGTGTGCCTCACCAACGGTGTCCAAGAGTCATCAACGGTACTTCACAAGCAATCGTCATCAGGTGGGACAACCATAGCAAGAAAAACTGCTTAAGTAGGCGAGAGATCTGCCGTGGCACGAGGTTATATAGGCCTCAGCAATAGGGGGGGAGAGAGGAGGTGGGGAGAGAGAAGGGGCGGGGCAGAAAGTGGACCCCGCGGCAGCACTTGGAGAGATCTGAGAGATCGGCTGCAGGGGGGGGAGAGAGAAGGGGGGGGGGGGCAGAAAGTGGACCCCACGGCAGCACCCGGGTCACTGGAGTAGAGATCGGAGAGAGATGCACAGAGAGAAAGAAAGACACACAGAGAGTCGGAAATAACAGCTGACATAGGCAGGTAGGATGGAAACATTAACGTCAGTTAAGACTTTACCTGGTTAATAACATCCTTCCAATGATTGCTCAGTTTGTACCCATCTTCTCGGTTGAAGTTGTGTCTGTGTTTATATATCTGGATGGCTTCATGAACAAATCTCTGATAATAGCCGGTGGGTTTGCAGAGTACCTTCGTCTTGGAAAAGTAAATTTCGTGTGAGCCCACTGCGTTAAAACAATGATCAGCAACGGCAGAGGTATTGGTCCTACCGTGTTTCAGATCTGCCTTATGCTCACAGACGCGGTCCGAGACATGTCGTTTCGTTTCTCCAATGTAACTGCTGCTGCAGCCATAACTCAGTTTGTAGACACCAGGGTATTGCATATCAGGAATCACATTTTTTACAGATGGGATTAAATCACGGATTTTGTGTACTGTGTTGAACGAACCTGGATCTTGTGTTTTGTTTAAGATTTTGGAAATCTTTTTGGTAACCCCTGCTATGTATGGCAAAGTGATGGTATTGGTTGGCTCCTCAGATGGTTGTCTCCATCTCATGGGGAGACAACCATCTGAGGATCCAATCAATACCATCAATTTGCCATACATAACAGTGGTTACCAAAAAGATTTCTAAAATCTTCAACAAACACAATATCCAGGTTCGTTTCAACAGAATACACAAAATCTGTGATTTGATCCCATCTGTAAAAGATGTGATTCCTGATATACAATACCCGGGTGTCTACAAACTGAGTTGTGGCTGCGGCAGTAGTTACATTGGGGAAACGAAACGACATGTCTCGGACCGCGTTAGTGAACACAAGGCAGATCTGAAACATGGTAGAACCAAAACCTCTGCCGTTGCTTATCATTGTTTTAACGCAGTGGGCTCACACGAAATTGACTTTTCCAAGACGAAGGTACTCTGCAAACTCACCGGCTATTATTAGATATTTGTTCATGAAGCCATCCATATATATAAACACAGACACAACTTCAACCGAGAAGATGGGTACAAACTGAGCAATCATTGGAAGGACGTTATTAACTAGGTAAAGTCTTAACTGACTGTGATGTTTCCATCTTACCTGCCTATGTCAGCTGTTATTTCAGACTCTCTGTGTGTCTTTCTCTCTCTCTCTCTCTGTGCATTTCTCTCCGATCTCTACTCCAGTGACCTGTGTGCTGCCACGGGGTCCACTTTCTGCCCTGCCTCCTCCCCCCTTCTCTCTCCCCCCTGCAGCCGGTCTCTCCAGTGCTACCGCGGTGGTCCACTTTACTCCAGTGACCCGGGTGCTGCTGCGGGGTCCACTTTCTGCCCCGCCCCCTCTCTCCCCCCCACCTCCTCTCTCCCCCCCCCCTACTGCCGAGCCCTATATAACCTCGTGCCACGGCAGATTTCTCACCTACTTCAGCAGTTTTTTTTTGCTGTGGTTGTCCCACCTAATGACGATGGCTTGTGTTGCGATCAAAACGTTGTGATTTATTATTTTTCTACCTTCGTGACTTTACATAAAGAACCAAAGATTATGGATTCCTGCAGTCACGAAAACTTAAAATCAAGAATATAAATCTTCCTTCACGTACCCGGAAAAATTCTGACAGCCATCCGCCATTGTGATCGCATTGTTTGTCTTTCCCTCCACATTTAGAAACATGCGTTTAATAATTTAGATTATTTGCTTTGAGAAATGTACGCATGATAAGCCACTTTGTTGAGCTATCATTTGTGGCCAGGTTACTTAAGAAAAATAACTTAGTACCTCTGTGTGCTTTGCCTGGTAGGATGGGGATGGTTTAGTTGTATTTGTATATTTTCCGTACTTTGCACTATCGTATTTTTGTATTGTTTGTTGTTGCCACGTTATTACCCGCCCCTACTGGACATATGTGAATAACATCTTGATAGCTCATCGGATTCCTCCAGTATAAATACATATTATGATTCTGTACTTATGCTGTACAGTATCGTGACTTTGTATACTGTACTATAAACTGTCCAATTGCTTCTCGAAAATCAACTTAAAATGCTCTACAGATGACTGGTGAGTACTTCTCTAAAATAGTTTGTCTCATCGAGTAAAAATTTAGGCCCGGTTATTTCTTGAATAGTTCTATGTACTTGTGCAATTTGGTGAACCATAAGTATAACTCTCCGATAACCGGAACATTGGATTAACCGGCATTCTTCATTCCCCATGAATGCTGGATAACAGCGCATTTACTGAATTTGTTTGTGTTCTTATATATTGTTGTTTGTAGGTAAACTGAGAATGTTTTCAGCAACTCGACACACAAGATGGATTTAAACTGGAACTGTTGCGTCTTTTGCAGGAAAAAAAACTGCTTAACTTTTGAAATGCCCTTTGAACGCTCCTGGAATAAAGTGATGATAAGGATAGCTACACATCTTAGGTTTTCTCGGTAAAGTCACGAAAGCTTAAAATCTAGAATAGCTACACATCAATGTATTAATATATATGTAGCTTCTCTGCAACCTCCCATCAAAGACCCTCCAGTTTTTATTGCACTCCTACCTCTCAGAATAATTCGTCGACTACAGCCATGAATAAGCATGGCATGGTAGTTATAAGAAGAAAAACCACTGATTTCTCAACCCAAACCAAATCCCAGTCACTACTCTTGACCAGCCTCTGTTTCCCTCAGCAAAATGTGCACAATGGAATTGGCTGAATACTCATGGCAAGTTTGTGCATGTGCTTTGCTAGGGGCCCGTACACAGAGATGGCCCTGTGAAAGACACTGGGTGACGTCTTGGAAGGCTCTGTCAGGGCAGCAGCGATCACAGAGTCAGAAGTGGTATCGTCTGGTCTTGCAGACTCACGAATACAAGTCGCTCATATCACAAGATGTATGCATTTTCATCAAGTCACACGCCTGGCCCTTTACAACCTGCAGCAGAATATTGTCTTGCTTTCTCAGAGTTCCCATGACAAACCCTCTATAGAAGCCTTGCGGAATGAGACGCAGCAGAAAAACCACACCTTCGTGTTCTGGGAACTTGTTTTATGGTAGAAAACACTCATTCTGATTTTCAAGCTCATGAGCAAAAAAATAAGATTGCCGAGGGATCAGGTGGTGGAGTTAGATTGATGGAAAATCTCACTGCTTTCTCTGCACTGGAAGCGGGATTTACATATGTCACGCTTTGGGGCTTAGAGCAAAAACTGTCCAGAAACACATTGTGGACACAGATATCGTCACCATTCTCATTGGCAAATTCCATGACGTGACTGTAATGCAACCCCTGGCAGCCCATCTGGGTGGCATTTAGAATTGGTAGGAGTTATATTTTATTTCACTACATGAAAGAATATGTGCCAGCCTTGGAGCACCAAGATCAATAGCCTTGCCTGTGCTCCATGTATGTTTTGGTTGTGACGCAACATCCGCCTTCATGGGCAAGGGCTAAATGTCAGCCTGGCAGGCTTGGCAGTTTTATGAAGAGGTTACAGAGACGTCTGTGTCCATGGCCTGTCACTGGGAGCACCACGGTGAGAGGTTACAGAGACGTGTGTGTCCATGGCCTGTCGCTAGGGGCACCACAGTGGCGAGATGTTGACTACCTCGCCTGGTATACAGGAGATCGTGGGTTCACTCCTGAACCTGCCTCCTGTATATTTGGAGTTTTCACGTCTTTCTCCCTGTGGTCGCGTGGATTTTTATCCGGGTCCTCCGGGTTTTCCTTCAATATTTAGAAAACATGCGTTTTAAGTATTTCCCTGCTGCTGTGAATTTCCACATAGTAAGCCACTTCATTGAGATATCATTTGGTGGCCAGGCGGCTTCTTAAAAAGAGCTACATAGCTCAGTGGGCCTTACCTGGTAAAATAAAAAAAATAGTTTGGTAGTTTAGTTCATAGTTTAATTACAAAGACATCTGTGGAAATGGCCTGTCACTCCTTGGATAGCTATATATACACTTACACTCCCATCACTTCTAAAAGCACACAAACTGTCGTCATTTTTGACGAAATACGCCCTCTCATCTCTGTGAACGAGGCCGAAATGGATCTCTTCTGTTAGAAGAACGAAGCTGTCATCAAATTACCACCCACTCAGGATGCTATGCTTCAGCAAAACTCAATGGGCTGTCTACCAGGCTGGAATTTGGGTCAGAAACACCACGTTGCAGAAGCTGGCTGCTTCTCCAGATGGCTTTGGTTGGACCAATATTTACAAGTCATGGGTGCCAATTTGGATAAAAATTACAGAGGTATTTAAATCATGTTCAGGGACTCCTCTACTTACGAACATTAGACTTGCGAACTTTTAGAGGTACGAACAAACCTGTCCGTATGTCCAGTTGCCTGTTTGGATCGAGAGTCATAAGTTCAATCGCCGTGCAATAGATGGCGGTGATGGCATCTACATCTGCAGAACATAAAGGACTGGTAGCATCTATATCTACAGGAGATTCTACAACTTTTAAAGCCATTCCCCGTGTTTAGTGTATATGTCATACAACGTGGAATCGACAGGAGTAAAGTTGATGAACAGATCTCTGGAACAGAGCTCGTTCGTAAGTAGAGGAGTCCGTGTACAGAACCGATCAGGTCTTCCTGCAAAGGAAATAGTTTGAACTGTAAGTGTGAGAAAGCCACATCTCTGGATGTCAGAATAAAATTTTGTAACCGGCTAGGGCAAAGTGACCTGCTTCAAACACAACTTGTCTTCTCTTTCACACTGATTGCCGGCCATCTTGAATACTATGAAACAAATCAGAATGGCTCCTTGCCTAATTTTGATTCTGAGGACCTAAAAGACCCAAAAAATAAAATGGGTCACGGCAATGTAAAACATTAAACAAAGTCACCTGACTATGATGCCCTCCGTGGCCGTCTCCGATGCCGGGTCCGGCGAGTCAGCGCCACATACACCCAGATGCCACCATGTGACCAGCACTTCGAAATGATCTGCTTCTCTGGCTACTCCAAAAAAACACCCCGAGAGCACACACGCTCACCTGCTCTACCGCAGACCCACACATAGACAAAGATGCCCTTCCCCCCCCCCACATAGCTTTCACAAAATGCTGAGGCAAGTTCTGTTCACGAGCGCCTATGAAGGTCAACACGGCATACGTGGGGGTGGCGGGGCCCCCACCAGGCTCAGTCGCATTTGTCTCCCCAATGCTGATGTTAACACACCGAACCAAGGTACTCATTTACGGCTGAGTGGACCGAGGGGAGGTTCACCACTGGTTCAGATATTCGTCACTGATGTTGGCTGTGAGCAGGGATCAAACTAGGGTCGCCGGGTTTGGAGCATAGTGTGTTAACCACCTCTCCACCACTCACAGACACACACACACATGCAATTAGCGTTGCTCCTGACCATTGGCAGACCTTAGCAATTGGTGGAAGCTTCACATTTCCTCTGGAACAAATGAGTATATCCATAGGATAATTACCATTGAGTTTCCACTAAGTGATAATTGTTTTTTTACCCTTCTATCTGGCAACAAAACTGACACCTTTTTTTACAAGGAGTCATGTTTACATAGACCACAATACCTGCAGTCATAATGCAAACAAAAAACATAACTATGATAATGTGCACTGTCCTTGACGTTGATTGGTCCACACCCGAGACAGCTTAGAGCCTAGTCTCACATGGGTTGGACCAGATGACGCCAAAAGGCGCACTAAGTGGTCTGACTTAATTTCTAAAAATGTTTTGCCATTCTCTCGACTGGGACAGTGTACACCTGTTACTAATGAGATATTGCTTAACTGTGCCGTCCCCACAGACACACTGTGTACACATTTCTGCTATTCCAACAATGGCGTTACCTTCAAGGTAGGGTGGAATTATGTACAGCGCCGAGGCAGGGTCAAGGGTAACTTTCTGAAAGACATCATGATAGTCTGCCAGATAGAAATCGTTAACAAGGCAACAATCACTGACTGACGATTGGAGCTGTGTCACCGACCGGTCATTGTCGCTCGAAGAAGAAGTGACCTTGCAGGCGAGTAACCGCGTGGCTGTAAATACGATTTGTTGCCAAGAGCACGTTTTTGTCAAAACTCTTTTTTGAAGAAAGAGCCGCGGTTTCGTATTTAATGCGTTCTACCACAATCGCCGCTCGACCCCTCCAGCCCCCCACCGCCAGCCCCTGGGCCACCCCCAGCGAGACAGCGCATCACGTGACCAAAGTTGTGCTGCGCTTTTACATTTCAGCGCGAATGAATAAACTTCATCGGATTGCCGAGCCTTTTAAATAAAAAAGCACCGAACCGACGCAGTGGCTCAAAGCCTTCCCCCAACTTTGCACACTATGACATTTTCAATAAATGTCCAGCGGCTGCTTACGTATACTGCATACATAAATGTTATATTTAAAATCATGCATGCAGACTGTTTGGGGACTCTTGTCTTATATATTTATATAGAATCTAATATTTCTTATTTAATACAGTCTACATGGACAAAAAAAACCATCCACGTATTTCATGTTATGAGCAACTTAACAACCTGCAGATATAATTTGCCACAATGTTGTGTTGCCAGCTGAGCTTATTGAGTTAGGTCACACACAGCAATGGCAAATCTGTCCTCGCCACCTCTCATACTGACAGCCGTGCAAATGCCTTCTCGAGGAATCGATCTCGGCGTATTGGGAGACCACCGCACAACTTCTGGCATCACCCTCAGTAGATGAATTCGAAGATGGTGTCACTGTTCGAATAGGCCCCAGAGATGACACCAAAGAATGTGTCTTTGTCACTAGGCTTCTCTTAGACTACACTTTTTTATTTACCAGGTAAAGCCCGCTGAGCTATCAGCTCTTTTTCAGAGGAGATCATGGAAGTGGCTTATCCTGTGGCTTATCCTGTGGAAATTTATAGGAGCAGCCAAATAATCGAAACGCATCTTTCTAAAGTGGAGGGATAAATCAGAGGATCCCGGGAAAAATCCAAGTGACCACCACGAGGGGAGAGAGAACATGCGTCAGGGTCAGGATCAAACCCATGTTCTCGTGTATTCTAGGCAAGGGAGATAATATCTCGCGACTAATATCAGAGAGGCCATTATGGTTGTTACAAGTGATGTTGTGAGTCAATCATCCAGTGAACTTATTCTGCCAAAAATGTAGGTCAAGAATAATAAATGCCACCTCTAAAATATGAACTCCAATATATGCATCGCATGGTGTGGTATATGTCCATAATCCTGCAACTTAGTAGGTGGGGTTGGTCGATCATGTGTGACTTACAACTACTTAACCAGGGCAGTCATCATTGTGAATACTGGTGGGTGTGTAACGGCGTAAGTAGCGCAGGAGACGTTGACGGAGGCAACACGTATTTATTAACAATTGGTACTATACAGTACGTAGCGCACCCTAACACTGGAAGGGGTAACGGCTCCTTCACCCGGTCTTTCCAAGGCAGTGTCCCTCGGCTAACGTTTCCCCGTTAGCTCATACACTCCTCTAACCCAGACCATCCTAGTAGAGGCTAACTGACCTGGCCCAGCTTCGGCTCAGGTCCGACCCTCAGCCACACGAGCCTGGCCCTCACAAGGACACAGACATCGCTGCTCTGAGGTCGCCCCTGGCTTGCCCTGCTCGGCTCTTATAAGAGCAGCGAGTCAGGGTAGTCCCAGGGCTAGCTAGCTGGTCTTCAGTCTTCACTGGCTCTTCTGCTCCAACGACTGCCTCGAGCTCTATCGTGCACCGCCTTATATACCCAACTGCCCCCCGAGGGGCGGGGCTGTATGCGGACGTTGATGTAGACACCCCACGTACGGACGTTGATGTAGACACCCCAACGTAATGGCTTGCTACACCCCGGTACGTAACACCTCTACATCACCCCCCCCCCCCCCCCCGCATAGCTCGTAGCCGGCTCGGCTGCAAAAAACCCCCTTTTCAATAAAGAATACATCAAAAAGCAGAACCGTGTGTGTGCCCCGTAACAACAATAACACAACAATTAACAACAACAACCGAACGCCCCAATAGATAACCCAACCCTCCAACACTCAACACCATGAACATATGTACAATGTCGAAAATAAATAAATAAAGACGACATTACACCATCCCGTGACCCGTGCCCGCGACCCCACACGTCCAGGAGAAGCGGGACATCCGGACAGTCAAAGGGGGCTGCTCTGACACGGGCAACCTGGTGGATCTGGCCGCACATCACAAGAAGTGGCGCAATTTAGCGCGAGTCTGCTTGGCCGGTCCGTTGTACGGAACAGGGCATGCTTGTCCGACAGGCATGTGAGGATAAGGCGGCGGCATCCCATTCCCCGAGTCAACGGACACATTTGGACATGAAGGGAAGGTATGTAGTGCCGTGAAAGGTTTCAGTCGTGAGGGGTGAACATACCAACAACGCTTCCCCCACTTAATCTGAACACATTGGGGGCACGCAACCTGCACAACCTCGACCGGTCCTCGCCATGGCCTCAGTAGTTTTGGGGATGTTGCCAATGGTGCCTGCGGGCAGTGCAACCAGGCCTTATCGCCCGGTTTCCACTCGTGCGTGTGTGTCCGCTGTGCATGCAACCGCTCGTTCGCCATCTGGCGAGATCTCGAGTTCAGTGTCGCTGCTTCCCGTGCCTCGGCCAATTTAGAAATGTTAAATTTGATGTCATCAGCCAATTTTGACTTAGCACGGGGTTCGGAAATCCCCAACTGGGCATCCACGGGCGGATCAGCGTCCCGGCCATACATAAGAAAGAAGGGAGAAAACCCTGTCGCCGCGTGGCGAGCCATCCTGTAGGCGGCAAGGACACCTGGAATCTGTAAGTCCCAATCCACTTGAGCTTCGCACACCTGATGGCACAACATGGACGTAATCGTCCTGTGGAGCCGCTCCACCATCCCATCAGTCTGTGGGTGGTACGGGGAGGTACGCACCTTTTTAGTGCCCAAAAGGTCGCACACCTCCCGTAATAAAACGCCCGAAAAATGTTTCCCCTGGTCGGTCAGCAACCGCTCCGGTGCACCTTTGTTCAAGACATAACCCTGGACAAAGGCCTCGGCAACGGCAGCTGCCAACTGGTTGGCAAGTGGCCAGGCCATGGGCAATCGAGTGAAATATTCCACGCCAACCAGCAGGTACTTGTTACCCCTAGGTTACACGGGAAGGGCCCCAAAATATCAAGCGCAACAAGTTCATTGATGCGCGAGACCTGAATAGATTGCAATGGTGGGTTAGCCGCAATGGGAGGTGGTTTCTATTGGGCGCACTGCACACACCTTTTGAGAATGGTGGACACATCCCTTGCCATACCCGGCCAATAGTAATCACGCTGGAGCAGAGCAAGGGTTTTATGAAATCCCAAATATAACAGTCGTTCATGAGCGGCCAGAACAACCCTACCCCGCACAGCAGATGGCACAACAAGCCTATGGCGTAGGGACGTACCGTCCCAATTCATAAGGAGGCCCTGTTTCAATAAACATGAGTCGACGCCAACTGCAACCTTATTGGAACCATTGGCCTTGTGATGCAGCGTGAGCAGGGACACGTCGCCCATTTGGAGCCAGCCCCACTCAACGAGGGACAATTTGAGCAAAGAATCCCCACCCGTTGGAGAGAAGGGAATCTCGGGTCGCGGTGCATCAGCCGCGGCGGCCAGAGCTGCCGGAGGGACGAGAGTCTGGGGTTTGCAACGTCCCGATCCCAAAAGACACGCACATTCCGAACTTGGTGACAACCGCGACAGGGCATCCACGTTGGTATGGCGAACCCCCTTACGGTAAGTAGTTGTGAATTGATAGTCCTGGAGGACCTCCAACCATCGAGACAACTGGCCCGATGGCTGGTCAACGCAAAGCGCGTATTGAAGCGCCGTGTGGTCCGTACGGACAGTGAAGTGTCGGCCGTAGAGATATGGTCGAAACTATTGGATAAAAAACACAATAGCCAGTAACTCGCGACGGGTCACGCAGTACCTCTGTTCCGCCGGCGACAAAACTCTGCTACCGTAGGCGACAATGCATTCGACACCCCCGATCACCTGTGAGAGTATTCCGCCAATGCCTGTGTTACTGGCGTCCGTGTCAAGCAAAAACGGCTCGGTGAAATCAGGGTAACACAAGGGCGGAGCACTCACCAAGGCATCACGAAGGGAGCGAAAAGCGGCCTCCTCCTCCGGCCCCCAGCGAAATTTCACACCTTTTGCCATCAAAACATGCAGGGGTTTGGCTATGGTGGCAAACTGTTTGACGAATCGCCGGTAATAGGAGACAAACCCAATAGAACTACGGACCTTGCTGACCGAAGTGGGCGTCGGCCAAGAACTGATACAATGTGTCTTAGCGGGGTCAGTGGAGATACCCGAACTGCCGACGATGTGCCCTAAGTACCGCACTGATTCCCGGAGTAACTGGCACTTTTGTGGCTTAAACTTCAATTTGGCGGATCGCATCCTGAGGAACACTGCCCTCAAATGTTGGAGGTGCTCCTCGAACGTTCTACTGAAAACGATGACGTCATCCAGGTAAATTAAACAGGTATCCCATTGCAGGCCAGACAAAACCAATTCTATTAACCTCTGGAACGTTGCGGGAGCTGAATGGAGTCCCATGGGCAACCGATTGAACTGAAATAGGCCCACAGGTGTTCGAAACGCGGTCTTGGGTTTCGACATCTCGTCAAGGGAGAGTTTCCAAATCCCGATAGCAGGTCCAATGTGGAAAAATAGCATGCCCCTGCTAAAGCATCCAAGGATTCGTCCATCCTGGGGAGCGGATATGCGTCAGCCACAGAGATCTTATTAAGGCGATGGAAATCAACGCAAAACCTCAGGGACCCATCGTGCTTTTTCACAAGCACGATGGGAGCCCCCCATGGACTGGATGAGGGCGAAATTATGTCGGAAGACAACATGTCATTAACAGCTGATTTCACATGTTCCTTCTCGGCTGGGCTCAGCCGGATGGGATTTTGCCGAATGGGGGCAGCGTCACCCGTGTCAATGTGGTGACATAATAGGTCAGTGCAACCAATATCATATTTGTGCTTGCTGAAAACGTCCGAAAATTCGACCAACAGGGCGCGTAATGCCACCAGCTGTGAACTAGACAGGTCACTGGATCCAGAACACAGTGAATCCAACCACCCTAGATCACCCCCCGATTTCAGATGCGGAGCCGGAGCAGTATCAACATGCACTACCAGCGGCTCTCCCACGGGTGCCGGTGCTGCATGAGCGAGCACGGTACCCTGTGGAATCACAGCTGCTCGTGGCACCGCATTTAAAACCACAACGAAGGGGTCTCTGTCCCTCCGCACCATCGTCTGAGCCACCGCCAAATCCAAACCTCTGACAGCTGCATTAGACGGGCCTAACAGTACACCATGCTCCGTCGTACACACACCAAGAGATTTCCGCAAGCGTAGGAGCACTAACATCTGTGACCCCGGCGATATGCGTACTGTCTGGGTGACCATCGCCTGCATCGTCGCACAGGCAGTGCGTAGATTGCTAGGGGAGGACAAAAATGCAATGCGGCGGCCCGAGGGAAGCTCGATGCAACCCTGATCAATGACGATCTTGATCAGCATTTTAGCTAGAAAATCCGTTCCCAATAAACATGGGACCGCAAGAGACGATGAGACCAAGACTGGTCCCGACAATTGAATATCCCCAATGCAAATACCCACCCGGATCTGTCCCACAATACCCAAGGAACCCCCATTCGCCGCATAACATGGAACGTCTACTGGGAGTAAGGGTCGACATTGAACGGGAAGAATATTATAAATAAGGTCGGAAATGATCGTTGCCGACGCCCCCGTGTCGACCAAAACCCGAACCTCAACACGCTTGATCGACCCAGTAACCACGGACGAACCGGCCGACGCAGCCACCACCCTATGGGCCAGCTCAGACCATTGGCCTGGTCCGAGCTCCCGTACGAACCCCCCTCCCCGCACTGAACCGGCACCCGAATCCCGTGGCCCATCAGGCGCGGCGCGGTGACTCGTGTGAAAAGTGTGAGTGGGCCGAGTTTGTGTGGTACCGCGACTTGCTGGGGACCGTTGGGATGACTTGGGACCTTGGGCGTTGTCCAGTCGAGGTCCTGTAGCGCGCTGATGTGGAGCCCGGCACCCAGCAGCAACGTGGCCTCGGAGGCCTCAGTTGTAACATGTGACGAGGGCCGTCGCTGATTTCGGTTGCTCCAGCTTGCGTGGCGTGCGCTGGGGTGACCGACCTCCCGACCTCCAGGCCCCTGACCGTGCCGTGGCGAAGACCTCCTCCTGTGATAGAGCGCCTTCGGGTTCACTGGGCGCCGAGGCTGAGGCAGAAGCTGAGGCTGAGGCATAGGCAACGACAGGCTGTTTCCGATTAAGAACTTTGTGCACGTGAATGCTCGTAGCAACTCGCAATGAGCATATATCAACCTCATCTGCCGCGTTGATGGGAACACCCAAGTCCTGCGACAATGCCAAAAGCTACTCTGTGACCATTGCGTCTTTGCCTTCTTCGTCCATGCGAGGAAAAGCGGCGTCAGCGAGAGCCAGAAGTGCAGTGCGGTAGGCGAGAGGAGTTTCCGTCTCCCCCTTATGGCGAGCGTAGAAGTGGTGGCAACAGGCAGACGGCGGTCCGTAGACCCTGGCCATCAGCCGAAGCGCAGCATGGAGTGTGGAGTGGCCAGACCTTGGAGTCGACCTGAAGGTGGCCAGAGCGTCATCGTCCAAAGTCACTGGGAGTGTGCGCAGTGCCTCGGCATCGGTCCACCCCGACATCTCTTGGTGAGCGAGGAACCTCCGTTGAAAGGCTCCCCAGTCACCTCCCTCTGCTCGAAAGGCCGTCAACACAGGCAGTTGCTGCTGGAATGCCTGCCCTGCTCCTGGCTGCTGATGTTCGCGCGCAGCGCCGTCGCCCAGGGAAACGGCGGCCCCTTCCACGGGTTGGTCGTGGCGACATCTGTCACGTATCAATGACGTTGGAGGCGGTGATTGGGGACCCTCCCTCACGTGGTGCTCCCGGTCTCTGCCAGTCAACGAACTTGTTGGTAAAATGGCGCCAAATTCAAGCTGCATGGCGGTGTCCGTGGCGGGAGCCTATTTTTGGCGCCAATCCTCGTGTTGCGCGCGGTGCTGGCGCGAGCCGGCGCTTGGCGCGAATTCTCTCCGTGGGCACCAGCCACCCCTCCTCCAGATGCAGTAATTTCCACCAGTATGGAGGCAGCGGCGAGCAGCAACTCAGCCAGGTGGGAGTGAGCATCCTGGAGCCCACCCCCCAGCTGCAGCGGTGTGTCCAGCGGCCGCGATGGGTGCTGCAGCGTCGGCACCACCTCAGATTCCCCGTTCGAGGCCTGCTGACTCGTCTCCTCCTGGTCGTCACCCTGGCCCGTCCCGTGGGTACGAACTGTCTTCCTGGTATCCATCTCGTGAAGACAGGACCACTTCTGACTCCAGTTGTAACGGCGTAAGTAGCGCAGGAGACGTTGACGGAGGCAACACGTATTTATTAACAATTGGTACTATACAGTACGTAGCGCACCCTAACACTGGAAGAGGTAACGGCCCCTTCACCCGGTCTATCCGAGGCAGTGTCCCTCGGCTAACGTTTTCCCGTTAGCTCCTACACTCCTCTAACCCAGACCATCCTAGTAGAGGCTAACTGACCTGGCCCAGCTTCGGCTCAGGTCCGACCCTCAGCCACACGAGCCTGGCCCTCACAAGGACACAGACCTCGCCGCTCTGAGGTTGCCCCTGGCTTGCCCTGCTTGGCTCTTATAAGAGCAGCGAGTCAGGGTAGTCCCAGGGCTAGCTAGCTGGTCTTCAGTCTTCACTGGCTCTTCTGCTCCAACGACTGCCTCGAGCTCTCTCGTGCACCGCCTTATATACCCAACTGCCCCCCGAGGTGCGGGGCTGTGTGCGGACGTTGATGTAGACACCCCACGTACGGACGTTGATGTAGACACCCCAACGTAATGGCTTGCTACACCCCAGTACGTAACACCTCTACAGGTGTATTAACCAAAAAAATACACGCCGTTTGCATTACAGTGGAATTGGCAGATCCTATGCTGTCATTAAAAAAAGAGTCGGCTGTGTGTGTTGGCGTCATGGTCTAAAGTTTCTCAATTTGAACAATTACCACAGCTTATTTGATTGGGAAACCCACAAAGCAACATCACACCCTCTCCATAATAGAGGGTTTTGGGTCAGATCGCGTAAATATAAATGTGTCTTCGCACCTGATTGGCTCACAAGTGACGACATCACATGTATACCCCATCTATTTAAGACCAAAACAGGAGGATGTCTTCACAACCTTGGATGTCGCCTGATGAGGCTTGTTGTTGTAATTACCAGCGAAACGTCACGATAGTCTAATTGTAAAATGTGTGGGTATATTCTCCAATACAGAACCGGCGTGCCGAACTAGGAAAGAATTGGCATGTTTTGTTTCCGTGACAAACCTTACTAATGGACTGTGTCGGGTGGTGCGGGTTTAACGACGCATTCATATTTACACGATCTAACCAAAAACCTCTATTATGGATAATATTGGTCGCGAAAGCCCGACTACGTGTTAACGAACATCACCCTCTGTTGGCAGACTAAATTCGTTCCCAGGCCGGTGTTGTGTATTCCTTGTGCCACAGAGTGCTGCTTACAATGAGGAGTCCCCGAGACTAAGAATACCAGAGGGCAATGGAGTAGATGAAATGAAACGTGATGCGTTGAGATGCTTAGGCATTTAAGTGCCATATAAATACAAATTCTTATCCTCACTGTGTGATGCTACAGCACCACAATATAGCAGTTATATTGACTCACACCGTGATCACGAATCATGAAAATCGAACCAGGTTACCAATATTATCAGCCCTAGCAGCAGTACCTTCTGTAAAAGAGTCATAGCACTCACTATCGCTTGGGTCAATATACAGGATGGCCCAAAACATGGGGTTATTTAATGTATTTTAACACTGGCATTGAGACATTTTATTTATGTTTTTAAATGTATATGCTATCTATTATCATTATCAATGTATATTGCTATTTTTCCTGTGGAGTCACCTCAAATCCGTTATTTACAAAACCCGACCAAGAATCTGGAATGAATTGAGAAAAAACATAATTTATGAACATTCAAAGAGTACACCTGTCATAAAAAAGTCCTACATTAATTTCAAAAGATAATTCATGCTAATGCATTCATTGTTCATGGCAGTCAGTCTTAAATTCTGTAAAAATAAATGTATATAATCCTATGTAATTTGTTAAAATGAATATAACCCTATGTATCGTTACTTTTGGGTCCCCTGTATAACCCTATAAAATTATTAATCGAAAGGCCAATGAACATTTAATGAAGCCCAATTGTAGCACTTTTGATCCACTTAAAATATTAAATGTTATTTTTAGCAACCTTAAACAAAAATACGAGATTAAATAACAAACTTTATTTTCTTTATTGAGTGAGGAAAAGTGAGAAGTGGTTAGGTGTATCATCAGCAGAGTGAGCAACTCGCAATCGGAAGGTGGCCAGAGATCAACTCGTGGTTGAGGTCTGACTTGGCTCATCGTCACTATCTATGGGATTCCTTTTTGGCAGTATCCAAATGATGAAAAATAAAAGTAGGGTTGACTCTGTATGGCAAAAAAAAACAGGAGGGGTATTAAGATGTTCAAACACCAAATAGATACCTTTTGCAAGGCATCAAGTCTGCATTAACCATCATTTTGGATACTAGCAAAAAGGTATCCCATATATATAACTGCTTGACCCAAGCAGTTATATCTATACTGTTCGCCTTTCAGCGTTCTCTGGTCTAACACTGGTGAGTGAGACAAGGCCATAAAGAAGGCTGTCTCTGATGTCGGCCAATAAGTTTCAAAGACAATGCATGTGTTATAATAGCATATTTTTTTGCATGTTTTTCCACAAGTACAGTATGCCTGGTTAATGCAGACCTGATGCCTTGCAAAAGGTATCCATGGGGTATTTGAACATCTTAACACACCTGTTTTATCGTCAGATAGAGTTAAACCTATTATTATTTTTCATCATCCATTCACTGTTAACTAAACAAACACCACTTGGTGGGGAAGCCAAGAGTCGTTGACCTATGGACAGACTCACCCTTGTCATATAAATGTGTAATTTTCACCACTAGTTCAGGGCTGCAAACAAGTGATGAGCACCGCCTCAATGTTCAATTGAACAATAACTGACAATGAATAAAAAGTGAGCAAGAGAGAAAGGTAAAAAAGAGAATATTCCAAAGCGTGAGATGTCTGTGGGTCACTGGGGGTGTCAATGGATTGGCGAGTTTGGTAACTACAGGGTGGAGCTGTTATAATTATCAAAACTGAAGAAGTGCACAAGTCCCTTATTCTTACGGCTCTGCTTGCGAGTTGGCTGTGACTCAAGCGAGCTGTGCACAAAGCCACGTTTAACTTGAGCCGGCTCTGGGCACGTTGTCAGCCACGTTCAGGATTTTCCATGAGCTGAGCCTGAGCCAAGCCACGGCTGAGACGCTCATCCGACGATGGCAGCAACTTGAGGCAGCTCCAGCCTGAGATGAGCCGTGTGAGCGGCCAGGCCCAGAGCCGAGCCATGACTTAGAATACGGCTCCGTGGTGCCAATGCGGCATTGTGGAGCCACTCCGCGGGTTAACAATACGGCGATTCCACAGTGACAGGTTGTGTCAGTTTAATTAAGGCTGTTACTGGGTCAATAGACATTTACAATTAACGTTTACTACCATTACTGCATGCAAAGATCAAGGTCTACACACATGCTATATCGTTTTACACCCTCTATATATATAAAAAAAAATTCACAGTGGTTGCTTGTTTGTATTAAATTGTCCTGGCAATACACATTATTTGATCTATTTCACACAGAAAGTAACTTGTTTTTATTTTCAAACACGTTAATATGGGCAGCTCCCTTAATGAGCGAAATGCGTTCCACGAAATATGCTCGTTAATCTAAAATTCGTTAAACGATCGTCGCTTTGCCATTGACTCCCATGTTGAAATGTATCAGCTCCAAAATGTTACACTCTCGAACAACTTTTTAAACGTGAGAAATACAAATTATATAAAAAAAAGTTAAGTAAATACCCCTCATGAAGAACCACTGCTTGCAGGTGCCTGTCCTCAGCGTCTGCAAATTAATTAGCACCACCCCCACCCCTCAACTGGCTCTCCCCCCTACCCACACATTACAGTGCCACCACGAGGCTCCCTTCCCCCATACGGCGAGTTACAAGCGCATACGCAACACAGCTCATAACGCATTCAATCGATCGTTACGCAAACATTGGCTCGCTTTGCGAACGAATCGGTTGACGTAAAAAAATTGTTCGTTATAGTAAATCGTCATAAAAAGACCGCGTGTTAAGCGGGGTACGCCTGGATTGTAAAATAACACAAGCTGGGAAGCATCAGCACCGGTGCTACGGACATCGACGATGGCCCTTGTGTACTCTGTAGCCGAGTACTGTGCACCAGTATGGACCAGAAGTAGTCGTACTCGACTTGTTGATGTCCAATTGAACGCCACAATGTGGTGTATCATTGAAACCCTCAAGTAGACCCCAACACCCTGGCTTGCCCGTGCTGACACACATTTTTATGCCACCCATCCGCTGCAACGCTGCAACCCTCCAGGAAGTCCTGCGAATTGGGGAGAACAGCCGCCTTCCTTCATCAGGACCCCAATAACATCCCTCGTCATCGTTTGAAGTCACACAAGCCCCTTTGGACCCCTGCGATTAACCGTAAACAATGGAAGTTCAACCCAGATGAAGCTTGGAGAGCTGAATGGAGTTTTAAAGAACTCACACACAAACTTTGTGAAAGACCCAATGCAGAAGATCCATGGGTTTGATCTTCCACGAAACACATGGTCTACCCTAAATCCCATCAAATGCACAAATCATGGCAGATGTGGATACCTGATGCACAAATGGAAAATTTAAAACTCCAGCAGTGTGCGACTGTGGTCATCTAAATCTTGACGTAAAGCTTTCATGACTGCAGGTATTCATATTCTATGGGTCTTTCGGTAAAGTCACGTAGATAGGTTCAAAGAAAATAACAAAAAATTGCTAAAAAAATTATGACGTTTCGATCGCAACGCAAGCGGTCCTTTGCGTTGCGATCGAAACGTCGTAGTTTTTTTTGTTGTTGTTGGAATTTTCTTTGAACATATCTACGTGACTTTACCGAAAGACCCATAGAATATATGGTCATCTAGATCAGACCATACAACGTTTAACTATGCAATGCCCGATACACAAATACGAAGAAGACATCACAGCAATACACTACTCCACTGCTCCTGACGCGCTTATCTGCCTTGATTACCTGAAAGTGAAATTGTAGTTGTCGCTCTGTGTCTATATCAGCCGCACGAAAGAATATTTTAAAACTGCAAAGCATGTGAATAGTTCTAAAGCGTTTAGTAACCACCACAAGGACCAGCAATGACTTAGTCTTCTATTTCGATATAGAGTGGGTTTGTTAGGACCTCACGAACGATAATGTAATCAAATACTAAAGTGTATTACGGCTCTCAGAGTGATGCCGCACTCTCAACATATAGCTCTTGTTCCACACCTGGACACTACTCCGAACTCTGCACGCTGTCAACCCAGCCACTAGGCCCTTTGAATATTCCACCACTCGTACTTCTCCGTATCCACGCACCACTCGGCGACTTGAATCTCCGCTCTTCTCGCGCTCTTTCTCTCTCTTGCACCATCAGTACTGCCAACCTACTCCACCCTGGCTTTCTCTCTCTCTCTCTCTGTTCGCATGGCCCCGGCACTCTCGCCACACACCGTCCCCGCGGCCTCACAGTGCGTCGCACCAATCTCCCGGGGAACTGCTCCCCTTTGCTCCCTTCCGCTTTTATGCTCTCACCCTTGCCTGTTCTCCATAATATTAGCCTCGTTATCCGCCGCCCCACTCCATATCTTCATCCCCATTGCTCTCAGGCCATATGCCTCCTGGGCTTTCCTGTGCTCCCCTCTTCATCCCCGGTCCATCATGGCCTAATTGCCATGCCACCTCCTGCCGGTTCGCCTCTGGCCTGTTGATTATCTCCACCCCTCGTGTCCTCGGATCCCTGTATCCCTCCCCTCATGGCCTCAACTAACCCCAACTGTCCTGGGCCGCTTCTGCTCGTCGTGTCCTCGGGTTGTCGTGGCTCTCCCAGGGCTATCCGCGTCGGCGAGATGTTAACTACCTCGTCTGGTATGCAGCAGGTCGTGGGTTCGTGACCCTGACGCCTGTATATTTTAAGTTTGCATGTTCTCCCTTGGTCTCGTGGATTTTCTTCGGGTCCTCCGGTATGCCTGCTGTATATTTCCACGTGATAAGCCACTTTTTTAAGCTATCATTTGTGGTCAGGTCGGTTCTGAAAAAGAGCTACATAGCTCATTGGGCCTTACCTGGTGAAATAAAAAAGTTAAGTTTTAGTTTATCTAAACCCACCCCCTCCATACTCTCTCCACGAGCACTGCGCACCCCGAGTGGCTTGGGTCGTTACATGAGTGTTGTTAAAAATTACATTTTGCATTGGCAGTAAAGCCACATAAAAAAAATTTTCAACGGGTTTCCAGTTTGCTTCACATATACATGTCTTTAAGCAATACACATGACATGTTTAACTGAGAAACCAAGGGATCTGCCGTAGTGCTATAGTTGGCACACTGAAGCTCAATCCAGAGGTCACCAGATATATTCATTCCTTCTCGTGGCGCAGCAGTTGAAACAATGGAACGGGTTTCAACAGTGAAGGCAATTAGCAGGTCACGCGTAGTGGGATAACGTGTGGGTATGTCCACCTCTTCCCCCTAAAATTCCACAAGTAATTGATTCTCAAATCGGTTACCGGTTATCAACAAGCCTAGTTCAATTCTAAACACGCACGTCTGAGTACACGTTAATGACTATTTGTCAATACACTACTGCCAGGAGCATTTGATAAGGAGAACATGTCTTAAGCGGCTTTAAGCGCCTTGGGACTAAGCTTTTTAAAAGTTCAATGCGATTCTTATGCGGAATACAATCAATCGCCTTAATTACATTCATGTGCAAATGCAGTCAATAAACCTTTGTCTAGTAAAAAAAAACAAAGTGAAATGTAACAATAGCAGTCAATTTCGTGCGTGCGATGGGGTTACACTATCGCACCTCTGGCCGCTTCGCCGTGTGAACACCACCGGTGTGAATACCTAAGTGGCCCCTGCTTGCTTTGGAGGTGGCTGCGTGTCGACTGCTTAGCAGCATCTTCTTGGATATTTCGGTCAAGTCACGTAGAAGGGAAATAATAAAATAATAAAAATAAAACATAATAAAATAATTCTCACGACGTTTCGGCCAGAACGCAAGCAGCCGTCCTCAGGTGAAGAACAGGTCTGTTGGGAAGACAGCGTCTGAATGGGCACCACCAGGCTTGGCAGCGTATATTTAAGCTGGGTTGGAGGGGGGAAGGGGGGCCTTGACAAAGGAATTTGCATATCAAGAGGAATTTAGCATATTTATGGGAAATGCAAATATGAGATTAGTCACTACTTGTGGAATGCGTAGGAGGTGGGGGTTTTCAAAGTCATATTATGCCCGTGCATTATGCAGTATGCAGGATTAGCAGCATCAAAGGGAGGGAGTAGGCTTAGCAGTAATAGAGGGAAGGAATTTTAATAGTAAGGAGCTGCAGCAGCTAAACCACCACGTAAAAAAACTTAAATATAAACTACATCAGTATCATCAATATACTAAATATATTCTCCAATAAGCTGAGCTACTAACAGTAAGTCATACATTACAATTCTATGTCGCAAAAAATATAATATGCCTCCAGCTAAACTTTTTTCTCTTACATCACACGGGTCTACCCCATACTATATACTGCCATAGACATTAAATTATATACTGCATTACTATACACCACCTTAGACTATACATTGTAATATTACACTATGTATTATTCTACCCACCCTACTTTATACCACACTGCTGTATATTCACTATACAATTACGATACTATATATTACCTTACACATTATATTAAACATTACACTTTTATACTATTTATTATTATACAATCTGCTATACACTATACCATTGACCGTCGCGTGAAAGGTACTAAGAGGAAGCAACGAAATATGTTAATGGAGAGTGGTGGTAGGAGACTTGCAGCGGAGCAAAGAATACATTCCCTGCGGAGAATAAAAGATATATAGTCAATGCCAGTGAGTAGACTGCGGTCTGAAAGTCACCGTAAACGCAGCTATGGAGATCTGGCGGTGGGTAGAAAGCGTTGGGGACGTGTGGTGGTGGTGGTGGTAGTGGCATCAGCCGCTTTGACAACGATGACATCTGTACCTTGACCCTGCTCGCTGGCACATCCTAACATTTTGACTGGCAAAGTTCTCAAGAAGATAACACCAATGCCCGCCATGGTATGTTATTGCAAGTGCCATTTTGGTGACTCAGGTCAGCCATTGCTTGCAAGTGAGATCATTCTGCGGTGTCTTGGTGTTCTCGCCTGGCGAGGGAAATATGTTTGAAGCTTGAGTGAGCCCCGTGGGAGTTAGCAGCGTGTGCGAGTGTGCAGTGCCGGATTATCCTAGTAGCAACAGTAGCTACATATGTAGCTACTGGCCCCGCTAAATGCTTTCAAGCTATCAATTCCGGTTTAGTGATTCTGCACTTGCTCTATTACTATAGTACTATACTGCCTTTAACTTTTATGAACGACTGGGTGTTTAAGGTTAGCGATTTGTCATATTATCTGGCTGTATAGCAAATGTAAAAATACAATTATTTTACTATGCAAGTTAGAAATGTGTGTTTTAATATTTATGCTTTTTTTATTTAGAGCCCCTTTATAACATATGCTACAGGCCTCGCACTAGTTTAATCCGGCACTGCATGTGTGCTGATGTCATCACGTTTGGCCCCAACCTGGTAGACCGAGTTGCCCAATGGGGCCCCACCACCGGTGTTACACGAGAACAGGAGAAAGACCACACCAACACACGCGCTAAGGTCAAAGAGATCCACTCCCCTCTCCACCGAGGTGTGAGGAATTGGAGTGTCAAGGCGAAGATGACTCGAGATTTACTTTTTAAAAAATGACGACGATGGTTACGAATTTGGTGGAGCATATTATATTGAGTACGCGTGGATCTATCCGGCTCACTGGAGCCCTCTAGTGGTGATATCACATAGCACATTTTGCTTTTACCAAAATAAATAAAGCAATCTCTCAGTCTCGCCACATCAGAACTAAAAAAAGTACTTCCAATACAACCGCTCAGCCACGCGGCCTTCTGGGAGTATTTCAGCAGCGTAATTTCAAGACAAGCAAACAATGTGAACGGGATTTGACAAACAATGCCCCATCGCTTTTGTCCGAAGTGTAAGATGGCAGAAACCTCTTCTTGGTTCTTTCGGTAAAGTCACGTAGAAGGGAAGTAATAAAATAATAAAAATAAAACATAATAAAATAATTCTCACGACGTTTCGGCCACAACGCAAGCAGCCGTCCTCAGGTGAAGACCAGGTCTGTCGGGGAGACAGCGTCTGAATGAAACACAACCAAGCTTGGAGCGTATATTTAAGCTGGGTTGGAAGGGGGGAAGGGCGCCTTGATAAAATAATTTGCATATCAAGAGGAATTTAGCATATTTATGGGAAATGCAGATATGGGATGAGTCACTACTTGTGGAATGCGTAGGAGGTGGGGGTTTTCAAAGTCATATTATGCCCGTGCATTATGCAACGCACGTTGCTGTGTAAAAGCAGACCGGGATAATGATTCCCAACTTCTTCTAACAGAGCTTTAAACTGGCGATCATTTAAAGCTCGGGCAACAATAAAGTTGACCACTCGAATGACCAGCGACATCACCTCACCAAGCTCCTGGCCACACGTCTGAGCGCAAAGCGCCTCCTGGTGCAGGATGCAATGAAAACTTAGGATGGCTCTCTTTTCATGTTCACGGAAAAGCGCTATAAATCATTTGTTCTTCCCCAACATACAGAGTGCACCATCAGTACAGACAGAAATAAGTTTATCCATCGGTAGTTTTTTTTTCTTTAGCAAACTCCATGAAAGACGTGAATAAATCCTCTCCTCTTGTTGTCCCTTTCATTGGCAAAACAGCCAAGCTTTCCTCACGCAGTGTGTCACCTGCAGCATACCTGGTAATTATACTGAACTGAGATAGATGGCTAACGTCTGTTGACTCATCTAACGCGAGAGAAAAGTATGTCCCGGAGTTTATGTCCTTAATTTGTGTTTCCTCGACTTGATTTGCCATCATGATGCTACGATCGTGAACAGTTCTTGCTGACAGAGGCATGTCTTTTATTCGTTTGATATCTTGTCTTAATTTGGGAAGTCATCAAACAGTTCATTGGCCACATCAAGCATGAATGTTTTGGCATACTCGCCATCTGTGAATGGCTTTCCATTCCTTACTATTGCCAAAGCACCCGCAAAGCTAGTGGAATTCCCGTCACCTTGCTTGGTCCACACACGTAGTTGCTGCTGACTCGTCTGCACTATCCGCTGTAGCTCTTCGCATGCCTTTTTCCTGCTGTCCCCCGCTGGATATTTCGATGCAAATGACGCATGGTGCGTTTCGAAGTGCCGCTTTATATTTGACCGTTTCATCGATGCAATTTTATCATTGCATATTAGACATACCGCAGATCTTGCTCTCTCCACAAATGCAAATTCCTCTGTCCACGCAGCCTGGAATGCACGGTAATCATCGTGTTTTTTTCTTTTCGCCATCTTTTCCGTTACAAGGGTTGAAGCGGATAAACTAGTTGGCTATCTGATCAAATGGATTTATTCACCTTTACAATGACCCGTGACATGCTCGCGAGCCATTGGTTCCCGACCCGACCCATGGGTCACGGGATCCGTGACCCGTGAAATTTATCTTCAAAACTAATTTCTGTTTACTTTAAAATGACACAGTATTATTAAGCAATATCACAAGTATTTTAAAATCAGTTCCAAACTGATTTTTATTATTATTATTTTTTCAACTCAAAATTGTCTGGGAGCCATATGCCGTCACCGGAAGAGCCATATATGGTTCGCGAGCCATAGGTTACCGACCGCTGCCTTATACATTGTATTAAACATTACAATTTTATACTATTTATTATTATACAATCTGCTATACACTATACCATTGACCGTCGAGTGAAAGATATTAAGAGGAAGCAACGAAATATGTCAATGGAAGAGTGGTAGTAGGAGACTTGCGAGCCCAATGTTGCTCAGTGAGAAATCACGACGGATGCCATCAACTCATTAACCGAACATCGATCGTGGGTCTCCTGGTCTCCAGAGCAACAACGTCACCTTTTCCAGGCTGCTTGGCCAGGCTGTCTGAGCAGGCAGTAATAAGGCAGTGTACACTTTGAGCGAGTTCAATGGGGCGGAATGGGGGAATAGGGGATTGGGCGGCTCCTGATTCCATGGGGCTAACTAATACCGTTGTTGATTCAACAACTCGTCCATTCGTCACAAATTGAGTCCAATTGAGTTGCGGACGTTCTTCAGAGGCAACTCATTTATTTCACAACACGTATATACAAAAGGGGTAACTGCCCCTATACCAGACACAGCCTAGGGTTGTGACCACCCAGCTAACTACACTACCATAGAGGAGTTACGGCTAAGATGGACCAGACCCTCACTCGAGTACCGGGACACGTGTTAGTGCCTCTTCAGACGTAGGACGTGGAGCTTCCAGCTTAATGAACGAAGTGACTCCGGTCCCTCCCAGGGACCCACCTTATATCCTCCCGGGTCAGGGCCGGCTCTGCCCTCAGCCCCGCCCACCTTCGCGAGCATTCCAGCTCCCTCTTGATCCCTCTCAAGAGCTTTTCCCGGACACGTGATCACCCCCGAGCCCCCCCACCTGGGGGCCTTTCTATGGACACTCCGGATCACGTGCCTACGGGGTCAACCAGAGTGCCATGGCCCGGGGCAACCCTGTCCCTGGGCTGACACTCTCCCGCTCCCTCGTGTGGGAGCCCGAACTGCATGCCATGCGTGGTGCCTATGCTATCCCAGCGCTCACCAAGCCCCGCTAGGTCTGGTACTACACCCACCTACGGGGTGTACGCGATGACGGTGCATCGCAAGCCATGGCCCTTCCGGGTCGGCACCACACAGTAACATCCCCAATGTCACTACATCACCACCCTATTTCTGACACCAGTTGTAGTGAGTCCAACTGAGTCACAGACGTTGTTCTTCAGAGGCAACACATTTATTTCACAACACGTATATACAAAAGGGGTAACTGCCCCTTTACCAGATACAGCCTAGGGTGGTGACCACCCAGCTAACTACACTATCATACAGGAGTTACAGCTATGTGGGGGTCGCTAGCCCCCGAGATCCCTCCCTCGATAATACTAACGGCCGGACTAACATCATCAATCGCCCCCCCGCTGCTAAGCGAACCGCCGCTAGGCTCCTCACCCAGGGTGTGGGAGCCGTCACCCGAGGATTCCCCTCCACCGCGGGTCCGCGTAGCAGGCATGGATAACCACGCACGCGCACACCCACACACAGCTCTGCACGGCACTCACCCAACCCTGACCACTCACGTTAGGATCGCGCACCTGTGTTACACACGTCGTGAACGTGCGCGCACACACGCGTACAGCTCCACACGCGATACCCACTCCTGCGCCGCTCTGCGCTGCGCTGGCCGCCCACGTTACGATCGCGCACCTTGGGCACGCCGATTACGCACGCCGAGAGCTTACGCAAGTAACGAGCGCACGCAAGCGGGGCACACGCCGACACGACGACTCGTCCCCTCCCCCACTCGCGCGTGCACGTCAACACAAATATCGTACAAGGACGATTCTCCTCTCACACGGCTGCGTAGTCACGCCAACACACCAAAAGTGCTCTCCCCGGGCGTTAACGCACACACCTCCGTACCCGCACAATCGTACAGAGACCACGGCCTTTATGCGTACAACGACCACACACTCGCGAATGCAGTGCACGCTAATACCACGTTCCAAAAACACCCAACAACACGGTTTTGTTACTACGCTCGAGATTTTATTAGCCCTTGCTAACCAACCGAGCCACCCGTGTGTGTGTGCGGGACAGCAAGGCGCTTCTAACCCACACTCTGGTGCCGTGTAGCCCTATTCTATGCTGCGCTCTCTGCTAAACCGCTTTCCTACTCGTCCTTACCCCGAACTAACCCTCTCCTACGGATCCTACCCTCCGCTCTGAGGTGTTGTAAGGCGCGCAACACGATACCGTCTGTAGTCCTTGGTGACCTTGCGGCGCTCAGATCGTCCTGCAGACAATCTAGCGGCTCGCCCGATGACTCCTTCGTCGCTGACCCCGTGTCCAAACTCCAGAAGAAGAGAGTTCCCTACTGCCCCTGCGTTTTCTTTTAAACTATTCACATCAAAGGCTAGGCGCCCCCGTCCCGACCGCCTTGGTCTCTCGACCAATCCTGAGCCTAGGATTTCCCGCTCTTTTGCGATCCCGCCGGCCTTTGAACTTTCGACCAATCAGTCGTCCCGGTTCCTGATCCCAGCTATCTGCCTTGCTGACCCGTGTTTGTGTTTGTATGCGTTTCTAACTGCGGGGCTCTCTGAGCTCGCCGTGGTCGTGCGATCTCAAATCCGCCCACGGCGCCGCAGTGTTACTTGGCCTGGGAAGGGTCCTGTCCAATTCCCTGGCCCTGAGAAACCGTGGGGTAACCCCCCTAGGGGGCCCTCGGGTGAAAACTCAGGGTAGGTGACCCGACCACGAGGCCCTACGTGGGTGCGGGTGCGTGTTTATGTGGGGGGGGTGATGGGGGGCAGTGCGGCGGTGGAAGCCGGGCGGCTCCCTGGCTCGGCCGAGCGGCCCCGTCGCTGTGGCACCACATAGCCCCCCGGGGTGCCAGTCCCCGTCCCGGGTTGACTGGAGCACCTCGCCTGGGTTGCCCCCACGAGGTATCGCCGCGGGGTCCGCGGGATTCGCCCGGCCCTTGTGGCTGGCCTCGGGGGTGGCGGCTCCGTCTCCTGGGGCTCCGGCGGTGGTCTCCTCCTCCATTCCAACGGCTCCCCTCGGTCTCTGGCACCTGCGGGCTGGGGAACAAACTCAGAGGCGGTGGGGTTTAAGGGTCGCCGTCCTCGTCGCCCCCGGCCCCGCCCGGGGCCCCTCGGAGCCCGGGGCTCCGTGGGGCCCATATACTGCGCGAGGCCCCCGGGCACGGGGGGTAGGGGGACCCCGGGGTTTCGGGGTACTTGGACGGCGGGGCTCCCCCCCTCGGGGGCTGCTCGCCACGGCTTCAGTCGGCGGATGTTGACCACCATCTCCCGGCCCCTCTCTCCTCCCTGAATCAGCACCGTCCATGGTGAGATCTGCCGTCTCACAATCCAGGGTCCTCGCCAGTAGGTGGTCAGCTTCCCCACCTGTCCGGCACCGACGCGGGGAGTGTACAGCCACACCTCGGAGCCCGCAGTGTAGAAGGGGGGCTCCATACGGGGTCGGGCGCCCTGCTCTTGCCGCTGGTGCGCGGCCTCTCCGTGCGGGTAGGCTCGGCCCCTGGCCCCTCGCAGGGTCTCCAGCAAGTGCTCCACGGGGTGGCTCCCTTCCTCCCGTTGCGGCGGAGGGACACCGAACAGCAGATCTGCGGGCAGGCGAGACTCGCGACCAAACATCATTAGGAACGGGGTCTGTCCTGTAGATGTGTGAACGGCGGTGGTGTAGGCGAACAGGGCATAGGGGAGGTGTTCGTCCCAGTCCTGTTGATTCGCGGCCGCCATGCGTTTAAGCTTCCCGGCCAGAGTCTGGTTCATCCTCTCTACCATCCCGTTCGCCTGGGGGTGATATGCCGTGGTTCGGTCCTTCTGGATCCCGAACTCTCGGCACAGCGCCTGGAATAGTTCGGCCTCGAATTCACTACCCTGGTCGGTAATGACTCGTTCGGGGATCCCGCACTTAAGTACGTAGTTTTCCACGAAGGCCCGGGCCACTACGAGGGCTGTTTTATCCGGGATAGCCACCGCCACGGGGTAGCGGGTGAAGTACTCCACCGCTACAAGAATATATCGGTTGCCCCGGTGGGATCGTGGAAAGGGCCCTTGCAGGTCGATTCCGACCAACTGATTCGTCCGACTGACTCGGAACGGCCTCAGGGGTACCTGGTACCTCGCCGGCTTTTGCCCACACTGCTGACAGGCCCGGCAGCCCTGCACCCAGGCGGCCACATCTTGCGCCAATTTAGGCCAGAGATACTGGCGACGCAGAGTCTCCCGGGTGCGCCGTTCCCCATCATGGCCCCCGAGCGGGTGGTCGTGTACCAGTCGTAGCAGCTGGGGTCGCACCTGGGCAGGAACACAGATACACCCCGGCTGGCCGGCCTCGGTTAACTCCCGTACCACTCCGTTCTGTACACACAACCGGGCATACAAACCGCTCCAGGGTCCTGGTAGGGCGCTCTTTTCCTCCCGCAGTGCCGCCTCCACTGCCGCCAGATCCGGATCTCGCTGCTGGGTCTGTCTCAGCTGCTCGTCGTTTAGGCCCGGGAAGGCACAGCCGACGTCCTCCTGGGTCCGTCCGATCGGGTCCCGAGCCGCGGGTCCCGCGCTTGCCGGGCGGTCGACGGGATCCTCAGTGCCACCTGCGAGGGTCTCTGTGGCGCACACTGCACTCTCTCTCGGGGGGGGGAGTTTAGTTTCCGCGCGCTCCTTGGGTTCTGCTGCCTGGCGGCAGCGTCCCCCCGTGAAGCACGGGCAGGCGTCTCCCTCCCTCGTCTCAGCGCGCACCGCGGGCCGTCTTGACAAGGCGTCCGCGTTCGCGTGTGTCCGCCCCGCTCGGTACTCGATCTGCAGGTTGTACTCCTGCAGCTGCGCCAGCCATCGAGCCATCTGCCCCCGCGGTTCCTTGAATGTAAGGAGGAACTGCAGTGCATAATGATCGGTGCGCACACGACATTTCCTGCCGTACAAGTACGGTCGGAACTGTTTACACGCGAAAATTACAGCATACAGTTCCTGACGGGTTACACAATAGTTCAGTTCGGCCCCGCTCAGGGTCCGACTGGCGTACGCGATGACCCGCTCCGTCCCACCCTGCACTTGCGACAGCACCGCGCCCAGCCCACTGCTGCAGGCGTCAGTGTCCAAAATAAAATCGGTGGTGAAATCTGGGAAAGCCAAGGTGGGGGTGTGGGTGAGGTGGTCTTTGAGTGTGGTGAAAGCCGTCTGGCAGGCCTCCGACCACTGATAGGGGTTCTTAGGGGAGGTGAGTTGGGTGAGGGGGCGTGCAATCTCACTGAATCCCTTTACAAATCGACGGTAATAAGTGGCGAGTCCCAAGAATGACCTGATCTCCGTCAGGTTCCTCGGCCGCGGCCAATCCACTACGGCACGCACCTTCTCGGGATCGGTGCTCACCCCTGCCTCGCTGACTCGGTGTCCGAGGTACCCCACCTCGCGTTGCGCAATGTAACACTTGCGTGGCTTGAGCTTGAGATGGGCTGCTCGCAGTCGCTGGAATACTTCCCGCAGCCTGGACCAGTGTTCGGACAGCGACCTACTGAACACTATTACGTCGTCCAGGTAAATCAGGCACTGTTCCCACTGCAAGCCCCGCATCACCAACTCCATCAACCGCTGGAACGTCGCGGGCGCGTTAGTGAGTCCGAACGGCAACACTCGAAACTCAAACAGGCCCATCGGGGTGGTGAATGCTGTTTTTGGCCGATCCTCCTCCGTCATCTCCACCTGCCAGTAACCGGACGCCAGATCGAGGGTGGAAAAATACCGCGCTCCTGCGAGACTGTCGAAGGTGTCGTCGATGCGTGGGATGGGAAAAGCGTCGCCGAGGGTGACTGCGTTCAATTTTCGGTAATCAACGCAGAACCGAGTCGATCCGTCCTTTTTCGTTACCAGTACCACCGGGGCAGACCAAGGGCTCGCGGAGGGCTGGATTATGTTATCGCGTAGCATATCCGTGACTGCCTCTTTGATCTGGGTCCGTTCAGGCGCGCCCACTCGGTATGCGGGGAGTTTGATGGGTCGGGCTGCACCTGTGTCAATTTGGTGCTTGACCAGGTCGGTCCGGCCCACGTCCGAATCGTGCTCACTGAACACGTCGGCGTACTCCCGCAATAACCCGCACAGCTGATCGGCCTCCCCCTTAGGTAAGGCTGCCCAAGGCACATGTAGCGCATCCTGCAGGGGAACAATCTCGGCTCGGGGGGTCGGGCCGACTCGCCAGGCCAGATCCTGGCTGTCCTCGGGGCGGCCAGGGTCCTCCGCCCAGAGTGCGAACACCGAGTCGTTCGAGTGGCGAGCGTGCAGGGGGTGTACGGTGGCTACCGGGGTGCGTCGTCGTATCATTGCCGGGGTACTGTGTGGGTTAAACACACGTATAAACAGCCGGCCCCCATCTGCGTTTACCAGTGTGGCTGACCCTACCACCCCGTATCGCGATGCCAACTCCGGGTGAGGAGTCAGCATTACCTCGCCCGATGGTCGGTGGGTTGGGTCGGTGGAGAGGGTTGCCACTGGCACCAGCATCTCGGCGAGAGGCCCGATGGTGACGGCCGACACCAGCGTAGCGGCCACGGGTGTGAAGCGTGGGCGATTCGGCTCCTGTCCTAGGAACGGAATCCGCTCCCCGCTGCCCTCCACCGTAGCGCATCGTTGCCGGGGCTGTACGTTAAGTCCCAACTTTTCCAGGAGGTCCGTTCCTGCAATGCACTCGTGGCACAACACACTCGAAACGTAGAATTCCTGTGTGCACACCTGGTTTCCTAGACGGACCTCGAGGGAGACCTTCCCCAGCAACCCCATCCCGGCTCCGCTTGCCGTGTGCAGCGCGCGATCCGGGGCCTGCAGGCAGCCCACGTCCACCCCGAGCATGCTGCAGTGCGCGGCGCTCATGAGAGAGGCCACGGCGCCCGTGTCCAACAGGATCCGGGTGCGCTGCCCGTTCACCTGGCCTTCCACCAGCGACGTGGCTCCCGTTATCCCTGCCACCAGCTCCCGCAGCCAATCGCCCGAGGTCCATGCGCCCTTGGGTGTTGTCGTTGTAACCTGTTTATGGATCACTCGCTCGCCATTATTATTACAGCTGGTTTGGGTCGGGTCTACGTCGATTTCATCCCCTGGTGGTCCCCTCTCTAGGGGGGGCTTAGTGTTTGACCTATGCATCGGCCTCGCACGGGCGCGCTGAGGGCAGTCCCTCATGAGATGCCCTCGACGGTCGCACACATAACACGTCCTGGGAGGAGTGGCGGCTCTGTGGCGAACTTTCTGCCCACTCCCTCCTCCCCCCGTGCGCTGTTGCTCATACTCTGCTTCTAGTCGGGCTATCCTCCCAGTTAATCCTCCTACCTCGGCCTGGACCGTCTCTACCATTGTCTCCAGCGCAGTCATGTGTGCCCGTACTTGGGTTACCTTGTTGTCTACTTGGGTTACCCTGTCACCTACCTGGGTTACCCTGTCACCTACCTGGGTTACCTGGCCGGAGACATCCTTTATACCCGTTTGTATACCGGCAACCCATCCCGGGGTTGTCTCGCGGGACACTGGAGGTTCTCTTTCCCGGCCCCTTACCGTCCTCGCGAGCTCCTGTTCCTCCTCCTCGTCTTCCGAGAGCAGGCTCGCAATGGCGCGCTCTCGTCCCAGCCCCCGGAGCTGCGCGCGTTCGCTGTGAATTCTTTCACACTTACGTGCGCGCTCGACAAGGGTGTTAAAGGGAAGACGTGGGCAGCTCATGTCTGGCTGCCACCACGCCGTGCGAGACAGGTACCGCTGGATTTTCTCGGCAGCCAGTTCCTCAATAACCTCAGTTGCGTACCCCGGGCGTGCGATCTTTGTTAACTCGCGCACATCCTCGGCGTAATCACGGAGATCTTCGCCAGGTTGGCGACGGCGCGCCTCTAAGGCCGATTTTGCTTCCTCCTCGTCACGCGTGCCAAAACGCTGATCGAGTCGGCGCATCAGCTCCTCTAGCTGTGTCTGTGCGCTCGCGGGTAACGCTTCTACAAAATCGGCTGCCCGCCCATCAAGATTCATATTAAGTTGACGTACTGCCTGCGCGTCCGTCCATCCATTAATTTCCTTGGCCCCTAAGAGATTGCGGGCGAATGCCTTCCACGAAGGGGCCCCCCGGCCGGTAAATATCAGTCTTATTTTAGCGTGAGGTAACGCGGGGGTCCGTACCGCTTCCGACACCAATTTGTGGGGGTCGCTAGCCCCCGAGATCCCTCCCTCGATAATACTAACGGCCGGACTAACATCATCAATCGCCCCCCCGCTGCTAAGCGAACCGCCGCTAGGCTCCTCACCCAGGGTGTGGGAGCCGTCACCCGAGGATTCCCCTCCACCGCGGGTCCGCGTAGCAGGCATGGATAACCACGCACGCGCACACCCACACACAGCTCTGCACGGCACTCACCCAACCCTGACCACTCACGTTAGGATCGCGCACCTGTGTTACACACGTCGTGAACGTGCGCGCACACACGCGTACAGCTCCACACGCGATACCCACTCCTGCGCCGCTCTGCGCTGCGCTGGCCGCCCACGTTACGATCGCGCACCTTGGGCACGCCGATTACGCACGCCGAGAGCTTACGCAAGTAACGAGCGCACGCAAGCGGGGCACACGCCGACACGACGACTCGTCCCCTCCCCCACTCGCGCGTGCACGTCAACACAAATATCGTACAAGGACGATTCTCCTCTCACACGGCTGCGTAGTCACGCCAACACACCAAAAGTGCTCTCCCCGGGCGTTAACGCACACACCTCCGTACCCGCACAATCGTACAGAGACCACGGCCTTTATGCGTACAACGACCACACACTCGCGAATGCAGTGCACGCTAATACCACGTTCCAAAAACACCCAACAACACGGTTTTGTTACTACGCTCGAGATTTTATTAGCCCTTGCTAACCAACCGAGCCACCCGTGTGTGTGTGCGGGACAGCAAGGCGCTTCTAACCCACACTCTGGTGCCGTGTAGCCCTATTCTATGCTGCGCTCTCTGCTAAACCGCTTTCCTACTCGTCCTTACCCCGAACTAACCCTCTCCTACGGATCCTACCCTCCGCTCTGAGGTGTTGTAAGGCGCGCAACACGATACCGTCTGTAGTCCTTGGTGACCTTGCGGCGCTCAGATCGTCCTGCAGACAATCTAGCGGCTCGCCCGATGACTCCTTCGTCGCTGACCCCGTGTCCAAACTCCAGAAGAAGAGAGTTCCCTACTGCCCCTGCGTTTTCTTTTAAACTATTCACATCAAAGGCTAGGCGCCCCCGTCCCGACCGCCTTGGTCTCTCGACCAATCCTGAGCCTAGGATTTCCCGCTCTTTTGCGATCCCGCCGGCCTTTGAACTTTCGACCAATCAGTCGTCCCGGTTCCTGATCCCAGCTATCTGCCTTGCTGACCCGTGTTTGTGTTTGTATGCGTTTCTAACTGCGGGGCTCTCTGAGCTCGCCGTGGTCGTGCGATCTCAAATCCGCCCACGGCGCCGCAGTGTTACTTGGCCTGGGAAGGGTCCTGTCCAATTCCCTGGCCCTGAGAAACCGTGGGGTAACCCCCCTAGGGGGCCCTCGGGTGAAAACTCAGGGTAGGTGACCCGACCACGAGGCCCTACGTGGGTGCGGGTGCGTGTTTATGTGGGGGGGGTGATGGGGGGCAGTGCGGCGGTGGAAGCCGGGCGGCTCCCTGGCTCGGCCGAGCGGCCCCGTCGCTGTGGCACCACAGCTACAATGGACCGGACCCTCCCTCGGGTCCTGAGTCACGAGTTGGTGCCTCTTCAGACGTAGGACGTGGAGCTTCCAGCTTGTAGAACTAAGCGAATCCGTTCCATCCCAGGGACCCACCTTATATCCTCCCGGGTCGGGGCCGGCTCCGCCCTCGGCCCCGCCCACCTTCGCGAGCGTTCCAGCTCCCTCTCGACCCCTCTCAAGAGCTCTCCCCGGACACGTGATCACCCCCTAGCCCCCCTACTTGGGGGCCTCTCTATGGACACTCCGGATCACGTGCCTACAGGGTCAACCAGAGTGCCATGGCCTGGGGCAACCCTGTCTCTGGGCTAACACTCTCCCGCTCCCTTCTGTGGGAGCCCGCACTGCACGCCATGCGTGGTGCTCATGCTATCCCAGCGCTCACCAATCCCCGCTAGGGCTGGTACTACACCCACCTATGGGGTGTACGCGATGAAGGTGCATTGCACGCCATGCTCTGCTAGAGCCGGCCTCACTCAGCAGCACACACGATGCTCTCTGCGACGTAAGTACATCACACGCCATGGCCCTCCCGGGCCAGCACCACACAGTGACATCCCCAATGTCACTACAAAGGCACTGCTGCGGCTCGACTAATGCCACATACTGGACTTGTATTTTAGCTGCTGATCATGATTGCATTATTGAACTACATTATAAGAGGAGGTGGTCGTGGTGGAAGCAGTTCAGAGTTTGCCTCTGAACAGTGGCATTGCCTCAGCCTCAGCCTGCCTGCCTGGGGCTCCCTCGCCAGCTACACCGCTCACCCTGTACACGGCACCAGAGCGGCTCTAGCGATGTCTGGTGGCCGTGCTGCGCGTGGCCTCTAATGCCGGCACTGTGAGGGACAAGCGAGGGTTGGTGGATTATGCACGTCCATGAAATTCCTTCCTGCACCAGGAGCATCGAGGTCGCCATCTCCTGGATTTGCTGGGGAGATGGTGGCGGGTGGAGCAAGTGGGTTAATGTACATCTGTATTCTTATCTGTGCACGCTGGTTTTCTCCGAGTACTCTGGATTCCTCCCTCATATATGACCACTCATTCGTTGAGTTGGTCAAGCATTCCAATGTAGGACCGCAGAGCTCGGGCGATTTTTGGCGATGCTTTTGGCTGCCCTCCCACTTGTCGGTGGTTTCCGCCACCTCTGAATCATTTTCTCACTCTGAGAGTCATTAAAAACGGCGCGTGTTGCAAAAGTCGAAAGTTATTCTTAACACACTTCCTCCGATGCCAATAGAGTTACATCTAATGCTCCCAGTGCAAAATATACTTCGGCAATTTACCTGCAATGAATGCCTCTGTATTTTTATATAACGTTTCACGTCTTCAATTGTGAGGACAATCTAAATGGTTAAATGTAAAAGTTGCTGAATATTATATTGCATCCTATTCTGCTGAAGACTGCCTTTTCTTGAAACTAGCATAGAATAATCCAGTAGTCCTGCAGCAATACAATGTCCATTTTCACACTCTTGATAGCAGAGAATGCAATGAGGTGAAATAAAAAGAAATGCCTTCAGGAAGTCTGCCAGTAATCGTGTTTTGAGTTTCAGTTGAAACCAAAACGAAAATGGATGCGTTAGATATATAGTAGATTGCTTTTGTGTGGCTTTCCATCGGCCAGCATGTATGGATTTAGTTATTTCTGAGCATTTCCAGTTGAAATGAGCATCTACGTACTAAGCAGCTAAACGGCATCCGAGATATCTGTTCAAATCCCAAAAAGCCACTGTTCAGGCAGAGCCTTGTCGCGTACACGATCGCGATTTCTCATTTCAGATAATGCTCGCTTGTTGATCTATGACAGTTGGGCAGCTTTGAGACTAATGCGAGAGTTTGGGTGTCCTTCTTGCTGCACGCTGCTGGAGATTCACAATGCTATACCACACCTTGCACGCGCGTGTTAAAGAACGCACGGTGGCCTATCTCGCCTCATTCTGCGTTACTCTCATCTGCATGCCCTCTGCTCCAGCTATCAACGTCTTATAATCAGACAATATATATCCGTTTAATATATATATAAAGTAACCACATGAAGAATAACAGTACAAGCACTCGCAATGTATTGTGGGAGTGCATAATTTGTCCTCTCCACAACGTGCATGATTATGTTGCGTTATGCATTACGATATAATTTCGCATCAAACTGGCACACATACCAGAGGGTCTTTGCTTGCAATGTCGGCCATTCACCATCATTGATTAATGCAAGCCTGACTCCGCTGATGAGACATTGTATGTAGAAACTGGTCCAAAATTTTGCTTGTGCTGAATCAATGCTGCTTAAATTTTGCAATCCCACAAAGCTGTGCGGATGATGAGTTGAGTAGGAGAAACATTTTTTTTTAATGTGGAGAAACGGATGCATGAAACATATTCTCTGCTGATTAATTGTATTGTTTATATTCTCCATAAAGACGCTAATGATTATCTCCAAGGGAGATGTCTTCTTGGCCTGTTGTACCTGCGTTTTGGAACTCCCCCGGCTGTCAGCATTGATTTTGTGGGGGCCGACGTCCGCCCCACCGCCCTCGCCGGGCAGGTGGAGTGCAACGTTTGCCTCCTACACTCCCCCCTCTACTTCTTCCTCCACCGCGCCGTTCGGACCCCGCCGGGCCTCCGCCGACTGGGTGATCGGCCCCCCCACATTAGTGCCCCCTCTGACTCACCGCCGCACGGGGTTACTCCGCACACGCCCACATACACCACTAATACAAAGGCGGCTGCGTGCACGCGCGCGCCCCTGCAGGCGCTTGTTTCACACAAAGGCTAGCGCTAAAGCGGCTGTATGAATATGCGCGTGCATCTCGGGTGGTTAAACCCTAATTCGCCTGCGCACAAAGGCTAGTGCTAAAGCGGCTGTTTGAATATGCGCGCGAGCGGGTGGTCGTTCGCTACCTCGGCCGTTTATGTTATAATACACGCGTGCCTTACACACACCCTCAAATTACCAACACCGCGTCGAGGTTCCACCCACACACACACAAATCACACTGCACCGATACTTTGTACTAAAGTTTATTAACGGCGCAAATACACTACCTGGGGGGAATATTTTGCGAGAAGAGCTTAGCCTGACTCTGCTTACGAACCCAGTCACTCAAACGTCCTACCACGTATCTCGAAGCTGAACTCACGGTGTTGCACGGACCCTGTGAGAATCGGAGGGAGAAGGACGAGAGAAAACTTCACCTATTACTGCCTCGTAGCAGCACTCGCTGGCAGCACACGGATGCTGCGAGCGGCTCGAGGAGGCAGGATGGCAGGGAGTGGGTATTGACGGCCCGGAGTTTGAAGACAAGAACGCAAAATCGTCCCGGGCTACTCTTTTTATTCCCTTAACTTCAAAAGCCCAGGGTGACGTCGTACCGCGCAGCCAATCATGCGCTTACCTGTGGTTACCGCCCCCCCCCTGTTACCTTGTCCTCCCTTGAGTGCTGCGAGGTGGCGGCGGCCACCCATTGTCCCTCATTGCCCACTGTCTGGAAGGGCTCTTGCGCTTTTGCTTGCTTAATATTCCGCCCTCCGTCCTTCCCCTAATGTTGTGAGTAACTCATTGCGGTTGGCCCAGGGAACCTTTTCTTTCTGCGCCAATACAATTTGAAACCAATTTTAGCGGCATCACAATGTAACCTGTCCTGCGAGGGTCGGCCAATCTCCTGGCAACGGGAAACCGTGGGACTTTCCCTCTAGGGGCCCTTCAGATCAAAGCCCAATATGCCAGGCAATCCCCCACCAGGACACTACCACAAGTGTTGCGTGTGTGCGTGTGCTCAGAGTGGGGGATAGTGGACAATCGCGGTGCTTGCGGAGTTGCTCCGAGGTCGTGGCACCACAATTTCACAAACTGTTCATGCTTGGGCTTGACTCTTCCCTCCTCTCCACTCGTGGCTGACTCTCTTCTCTACACCGTCAAAGGGATGCATTCTGTTGTGCTGAATATATACACAATTAGCCTCTTCAAAATAGTATCTGACTGCAACCCTGAAATATAAATATTAAAAATATATTTTTTACATAAAAAAAAAGTTAAGACATGAATTCTACGAAAAGGCAAAGTCAATGTGATTTCCAAATTAATTCAACATTGAGGCATTGGTGCTCATCTGTTTACAGTCCCGAGCCAGTGGTGGACATTCTGCATTTCCTGTGGCAGTGGCGAAAGCTGTCCGTAGGGCAACCACCGTTGATTTCTCCACAAAGTGGGGTTCATTTTATCGAGCACGAAGAGATGATGGGCTGAGTGAACCCCGAAACGGAATTTGAAATTTGAACCTTCCGATTTCAAGCTGCTCGCTCTACTGCTGAGCCACCTAGTTGGTTATTAAACGCTGCAAATTAAATGTACCACAATTTGAAATAACTTTGTGCCCATATTTTTTTGACTATTATGAGTGAGATGTTTGTACATTGGTCTGTTCTGCCCCTTATCGAAATACAACACGGTGTGCAAAATGTGTGATGAGAAATTCTGGATAGATAAAACAGTTCCACGTCAACCTTATCATCATCATGGCCTAGAGGTAGAGTGTTCGCCGCTTTCCGCAAATGTAGCACGTCCGAAAGGTGGAGCTTTTGTCCAGTTTGGTCGCTGCACGGTTGTTTGTTTTAATGATGGTCTTGTCAGTGGACCTGCATATCGGCCATGCACGCGGCGATGAACGTGGAGTCTTCTCCCAGGTAGGCTCTTTTTTATTCTCAACTGCCAATACGCTCACCAAGCTTAAAAACCAGGCTACAGTCTACATTATAGACTGCCAGTACACTCACCGAGGTTAAGAACCAGGCTACAGTCTACATTATAGACGGCCAGTACGCTCACCGAGGTTAAGAACCAGGCTGCAGTCTACATTATAGACTGCCAGTACACTCACCCAGATTAATAACCATTGCTACAGTCTAAATTATAAACTGCCAGTACACTCACTCTGATTAAGAACCAGGCTACAGTCTACATTAGTGTTTTTTTGTTTTTATTATTTTTTATTTACTTCATTTTTTATTATTTTTCTATATACGTGAATTTACCGAAAGAACCAAAGAATATGAATTCCTGCAGTCACGCAAGTTTTAAGTCAAAATTTAAAAAGGGAAACAATAACCATTATTTGCTGACTACGTATTAAATAATGCCCATTTATCTGAAGATAGAGATGGAAGGATGTGGACGTGAATGAAGGTTCACTGACCCAGCAGCAGACACATTCTCACACACACCAGATATGACAGCACACACCATGCCATGCGTCGGTAGTGAGGGTGCCGAGGGAACACCGAGACCACCGAAGCACGATGGAGGGAAGCCCTGGGAGCAATCACCAACCTGCTGCAGAAATCCATCGTCGGTGACGCCCACAATCCACCAAGCAGGATCTGACCTACCGAGGAAGATCTGGGTCCCCCTTGAACCGGCATCCGGACACTCCATGGAAGATGTGGGGACACTTTATCCATGAATGGAACATTTACGAGAGTCCAGTGTGTGACTGTGGTGGTGGTATGACATTTCAGACCGTGAACGACCGCCCAATCGGATCATTTAATGGCGATCTGAAACAAATCCACGCGGCTACTCTTGAAGCAGTCGGATGAGTATCAAATTTCGACATCAATTTGTAACCTGTTGCAGTCTCCAAGAATGTCGTACGAAAGAAGAAAACCGAGGGTTGAGGCATGGTGAGGGAGGCTGGTGGGGTGGTGCTATCCTAGGATACATATGCAATTCTTCTCTAATGACTCCATCAACCTTCAATGAAAGCTATTTTTTATTACCATAATCTAGAGAAATCGTTCGATAAGTGAGAAAGTATATGATTACAGGGGAATGTATTAAAGTAATTGAAGTAACCAATTAGAACTAATCTATTTAGGCCCATCACTAGAAATAAGCAGGTTAGGATGCTTAGCTTTTTAGTTCAATACACTATAAGGAACAGGGAAAGAGCGATTTGGGGCTTGCTTTGTCCAACTTTCCTGCACAAATTTTCTAACTTGGAGATCTCTGAAATGTCTACTCTTGTGTGTTGGGACTTCTCTTCAAAAGTTCATCATTATTCAGGACATCTTTATTATTATTAAATATATATTTACGAAAACCTTTCCCATTCTGATGATGTACGTGATGAGGTACGTATACGTCATTAGTTTTTTCCCCATTTCCATTCCGATGACGTACATGTACATCATCAAAAGGAAACTAGGAGAAAAATGAAATAACTTTATCGGTACCGAGACTCCCGCAAAACCATGCGGGACGGCGTGTGGGACAGTTTAGTGCCAGCTATCATAGAGCACGGTCGGGTCGCAACGCCATTATATAAAAGATTCACAAGCAAGAACAGAAGACTGGGAAATTATTGCAACATACAAAACAGAATGAGGGTTTGCGGCCGAGTGAGACAGAGACAGAAAGTGAGACAGACACAGAGACAAAGTGAGAAACAGTGAGTCAGTGGGACAGAAATGCAGAGAGACATTGTGATACAGAGACATAAAAGAGTGAGACAGCGAGACCAGGTGACACATACAGAGAGACAGGGAGACAGAGACACATACGGAGACAGGAATACACAGACAGACAAACAGGGACACAGGGTAACAGTCATCCTGGTAACAGAGATATAGGAGTAACAGAGGACAGTGCTCAGTGAGCAGCCTGGATTTAGAGTCGAACTCGACGTATCCATTGACAAGCGATCAGAGTCCCAGTGTGATTAACAGGGTGTAGTTCTTCTTTCGTCTTTCGTATGGCATGAGAGGGAGGGGGGGCAACCGTTTGTATAGATGGTGTCATAGTTGAAAGTCAAGGTCCTTCAACCAATCCATGGCGGCAATAGACGCTGTACGGATTGCAGCGACACCACCAGGGTGTGTGGCATGGATGGCGCACACTTGTCGGTGATGCATTTGACGGTTTGGGCTTCACTACAGTCATAGTTTGGTAATTATTCGATTTTCCATTTATGGAACAAAGTGTACAATGCGCATCTCCGGTGCTGCGTCTGAGCGCGGTTCAGCATGGTCCACAGCTGTCGTGAGAGAGAGAATCACGACACTTTCACAGTCGGGTCCTCAACAATGTTTTTGTTTGCCACGTTCGTGGCCGCCGAGCCTTCAGACCATCGAGTGCCGGTGTCTTTCTTTTCAGCTGCCAGAGCGGAGGCGCCTATCCAGAAAGGCTTCCTGGATTTAAGCCTAGGGCGGGGGGGGGGGGTCCTTTGGTGGAGCGGCAGGGCGAAGTTTTCCATGATCTTGTTGTACTCCCAGATCGCTGTAGCATCACGTCGGATGTTGGCTGGAGCGATGTTCGCCAGCACAGGAAGCCACGGGAGTTGAGTGGAACTCAAGGTGCCGTTGATGATACGAAGTGCAGTGTTTATTTCGACGTTGACAAGGTTTGAATGAGTGCTGGCACTCCGCAATGGAGCACAGTACTCCGCTGTTGAGTGGACCGGGGCCTGCGTTGATATATTCAATGCGCGGGTGTCGCTTCTCCGCATTTCTGGATAATGTTCACTCGTGGTTTTGTTTTCATTTTGGCTTTTTCAAAGTGGTGCCGGTAGTTGAGTGTCCGGTCTAGAGTAACTGCTAGATACCGCTGTCGCCTCGAGAGACCTGGTTTCACCTGAGGACGGCTGCTTGCGTTGTGGCCGAAGCGTCGTGAGAATTATTTTATTATGTTTTATTTTATTATTTTATTACTTCCCTTCTACGTGACTTTACCGAAAGAACCAAGAAGGTGGTGGTCTTGTTTTAGTGGTGTTCTGCAGAAGTTGACATTTAATGTTTTCATGGTTTGCCTCTTCAGGTGGAAGATGTACACGACGCTCTTGGAAGTGTTTGGCTTTCGGTACATATTCGTAAAGTCTGCTTCTAAGGTCTTGAGATCTTTGTAGATAACTGTTCCAGTGTTCTCTATTGTCCGGGGTTGGGTTGCCAATGCGATGTTGTCCATGTAAGATAACTTACGGGAGAATGTCGCCGGAATGTCGCTGGTGTAAATATTGAACAGCACTGGGGCAAAAACATATCCCTGTGGGAATTAATTATTCAATCTCCTAGGGCTGCTGGCAGCCCCACCAAGGTGGACAGCGAACCATTGGTCACTCAGCATTTCAGTTATGAGTCTGATAGTCGGGCGGCAAGGCACGGCTGTCGCGAGCCTCAGGAGGAGACGCTTCCGCCATACAATATCATATGTCGAGGAGGGGTCGATGAATGCTGCTCATGTTTTGAGCTGGCGTTCAAATCCATCCTCATTGTGACCTGATAAAGCTAGCACCTGGTCGCAGAAATGTCAGAAATTTCTGCCAGTTCGGAACCCGGCTTGTACCTTAGGAACTATGTTTGCAACCATGCACAGGGTATAGTGAGTTCTAGAGTTATCAGTTTAACTCTGCTTATTTGAAACCATGATCCAGTATGACAGGGAGCAATGAATTCAACCAATGTACACACAAAGCATCCTATCGCTTGGTTAAAGTTTTGGTGTAATGGTAGATCCTAGGTTGAGAATATCATGTTGTTAGGCGCTCTTAACCGCATCCGCACAAACCATGGTAGATGCGGATACCTGATACACAAATGGAAATGTTTTAACTCCAGCAGTGTGCGACTGTGGTCATCTAGATCAGACCATACAACATATCACGACGCAATTCTCGATCCACAAATATGAAGTAGACATCGTAGTGATAAGACTCCGCAACTTTTGACGCGGTTATCTGGCTTGATCACCTGAATGTGAAACTGTAGCTGTTGCTCTGCATCCACATCGGCCATACAAAAGAAGGAAGAAGCCACTGCGTGCTCGCGGTTGCTCTCAGTCGTGTGTGTAGGTGAAACACGACTCACCTTTGATGGCGATTTTCAGCTTCGGCAGTCACTGCCCTGTTGCCTGGCTCAGTTCGGTGCTGACTGCCGAGGCACGAGTGACAACGCGACTCACCTTGGTGGAGTCCATCCACCCCCTGCGTCCGTTACCTCACCCCGGCATGGAGTTCACGGCCATCGTGTACACATGGACTTTTCTACACGAGTCTTTGCACCACCCTAGACCTGTTCTGCCTGTGCTGTGCCATGGTTGTGGCGTGTAAATATCAGCATTTGGGAGACGAAGGTAGCCGGGGTTGGTGCTGGCCACTCACCTCCTCGTGTGCCACGTTGGCCTTAATTGTTGCTCGTGAATATAACTTACTCCGACAGTTTGTTAAAGGCTACAGGGATATCTTTGTGTTGTCTTTGTGTAAGTTACAACTCGTTGGTGAATCTGGCCTGGCAAACCCCTGCCAGAAATAAATAAAATGCGCAGAGTAGTATTGTTCCGCACCAAAATGCGGTCAGGCAATTGTCCACTTCTCTTATAAACCACCCCGCCTGCCATGCCACCCTCAGCAGATGCTGCTCAACATGCCCTTGCCCATCAACTGTGGTATACCCATTCATACTTTCTGGGTAGACCGAGGTTGGCGGATAACAAAAAAAAGTTCCCATTGTTTGAAATTCCATGCCGGGAAATCGAAACGGTGACCTCTGGACTGCGAATCAAGAAATAGAAACATTATCAAAGGAAGCAATAATTTTTTATGTTTTGCTTTTTCTAGTCATAAGCATTTACTCAAATATATTGTGCCAAACATGAGCTTTCTAGACCTTCTAGAACATTATTAGAATTCGCATCACTCCAGCACTCATGAGCTGCTATATATTAGAGAGCATAACATTTTATATTTCAGTAAAGTGTATTTGGGAATCTTGATTTGAAGCTTTCGTGACTGCAGGAATCCATCCTCTTTGGTTCTTTCGGTAAAGTCACGTAGATAGAAAATTAATAGATCACGACATTTCGATCGCAACACAAGCGACCGTCTTCAGGTGAGATAAAGCTACTGAAACAAGGTCTTAAGTAGGCCTGAGATGGGTGCAGCCTCAGGGTAAGAGGGCGGGGCTAGAGATGGTCTCCCTGAGGTTGTGGAAGTGGCCATTGTATTGTGAGAGATTAGCATGTCAATGCACGAGCTTAGTATGTCGCAGCATCGGTGACTTGCCTAATATGTCGCAGCAACGGTGACTGAGCGAGAAGGGCATCCAGCCCGTCAATACAAAGACATCGAACCTAATAATACAACTCAGAGAGTCAGCTACAATAGAAGGATGGAGACATCACAGCAGGTTAAGACTTTACCTGGTTAATCACGTCCTTCCAATGATTGCTCAATTTGTACCCATCTTCTCGGTTGAAGTTGTGTCTGTGTTTATATATCTGGATGGCTTCATGAACAAATCTTTGATGATAGCCAGTGGGTTTGCAGAGTACCTTCGTCATGGAAAAATCTATTTCGTGTGTGCCCACATCGTTAAAACAATGATCCGCAACGGCAGAGGTATTGGTCCTATCGTGCTTCAGATCTGCCTTGTGTTCGCGAACACGGTAACTGCTGCCGCAGCCACAACTTAATTTGTAGACACCATGATATTGCATGTCAGGAATCACATCCTTTACAGATGGGATCAAATCACAGATTTTGTGTACTGTGTTGAAACGAACCTGGATCTTGTGTTTGTTAAGATTTTGGAAATATTTTTTAGTAACCCCTGCTATGTATGGCAAGGTGATGGTTTTGATTGGAAGGACGTGATTAACCAGGTAAAATCTTAACTTGCTGTGATGTTTCCATCCTTCCTGGAATTTTAGCTGACTCTGAGTTGTATTATTAGGTTGGATGTCTTTGTATTGACGGGCTTGGATGTCCTTCTCGCTCAATCACCGATGCTGCGACATACTAGGCAAGTCACCAATGCTGCGGCATACTAAGCTCGTGCATTGACATGCTAATCTCTCACAATACAATAGCCACTTCCACAGCCTCAGGCAGACCATCTCTAGCCGCGCCCTCTTACCATGAGGCTGCACTCATCTCAGGCCTACATAAGACCTTGTTTCAGCAGCTTTCTCTCTCACCTATAGACGGTCGCTTGTGTTGCGATCGAAACGTCGTAATCTATTAATTTTCTATCTACGTGACTTTACTGAAAGAACAAAATAGTATGTATTTGGGAAGTTGGAAATCTAATCAGCGTACACGTTAAGACTTATACACAACTCTATTACCAGTCACCGATACGAAATATCCTTGACACTGCAAGTCAGATGAAAAGAGGAAAAAGTAGACAAACACAGCCAATAAAGACCTACAGACAAAGTGTGACCTTTCAATCTGCCAAACGAAAACCTAATGCATTTGTTATGACTGTGTGAGTGCTGTGAACTGATGTGAAATTGCAGAGATTGTCAAGCATCACGAGGCAATCTGTTGTCACGAAGTGGTGAGAGCTCGGAAGCTGCCGGACTATTGTGCACACAACTCTGTGTCAGTACGTCTGCATCAAATGCAGCTGACGTTCCCCCTACTACCAGAAGATATTATTCACGACACCGTCCTGGCATAACTGAAAAAGTAATGGACTGACCTTTAACAAAACATACCTGTACATAAAAAACCTATTGACAACCCGACAGCAAATTAAATGTTAGGAGTAGCTTGCAGTACTTTGTATTTATTTATTTACTATTTATTAAACTTGACATTTTTTTCAGCGGGAAAATATTTTAACAATCCTCCGCAGTTTTCCAACTGTGCCACACTGCCAATTGAGGCGACTGGGTGGTGCAGTTTTGCTCCACGTTTGATTAATTTCCAAGAGGTGTATGGTGCGCATAACTATTCAGCCAGAGCATGAGACTCAGCTCTCCAATGGCTTCAGAACCTTCCCCGTTCCTCACGATGAGTCCGATACCGACCATGGCGTACAGTGAGGTCTGATTAACAGTGGGCAAACTCTATTTCAGCCCATAGAGATTAGGCAAGGCCAGAGGGTTAACAATAACAATTTGACATTAAGCTGGCAGAGGCGACTCAGCGGAGGAGTAATCTGCTCACAATTGGAAGGTTGTGAGTTCCAATCCTGGTTAGAGGTTGACTCAGATGATAATCCCTACGGGGGTCATTAAAAAGTACCACTTTGTGGGGAAGTCAACGGTGATTGTCCTATGGATAGACTCGACCCCATCATAGGTATGTGGAATTTCTGGCACTGCTCGTTTGAGCAGGAATCAACTTTGAATCTTGACAGAGGAATGCCGAATTTCAGTTGACGCATGCATGAGCGCACACACCAATGAATAGCTTTAGACAAAGAGATTATCAAAACCCTTAGTGCTGGTGCCGTCATACCTCCCCGTTGCTTCCCGCCTTGTGCTAGATGCTGCCACTGTTGCACAGGTGACTCCCCCCCCCCCCCCCCCACAAGCTCTCAGTCTCTCACCAGCGAGCTTGAGGTCCTCACCTTGGCCACTGACCAGATCGGAGCATGTTTGTTTGGCTCCATGGATATTTGTAGAAGTCCCTTTCATGCTCCTGATTTGGGATTTGCTGCCATTTTTGGAGGGAAAAAATGGTGAGCAGCTCTTCTCTTTTACGAACTTGCACTATTATGCACTCGTGATTTGAAAAGTGTCTCTGACCGCAGAACTTCATGTGAAGCCAGAAACCCTCTCCATTCACGAATGGGTCCCGGAAATCGTTCTGCAATGTCCCATATCCTCTGGGATTGATCTGATATCAGTAACAGGGCACTGATTCAATGCTCTTGCCATGTAACCCAACTCCGTTATTCCAACCGCACAATTGGCATCTACTAGAGTTGACGATGGGGACTGCAATTTTCTGGAGATTGTATAGGAACTACCCCAGAGTTGCTCTTGGCCATCTGATTCGATACTGTTGCCAACAATCTTAACTTTTGATATGACAGCAATAAAAACAATGTCTGTTATGTGAGTGAGCAGGTGAACGATGGATACAAGGGCACACTTCTTACCATGGTCATACGTAAAAAGAAAACTTTGATCGTGTCAGACACAATTTGAATCACGTTCTTGGTTTGGCACGTGGCAAGTTGGCTCTGATGAATGAGTTGGACAACAGCGGCGTTGTGTGTGCAGAGAGAGAGCAAGGAGAGAGTTGGAGGCAGCTGTGAGCCGTGATCCAGAGCACAAAAATGCACAGCGGCAGAAACATGAAATGGCTTCAGGGTCAGATGGTCAAACCTGACTAAATAATGGGACAGCTTGACAGGACTTTGGAAGATTTCGTACGGCATGGCACTTGTGCAAATTATGAAAACCAGAAAAAACGTTTGCGCTTCATAAAAAATATTGTTACTTCTATCCCGACCGATACTCCAATGAAAATGTGGGAACTCGTTAATAAATAAATAAAGCACACGGTTATTTTGCAAGGGGAGAACTGGCGAAAAAAAAAAAAGGAAAATAAATCTGAAAAGCAGATATTAAATAAATGACAGCGCAAATATTTATAGTGAAAGTGATCAAAATACAGATGTTTATATTACCTTTAAACATATATATGTGTAGTGACATCTCAGATGTCTCAGATGTCACTGTGTGGTGCCGGCCCTAGAGAGGCACAGCGTGCGCTGTACTCACATCGCGGACATCACGTATGTAGCGATATCGCGAATGTCGCTGAATAATTCCGGCTCTCGCGAGGCACGGTGTGTGATGCATTGTCATCGCAGACACCCCGTAGGTGGGTGTAGTACCAGCCCTAGAGGGGGGCTCGGTGAGCGCTGGGATAGCGCTCAGTGTCACCACGCGTGGCGTGCAGTGCTGACTCCTACAGGAGGGAGTGTGAGAGTGTCAGCCATGGGATGAGGTTAACCTAGGTCATGGCACTCTGGTTGACCCTGGAAGGCACGTGACCAGTACGATCTACACAGGGGCCCCAGGTGGGGGCTAGGGGGTGGTCACGAGTCAGATCCTACGGGAAGGGTCGAGAAATCACAAAGAGGTTTCTCGAAGGGGGTCGTGGTCAAGAGCGGGGCCAGCCACGACCCGGGAGCATATAAACTGGGTCCCCGCAGGGACCGGGGTTCTAGCGTTGCTGTTGTCATCTGAAGATCTACGATCTACGTCCGAGAAGAAGTCACCAACAGTGGACAAGGACCCGAGCCAGGGTACTGTCCGTTGTAGCTACTCCCAGTAACTAGCGTAGTTAGCCTGGTGGTCCACCACCATAGGTTATCTGGTAAATGGGCAGTAACCCCTTTGTGTTAATGATTTGGTGTTAATAAATGTGTTGTCTCCAAAGAGTACGTCTGCGACTCAGTTAAATCCACTACATATGTGTAAGTAAAACACTACAAAGATCTCAATACATTAAAATATTAAACAAAGTAAATGCAAAGTGGGAAACTCGGCATTAATATTGTAATAATTAAGATATATACAATGAAACTCTTCTTAGCCACAATCCTGCGACCCCATGACTCAGTGGTCTGAACTAATCCAATAAATCATCCGTTGTCCTCGGGTCAACGTTTTCCTATTCCTGGATTGAAACCCAGGCAGCTGTTTGCAATTAAAACCAGGTTGTCAGGTGCAGTAAGGTCACCAATAACCGCACAAATATGATCAGATTACATTTAAATGTGGTTACTGGTCCTCAATTCAGTTAGCTTTCAGCTTCGAGAATTAAAATATCAGTTTAACAGTCATGCGACGAACATTATTCTCGGGCGTTAAGCATCTGTAATGGGGGCGTAAGCGACCTTCCGGATGTGACGTCACGGGGAGGCGGAGCCAGGTGACGTGGGTGAAAAGGTTGGGGTCCTTAAGTGGGTAAACCGGAAGGAGAAGGCAGTCGGGGTGTGAATGGAAAAGAGTGGGGCCGCGCGGGCGAACGTGAGGAGGGGGCACCGTTGGCCAGCGGGAGCCAACCCCGGAGAATAGCAGGGAGCTAAAGGTTGGTGAGAAGCTGCGGAGAGTACAGCCAGGAAGGCTGTGTATTAGAGGCAGCGGTGTGGCTGCAGAGAGTCGCAGGAGCAGGAAGGCTGTGTGTTAGAGGCAGCGGTGTGGCTGCAGAGAGTCGCAGGAGCAGGAAGGCTGTGTGTCGGAGGCAGCGGTGTGGCTGCAGAGAGTCGCAGGAGCGACGAAGAGAGAGAGAGAGAGAGACAGCACGAGGCTGTCAGCGCTGCGGAGTAAGCAAGAGGGAGAAGAGCAGCAGCGATTACAGCCAGGGGGGCTGAGAGTGAGTAACAGCAGCGGAGCTGCTGTGGGGGCTACAGGAGCGACAGAGGCCAACAGAGGGGCTGCTGGTGGAGAAGAGAGAGACATCGGAGTCAGCACTGTGGGGACTGAGCAAAGAGGAGACAGCCGTGTGGGTAATACAGTACGGACCAAATAAAGGACACTGAGCCAGAGATCGTGGTCAAGTCTTTTATTACACTGGTGCCAGAAGTGAAACGGCATGTCGAAGCAAGTGAGGAAGAAGATTACTCCGCCGCCAGCATCAGCTTCATCGTCCGACGACGACGAATTCCCTCCGACCATGGATCCTGCTGGGGTGGTGGAGGAGAGCTCTGCTGAAGCGAGCATGGGGACGGGTGTGGAAGATGTCGGCGCGATGGCGGGGCCGTCAACATCATCGGACGCTGATCAGAGATGGCAACAGATGGCGGTGCAACTGGAGGCACTCAAGGACGTCCTGGCGCAGCTATGTCAACTCGTCACGCCGAGGACGACGGAGGAAGCTGAAGGTGCTCCACGGGCCGCCACGTTGCCTGCCCTGCCGCCGCCATTAGCCACGCGGCAAGAAGCCGCCATCTTGCGCGTCCCGCGGCGCCAAACCGCCATCTTGGACACGCCGCGGGCCGACGCCTTTTTGAATTTGCCTCCAGAACAACCAACAATTGAAGAGAACGTGAAGAGGAGTCGGAGTCGCCACCTCACCACAGTTAAGGAATTCTCCATCGGGGGCGATTGGAGCACTTTCGCCTGCCGATTCTTGGCGGCGGTACGTTCCGCAAGATGGACCGATGCTGAGGCCTTGGAAGTGTTGCCGACTCTACTGGACGATGAATCTGTTCGATTTTTCCGTTCCATAACGGCCGACAAAAAGAAGACCTTATGCGGAGTTTTTGAAGAAATGGCCGACGCTTATGAGCCACCTGACGATGCGCATCGGCGATTCGCTCAACGACAGCGAGCACCCGAGGAATCGCCCGTGGCGTTCAGAGGTGCGGTGCTGGAGCTGGCCATGGCAGCTTATCCGGAGACGCCACAGGACCTGCTCGAGCCTCTCATATTAGGCAAAATGCTGGAGCTGTCTCGGGATCTGGGGATCCCCATGCCTGTGTGTGGGCATGAGAAGCTCACTTCCCGAGCGGCAGCAAAGTGTCTGGATGCGCAGTTTAATCTCCGTCGCTGGAAGCAAGTGGCGGCATGGACGGGTGGGCCCGTCAAGGAAGGAGGCGCGATGGGGTGGGACCCCACAAAGGCGGTCTATGTGCCGGATGAGCGGGGTCCTCGGGAGCTGACGGCCGCCTCCTCTCCATGGTCGGGACGCGGAGGCCCTGGTCCGCGCGCTACGCCATCGGAACGGGGCCGCCGGGATGCAAGACCTGCGCTTCGGCGCAACGATGCCGACTGCTTCCACTGCGGCCATAGGGGCCATTACGCCAAGGATTGCTGGGCCCGCTTCCCGGGTCCGCCGCAGCAGGAGGTTTCTGTACCGGACAAGACGCCCAAAGACCCTCCGAAACAGGCATGTCGGCACACACCAGACGCCCGGCAAGGCTTTGCACCTCACCCATCACCTTCGTTGCGCGACCCTATTGTTGTTATTCATGATAGGCCATCGACGGGGCCTTGTCGCTCGGTGACGCAGTGGCGCAAATTGGCGCGGAGAGTCGTCGCGGCCGCTACGGGTTCGTCCACTGTACCGGGGTCTATACAAGGGGTGGACGTGCGCATTTTGGTCGACTCTGGAGCGTCTGCGACTATTATATCGGATGTCATTTTCCATCTGTTGGGCATCCCGCCGGGGGCTGTGCGCCCGGTTAATGGGTCGTGCGTCGCTGCGAACGGGGGTAGTATGGGTATCGTGGGCCAGGTGGATGCTAAGATATCTATTGGGGATGTGTCGGCTTCGGGTGTTGTGTTAATATCAAGATCTTTGGCGGTTCCTTGCTTATTAGGCACCGATTTTTTGGCTAGAATGCCCATTTTGATCAAAATCAATGAGAATTGTATTGAATTGCCGGGTGGCCGTCAAATATCGTTTCTGCCGTCGCCCTGGGGGCGACCTGCTTCGGCCGTACAGGTGCAGGCGCTGTCCGTCGCATCTGTGGACATCCCACCTGGTTCACAGATGCTTATACCCTTGCGGTATCGGAAGCCCCTGCCTAATCGTCTGGGAGCAGTAGGGGTCTTGTTGTCGCCATCCGCCACGATAACAACAGGATTGGCGTTAGTTGGGGCACAGACCATTGTCCGGCCGGATCAATTACCGTTTTTACAGGTGCTTAACGCGGGGGTGGAAAACATCCGTGTTCCGGCCGGTACGGTTGTGGCACATGCCACTACGGCGTTTGCGACGCACGATTGTCCGCATAGCCGGGGAGTGGTCGCTGGTGTTTCCGAGCCGAGGGGTTCGGATAATCGTTGGATTGCTAACTTATGTGACGAAAATTCTTCCCTGTCCGTGGAGCAACGTGATGCGCTGCGTAAATTGTTGTTGACATTCGGATGTGTTTAGCTCCGATGATTTGGATCTGGGCCGCACATCGTTGCTTTCCCATCACATTGAGACGGGCGACGCTGCCCCTATTCGATTAAATTCGCATCGGATGAGTCCTGCGGAGCGAGAACACATTCGGGGGGCAGTAGAAGGCATGTTGGCTGCGGACATCATATCGCCATCTAACAGCCCATGGGGCGCTCCTGTGGTCTTGGTTAAGAAAAAGGATGGCAACTTGCGATTTTGTGTTGATTTCCGGAAATTGAATAAGATATCGGTGGCAGATGCGTACCCCCTGCCGCGTATGGACGACTCCCTTGACGCATTGTCGGGGGCTAAGTTCTTTTCCACACTGGACCTCTCTTCGGGATTTTGGCAGCTCCCCCTTGACGAGTCCTCACGGGAGAAAACCGCTTTCCGTACGCCGCAGGGGTTATTTCAATTTAACTGCCTCCCGATGGGATTGAATGCGGCCCCTGCCACATTTCAAAGATTGATGGAGCTCGTTTTGACGGGGTTGCAGTGGGAGACGTGTCTTATATATTTGGACGATATCATTGTCTTCAGCCGCACATTTGAGGAACATTTAACACGGCTGGAGACAGTGTTCACGAGGATGCGCTCTGCGAATTTAAAATTTAAACCAAAGAAATGCCACCTACTGCAACGGTCCGTCCGTTATCTGGGGCACATTGTGAGTGCTGAGGGGGTGTCCACGGATCCGGAAAAGATGGCGTGCGTCCGGGATTGGCCGACTCCGGCCACCGTGGGGGATGTTCGGCGGTTTTTGGGATTTGCCTCGTATTATCGAAGATTTGTGCCGGGGTTTGCGACGATTGCGAGGCCCTTGCATCTCCTTACGGGTAAAGGGCGGAAGGTCGGTTCACCGCATTACGCTTTGGTATTGTTCAGCCGAGGTCGGCTGGGTTTTTTCTACGGGGGAGGGTGGTGTAATGCGGGCGTAAGCGACCTTCCGGATGTGACGTCACGGGGAGGCGGAGCCAGGTGACGTGGGTGAAAAGGTTGGGGTCCTTAAGTGGGTAAACCGGAAGGAGAAGGCAGTCGGGGTGTGAATGGAAAAGAGTGGGGCCGCGCGGGCGAACGTGAGGAGGGGGCACCGTTGGCCAGCGGGAGCCAACCCCGGAGAATAGCAGGGAGCTAAAGGGTGGTGAGAAGCTGCGGAGAGTACAGCCAGGAAGGCTGTGTGTTAGAGGCAGCGGTGTGGCTGCAGAGAGTCGCAGGAGCAGGAAGGCTGTGTGTTAGAGGCAGCGGTGTGGCTGCAGAGAGTCGCAGGAGCAGGAAGGCTGTGTGTCGGAGGCAGCGGTGTGGCTGCAGAGAGTCGCAGGAGCGACGAAGAGAGAGAGAGAGAGAGACAGCACGAGGCTGTCAGCGCTGCGGAGTAAGCAAAAGGGAGAAGAGCAGCAGCGATTACAGCCAGGGGGGCTGAGAGTGAGTAACAGCAGCGGAGCTGCTGTGGGGGCTACAGGAGCGACAGAGGCCAACAGAGGGGCTGCTGGTGGAGAAGAGAGAGACATCGGAGTCAGCACTGTGGGGACTGAGCAAAGAGGAGACAGCCGTGTGGGTAATACAGTACGGACCAAATAAAGGACACTGAGCCAGAGATCGTGGTCAAGTCTTTTATTACACATCCATGGGAAATTGCTGCCCTCTTACTTTGTGGACTGGAGGTCACTTCCAAGGGATCTCATGGCACTCAACACTCCGTCGACAGGTCAATGAGTACCTTAGCTCCACAGCTGCCCCATGCACTTACGACCCCTCTCGTGCACACAACCCACTCCCAGCTGCAGACACAGCAAGCAGGGGCGCAACTGTGGGGGAAATGTGGGCAGCGTTATGCGACGCATAGGGTCCCAGCCGGCCACAAGCCTGTCCCAAATCAACAGGTCGACAAATACAAGCAATGTTAAGAAAATTTATTTGAAAATAATTAACAATTACCTGCGGTCTATCATGGACCAAGCACCATGATTAACGCGTCTGGCTGTCATATCAAGAGACGCCTAATAACTTATTTGTGAGCATTGTAACTTTAAATATGTTTTTTTTTATTAATACTGTCATTGTGACACTGTCTTCCTTTAAAACCAATACACGGTGCAACTAAAAATAAATATTGAGCGTTATAGCCTAACGTATTATTGTATTGTAACTACGGGTTCAAAAACCATCCTTAGTTAGTTCAGTAAAAGTGAGTCGGTAGAAAGGAGGGGGGCCCACAATGGGATCTTGCATTGCCCGCTCCCCCCCTGTTGAAATAGGGACCTGCGCCCCTGACAGCAAGCCAAGCAGCTGCGTGTGACAGGACGGGTTTGTAATGGTATTCAGTTTTCAGTAAACACAGCAGTTTCACTGAGGGAGCCTGGGGCCGATTGCCAATGATTAGCACTAATTCAGCGCCTGTTGCGACTGGAGAGGTCTACCACAGGGAGGTACCCATATCATTATGCCAAGCCACGTGTCTGTCGCCTCTCCATGTGGATCTATTAATTATAAAAGCCTGCGGTGGATTGAACATCTAAATTATGTATTTGTTTTCCTAATCATTTGGCCGTTTTGATTCTGTGTGGTTGGGTGGTAGAGAAGTATCGCACTGCCCAAGGATAGCAAGGCACCCCAGGGACAAGAGAACAAAGGACATGCCACAGGCGGCAACATGAAGTGAACATCACACTGCGGTCGTGTGGGGCGTTAGAGCACATCTGTGCAATGCGCATTCGCAGTGATCACAATGAATGCATCTAAGCAATGCTCATGAATGCACCATTTTCTTAACAGATGGGTCAATGCATTATTCAAAAGTGGTACCATCTGAAATGTAAGCATTAGCAGTTTAGCAACACACTTTTATAAAATCGTGGTGATTGATTCTACATACAACATTGAGAAAAATAAGGAAGAGATTCTGCTGAATTGTAATTATTCTAGTCAATCAAAATGTACGTGGTTAAAACGCCCAGTGGTTAGTTTTAATTGCCACTGAGCCTAATAAATTGAGGTCACCAGTTCAATTCCCACAGCCTCCTGTGTTTTTTTAAGGAACCGCAGACAGGTGCCATCTGCTGTAAGGAGGATGTTGAAGAGTGAACGACAATCTGTAATGGCAGGTCATTGTTTGACCAACGATATCATACTATATTAGAAACGCGTTTTCTGGCTGGCCTCCTGCCTGGATTCCTATCTGCCTGCCTGGAGCATGGCATCCGCATTCCACAGCTCTGACCCGGGTTCGTGCGTTACGCTGACGTCATGCCTCCACTCACACGCCCTCCACGCCGGTCGTGCATCGCGCGTCAATGCGACAATGGAGCGAGATGCAGCAGGGGGCCGGGGGGGGGGTGAAATGGAGAAAGTGGGGAAGAGGAATGATGAGGAGAGACCTTTTAAAGTCAAAGTCTCTCCTCACCAGAGAAGATTCAAGGGAAAGCAACAAGCGGTGGGTGGGAGGATTCGGGACAGATAATATAGATTTGAGACGAGAAATGGAGAGGTGGGGATAAGGAGCGCGAGGGTGAGAGTCGAGAGAGAGAAACGGGGAGAGAGGCGGAGGGATGTGGGTAAGATGCAGTGGTGGGAGGAGAGGAATACGAATAGAGAGAGAGGTAGAAGCGGAGATGGTTGGCTGGGCTGGCTGGGTGGGTCATACCAGGTTCGGAGCGATCGGGTCATGCCAGGTTATTGGAGTGGGAGCCCTTACTCAATGCCGTGTTATCGAACGTGTGTTTCGGCTCTACACGGTTTACCTCAGAGCTCTGTTTTCCAGAAAACGGGGGTAAAGTTTCGGCCATACGTGGTTTGACGCTGCTAAGACTCTCATCTCCACGTCGACAAAGAGTGAGCGGCCCCATCATACTGCATTGTTTTAGCTGTGGATGAATATCTCGTCTCATTAATCCCTTCCCACCACTCAGAATCAGGATCTGTATTTGTCCTGGAGCTATCCGATGAGCTATGAAGATCTTTTTCACACTCATCACACGGTGTCACTCCATGCGTTACCTGTGTAATAAAGGACTTCACCACGCACTGCTTGGTCTCCGTCACTCTTTATTCGGGTTAACACCCGCACCCCGCTGGTCCCGACACCGGACCAGCTGCTCCTTGCGACGCGCCCCACACGCGCTCTCTCGTCAGTCTTTCGCGCTTTCCCCGCACCGCACACCGCTGGCCGACGGTGTGCTGAAGCTCCTGCAGCCACGTGGCTGATGGCACGGATTCCCTCCGGCCACCCAACGTGGTCCCGCTTTTTCACTCCACCAACTGACCCGGAGCCCTTCCGGGCTCCCACCTATATCCCCTTCACCACGTGACCCTGTCTCCTCCCTCACACCACGCCCTTCCGAACCTTCCATATCTGGCCTCCCCATCGCGCCCTGCTGGCTCCGCCCCTAGGTTCCGCCCCCACTCACCTCGCTTCCGATTGGACCCGAGGTGAGCGGCGGATCTTCACATACGCCCCCATACTGGCTCCGCCCCACAATACCCCGGGCCGTATGATTGACCCAAAGGCCAGCAGCGAACCTCGCTTACGCTCACATTACACCTGTCAAGCCCCCTCCAACACCCTCACTGACATCATTTTAACCTTCGTCATCACCATCATCATTCATCATAAGTCACAGTTTCACTTTTCCTTAATTTTTGCCCCAATTTTAGTTTATTTGTAATAAATGACTCTTTCACTGTGTCTGTCTCCGTTGTCCTTTATTGGGTTCTTTACACTTGTCCCACACGGCCCTCGCTCAGAGCCTCCCCGCTTGGCAGCTCGACAGCTGCCATCGCTCCCGTAGCCTTTCTCCACTCCGATGCAGCTCCGCTGCAGGTTCCCTTTGTGCAGTCCTCCGGCTGCTCTCACTGCAGCTCCACCGCTGCTCCCCGTTCCTCCGTGCTCGGTCACCACTGGCCGACGGTGCCGAGTCTCACCGTGTGGCGATCTCGCCACTCTCCACTCTCCGCCCTGCGTGGCCTCTCTCTGTCTCTATTCCCAAACTCTACTCCCGTCTCTTCCGGTTCTCTCCCTTAAGACCTTACCCCTCTCTCTCACGTGACCTAACCCCTCCCCCCGTGACGTCATATCCGCGAGGCCGTTTACGCCCGCATTACATATTTACCATGTATGTTGTGTGTGTGTTGTAATAAGAATGGGGAAATCACGTACAATTATGAGTAAAAAAAAGAGGGATGGGATGATATATAATTAATCATCACCATCATCCTTCCCCCGCACCTCCAATTAGCAAGGTTGGCTACATACGGTGCGAAAGAAGTTCACCATACATGGCTGCTGATGGAAAAGGGTAAATGTGGTGTACGGCAATATTCGCATCAGCAGGCCACGATATATACGAGAGGGGGACAGCTAGGATAAAGGTCACAGAAGGGGCCCATCGGGAATCCTCGGGAACTCGCTAGTAGGTTCCAGAAAGGGAGTATGGCCAGGGCGGAGCAAGGCCACGCTGGGAGTATAAGAGGAGGCCCTGAGCTGGAAGTGGGATCCCCGTCGTGCTGTTAAAAATCATCGTCGTCACCATCTCCTCATTGTCGTCTCTGTCTTCACCATCCCAGGGTTCTGTTAGTCAGACAGCCTACCAACTGTTCTAAGTAGTGCCGCCGACAATAGGCAGTCTTTATTATAATAGTGTGCACCTACGTAGGGTGTGTATTATCCCGATGGTGCTTGTTAAATAAAATAAGTGCCTCAAAGTATTACTGTCTGTGATCTGCGTAACTACACATGTATCACGTGTATGTTTATTATTTGTATGTGATATCGAGTGGGGGGAAATCATGTTGAATTAGTTACACAAAGAGGGAGTGGAGTGATAATTTTGGACCCAGGAACGTAACCCTATTTTTCCCTTGAGATCTGTTATTTGTTGAAGGCGATTTTTTCCAAACACGCATTTTCCAGGAACGTGACCCACGTGTCCGGCGAGATTTTACTGTCATCCCCAATTAAGTACTTTGCGGTGTCACTTTTTAAAATTTGCCAAATGTTGACCTACTCTATCAAGTGACATCACGGGATCATGAACACACACTTGCAGCAGATGAAGTGTATTTTGTATGATTAATTTACCCACAGTAATGATCATGGCAGCCGCTGGAATCGAACCATGAACCTTTGCAACAAGCGGTGATTGAATGCCTGCTGGGTCATGTCACCACCCATTCATGAATTTTGGCAACATTTAGCGTCAACATTTAACCCCGAGAATCCTTCCAGCACCAGTCTAGTTTCTCAGCCTCGGACATCAACAATAATTTACCGGAATCCAAATATGTGCCAGTGAATCTTGGGAAGTATCACACATCTGAAGACCTCTGAAGTGGCATGCTTTTCATACGAGTCAAATATTCTCGTGACAGCAATACCAATTATCACACATTTCATTGGAATAATTGGTAAATACAGAGATTATCTCACACTCGACTAAAAAACATGCCTGAACTACAGCCTGCTAGTGCACGAAACTTGTCAAGTAGGTATCATGGAGTTGGATTCTTGATGTTAAAAATGTGTCCTCCACTGGTAAGGTTACCCATGGGCATGCGCTGCATATTCATGTGAGAAAGTGTAACGAGGAAGTTGTAAAACAATGTACCATTCTCCTATGGGAACTCCTGATGATCAATCGCATCTCTTGCGCAATCGCAGGCCAATGGCAAGAAACGGTGAGCCAGCACGCTCCATACCAGTGGCAGATTTGTCATATACTGTACAGCAGACTCGCGGTTATCTGCGCTAATGACGGGGAGGACTGCCGCAGATAATTCAAAATTGCGGATAAGTAAAAAATATGTATATCTTCTGCGAATCTCTATGCCGAAAACCACTGATATAGGTATACGTTATGTCTTGTGTTGTAAAATATAGATACATTTTTAGTGAGGCAATGTGTGGGCCTGATACATCACGTCGTGACGCACGTACACACACCGTTAACGTCAGTCAATCCGGTTGATTAAAGCAGGGGATAGAAAGACTAGCTGTCCCAAACCATACAAGGTGGCCTCACCGAAAAGGGAAAGAGTGACTTTTGACTTAAAGTAAGTGGGAAGGGACGACAAGGGGAGAGAGGGATATAACCAAAACACAGCTGACATAAAGAAACTAAAAACATAACTGGCGACCTAAACGAGCATTTTTTCTCTCCACCTCTCCGATCCCGGCTCCCGTCTAAAATAGGTCTAAATTATGTTTAAGTTGCACAGTTTCGTGAATTAAAACTCCAAAAATAAATGATCGGACAAATCACTCAAAATGAAGTACAACTATCGATTTCGATTGTTACTCTTTCAATTTTGAACGAATACTAACGATCGACCAATCGATGTGCGTGCTCATTGATAATAACAATTTCCTGCTGCCACACAGAAGACTCGGTCCACTAAGTGGATGATAGCAGAGCCACGCCAATCAAAATCAGTGAAACTCCACGCCACTGTTGTTAAGATGTGCAACTACTGTACTGTAGAGGTGATCACGTGGATTTCAGATTATCCGGAGCACATATTTGTTTAATCACGTGACTTGTAATAAACATTTCCAAGAATAGCAATGTATAACTGTTTTTAGATTATTAATTTAGGCTTAAGGGAAAATCCATGCTTCATTAATTTATGTCAAAATGTCAGGTGCACGTTAATCTGCAAATCGGATAAACCGCACGCGGATAATCGAGAATCTACTATATTACAATGCTCAAAAGATATGCAGCAAAGTCACTTTGCTAGATTATATAATATACATTTTTAAAAACAAAACATTCAACAAAATATGTTTGCAAATATTTGAATCTGTAAATGTTAAAACTAAACAATATAATGCAGATGTGTAAATGTAGATGATTATAATTACCAAATGCCATTTGTAACTGAACGATACTGACACTCTTTGTACTGCAAACAGAACACCGTGCGGCCAAGCCGCCACGAGACAATAGTTGGGGAAAGGAGAATAAAGTTTATCGAAGTTCTCAAATGCCATTCTGTAGCCCCATGCGGTCTAGATTTCCATTTTGCCAATCAGCAGATCCAGTCAACGTGTAATTACCTCATTTACATTCGAATTGGAAATAAGGAAGCTGGACCGTGGCGAGCCACTCCGGACTCGTTTGAGAATTGCTCCACGGTATCGATTCATTGACTCGTACATTTTATTCAATCGGATGAGAGTCCAATGAAAAATGTTTTATTCCCTTTTCGTGGGAGGTCCGGGTGGCTGCGCTATTAATGCACAGTTAATGTTACCTCGAAATCAAATTAGTTATAGGCAGTACTCGTCCACATCAGCGATGCTGAGTGCCATGTAGATAATAATTAAGTACATTTGGTATTCGCGCCCATCCTTATTGGCGGCAAGGCTGTTGTAAATGGGGCGCTATGCCTCGCAGACAGTCTGCGGTAGTATCACAATACGGGGGCATTGCTTCAATACGGAATCCCAACCAGCAATTTGCTGATAATTATTAGAATTAATTGAAATTTGAACCATGGCGAACAATGATCTACTCTGTCCAAACGACATCACGGGATCTCCCAACGTTGAAGCGAGCCGCATGTATTTACAGTTCATACACCTGCAGTATTCAACCAGATCAGGCTGCGGAATTTAAAACGCGAAACTCTGCGACAAACGGCAAAAACACACTTGCACTGGGCCATGTCACCGAACCATCTTCTCCCGAATTTGGAAAAATTCACCCCAAGAGGACGATTACTTTGGCTTTCCACCACCTGCTACATACCCACCCAAGCGATGCTCATCTTACTGAATCTGAAAGGAGTGAAATCATCAGCCATGATCAATCCACTGCTGGATGGAGGCCTCTCCAAGTCGCCGCCACCTTTCGCACACAAAAACCGAGTACAGTATATATGTTTTTATATTTAGGTCAGCATAGCCCAGCTCTTGAGGGCTTACTATTACTGGTAGGAACGAAGTGGACCAGACCACCAATAGATTATATCGTCCGTCCGTCCGTCCGTCCGTCCGTGTATCAACATCGACCCCTACTGCAAACACTTGGCAGGACCCTACAAAAACATTTTGACTCAGTGGGGCTTTCCTGGCTTAACAAGTGCAATAATACATTATGTTTATATTCTTTGGTTATTCGTTCCTACCAGCCCACCCCGCAGGGTCCTGTTATAAAAAAAATATATCATATTACTGGCATGAGGTGGAACCACTCTTTACGAACCGTGACTGCTGCCTAGCATGGCATGAGAGACTTGTTGTCGTGGACTCCAGAGCTAGTTCAATATCCCAATACCCTGTAAGCATATTTGGGATATAATTGCAATTAAAAAAATCAATACTATATATATATTTTTTTAATTGCGTCGTACGTGCGAGTTGCATCTCAAAATGCCGACGGATTTTGTGATGAGGCGTGGGAAGCCAGACAAGCAGAAACGCAGCCAGAACCGGTGCTAACAATAACCCAGCCCTCTGTGGTCCTACAATGGGATGTTTGGCAACTTCACAAATGAGTGTTTATTCTACGTGTTGGAGGAACCGGAGCGAGTGGTAACACTCATTCCCCGTACGGATTGGGAATAAATCCACTTTTCTGTACTGCCATACCAGAAAGAAAGCAAAGTAGCATAGCGGAACCTTGGCGCCCTCAGAGTACGCAGATTGATGAATGCGTGCGATCCGCCAACCAAATCCCGACGTGCACGAATCTATTCCGCACTTTTGTAGTGGGTTCAACTGAATCGCACTCTGAGACTTCACGCGAGTCTGCAGGGTGGCGCGGAAGGGCCGCGAGGTGCGAGGGGCGGGGTGCGAGGGGCGGGGTGAGAGGGGCGGGGTGAGAGGTGGGAGGGGCGGGGTGCGAGGGGCGGGGTGCGAGGGGGAGCAGCTGGTGCCGGCGCGCTTTGCCGCCTCCTGCCTCGGCCCCGGATCGTGAGTGCTGGGCAAGAGGGGCGGTGCATCTGGCGCGCAGGTACTGCACTGTGAAATAACGGCATTTGGGGGGGTCCCACGCCATGGGGTTGGCATTGCAATCATTATTAATTATTGTGCGATCAGCAAAAAAAAAGTACTGTAAGTCACACTCAAAGCAATTAAGTAGTTTTTTTGCATAAGAACGCAGTGCCTTTAATTAACATTGTTAATTGGAATACCGCGGTATAGATCGCGTTATGTATGACACCTTTCATCAGCAAAGGTCAACAGAGAATGTTAATATCCGCGATGTTAGGTGTACAATAGTAAATGCACTTCATGTTTAGTCTTCGCACCTGATTATCTCACAAGTGGCCACATCACATTTACCACCTAGGAGTTCTTAATCTTTGTTTGTAATAATTTAATACATCACCAGGAAAGATAGGGGTCACTTGAATTCAGTGCCAACACTTTATTGTTTTTTAATCCAATTTTTATATCTCTGTAGCTTAGAAAAATGTCAGCTTCACTCTTCCTCTGCAACAGCAACCCAGTAAACATGAGAACGTTGGGCTAAAGTTGGCAGGTCGTTGGAACCGGCAACTAACACGTTGGCCCACCATTGTAAACGCCTGTGTACCCTGCCGTCAGAGCTCACGCTAACAGAGAGCACGAAGCAGCGTCTTTCGTTTTTCAACCGTCATCTGCCACCAATGGATTTTATAATAAAATAAAGAATATTTCGATTTAAAGCTTTCGTGACTGCAGGGATTCATCTTCTTGGTTCTTTCGGTAAAGTCACGTAGAAGGGAAGTAATAAAATAATAAAAATAAAACATAATAAAACAATTCTCACGACGTTTCGGCCACAACGCAAGCAGCCATCCTCAGGCGAAGAATGAAACACCCCAAGCTTGGAGCGTATATTTAAGCTGGGTTAGAGGGGGGGGAGGTGGGAAGAAGAGCGCCTAAACAAAATAATTTGCATATCAAGAGGAATTCAGCATATGGAAAATGCGTAGGAGGTGGGCGGGGGGGGTTCCAAATCAATACTATGCCCGTGCATTATGCAGGATTAGCAGCATCAAAGGGGGGGGGGGGGGGAAGGGGGGGAGCATTAACAAAGGAAAGGAATGTTAATAGTATGTAGCTGTAGTTACTAAACAACCACGTAAAAAACTACAGTATAAACTGCATGACAAACTAAAGTATAAACTACATAGCATCATCAGTAAACTTACTATACTCTACAATAAGCTGAGTTACTAACAGTAAGTAATACATGAAAAATTCTACGTTGTAAAAAATTATATAATATGCTTCCATCTAAACTTTATTCTCTTACATCACACGCGTCTATACCGTACTATATACTTCCATAGGCAAAACCAACATTAAATTACATACTGTATTGCTATAAACCACCCTATACCTTATACATTTTTAATATAACACTATGTATTATTCTACCCACCCTAATGTGTATCAAAATGGTTTATTACGTCCTTCCAGTGATTGCTAAGCCAGAATCCATCTTCTCGGTTAAAATTGTCTCTGTGTTTGTAAATGTGGATCGCCTCATGTACGAATCTCTCATGATAGCCAGATGGCTTGCAGAGAACCTCTGTCTTGGAGAAGTCAATGTCATGTGAGCCCACTGAGTTGTAACAGTGATCTGCCACGGCTGAGGTGTTTGTCCTACAGTGTTTCAGGTCAGCTTTATGTTCACGGATGCGGTCCGAGACATGTCGTTTGGTTTCCCCAATGTAACTGCTACCACAGAGGCAACTTAGTTTGTAGACACCAGGGTACTGTATGTCTGGAACCACATCTTTTACAGACGGTACCAGATCACGGATTTTATGTACTGTGTTGAATCGGACCTGGATCTTGTGTTTAATCAGGATTTTGGAGATCTTTTTTGTGACCCCAGCAATGTAGGGTAAGGTGATGGTCTTGAAAGGCTCCTCAACAGGATCTTTCTTGGTGGTTGGAGTGATGGCTTTGCGGATTGTGTAGTCGGAGTAACCATTAGCCTTAAGAGCTTGGCGTACGTGTTTGAGTTCACTGGAAATGTGTTCATGGTCGGAGATGCATTGGGCTCTATGATATAGAGTCTTGATGAGAGAATTCTTCTGGGATGGATGGTGGTGGGAATCCGGTTTTAGATAAGCATCCGTGTGGGTGGCTTTCCTGTAGACAGAGTGGCTCATTGAACCATCAGGTCTCCTTTTGATTAGGACATCCAAAAAGGGTAGCTTGCCATCATTTTCGACTTCCATGGTGAATCTGATGGCTGGGTGTATGGAATTGATATGGTCGAGAAATTGGTCTAGAGCAGGCCGGCCATGTGGCCAGATGACAAAAGTGTCGTCTACGTACCTCTTCCATAAGGTCGGGCGTAGAGTCGCAGTCTGGATGGCGTCCGTCTCAAATTTCTCCATGAAGATGTTGGCTACAACCGGAGATAAGGGGGAGCCCATTGGGGTGCCCTCAATTTGCTTGTAGAAGGTTCCATTCCAGGTGAAGTATGTATTGGTTAAGCAGTGTCTCACCAGGGGGGGTACCCCAGCATTCAGTCCTTGATGAACCAAGTCTTCAATGATTGCGATGGTGTCAGGCACAGGCACCTTGGTGAACAAGGAAACCACATCAAAACTGACAAGCAGGTCGTCTGGGGACAAAGAATATTGGTAAGTACAGGAGATCTCCTTCATATCCGTGGAGATATGAGGGACCAACATCGAGGATCATATTAACCGCATCTTATTGCCTCCTTAACCGCCCATTCGACGAACACACAAACACACACCGAGACCACACATTTGCTCAAAGTTAAGTTTACCGTATGTGATGCCACAGAAGCGATGCCGCTCTGTTGGCGCCATGCCTGCCACGCCACCGCGAGAAGGCGTCCGGGCCAACACCGCTCTCCCCCCACAACCCCCCACATGAACACACACCCCCATGTAGGACCTCGAGGGAAGTCGCCTGGCCTCCAGGTTTTCACCCAGGGGCCTTCCTTGTGGGAACATTCCCCACGGTTTCCTGGGGCCAGGAAATTGTCCGACGTTCCCCAGGTTAAATAACACTGCGGCGCCGTGAAGTGACTTAACGATCACAAGTCACGGTCAGGCCACCCCGCCAACGCAATGAGAGATGCACACAGCACGGCAGGTAGGGGGGGGGGGGCACGAACGGGGGCTACAACACGCATGGGGCAGGACCGCCAGGGTGAAAGTTTGATTGGTCGAACAAGTGTGCTCGTTGCCGAGGCAGAGGACCAGCGGCGGCCCCTTTTATGTGTAAAGAGGGAAGCGGGCGAGCACCGAAGAAGCACACCAATGGCTGTGAAGGATCGCGGGTTAGCCGAGGAATTCTTTGATGTAGAGGATAATAAAAATGGAGAGAGGGGGCACGAGGAGTCAGTTGGTGTCCAGCACAAGTCAGGAGCAGTCAGCTTGCCGGCCACTGGATCGTCCGTGTGACGAGTCCCAGCGCGGCCAGGCCCGCTCTCAACGAGAGCAGCGAGCAGCCTCATCTCTCCGCGACTTCCCGCAGATCCGAGCCAAAGTGTGAGTACGGGAGAGAGAGGTAGAGAACGGCAGGATAATTCCGAGAGGGAATAAGTCTAAGGAGGCGGGAAAGGTTGGGCTTAAACCATTGCGAACCGATTAAACATCCACACTGATTTCGGCTTCGGGTTCCGGGGTATTTAGCATCAGACACGCTGGGAATACATCGTTAGTGATCGATAATAGCCTCGTGTGGTTTTTACGAGTGTGAGGGAATGCATGGTGGTGTAAGTGCGCTCGCCGTAACTTGTGTGGCTGGGTGCGCAGCGTCCCGGTAAAAGAAACGCTGCGCCCGAAGGACTCTGCGAGTGCGCGTTTCGTCCTGCGACCCCTGACCTCCGCGCTGCGTGTGTGGGCATAGGTGTGAGCGACGGGTTAACGCGCGGATCTTACCCTCGATTCGGTTATCGTTACGCTTGCGCTGCGCTTTTGTTTAGCGAGCGTGTGCCCAATGGGGAGCAACGGTAGATATGCACGGGTAAATGTGGGATTATTCATACGGCTATTGTTTAGATTGTGCCCAAGCGCAGTGCGTGAAAAATGTCACCAATTACTCATCACTGCGCAGAGGGGCCGGATGACGATTAAATCATTTTCTTTAATTCCCCAGTACACAGCAACACTTGTTCTAAAACACGTCCCGAATACCCGCCCCACAGCCCTTTTAATCATCTATAAAACAACCTCCAATCAACTACACGTGTACGAGTTACGTCATTGGTGTGCAGGGAGTCCTCCTACTGTTTGAGGGTATGCACGGGGAGGGTGGGTGTGAATGACCCGAGGTGGCCAAGGGCCAGCCAGGAGTTACGTCTCGCAGGGAGGAAACGGCAGCAGCGAGGAGAGAAGAGGAGGAGGAAGAGGGAGAGGAATCGGGGGGCAGCAGCCCCAACACGTACTTTCGCGCAAGTACTCACTGTTATACGAAGAGTAGCGACCTTCAGGACGACCTCTAAAGACAAGCGATCTCTTCTCAAGTTGCCTTTCTCGTGGACTTCCGCAGATAGTACAATTATAACAATCACATATTAATTCCACAGAATGAAAATCCCTGGTACAATCGTTAGAATCAAAATGTTTAATAATAATCATTAAAACATTTCACAAAATGTATGCTTCTCCATTCTCCCATGGAGGAGCAAAATGCTCCTTCATGGAATGAATAAAAGGTGACCTTAGTAAATTTAAATAATCAAATAGTTAATAATGAAAATTAATCAAAATTAGTGTTAATATAACAATTATATTTAATTAAGTAGAACGTGTTGTTTATATTTATTTAAAGTTGAGCATTTTGATGTGACGTCACATTTCTCAAACCCCCATCCCCCTCCCCCCCCTCGTCACACATCGTCACAAATGTCTGACCCCCCCTCCCCCCCTAGGTGCGTGACGTCATTTATGGACGGCCCCTTGTGTCGCTGACATACAGATCTACGGCCTCTCCCTTGAAGCCCTTTCGCTCTAACGTACTCGACTTATTCATACTCAATCCCACCTCATGTGCTGTGCGCCTCGCCATAATGTCCCCACGCTTTACCAACTTCACCGTGAGGCCCAAAATTGTTTCAGTTCCACAGCGAACATTCAGACGCCGCCTCCCTGGCTGGCTTTTGTCTCTTTTATGTGTACGCTATTGAATGTTTTTTTTCACGTAATGTATTTACGATGACATTTTTTTATATGTACAAGTGTAAAAAAATTTGTAATGATAAACAACAACTAATAATATACATAGTAGAACAGACGAGGTGATATATGATAATATATCAATAATAAACACTCTTAACACAGATTGTTGTACAGTACAGATGCCCAATGGGTTACTGAGCGTCTTCTGTGCCAGGTTACGATCCGCCATCAAACCCTTTGATCCGATTTCGGTGTTTTCGATTGACGTTCTGGTTTTCAGGAACGCATCCTGGGCGTAAACCGGGGTCATGGCGGTATTGTGGAAACTAAATTGAATTGAATGCGAGCATGCAAGGAACACAACACAAACATTCAAACGAGTGAACGAATTTCGCAAGATTCACGAGAAATATTTATATCTGGACAATGAATCTGTCCCAAGCTGAGTTATGGTTACGTCACTCAACTATCAACGTTTTTTTTGTCTGACAATGAAATTGAACCAGTGCCCTGCTCAGATGATGACGACTGACCAGCTGCCTGGAAGCAGGCTCCACCACATTTTTCTCTGATCTGGATGTGACCGCGTGTGATTGGGGTACAAAACCAATGTCAGCGCCTGTCTCAAACGATGGATCTGTCTGCAGCTGAAATCGAACAGTTCATTGGCATTCCACGTGACTGGCTTTTGCACTAAACACGTTCCCGAGCTCCGCTTCCAGAATTCCAGTCGAATGTGAAGAAAGAATGCCCGAAACTCGCAATGCCCGCCTTCAAAACCCAGCGGCACCCATTGCGAGCATGTATTAAAGCTGAACGATTTGGGGAAAATATCTAATTGCGATTTTTCTATCATTGCGATTTGATTTGCGATTACATTTTTTAAAGTCAAGGTTCAGTTCAATATTCACTGTGTAATAGATTTAAAACACGTGATGGAGCATTACCATATGATACCATCAAAATATGAACTGCTCAAACCAAGGATGAGAACTTAAAATATGAATTTCTTCCAACATGTATTTATTAAAATGTTTTAATTGAAATAGAACAATAAAACATAGATCAATCGATTGGCGTCCTCTGGTCTAACACTGTTTGAGACTAGGCTCTCAAGAAAGCTGCCTCTGGTGTGGACCAATCAGTTACAATGCATATACTGTCAGAGCATGTTTTTTGTTTGTATTTTCACCACAAGTATCTGTGGTTAATAAAATGGAGTCATATTGGGAGATGGCATGGGAAACGCTGATCTGGTGTTGTATCTCAAGCGTGTTGAACTTCTTTCGCACCGTACGTAGCCATCCGTACTAATCGAAGGTGCGAGCGAAAGACAACAAACTAAAAATAAAGATCAGTTCTAAAGAAGTTAGTTTTCAGTCTAGATTTAAAAGTGCATAGCCTCCAGTCGCTTACTAATATCGGAAGAGCGTTCCAGACAACCACAGAAGCACATCTGAAAGCACGCGCAATCATTGCGCGTGTTGCAATCGAAACGTCGTGAGTTCTTTTATTTTATTTTATACTTCCGTGACTTTACTGAAAGCACGCGATATAGTAACCGTCTTTGTTCGATGGCCAGCCAGAAGCCGCTGCGAGCATGAGCGGAGTTCCCGTGGTGATGATGTATACTCTTTGACGAGATCAGCGAGGTATCGTGGTTCATTTATGGCAAGCACTTTGTGTCATGAGTGCGACCTGATTCACGGATTTGTTCAGCAACCGGAAGCCAATGCAGCTCGGAGCACGGGGCAGACTCGGTCGGGTCTCGCAGCACCCGTCACGACACGTGACAGACAATGTTGTACACGCTGCAGCTTGGTCATGTGTTTGTGCCAGACGTAGTGAGGTTGCAGTCATACTGGTAGGAACGAAGTGAACCAGCCTACAATAGATTATATCGTCCGTCCGTCCGATGTCCGATTAGGTGTAGCAACATCGCCCCCTACTGCAAACACTTGGCATGACCCTACAAAAACCTTTAGACTCAGTGAGGCTTTCCTGGCTAAACAAGTGTAACATTCCCTTATAATTCCCTGAGATAGCTTTTAATTTAAACTTTTAAATTAAAATTTAACTCACAGCGGCCTAAAGCCTACAGCTAGGCCTAAAGCCTAGAACTAGGCCTCAAACTCTCCCTTCGTATCGTACCCCCGCGTGTGTGCAAGGGAGTTAATGTTTAACAATGTTACATTCCCTGATGTTTTGAAATAGAAACATTTAAATTTAAAGCTTTTACATAAATAATAAAAACATTTAAATTAAAAATGAACTCACAGCAGCCTAAAGCCTACAGCTAGGCCTAAAGCCTAGAACTAGGCCTCAAACTCTCCCTTCGTATCGTACCCCCGCGTGTGTGAAAGGGAGTTAATGTTTAACAATGTTACATTCCCTGATGTTTTTAAATAGAAACCTTTACATTTAAAGCTTTTACATAATTAAAACATTTAAATTAAAAATTAACTCACAGCGGCCTAAAGCCTACAGCTAGGCCTAAAGCCTAGAACTAGGCCTCAAACTCTCCCTTCGTATCGTCCGATTAGGTGTAGCAACATCGCCCCCTACTGCAAACACTTGGCAGGACCCTACAAAAACCTTTAGACTCAGTGGGGCTTTCCTGGCTAAGCAAGTGTAATAATACATTATGTTTATATTCTTTGGTTATTCGTTCCTACCAGCCCACCCCGCAGGGTCCTGTTTATCGAGCCTTGTCGATACTACGCTACACGCCACCGTGTTGGCTATGTGGTCGAATGTGTCGTAGAGCCGTGATATAAAAATTGCAGGACCTGACTACAATTTGCACGTGGTGATAAAACGTCAATATCCAAACTGAGGGGTCGGATATGTGAACTGGGGGGTCGGATATGCGAACTGGGGGATCGGATATGCGAACTGATGGGTCGGATATGCGAACCGATGGGTCGGATATGCAAACCGGTGGGTCGGATATGCGAACTGATGGGTCGGATATGCGACCTGATGGGTCGGATATGCGAACTGGGGAGTCGGATATGCGAAGTGGGGGGTCGGATATGCGAACTGATGGGTCGGATATGCGATTCAGTACAGCACACAAGATCCGTGATCTGATCCCATCCGTAAAGGATGTCATTCCTGATGAACAGTACCCTGGTGTCTACAAACTGAGTTGCACCTGTGGTGATTGTTATATCGGGGAAACGAAACGACATGTTTCTGACCGCATTCGCGAGCACAAGTCAGATTTGAAGCACGGCAGGACGAATTCTTCGGCCGTAACTGACCAGTTATAATGCTGCTGGTTCTCATGATATTGTGTTCTCCGATACCAAGGTACTCTGCAAGCCTCCTGGATACTACCAAAGATTTGTCCATGAAGCCATCCAGATATACAAACATAGACATAACTTCAACCGAGAGGATGGATTCAAATTGAGCAATCATTGGAAGGATGTAATTAACCAAGTTAAACTTTAGCTGCTTTATCGTGTTAGTCATATCCATATTTCCATTCTTTTTACTCCCAGCTTTATACACTACCATCAATCATAAATTTGACGTACAGTGTTTTAATAGTGATCAGCTTAACTTACCGTTCCTATCAATCAATTCAACTTCCGCCCCTTTGTTCACGGCACCCCAATAACCCCCCCGCCTCTCCTGCATAATTATTAGATGTTATCAATCGGCTTAACTCAGCCTAGCCCCCCCCCCCCCCCTCTTAACCTATATAGTGGCGTCTCTCTATTAGCTCTCTTCACTTACTACGGTGATTTTGGCTGTAACGGTTCCACCTGAAGACAGAAGCTTGTGTTGCCTCCGAAACGTCGTGATTTAATTTCGTTTTTTCTTTTTTTTTTTGCCTACGTGACTTTACCGAAAAAAAAAACAAAGAGTATAAATCCTTGCAGTCACGAAAGTTTCAAATCTAGAATTGGTCCACACCATTTAAAAGTTTAGATGCTGAAATTCACGTCATTAAGATTGTGCCCCTTTACAAAAGTGATTTCTGGAAGCGAGGTACTTGGCTTCGGCTCAAGTAAGCGTGGGTTTGAGCCATGCCCACTGGAGCCAGAGCCAAGCCTGATCTCGAGCCATGATTAAGAATATTGACTTATGCTCAATGATCTTCTTGGTTCTTTCGGTAAAGTCTACGTGACTTTACCGAAAGAACCAAGAAGATGAATCCCTGCAGTCACGAAAGCTTTAAATCGAAATTTATGCTCAATGAGTTTAACCTGGTTTAGAGTTTATGTTAATGTACTTATACAAACTCAAGCTGTATTTGCAAGTAAAATTAATTAACGTTACAATTAAAATGTTATTGCACAATGACCAAACCACGCGGGATGCCACATCTTGGATGCCAAGTGGGCTTCAACATGGATAATGCTTGGATGAGTGACCACCATGCACAACAGGTTGTTAAAGAGTCAGAGTACAAATCTTGACTTAAAGCTTTCGTGACTGCAGGAATTCATATTATTTGGGTCTTTTGGTAAAGCCACGTAGATAGGTTCAAAGAAAATAAGAAAAAAATACAATGTTTCGATCACAACACAAGTGTTCGTCATCATAAAAATGACGAAACACAAGCGTTCGTCATCAGGAAGATGACGAACGCTTGTGTTGCAATCGAAACGTCGTAGTTTTGTTATTTTTTGTAATTTTCTCCGAACCTATCTACGTGACTTTACCGAAAGACCCAAATAGTCAAAGTACAGTGCATGGTGAGGTATGGTCAAAGTCCCCCACAACCCACATGGCATGGTGATGACATCATCCAGCAGTGGATTGACAAAGGGCTGTGTATATTCATGAGTAATGTAATCTTCGCTGTACTTTTGAAGGTATTGGGGCCAAACTGTGGACTACATTGTATATTAAACATAGATGTGGTCAACGAACATGAATTTAAGTATTTTGGTACGGCCACATAATATGGCCAAGTCTATGATGTAAGACCCTTCACCACCCGACACTGCCACACAAGTTAAATTGTCAAGCATACAAGCATTTACCCTACACATTCGTATCGTTTTAGCTCACCGGTGAGTTAAAAAACTATTCTCACGATAAAATTGAGCAATTTGATTCATTTCATTCAAAACTATGCCAAGCATCCTCAAAACAAGATGCAGGAAATCAGAACACAACCCTGAGTCAGTCCTTCTGAATTACTTCATTATTCAGCCAGACTTCCTGGAATGTATTATAGTTTTACTATGTCAGGTGTGGAGGGTATTACAACACAGATTTGGCCAGATTATTAATGAGCCTAACCTAAAAATGAATTATAAACCATCTCAGCTGCGAAAGTTCAGCTGTCAATTCAACTCCACATTCGCAGGGCGACGTACACGCGATACACTCCAGTCATGATGCTACTTTATTTACACTTACGCAGTAACAGAATTCAGCAGTGCAGATATGTTTTTCTCTTGTAAATACAACTGAGCGACAATTAAATACAAGTTATTGATGTTTAAATTTTCTCAACTTTTGCGAAACATAAAAAAAAATGGACATGCGAAACATTGTCTTTGAAAATAACAAAAAACTACGACATTTCGATCGCAACACAAGCGGTCGTCTTCAGGAAAAGGGGGGTGAGCTTCCAAGGCAAACTGTTTATAAGGGTTTTAAATGGGCGTAGTCCAAATGTCAGCAGCCAATGATAATGTAAGTGGTGGGCAGCCAACCCGACGGTGGTTCGTTTTCCACCAAAGGGCTGCCAGGTGAAAATGAGCATGTTAATGAGAAATTTGCATCTTAATGGCAGATCACAGAGCCGTAACCAAGAGGTCGGCGCGCGAAGTGGCTGTGTTAGTGTGAACCCTGTGAAAGCGCAAGTTTGAAATGGGCGTAAAGCACAACTAACATCGGAAGGTGGTAGGATGGTAACATCATAGCCAATTATGATTTAAACTGGTTGCTGACATTTGGGCTACATCCATTTCAAACCCTTATAAACAGTTTGCCTTGGAAGCTCACCTCCCTTTTCCTGAAGACGACCGCTTGTGTTGTGATCGAAACGTCGTAGTTTTTTGTTATTTTTAAATTTCTTTGAACCTATCTACATGACTTTACCGAAAGACCCAAGAATATTAATTTCTGCAGTCACGAAAGCTTTAAGTCAAGATTGTCTTTGAGTTTGAAAGAATCTGCAAGAAAATCAAGAGGACCCAGAGGCTTTACAGAATGAAACTTGTTTGAAAATGCATCTACTGTGATCTGTATTTAAATGTTTCCATTTACAGATTAAGGTTCAAGACGCTCATCAGATTACGCAATGTCTTAATGCACCATCGGATCAACTCAGCAGCTGTTCTCTTTTTTTAATAACAATCACTTGTATATTTACATCAACTCCTATCATTGATCCAAATAGAGTGAAACTCTAAACTGCAAATCCAAAAATTCTTGGCGCCCCATAGTTTTCAGAATCTCCTGTTAGCTGGGGGTGAAAATCATTCAATTCGCGAATTTCCACGACGTTTAGGAATTTTTATAAGTTGCTAAAAACTTCTATAATCCGCGGAAGCTGGCGACGGTGTGATGTTGCGTGGATTCGAAAATAGTCGCGTACCTACTTCCTCCTAAAATCCATGATCCACCGCAGTTGCAACGAAATGGCACGACCGCCGACTCTTCTGTGTTTAATGTGAAGGAGGTGGTGGGCCTCACGGGCAGGATTTAAAACTGCGAGTGCCTCGCCCGCTCGTTCAAACCTGCGCCGGTCTGTAAACACACGAGTATCTTGCTCTCAACGCCATGCACGTGCAATGCTAGTGCCACACGAGTGCAAGTTCTAATGTGCAGTGCTAAATTCAGAATTATTTTGATTAAACCAAAGTTTGGTTACATTTTAAGTTAGCTTATATTTATGTTACTTGTATGTTCTGCAAGTGTGTGCGAGTGGTGTGTTAATACAGAGTAATTTAAACAATTATGGCTAACAGTGCAGGTCTGGTGGCCGGCTAATGGAGGCAGACATTCAATCCATGTTGGATTCCAAGCCTTAAAAACATATTTTTTTAAACCCCACAGAGGATAGATGCATATTGTAGATTTGCTCAATTTCATTTTTCCAAAAAATGAAATTTTTTTCCTGGGAATTTATACAATCTGTAAATTGTGGATTTTTATATTTGCAAGTCTAAAATCCTTAACTTTTACCACAATGTTTCAGAGTATTTGCCGGTGGTGTATTGCAGATAGGATTCTTTAAAACCCTCTCCCCAAATCAGCATAGATTTTTGGAGTTTCGCTGTACCACGTTGAATCATAGCCTCATCCTGCAAATATTCAAACTCGGCCCCCAAAGTGAGGCATGAAACTAACCGTAGCAATGCGGATGCTCAGAAGGACCTTCACAGATGACAACACGTGCAGTCTTATGACCCCCATCGTCGGGCCAATCCTAAAATCCTGGGTAATGTGCCACAACTAAGTGGAAAAATACAATACAAATACACACACCTCATTTAATTGCAAGTCGGATTTGGTTTTCCTTTCTTGTGCATAACTAATAATCCTAATTTGTCACCACAATGATCCTGGAATTTGGAAGATTTGCTCATCTAGAAGAGGCTAAGAGGACGACAGGAACACCGCCTTGCCTCACCCTCTCCCGGCCACCACTGTGCTTCTGAACTCTCTCCCTCTGTGTTCATGCTTGGCTGTGCAATTGCACTTGCGCACTCCTTAAATGTACGAATTAATAATCTTAATTCCAGTGTCACGTTTTTTTTTACGTCTCACAGTTCATCAATCTTTCTTCAGCGCTTGTCCTCGGGCACGTCGCACACACGTCGTTGCTTTATGCGGAGGACGGTTCACTCGTCTGCTGGAGGGACTTGGTTTTGCTGCCTGGCAATTCGATCTGGCCCCCCTCGGAGCTTTCAGGAACTACGTCTGTCTCCTCCCCTCTTCTCTCCCCAACTGCCGCCTCGGCTTCCCCAATGGTGCTTGGTGGCGCGCGTTTAACCCCTTTCTCTTCGTTGTCCGCGCCACAACGCAGCGTCTGCAGGCCCAAGCGAATCTTCGTGTCGTAGTCCTCCTCCTCGTCGTCTTCGGTCGGCGTGAGGCCGTTCTCCCCGGCGAGGCGGCTTCCGTCCGTGGGCTCCGGTATGGGCGCATTCTCGGCGAGCAGTTTTTTGGAGGCGTCCTTCATGCGCCCCGCGTAGCTCACCACGTTGGCCAGGATGTCCTGCTCGGCTCTGCGCAGACGCACCGCCATTTTGGTGCGGTGAGACAGCTTGGGGTCCGTCAGCAGAGTGTCGTCATCCTTGCAAAAGCACACACAGGTCGTAATTTAAGACATGTAGGTTTTTGCAGCAAATATTACGATTCGTAACCATTTTTGTTTGCTTAGACACGTCATTCTCTGGCCAAATATGTGTCATAGGATCCTACACCACCCAACATGGTCACACAAATTAAATTGTCACTCAGTGGTAAAAGCGTTTTAACGCACCAAATAGTCTAGTTTCAGTTCGCCAGTATGTCGAAGACAAATTCTCACAACCAAATTTTTTAATTAGAGACGTGATGTTAGGCTTGAAACTACACCAATAGATCTTCAGGACCAGACCCAGGAAGCCAGAATACAATTCCAGAAGTCAGTTGTTTATTTCACAATTATATGATTTGTGTATGTCTATAATCGCTGCAAGTCTCCTACCACCACTCTCTCATTGACATATTTCGTTGCTTCCTCTTAGTACCTTTCACGCGACGGTCAATGGTATAGTGTATAGCAGATTGTATAAAAATAAATAGTATAAAAGTGTAATGTTTAATATCATGTATAAGGTAATATATAGTATCGTAATTGTATAGCAGTGTGGTATACAGTAGGGTGGGTAGAATAATACATAGTGTAATATTACAATGTATAGTCTAAGGTATAGGGTGGTGTATAGTAATGCAGTATATAAATTAATGTTGGGTTTGTCTATGGCAGTATATAGTACGGGGTAGACAAGTGTGATGTAAGAAAAAAGTTTAGCTGGAGGCATATTATATTTTTTGCGACATAGAATTGTAATGTATGACTTACTGTTAGTAGCTCAGCTTATTGGAGAGTATATTTAGTATATTGATGATACTGATGTAGTTTATATTTTAGTATATTTACGTGGTGGTTTAGCTGCTGCAGCTCCTTACTATTAAAATTCCTTCCCTCTATTACTGCTAACCCTACTCCCTCCCTTTGATGCTGCTAATCCTGCATAATGCACGGGCATAATATGACTTTGAAACCCACCCCCCACCTCCTACGCATTCCACAAGTAGTGACTAATCCCATATCAGCATTTCGCATAAATATGCTAAATTCCTCTTGATATGTAAATTCCTTTGTCAAGGCGCCCCTTCCCCCCTCCAACCCAGCTTAAATATACGCTGCCAAGCCTGGTGGTGCCCATTCAGACGCTGTCTTTCTGACAGACCTGTTCTTCACCTGCTTGCGTTGTGGCCGAAACGTCGTGAGAATTATTGTATTGTTTTATTTTTATTATTTTATTATTTCCCTTCTACGTGACTTTACCGAAAGAACCAAGAAGATGAATCCCTGCAGTCACGAAAGCTTTAAATCGAAATATAATCGCCTTCTTAAACAGGCTATAAAGAATAAAGATAGGCGTAACAACATTTAATTATTACACATTGGGAGGAAATTCTGGAGGTACTAGAGGTTCTAAATAAATCGTGGAGCTTGTTTAACCTGTTATTGTAACAGGGAGGAATAACGTTTAGCAAAAATATTGAGTAAGGCAGCAGGGAGGTAAAAATGTACAAAAAGCAAATATTATTGAAGAGGCGGAGGAAAAAGATACCGAGAAATAAAAACGGAATTAGGGCTGCAGAACGGTGGAGTATTCACGAGATTCTGTAACGAGTCAACATATTTCTGTACGGACTGCATAATAAAGTCAGCCATAATCTCATCCGCAGTTGTAAGGTAGTTAGCATTTCTTCGAGTCTTTAAGATGTATATAGGCGTGCCATTACACAAAACTGAATGAGCAATGGGTGTGGTTATTTCAGAGATAGATTTATTGACCATTCCATGAAAAGTTTTATCAGTGTGTAATGTAGTAACTCGGCGGGAGACGACTTCACGGGTAGCACACTCTTTATTTCACCAAACTCGTTCACAGGTGACTAACACCCACTTAGTATCTCGGGTGACAAACACCCACTTAGCTACCCTGGCGACTAACGCCCACTGAGCTACTCGGGTGACCAACACCCACTTAGCTACCCTGGCGACTAACGCCCACTGAGCTACTCGGGTGACCAACACCCACTTAGCTACTCGGCGACTAACGCCCACTGAGCTACTCGGGTGACCAACACCCACTTAGCTACCCTGGCGACTAACGCCCACTGAGCTACTCGGGTGACCAACACCCACTTAGCTACTCGGCGACTAACGCCCACTGAGCTACTCGGGTGACCAACACCCACTTAGCTACTCTGGCGACTAACGCCCACTGAGCTACTCTGGACACTCCCTGCCCGGGGTGTCCGTCTTGACTGTGGGTCCCCAGCCCGACCCACGTGGGCGTCGGACCCCGGGTCCCACAGTCTCGCCTCCGAGCCACACAGGGCCCCGGTCCCTACAAGGACGGCGGGACTAGGGGTCTCGGGGCACTAGGTCTTCAACTCCGTCTTCGATCTTCAACTGGATAACTCTCCCCGAGTGCTCTCGCGCGTCCCCCTTTATACCCCACCTGCGGACGTCGCTGCGAGCACCCATCCTATTCGACCAATCACTGGGCGCTGGCTACGATCCTGTTTTCCCACATCTCAGCGTGCCTCACCACCCACGCCGCGCCGCCCCGTCATCTGTCACTCGGCGCGCGCGTCCATACCACGCCCACAACGCGTGCCCAACCCCGCACCCCGTGCCGCCCCGTGATCCATCACTGTCACAGTCGGCGCACGTCAACACCACCACTACATCACCCCCTACCACATAGCTCGCAGCCGACCCGGCTGCTATAAAAATATACAAACCCCCCTGTGTGCCCCGTAACACAACAACAACAACAAGAACAACAACTAACGTAACAACACAACCCAACGCGAACACTACCATCCGCAACCATCAACCAATGCCACCACGACAACAGAACAATATATACAATCCGGCGAGTGACAATACCAATGTGTATGCAGAAAGAAAAATAAATGTATATATTTTTTTTTTCTCCTCGACTCGTGCAGCGTCCCATTCTTTCCGAGCGTCCCTAGAACGGGACATTACCCCGGCAGAGGGGAACACCGGGCGAGCTCGGTGTCGAAAAAAAAATGTCTTCATGAAAATTGTTGTGCCCTAGCCCGAGTCCGCCTTGCCGGTCCGTCGTACGGCACCAGACGCGGTTGACCGTCCGGTGGTGCCGGCAGTTCAGGAAGACATTGGCCAGGCATCGAGGACCCGTGCGTGCCGCGGGGTTCCGGTTCCCGACGGTCAGCAGCCGTCAAGCCCGAGGCACCATGGTTTGAGCAACCGCTAAGTCGAGGCCCCTTCTGGCCCTGTTAGACGGCCCCAACAGCACTCCCTGTGCCTCCGCACCCACCTCGAGTGGTTTCCTCAACCGAAGGGGTACCAACATTTGCGATCCCGGGGGCACCCGTACAGTCTGAGTTGCCAGCGCCGGGTTTTGTTGGGATGACTTGTGGGCCTGGTCGTCGTCCCGACGTGGTCCTGTGGCGCGCTGACGCGGGGCCCGGCACCCGGCTGCGACGTGACCCCGAAGGCCGCAGTTGTAGCAGACGACGAGGGACGTCGTAGGTTTCGGTTGCTCCAGCTTGCGGGATGAATGTGTGGGCGAACGACCTCCCGTTCTCCACTCCCCCGGACGCGATGCAGCGAAGGCCTGCTCCTGATCCGCAGCTGGCTGAGGTTCGCGATCGTGGCGGCCAGTGCCGCGTTCCCCGCCAATTTGCAGACGACCGCCGGCTTGCGCTTGAGGACCTCGTACGCGTGAATGCTCGTGGCGATCGCCAGGGAGCAGATATCCATTTCGTCCGCCACATTGATGGGGACCCCCAACTCGTGGGCCAACGCCAGCAGCTGCTCCGTCACCATGGCGTCCTTCCCCCCCTTGTCCATGCGGGGAAAAGCTGCGTCCGCCAAGGCGAGCAGCGCCGTGCGATAGGCGAGCGTCGTTTCTCCAGCCACCTTTCGCCGATCGTAGAACTGGTGGCGACAGGTGGAGGGCGGCCCGAACACCTTCGCCATCAGGTGTAGTGCGGCCTGGAGCGTAGAGCGGGACGACCTTGCAGCAGATGTGAAGGCTGCAAGCGCGTCGTCGTCGAGCATCGCTGGCAACGCACGCAGGGCAGTGGTGTCGGACCACCCCGACATTTCCTGATGAGCGAGGAACCTTCGTTGGAAGGCTCCCCAGTCGCCCCCATCCGCCTTGAACGCCGACAGCGCGGGCAATCTTTGCTGGAGGACCCGATCGTCGTCGACGTCGGAGAGATTTTCCCGCGCTCCGCTGTAGTTGTGTAAAATGTCGGCTCGGTCGTCAGGCGCAAAATGGAGAGCTCCGGCGCGCGCTGATGACGTGGGCTGCGCTGAGCGGAGGTCTCCGGCCACGTGGTGTCCGTGCTTCCCGCCAATCGATGGCGGCCCCTCAAAAACGGCGGCAACTTCAAGACTTTTGGCGCGAAGCGCCTTTTGGCGGGATCCCTCCAACCTCGCTTTCTCCACCAACCCCGCAGCCGTTTTTTCGCTCGCCGGAACGGAGATGTCCGCCAAGACAGCGACGGCGGCGAGTAGCAACTCCGCCAACCGGGAGTGTGCGTCTTGGAGGCTGGTGTCGGAGGCGAGCGGAGCGTCGGCCATCACCGCGAAGTGCTGCATCGGCGGCAACTCCTCGTCCTCTCCTCCCGAGGTTGGTGTCCCCGGTACGCCGTCGTCTTCCCGACCTCGCTCGTGGGTACGGGTAGTCTTCCTCGTGTCCATTCTTCTTGAAGACAGGTTTACTTCTGACGCCAGTTGTAATGTAGTAACTCGGCGGGAGACGACTTCACGGGTAGCACACTTTATTTCACCAAACTCGTTCACAGGTGACTAACACCCACTTAGTATCTCGGGTGACAAACACCCACTTAGCTACCCTGGCGACTAACGCCCACTGAGCTACTCGGGTGACCAACACCCACTTAGCTACCCTGGCGACTAACGCCCACTGAGCTACTCGGGTGACCAACACCCACTTAGCTACTCGGCGACTAATGCCCACTGAGCTACTCGGGTGACCAACACCCACTTAGCTACCCTGGCGACTAACGCCCACTGAGCTACTCGGGTGACCAACACCCACTTAGCTACTCGGCGACTAACGCCCACTGAGCTACTCGGGTGACCAACACCCACTTAGCTACTCTGGCGACTAACGCCCACTGAGCTACTCTGGACACTCCCTGCCCGGGGTGTCCGTCTTGACTGTGGGTCCCCAGCCCGACCCACGTGGGCGTCGGACCCCGGGTCCCACAGTCTCGCCTCCGAGCCACACAGGGCCCCGGTCCCTACAAGGACGGCGGGACTAGGGGTCTCGGGGCACTAGGTCTTCAACTCCGTCTTCGATCTTCAACTGGATAACTCTCCCCGAGTGCTCTCGCGCGTCCCCCTTTATACCCCACCTGCGGACGTCGCTGCGAGCACCCATCCTATTCGACCAATCACTGGGCGCTGGCTACGATCCTGTTTTCCCACATCTCAGCGTGCCTCACCACCCACGCCGCGCCGCCCCGTCATCTGTCACTCGGCGCGCGCGTCCATACCACGCCCACAACGCGTGCCCAACCCCGCACCCCGTGCCGCCCCGTGATCCATCACTGTCACAGTCGGCGCACGTCAACACCACCACTACAAGTGTAAGGAAGAATACTACACGCAGGTCAAACAAGTTTATTTGAGGAACACACATAAGAGCCACTTGATGTATTGCAAAAGGTAACTATTTGGTGTCTGAACATCTTAACACCTGCTTTATTATCAGAAAGGGTAAACCCTATTCTTATTTTTCAACACTAATGAGCACGGAGGGGGTGCAGTGATGCAATGTTTACTGTTATGTAACTAACAAGGAAGACCTAGAAATAGAGACAACATCTTTGGTGTTTGTTGAAATACAGCTGCCAAGGATAAGCCCAAAGGACCAAGAGACTTAAAGTGAAAAGTAAGAATAAAACAGCACTGCCAGAGTTGAAGGATAAAAGAGTCAAAACGTTTCTTGAGAAATCTTATTGTCGTAAGAGTTTGTTTGGGGGAAATTAAGACAGCGGGAAACCGGGTCCTCAACGTGCGCAGTGGAATCAGCGAGTGAAGGCCACGGGAGTAAAAACCTTGCCAACAGTGACAGCGGAGCAGATACGCAGGCGACCGACCGCCAGTGAACGAGCGTGTTCTGGATCATCAATCACCGTGACTGCTTCGTACTGAATTTTGCCGACCACAGTGAGGTAAGAAACTGGGCACTTTGTTTGTCGACTGCAAGCAAGTGAGTCTGAACTCATCGACGTGAACACCGAAACCAACTTGACCACGCGTGCCCACCACACGCAGTGATTCCCGACCACGCATGCCGGCCAGACGCAGTGGTTCCTGACTGCGCGTGCCGGCCAGACGCAGTGGTTCCCCTGACCACGCGTGTCCACAACACGCGTGGGTTCATGACCATGCATGCCCCACCTTGTTGTTGTTGTAGGCGTGCAGAAGCAGGGAAACTCGCGTCTCCAGAAACGTCCACAGCTTGATTTCATTTTCCCAGCTGATGGGCAGCGCTGGATCTCCCAGGCGGTAAATCTTATCCATGACGTCTTCTCCAATAAGGCACACCTTCAGCTCCTCTGCAACCACAAAAAACAAAGATCCCCCGTATTGCCTTTAACAGACTATTGAGGCAAGTGCTTTGGAGGCCAGCACGATACCATGCCCAGCCGCCTTTGTCTCCCCAGTGGCGATGTTTATACACCGCACCAGATACTCATTTGGGGCTGAGTCGACCTAGGGGAGGTCCAGCATTGGTTCAGATAATCGTCACTGATGTTGACCGTGAGCGGGAATCGAACTCGGGTTGCCGGATTCATAACGCTGCGCGCTAACCGCTACACTGTCGCTCCAAACACAACCACACACACACTCGTAAGTGCTTTCAACCATGAAGCGGTATGAAGAGGGTTATATACAACCACTCTTACGGTTTATTTTTTTACGTAGTTGCTGGGGAAAACAGCTCCAAAACCCTAAAAGGTCAAGTGGCCAGGAATAAGCAGCATCATCAAAGTTGTACTGGAGTTAACACATCTCTTGAATTAAGCAAGGTTATAGTAAGAGCTTGGGAAAAGTGACGATGGGAGGGAATCCCAAAGTGGAGCAGAGCGAGGGAAGAAGCAGAAGAAGAAATGTGCTGAATAAAGTTTTTTTTTGGGTTAGATCGCGAAAATATAAATGTGCCTTTAAACCCGCCACCACCCGACACAGCCAATTAGTAAGGTTTGTCACGTACACAAAACGTGCCAATTAGTTACTAGTTCAGCACACCGGTGTGTTGGAGAGTAAGCCCGAGTACGACGTTTCGCTGGTGATTACAACCAGCATCATCAGGCGATTAGCCAGAATTGTGAAGACATTCTCTTGGTTCTGTCTTAACTAGAGCACGGTGACCGGCAGTGCGGTGAGTGGGTGGCTGAGTTGGTGAGTGGAAAAGAGCTTTAAAGCTCTTTGGACATCTGTGAAAAAGAGATTGATAGCTCATTGGATTCCTCCATTATAAATACGTTCTTTTATTCTGAGTGAGACGGTGAGTTGGTGTGCGAGTGGGTAAGTTAGTGTGTGAGTGTGTCACTTTGTGAGTGTGAGAGTGAGTGTGTGAGTTTGCGAGTGACTTGGTGAGTGTGAGTGTGCGAGTTGGCGAGCGTGTTGTGACGTGCCGTGTAGTGGTTGAGCAGTGTGAATGATACAAAACAGTCCATCCGGTTGATCGAGTCCTCAATATGGTTGAAGGACTCAATGAGTGAAATACGTTTTAAAGGCCGTGGCATCATCATGTACAGTTTATTTTGTTAATTAAAACCTCAGTCTCAAGTATCCATTCAAAAAGGGTTTTGGACGTCAGTTACTTACAGATATCTTTTTTTCCATGTGAAGAAACCAAACCACCCTGACATTTTACGGCAAACATTAAATAAAAAATCCAGTTACAAAGTTACTCAAAATAACTAAGTTACTGCCATCTACTGGTCCTTCTCTTAACCGCAGGAGGGTACTTAAAGCACATTTCTGAAGATGCTAATGGCCTACTGAAGGCTGATCTGCCTTTGGCATTGCTATGATTATGGTACTACTATCCTTTTGCCATTGGCCTAACGAACGATGCACTGCCTACAGGAGTTAGGAGGCAGGCACATATTATGGCATCTCTCACATTTCAACCCTCACTCTGCCGCCTTCCCTTGGTGATGGCATCGGGAGATTTATACTCGCCGACAATAACGGCAGCCGTCATTCGCCACGAAGTTCCGGTTGTTACATCACCACAGCGCTAAAGATCATGCGACAGGCCCAGGTATTATGGGTTAACGGACAAGACTGGCAAATTCACCAGCTGTGCTCCCCACTGTGCCAACTTGATATGTGATAGCACTGAGCACTCTGCTCATTGTTGTGAGCATTGCTCCTTCAGCTCCACTGTTGGTAAAAATGTGGGTTTCCTCTCTGTGTGAGCACTTCAAATTGGGTAGAAGTTGGATTTTTTGAAGAACACATTTCAAGTTTAAACTTTAGCTTTTCAACACGAGAAAAAATGCCCTCAAAAGATCCATCAACGCCATCCCCAAAAATGCTGCTTAACAGTTGTGCGCTTCATGCTCGGAAAAAACATATCACGGGTTTGGGAAAGTGACATTTTTGGTGGGGATGTGCCTGCAAGAGCACAGCTCATTACCCTCTGTCATGCAGAACGTGCGCAGGAAAGCGAGCAGCTGGGCTGGTATGGGCTGGTCTCCACAGTGCAGTGCAAACATCGTGGAACTGCAGACAAACACAAACTCAGTTTAACACGCAGTTGGCTTTCGCGACCAATGTTATCCCTAGAGGTTTATTTGTGTTAGATCGCGTCAATATAAATGTGTAGGACAAACAGGAGGATTCCTCCACAAATCTGGCTGTTGCCTGATGAGGCTGGTTATCGTAATTACTGGCGAAACGTCGTATTCGAATTGTAAATGTTGTGGGTTTACTCTCCAACACACCGGTGTGCTGAAGTAGTAACGAATTAGCACGTTTGGTTTGCGTGACAAACCTAACTCATTGGCTGTGCCGTGTGGTGGCGTGTTTAACAACACATTCATTGTTACGTGATCTAACCCAAAAATAAAACCTCGATCATGGAAACAAAAACTCTATCGACCACCACTAAGCTATCACGATCACAACAAAATGTCATAATTTCACAATCGGAGGACACTTGGAAGTCGATCAATACCGAGGGCAGACTTCTTGCTAATAAGGACCTTAGTTTTATCAATATTCAGACAGAAGATATTTAAAATATATGGGTTGACAAAAGAGTCATGGCAAAATGAAAAAACTGTAAACAAATAGAAATGTAAATGTATGGTACTGTTACGTGTACCCATGCATGTTTGGATGTTGGAGTGACCGTGTGGATATGTCCTCATACTGGTAGGAACGAAGTGGACCAGCCTACAATAGATTATATCGTCCGTCCGTCCGACCGTCCGTCCGACCGTGTAGCAACATCGCCCCCTACTGCAAACACTTGGCATGACCCTACAAAAACCTTTAGACTCAGTGACGCTTTCCTGGCTAAACAAGTGTAACATTCTCTTATAATTCCCTCAGATAGCTTTTAATTAACACATTTAAATTAATGAGGCTTTCCTGGCTAAACAAGTGTAACATTCCCTTATAATTCCCTGAGATAGCTTTTAATTAAAACTTTTAAATTCAAATTTTACTCACAGCGCCCTAAAGCCTACAGCTAGACCTAAAGCCTCGAACTACGCCTATCACTCTCCCTTCGTATCGTACCCCCGCGTGTGTGCAAGGGAGTTAATGTTTAACAATGTTACATTCCCTGATGCTTTTAAATAGAAACATTTAAATTTTAAGCTTTTACATAAATAATAAAAACATTTAATTTTAAAATTAACTCACGGCGGCCTAAAGCCTACAGCTAGGCCTAAACCCTAGAACTAGGCCTCACACTCTCCCTTCGTATCGTCCGATTCGGTGTAGCAACATCGCCCCCTACTGCAAATACTTGGCAGGACCCTACAAAAACCGTTAGACTCAGTGGGGCTTTCCTGGCTAAACAAGTGTCATAATACATGTTTATATTCTTTGGTTATTCGTTCCTACCAGCCCACCCCGCAGGGTCCTGTTTAATGTGTGAGAACATATGCAGAGGTGTATCATATATGTGCTTGAGCATGAGTATTGCTGATGTTTATCATTCCACTGCCTTTGCCAGGAAGGCCTTACCAAGTCTCAGGATTATTTTTCAAGAGGGTCCTACAAAGTTTTTTCAGTCAGGGGCCATGTTGCTGTGCGCAATCCCAATTGAGTAATTTGCCTTTCATTTTTCAGCATTGGGATACTTGGGCAATACCCGTAAAATTATTATGGTTTTAGCAAAGGGAGAAAACTGCAGAAGCTGGAGGAAACCCATGCAGAAAAGGGGTAGAACATACAAACTCTACGCAGAGAGGCACCCGAGTCGGGAATGGAACCCAGGCCCATGTTAGTGTGCACGCCGTCTGTGTGCGGGCATTTGCACAGAGGAGCGGTAGTGTAGCGGTTAGCATGCTACGCTACGAACCCGGCGACCCGAGTTCGACTCCCGCTCGTGGTCGACACCAGTGACAATTATGTGAAACGGTCCTGGGCCTCCCCTGGTCGACTCAGCCCCAAATGAGTATCTGGGGCGGTGTGTAAACATCGCCACTGGGAAGACAAAGGCGGCCGGGCGTGGTGTTGACCACCCATCCCCCCCTTGTGTGCCGTGCTGGCCTTCATAGCACTTGCCCCAACAGTCTGTTAAAGACTATACGGGGAACTTTGTTTTTTGTAGTTGCAGAGGAGCTGAAGGTGTGCCTTAACGGAGATGGCCATCCACCCACTCGTAGGTGCTCGCTAACAGCACTTACCCCAACAGTCTGTTAAGGCTACACGGGGGATCTTAAGTCTTTGTGCGCTTGCATGAGCACTCACGCAGGAATCCCTCCGCGCGCCAGGATCTCAGACTTCATGGCATAGAGGCGCTCGCTCTTGCTCACGCCCAGCTTGATCTTGACTCGGTCGTTTGCATTGCCCTCGAAAAAGAAGCCATTGTGGATGACAAAGTCCGCATTGGAGCGGATCCCATAGAAGATGTAAATCTGGGGGTCGAACGACATGCAGGGAAAATGTGACTGGAAAATAAAATCGACATCAACTCAACGCACAAATTTGTTTTGCTTCCCGATTGCTGATCTGATTTGATGCAGTTTCAGTTTCCAGTGAAACGTTGAATCAGATTGCTAAATGTGGCAGCGAAGATTTGCTCTTCAACTCGCCGGAGAGCTGAAGCAACATCCATCGACGCGATAAAACGTTGGACACGTGGAGGGTTTAATGACAACAATTTGGCGCTATCATTACATGGCCTAGAACAAATGTCAAATGATTAAAATCTTTTAAAGGCCGTGGAATCATCATGTACAGTTTATTTTCTTAATTATCAAAGAAAACGTCAGTCTCAAGTATCCATTCAAAAAGGGTTTTGGGCGTCAGTTACTTATAGATATATTTTTTTCCGTGTGAAGAAACCAAACTACCCTGACTTTTTTACGGCAAACATTAAATAAAAAATCCAGTTACAAAGTTACTCAAAATAACTAAGTTACTGCCATCTACTGGCCATTCTCTTAACCGCAGGAGGGTACTTAATGCACATTTCTGAAGATGCTAATGGCCTACTGAAGGCTGATCTGCCTTTGGCATTGCTATGATTATGGTACTACTATCCTTTTGCCATTGGCCTAACAAACGATGCACTGCCTACAGGAGTTAGGAGGCAGGTACATATTGAGGCATCTCTCACATTTCAACCCTCACTCTGCCGCCTTCCCTTGGTGACGGCATCGGGAGATTTATACTCGCCGACAATAACGGCAGCCATCATTCGCCACGAAGTTCCGGTTGTTACATCACCACAGCGCTAAAGATCATGCGACAGGCCCAGGTATTATGGGTTAACGGACAAGACTGGCAAATTCACCAGCTGTGCTCCCCACTGTGCCAACTTGATCCCATAGATCAAGTTGGCACAGTGGGTGGATGGCCATCTCCGTTGAATCAGATTGCTAAATGTGGCAGCGAAGATTTGCTCTTCAACTCGCCGGAGAGCTGAAGCAACATCCATCGACGCGATAAAACGTTGGACACGTGGAGGGTTTCATGACAAAAATTTTGCGCTATCATTACATGGCCTAGAACAAATGTCAAATAATTAACCAACAAGGGTAGTGATCCAATGATGGGTAAATAAAGTGTGCAATACATTTCAGCGCCATGATTGTGAACACCTGCGACTTTGCTACCATGAATACAACTTCAGCGGCTTCACAGCCTCACTGCTGCGGACATCCGCAGCAGCCATGGGTGGCGAAGTCAGAAAGACCGCACGGCAATGACCACCAGCAGAGTGGCAGCGCTGCGATGTTGGACACTTCATTAGTTTCCAAAAAGTCACAAACGTCCAATGCCATTGATATGACCACACCTTAATTCATGTCAACTTGCAATGCGCCAGCGGGCGTTATTCGCTCGCTCTCGAAGGGGGAGAACGGAATTAGAGGTGCGAGGAGGAACCATAGACAAGGGGCGAAAGGCAGCAGCCAGGCAGTGAACTGCTGCCAATAATTGTCCAATCTCTGCAGTCCTCTCTCTCTATAATCAGAATCAGAATATTTATTTAGACTGGAGGAATCCAATGAGCTATAAAGCTCTTTTTGACAGATGTCCAGAAGGGGTGGGTAAGTAAGTTACTATAAAAAAAACAGTACAAAAACATTATCGTAGTGCAAAGTACAATAAATGTAAACAAATCACCCAAACACATGCTAATAAAAAAAACATCTCCATCCTATTCTTTGGGTCTATCGGTAAAGCCACGTAGATAGAAAAATAATAACGATATCACGACATTTCGATCGCAACACAAGCAATCGTCATCAGGTGAAAATATAACGGGAGAGCTGCTGAGGCAGGGAGTTATAAAGGTTTGAGATGGGTATAGCCCATGGGTCAGTGGGCGGGGCTAGAGATTAAATTTGCATGTAAATGTAAGATCGGAGAAATCTTGACACACGAAGCTGTTGGGGTGGCCATAACTCGGGTTATAGCACCTTGATGCCCATGGAAAGGGAGATTCACAGCCTTTGTGTGATCCACCAACCCTCGCCTCCACAGTGCCGGATTACAGGCCACGTGCATTGCCAAAACCGCTTCCTGCTGCTGGATGTCGGATTTGTCATAACGCTGACACGTGACTTCAACATCTGGCCTTTGGTCATCCCATTGGTCGCTGACCTCCGGGTGCCATTCCAATGCCCGTCTCTGTCGCCTGCCCTCTTCCAGTGCACTTAGGGTGTCGGATGGTTAACATGCACTCTTGCACTGGGATCAACAGCAAAGCAGGAAATATACTGCAACAGGTGCAATTGTTTTCCGTCAACGGATGAATCTCCTGTAATGTTTGCCCACTTGCACTGCTCAACCTCAGCATTACATATTCACTGCCATCATTGGCGACATCACACATGGTAACCATCACACGTCACTTTGCGTTCGTTAATGGTCAACAGTACTTGAAGCAACAATATGAGCAACGGTTGTCACGTGTGCATAAGTTTATCGAAAAAACGGACGGGCGTCTTTACTCCACGATTTGTTGCCCGACACGGCGTCGCTCGTTCGGCGCGCTCGCGGCGAGCCTGCGCCCTGTGCCATACCTGGTCGCCGGGTTTGAAGTCGCGCAGGGCAACGCACTCGCAGCGGTCATCTTCCATGTTGTAGCCGGTTGTGATCTGGAAGACGGAACACATGGGTTTGTATCTTTTGCCAGCCACAGCCTGATGTAACTGAACATGGGTTGTTACTCTTAAAGCAGAATTTCTACTTGCATGTTTAAGTTTATTTTGTTTGCTACATGATCATGTTCAGCTATCCGTACCGAGTACACACAGCAGCAGCAAAACAAATACAAAAACAACATTGTGCAACTAACAAACCTGCGGTATTCAACGGTCATAAAAACGAAATGCACGCAAATAAAAAAAAACAGTGCGGGTTGTGCTCTGTACCAGCCCATTGGTGTGGTTGCACATGTCCCACACGGGAATGAGAGCCAGGGTGACTCTGGAGGCATCCTCCATTGGGATCTGGTTCTGTCGTGTCATCACTGTAGAGACTGCCCACCTGACACACACAAAGACAAAGACCCCCCCCCCCCGTATAGACTTAACAAACTGTTGGGGCAAGTGCTGTTAGCGTGCACCTATGAAGGCTGGCACAGAACACGAGGGGATGGGTGGCCAGCACCACGCCCGGCCACCTTTGTGTTCCGAAGTGGCTATGTTTACACACCGCACCAGATAGTCATTTGAGGCTGAGTTGACCTAGGGGAGGGCGAGGGCCGTTTCAGATATTCGTCATTGGTGTTGGCCATGAGCAGGAATTGAACTCGGGACGTTGGGTTCGTAGCGCAGCGTGCCAACCGCTACACCACCGCTCCACACACCCATACACATGAGATGAACATCATAAAAGGATGTTACGTAAAACCAGAGGTTAATTTACTACATCTGACATGAAGGTTTTTGCAGCCAATATGATGTCTATTTAAGAAGATGGGTTAGGACAAATGGTTATTCTGACTACCAGGATCTTATTCTGACTTTAGATCATGTCCTGAAGATGCTTGGATTGGTTTCAAGCTAGACGTCACGTATCTAATTGCTCAATTTAGTTTTGAGAAATGTCCTTCAACTTACTGGCGAGCTTGTAACGAAAATAATTGGTGCATTCAATTATCGTGCACCACGTGACAATTTAATTTGTTCGGCTGTGTTAGGTGGAGGATTTATGTCCTATGACATAAATTTGGCCAGATCCTTACATGACTTAACCCAAAAATCTATTTTGAATCTTTCTATTACGTATCTTAAACACCATCATGGGCATGGTTCACGCTGGCCAACTGTGATTGTAACTGTACAGAATCAAAAATAAAATGTCATCATCCCTTTGTCAATCCACTGCTGGATGAGGGCATCCCCTTGATGCGTAGGTCGAGAGGCTTATGTGAGCATATTTTACCACGCTGGTGAAGGCGGTAAGCACAATAATGTTTGTTGCTGCACTGGCATCTGCTGCCCCCACGTGGTCCAAGTCGATAGCAAGTTCAAGTCAAGGTCCTGCTGCTTCAATGAGCATTTACAGTGCTAATCTCCCATTATAATGATTATGGTTTCAATTCCTAACGCACCGCACAATGTTCGCTCGCTCTCCTAAGAGGGACATGGCTCAGGGGCGCGACGAGGAACCACAAACGACCAGGAAAGGCAGCATCCGCGCTGTGACCCGGTGCCAAATTAACCCCCAAGTACTGCAGTCCTCAATATATTAAGGTGCTATTGGCCAATAAATTGAGTGTTTGCATGTGGGAAGAAATCGGAGTCCCCGGAGACAACTCACGCGTGCGAGGGGGCAACACTCTATCCTATTCTGATGGAAAAAGAGTCCACATTTGCCTATCTGCTCTCTGCTGGCAAATTTGGTTAGTTACAGGAATGGTTACACAACTATATATTCTACGACTGACTGTAACCCATAATGCAAAATGATTAGAATTGCTACTACTGATAAGAATGGAAAGTTTTTGAAGCTCTGCTCTATAAATATACATTTATTCAAAATGAATTTACTTTGATTAATCTGCATTATTATTCCTTCCGAGTAAAAGATTTTGGCTCTGTAATTAGTTCTTATCCATGCAAATTAGATCTATTTAATATGCATATGTGCATGTGAATTCCATCAAATACATACTAAAACAGTACAAATAGAATTGCCATTGGTAATTCATGCACAACCAAAACAACGCAAGATTTGTGCCAATGCACTTCACAATAATCCATGTTTGTTAGAGGTTAGGCTGCAAAGTAGTTCAATGCCAAAACTCTTGTCATTCAGCCTCCACCACCCGACAAGCCTGTCACGTTTAGAGAAGCTATTATTTAAACGTGCAATTGCATGGATCAATTTCTGACCAATAGAACTCCTCACGGGTGGCATAAATCTTTTCACGCTGGAATTTAACATCAACAAATCGATGCTTCGCTCCAACTCGTGAGAGCTTCATCAGGTAGTGAACTTGGAGGTCATGTGAGGCTGCCTCATCTCCACTGTACCTTCAGTACCCGCAATGACAGCACCAACTGGCGTAGGTCATTCCCGTATATTTGTCTAAAACTAAACGATTTTTTTTTATTTTACAAGGTAAGGCCCACTAAGCTATGTAGCTCCTTTTCAAAAGTGACCTGGCTATCACACATGATAGCTCAACGAAGTGGCTTATCACGTGGACATGTATAGCAGCCACATACTCTATACGCAAGTTGATTTTAAATTTTCAGGGAAAAACCGGAGGGCCCGGAGAAAAATCCACGTGACCACGGGGATAACATGCAAACTCCAAATATACAGGTGTCAGGGTCGCGATCGAACCCACAACCTCCTGTATACCAGGTGAGGCAATTAACATCTCGCCACCGTGGCGCCTCTTCGTTTAAATGTTACTTATTTCAAATGTCTTCAAAGAAATCCATTCAAAATGGAAATTTCAAATGGCTACTTTAACCCATAAGAGGTTTTTTGAGTTAGATCGCGTAAATATTGGTTGCGAAAGCCTACGTGTTAAACGGGCTACATTTAACAAGTGATTTTTTTTACAAAGACCCACCTGTAATCGTCGTACGTGAATGAATCCCTCAGAGGAAGCTTGCTGGCAGCCGGGTGATTCTGAAAATGAAAAAATGACAAAAGTTAAATGTTCCCAATTACCGCAGGAATGATGACATTTATACCGCCGTGTTTCATTTTTCGGTCGACATATTTTGTAACTTTAAATTATTCTACAATGTCTATTTATTCCGTTCCATGTTCCATTCCCTACCACTAAATTTTGACTTAAAACTTTCGTGACTGCAGAAATTCATATTCTTTGGTTCTTTCGGTAAAGTCACGTAGATTAAAAAATAAAGTGAATAAAAATATCACGACGTTTCGATCGCAACACAAGCGGTCGTCATCAGGACCGCTGATGACGACCGTCGTGATATTTTTATTAACTTTATTTGTATTGTTTCTATCTACGTGACTTTACCGAAAGAACCAAAGAATATGAATCCCTACCACTAATAAAAAGTCAAACAGATGTAAGAAATTAGCAAGGCTGTAGAGCTCTCCAAACGTAGAAGTTTGAAGGGACCAGTTTATATTTCGTGGATGTAATGAATTTCTGAGGCAACCAGAGTGGTCTGAAAAGCAGATGTGTTTAATAGTCAAGTCCACTAATTTCCTGCTCAAATGAGCACCGAGGGCGGTGCCCATCTGCAATTTACCGCCCCAAGCCAGTGGTGAAAATTCCACAAGCCTATGGCAGGAGCGAGTTCATCCATAGGACAACAGCTGGTAACTTCCCTACAGAATAGTATTCATAAACTTGACCCTGCAGGGATGATGGGATGAGTCAACCCCCAAGATTTTTACGAGAAATCGTCGGATTACGAGTCGCTAGCTCGACCCGGTGAGCTTCACTGCGATTAATAAAAGTGTAGAATTACTAACAGAATCGTGTCTATACGGCAAAACGTCCCACAAACACTTTCAGACGTGGGATAATTTATTAACAAAAAAGTTTTTTTATAAAAACAAATGAGACCAAAACCAAATCACAGTTTGGACCCACACGGGTGCAAGTCTCACCTGCATGAGGCGGTAGAAGTAGGCGTACTGGCGAGCGATGCTCTTGTACTGAGCAAGCACGTCAGGGAGCGCCTGCGTGGCTCGGAAGTACGCCAGCTCATCGGCCTGGCAGTATAACGGAGTGTCGTAGGTGGATGGGAGCGAGCGAATATAAGGCTGCCAGAAAGAAGAGGGGTTGGCACGTTCGCACAGCAACTGCAGCGCCAGTGCCACGTTCCCCATCGCCTGCATGACGCGGTCTTCTGCCAGCAGGGGACCTGGGCGCACGCGAGGGCAACACGGGCACACGTGGAGGTGCATACACGTGCCAATAAGCACAGGGACCTAACAGAGAGATGAGGAAACTCAAACAAAGCGAAGACATCATTCGTCTCATCCAGACTGTGTTCAGCCACCACGCTGCAGGTCACAACACTTCTCCGCATCTTCCCTCGCACTTCTCCACTTTGGAATTGCCTCCCATTATCGTCCCGTTTACAAAAGCTATTATAACTTTGCTCAATGAAAAATAAAACGTGTTAAGTTTTATCCTGAACAACCTTCATCATGCTATTTGTTGCCGGTCATTTGAGGTTTTTGGCCCATGCTCAGCAACCCCGATTAAAAATTATAATGAGGTCTCCTAATTACCTTAGCCATGCCGGAGACGACAGAGCTTACCGAGAACAGAGGACTTCACAGATTCAGCCGTCATCATCATTCGGCGTGGGATCCACAGGAACAACTCGTCCGCCTGTGCGAGGCGCGCACACACGCATGCACACACACAAACATGTTCACGCACAGGCAAAACCCCGTAGCCAGACGCGCACACACTGGAGACGTAACAAAACAACAACGTTTCAGTCCACCTGTGAGATGCATTTGAACATCTCACATATGAACATCTCACTTATGAACACAGATAGGTGCACCGCATATGACAGCAAGCTACATGTACATCCACCTCTTTTATTACAACAATGCTATGAGAAATAGTATAAATTATATTGAACAATGTTTCGTATACAATGTAATGAACAAACGTGGTTGTTTTTATTGCTTTGTTTGTGAATGTGCGGGCATACGAGTCTCTGCAAATGAGGCATGTAAGTAAGACTGTCCGTAAAGCACGGCACCTTCCTTCATGATAGCCTTGCGCTATAAGAATTCCGCAAATCGCAAATGTACTAAATTACTATTACTCTTTGGTTCTTTCGGTAAAGTCACATACAAAATCAAATCAAATTACTACTATAATAGCCCAGAAATGTGTGTAACGCGCGTGACGTCACTCCACATGCCGCACCCCTGCCCCCCCCCGTCATTAATAATAAAATAATCATGAGCGGGTGCATTTTTACACTCACGCGGAAGAAGGTCGAGCGTAAAGATATTTATTTTTCGCAAAGTCGCTTCAAATATGACGTTTCTTTACAGAAAGTGACGGTAAAAAAGAAATATATGCAGCACAGTGCTACATTTGTATGTGACGTCACTGCAAAAGAGCCCCCCCCCCAAAATCAATACCATCATAAGCAAGACTTTTTTTATGCAAATTCGCTTTAAATGTTACGTTTCTTTATTTAAAGTTAATCAAATAAATAATTCTACGCAGCAACAAAGTGTATTTGGTGTCTTTATTTATTTCTTCAGCACTTTAAACAAAAGGTAAGTCTAATATTTTTGCTTCTAAATTATGATAAAATATATACATTTCTCTGTGATTTTCCAGACATTTAATCGAATAAAAATGTATTACAACCCTAGCGAGCGAAAGCAGAAGAAAATAAAGTATCAGAGCAGTGATTTTGAACTAATTGAAGGCGAGTTTTAAATGCAGTGCTACAGTGACATGAAGTGAGGTGTTTTATGACAGAGTTTGTGCAATAATCACTGCCATTAATACAGTGCTACAGTGAAATTCAGTGTAGTGTTTGATGACAGTATTTCGTGTAAGATTCACTGCCATTAAATTTACACAAGATACAATTATACTCTGCTCAATTTTTTCGTAAATATTACAGCTTCCGTCCTAGGACGGGCAAAAGGCTAGTAATAATAGAATACGACGTTTCGCTTGCAAGCAACCATCATCAGGTAAGAATTAATGATAAAACACAGACACGGAAACAGCATAGGCAGACACACATGCAGAGAGAGCCACACACAAAGACACAGAGCGAGACACACACCAAGACAAACAGAAGGACAACGACTCTGTGCCGAGGCCTTAAATAGAGGGGGGAGGGGCCGGGGCAGAGAGAGGACTGGGGAGGCGGGACCAGCTGACAAACGAGGGGACAAGGAGGGAGCAGCGTGGAATTCTGGATCACAGTGGCCGGAGGAGAGACAATGGTTTAGAGCAAGAAAATCGAAAGTTTGAGAAAGCTAATTTAGTAAAATTAAGACGTGTAATGCATTGCAACACAGAGGGTCGGTTAACACACAGTTAACACATAGCCTGGTTGATTAACGTTATTCCAAAGATTGCTAAATTCGAAGAAAAGTGTGATCAAACACAGACACGGAAACAGCATAGGCAGACCCAGAAGCAGAAAGAGAGACACAACACAAAGACACACCGAGCAAGAAATAGGAAGTTTGACAACAAATTTAGCAAAATTAGAGAGTGTAATGTAATGCAACGCAGAGAGTCGGCTAACACACAGTTAACGCATAGCCTGGTTGATTAACGTTCTCCCAAAGATTGCTAAATTAGAAGTAAAGTGTGAGTTGTGAGTAAACCCTCCCCGTAGAGGTGGTTCAAACTAGATTCAAATTACTATTAATATTACATTTCTGGACTTTGTCAGAAATAACAGAAGGTGTACTTATCCAGCAGTCAATTCAACTATAAAAAAACTAAACTATTATTATTTGTATTCTTTGGGTCTTTCGGTAAAGCCACGTAGATAGAAAAATAATAATAATAATAAATATCACGACGATTCGATCGCAACATAAGCAATCGTCATCAGGCCAAATACTCTAAACGCATGTTGATACTAAACGTGTATGGAAAAACCAGAGGACCCGGAGAAAAATCCACGTGACCACAGGGAGAAGATGGACACTCCAAATATACAGCTGGCGTCAGGGTCGGGAATCGAACCCATGACCTCCTGCATACCAGGCAAGGGAGTTCACATCTTGCCACCGCGGTGCCCCTAAAATAAATCATCTTGAAACTTAATTTCTGTAAGGTGTAAAAGCTTGCACAAACACACGTGAGTATACACAGGTGGGGGGTCTGTCACACACCTTGATGTCTCTCTTGGCTTTCAGGCCATAGCCTTCATCAGCAAACGTCTCAATTTCCACGCCCTCTGCCATGATGCCATTTCCCACAGCCCAGCTCATGAACTCTTCAAAGGACTCATCACGACTACCAGCATACACCACCGACAGACCTGTGTAAAAATATTGAAACACAGATATGTGATTTACTGTTATGTTGCCCGTGATATCAGCGTCCATAACTGGACCACAGCAGCGGTGGAGTCTCGCATTTAGTCCCTCGCATTCACATGAGGCACAACAGGTAGAAATACACAAACAAGTTAGAATCGTTGATATAAAGATACTCTTTCCTATGATATTTGACATGTCTCGTTGTTGGATGTGTTTCATATCATATTAGTTATGCAGGAATGCACATTACATAAAAAATGTAATTGCCATGAGGTCCCGTGGTATAAATTAGAGACTCCAACCCGACCTCTCTGGCCTCTCTATTTACGAGCTATGAAGAAGGGCCATTACCCGAAACGTTGCCGTTTATATATTTTAACTTTTAAAACCACAACACATTATTGCCAAATGTGTTTGAGTTTTTTTTAAATAAATAAAAATGAATACTGCAGTAATTTGGGGCATTGGCAAATACAATTTTAGGCAAAAAGTATAAAGTTCAGTACGCGTACCAAAAGAACGAGCGTCACGCGTGCTTGTGCACACTCACCCTTCTGCTTCTTGCGAATCTTCTCAACGAGAACACGGATCTGCAGGTACTCGTCCCACTCCTTGCCAGGTGCTGGAGGGGGACCGCTGCACACTGGGAGCAGGCAAAATACGGAGGGCGGAAAATTTAGGAGGCACTTCTGTAGTTTGTCATTTCCACAATGAGACATATGCCATTGAGGAAGGCGTGTAAATAACGTGGCAACACGCTCGTGCAACCAATCGCCAGTAGTTGTTTTACTTAGGTGCGTCAATTCACGTTTTCAGCTTAAGCATCCAACGAGACTGCATGGGGCCCAATTCAGGAACAGGGCTCTTTCTTGCTTTGAGGAAGTCTCACGGCAGGATCTTTCACAAAAAGCCATTGCACTTAATTCGCAGCCGCATTTTGGCTTCGTTCTGCCCCCACAGTATATGCAGAGCACTGTGCATTTGTCGAGTAACACCAACCGATTGTAAGCATGTCAGACACGCACACATACACTGATGTGCGCGTGTGTACATGCACTTTGCGAAACAGTTGTAAACCAAATGGGACCTTTTGCCAATATGAAAGTGGAAAAAAGGTCCCATTTTGTAGCTGCTCACCCCAAGCTATAAATGCTCTGATAGTGCATTGTCTTTGTCCTGTTCACCTTTTGGCGATCTCTGATCTGACACTGGTGAGACCAGGCCCTAAAGAAGGCTGTCTAGTGTGTAGGCCAATCAGTTTCAAAGACAATGCATATATTATCAGAGCATATTTGTTTGCATGTTCACCACAAGTACGTGTGGTTAATGCAGACTTGATTCCTCGCAAAAGGTTTCTGATTGGTGTTTAACATCTTAACACCTCCTGTTTAATTGCTAGAAAGGGTAAAACCTATTCTTACTTATGGGAACCTCATTTGCCAGTAAAAATATGATAATTGGTTTTTTGCCATTCTATCTGGCAACAAAACTGACATCTTTTTACAAGGAGTCATGTTTGCATAGACCGCAATACCTGCAGTCATAATACAAACAAAAGACATAACTCTGATAATGTGCTAAGTGGGCTTTACCTGGAAAAATAAAAAAAGTTTTATTTTTTGTGATGTTCTTACCTTTCCTATACTTTTCACTCCTATTATGTTTTTGTATTGTTTGTCTGAGTTGTAACTTTCTTACCCCATGCTCCTACTGGACATCAGTGAAAAAGAGCTTCATAGCTCATCAGATTCCTTCTACAGTATAAATAAATATTCTGATTCGCTTGCAGGCTGATGTCGAGGCACCTCGTGTCGGCATGGGAACAGCTGTTACTGGGGGTGCCCTTAGAATGTTTTGGGATGTGACTTAAGGCGCTTTGAGTTGCTGAGCCATTCCACGTGTCACATCTACTCGGGTGGTGTGCATGGGCGAAAAGGCTCACTCTGCAGCAGCTCCGCGATGAGTCCCATCATCTCCTTGCCACTGGGAGAGGCGCTCACTCCCGCACCACCTGTCACCTTCTGGGTCTTGACACGACTTTTCTTACCCATATTGCCGGATGGGAATCTGCGCACGCACACACAAATACACACAAGGGTACACACAAACACGCAAGAATATAAATAGCATTGTACTTGCTGCAACAAGTACACTTGCATTAGTCTGTGGGTAGGGGGCAATGGTTGCTGTGCGAGTAATTTGTGGGTACATTTTCAAATGTTTGCAAATTTGAACTGAGATGGACAGTGTGCTTTTTTAATTTGCGATTATAAAAAGCAAAACTTGGCAGAACCCTCGTGAAAGAGTCACAAGACTGAGTGAGGCTTTCCTGGGTAAACGAGCAAAATCGCATGGGAACAGCTGTACCAATACCCACCACTAAGTGACGGTAACGTCACCACGGTGCCTGTGCCAGGCCAGGTGCACTTTGAGGCAGTTTCCTGTTTTGAGGCAGGAAACAGCCGTACGTACACACACACACGTGTGCACCTAAGACATCAGCAGCAGCACCACTGCACATTCTCATTGACTTACAAAGATCCCCCTAAAGCCTGAACAGACTGTAGGGGTCAGTGCTGTTAGTGAGTACCTATGAAGGCCAGCACAGCACACGAGGGGGTGGGTGGCCATTGCCTCCCCAGCGGTGATGTTTTTACACATCACGCCAAATACTCATTTGAGGCTGAGTCGACCTCAGGAAGGTTCAGGACCGATTGAGATAATCGTCGCTGGTGTTGGCTGTGAGCGGGGAATCGAACTCGGGTCACCGGGTTTCGAAGCGCAGTATGCTAACCGTTGCACTGCCGCTCCCCATATATGCACATACATATACACACGTACATTCCGACACGCGCACACAGATCTCCCAGTTCTGTTGGTGACCACCAACTGAGGGCAGAACTCATGTGTGTTAGGGGCAGCGGTAGTGGGGGGGGGGGTAGAGTGCCGTGTAGAAGCCTGGCAGCGCCACCTGTGACGCTCGTCTAAGATTTCTGGAGCCAGCTGTGCTGTCTTTTCAGGAGGTGACAGGGCAGCTGTGGAACTGGCTGACGGTACGGATGTCTCCCAGCACAATTATGTGAAGCCTAGGTTTGGCTCAATCCACCTTCATCATCCCCTCTGGGTAGCATGCCACGGTGTAGCGGTGATCACGCCGGACTCGCAATCCAGAGGTTGCCGGTGCGATTCCATCTCCCGGCGCGGCAGTTAAAAACAATGGCGCACGTTTTTCAAATTCCCCTACTGCTGTCCACCCAGCCAGTATAACATGGGTAGGTCACAAGTTAGTAAATCGGCAGGTCACGTGGCGTGTGGAAAAGTGTGGGTATACCCACCTCATCCACCACATCTGGTCAACGTGGAAGAGTAGACCAAATACCCTAAAGCAGGGGTCTCAAACTCAAATTACCTGGGGGCCGCTGGAGGCAGTATCTGGGTGAGGCTGGGCCGCATCAGGTATTTCACAAAAAAAACTTTGCTAAAAAAATCCAAACTTCTCAAATGTCATTACTAACAGTTATTTAACTTCAATGGGTTATTTTGAACATGAATAGAATATTGAAGAACATGAACGGTTCTTCTGAACATGGCTTTTCTTGCCTACTTCTTGCTGCCAGAGACCTGGCAGCGCTTCCTCTCACATAGCTGAGCCACATTTGGCTTGAGGGAGGAAGCAGTTGAGACCCTCAGTATGGCTTGAAGATGATCATCAGTAAGTCTGGACCTGTACTTGGACGTATTGAAGTTCAAGGTGGAGAAGAGCTTTTCACACAAATATGTGCTCCCAAAAAGGCACATGGTCCGCTTGAACATTCGGGAAAGCTCAGGGAAGCTGGGGTTCAATTCTCGCAAAAATTGCCCAAGCTTGTCTTCTTTTCCACTCACCTCCCTGAACTTGGCTTTGAGGTCAGAGTTGCACTGCAGGTCAATGAGCTCCATTTGAAGCACAGGAGGGGCATCTTGCACATCAAAGGAGAAGGGATCCGCAAAAATTTGAAAAGTGGCTCTGTGCGTCTTGAAGTCTGCAAATCTGTGATCAAATTCCTCCTGTAGCTTCAAAATGGCATCAACATACTTCTCACCACTGAATGGTGTGCCTGCATTCAGGATTGCCTTGCATGCTGGGAAATGGCAAAGGTTTGTCTGAGAGAGCTGGGCTTTCCATAACACAAGTTTTTTGGAGAATGCTCTCACGTTGTCATAGGCAGCACTGACGAGCTGCCCCTGGCCTTGTAACTTCTTGTTCAGTACATTCAGCTCATGCGTGATGTCAACAAGAAAAGCTAAGTCCATGAGCCATTTGGGATCACTTAGCACAGGAACAGCCACCCCATCCTTCTCCATGAAGGCTTTCACTTCTGCTCTCAACTCAAAAAATCTCTTCAAGACGTTTCCCCTGCTGAGCCAATGTACCTCGGTGAAGTAGAGCACATCCTCATATTCTGACTCCATTTCCTCTAAAAAAAGTACGGAACATCCGGTGCTTTAAGCCCCTGGATCTGATTTGGTTGATGCATTTCACAACAACAGACATCACATTGTCAAACTTCAGGCATTTGCTGCAAATTACCTGCTGATGGATGATGCAGTGCAGAACAATGGCCTCCTCCACACCCTCCTCTTCTAGTTTTCTTTGAACAAGTGCCACCAGTCCATTTTTCCTCCCTATCATTGATGGCGCTTCATCGGTTGTTATTCCAACAAACTTCTTCCATGGCAAACCGGCATTCACAATGGCATCACACAGCTGGCAAAATATCTCCTGAGCGGTGGTGTGGCCATGCATTGGAATTACTGTGAGGAACGCTTCCATCACTTCAAAATTGTCATCAACACCACGGACATATATTGTGAGCTGAGTAGTGTCAGTGATGTCTGAACTGTCGTCAAGAGCGACTGAGTATGCATTGACAAATTTGGCTTTCTCACGCAGTTGATCATAAATGTCACTTGACAGGTCAGAAATGCGCTCTGCCACGGTGTTAGCAGAAAGGCTGATGTTGCTAAACTGACCTTTCTTTTCCGGACAAACTATGCTTGCAGCCTTGTAAGATGCACTTTTTGATAAACTCGCCTTCTGTGAATGGCTTTCCTGCCTTAGCAATCATCTCACTAACCACGTAGCTTACTTCGACTGCTGCATTATTCTCTTTGGTTGCTTTCTTGAAGACATTTTGTTGCCTCAGTAGACATGTTTTAAGATTGGCAACCCGGTTGGCTCTCTCATCTCCCTGGTATTTTGCATACTCCTCAGCATGTCTAGTTGAGTAATGACGTTTGAGGTTTTATTCCTTGTGCACCGCAACTTTTTCTGTACAAATAAGACACGTCGGCGTGCTCATGTGCTCAACAAAGAAATATTGCATCTCCCACTTTTCCTGAAATTGTCTGTACTCGTCACCAACCTTTCTCTTCACTGCAGGCTTTGAAAAAGACATGATTGGGGCTATGTGACAAGATATATATTCATTCCACTTGCTGTCGCTCACGCAATAAAGTTTCAGTCAAGTGTTTAGCCAACCAGCGACGCACGGAGACGTAATTTCTGCAAATGCACGTCATTTCCGCTTTTTCCGGTAACAACAGATGCGTATATTATGGGGGGAGGAGGGTAATGCGTTCCCATCAGATTTCGTCCCCACACCCCAGTCACAGGCAGACACAGCTGTAGCGGCTGCTACTATACACGCTTCTCTGTTCAAAGCACGGGGATCTGAGCCGGGATGAGCTGTGGATCTGCGCTTTGACGCACTCCGGTGCGCGCACAGTGGAGAGCCAAAAGAGGGAGAGGAGAAGACTATATGAGGCAGCGTCATTGTGTGACCACGGGGTTCAAATGCTGCTGGCCACTGTCGGGGCTTTCGCTGCCTTCAGTCACATCATCATATTTTTCTATACATTTTTGTGCTTACTTTGTGCCGGCGTGTTGGCTTGCCTGCGTTCCGGGACTTATTTGAGCAGATCCGGTACCTCTCGTATCGAAAAAAATATGAATATTAAAAAAAGTTTTTTAAGAAATGATTAAAATTAAATATAACAATATAATGTAATCACTCGAAAATGACGGAGCCCCTGTTGACATCGGTGGATGAATTACTAATTTGTGGCCACGCAATAACAAGATAATCTAACAAGTTATATATAAAGCTTTCTTAACAACAGCATCACAATTTCATAAAATAACAAATGCAGACTTCTAAGATGAACCAAAATAATTATGCACATCGTCATGTACAGTCTGTGGCTCGGTGCGTAAATGTCACCACCAGAGGATGAGGGAATTAAAATCATTAAAATTCATCCACACATATCAGGTGTAAATAATAATGTAAAACAGCCCAGACTGTAAAATGTAGATATTAGCTCAATGACATGTTATAAACTGCTGCGGTTTAGAATAATCCGTCTGCCTAAAGGAGCCGTGGTGTCCCTTGAATTTTTCCTTCAATTTAACAAATTGTGTGTGTTCCGTTCGTTTTCTCCGCTGGACACAGAAGTTGCCTTTGCTCAAGATGCCACTTTATTAATCACTGACACAAAGACTGATACCGTCACTGCAGTATAGCCTAAATAAGTCCCACTGCATTGTAAGTGGCATGTGTGTGCTGTTTTAAGCATCGTTTTATGTGCGTTCCGGGACCTGTGCTCGTCGTACCTGCGCTGTCATATGTACTTAGCGTTCCGGCACCTTGTGATTTACAAATGAAGCACTGGATACATCATGACCTGCGCGAAAGAGGGCGGAAAACTATGAATTTCACCCTCCTGCTCTCCGCACTTCCAAAGCCACTCTTTTCTCTCCCGGCTGTCTCTCTCACTCACTCTCACACGTACACAAACACACACACACACGACCCCGCCCCCCATGTCACTCACATGCATGCCGCATTCACTGGACAGGCACACAGTAGGAAACCAGAACATCATAACATTGTCCCACACAGCAGCTAACAGCGAGGTTGCTATAATATAAAACTCGCGGGCCGCACTAACATTAAACTTTCATATTAAGGTGGGGGCCACAAAATATCGTCCCGCGGGCCGCAATTGGCCCGCGGGCCGCGAGTTTGAGAGCCCTGCCCTAAAGAGTTCGCTCCAACAGAGGCCTTTCCATCAGCGGCCGTGCACGCAATGGGCACCCAGTGGTGGGCAACCATTTGCGATGAGACTGAGAGCGGACCTTGATAGCAGGGTGTTGATAAGTACGGTAATGTGCTAAAGGATACAAAGCTAGACAGAGCGACACGACAGGAGCAGACTTTAGAGGTCTCTATGGCCGTGCCATGCTGGAGGTGGGTGACAGCTGCAGCACACATTACTGGTAGTTACCCACGTTGTGCAAGTCACTGAATTTGGCTGGAAGGAAGCGATCTCTTGTTCGCATGAATATTAGTAAACTGGACTGCCTCCCACGTGTAGCCCAAAAAGGCCGCCATGGCACACGTGGGGGTATTGCAAGCAAAACCATGCCCGGCTACCTTTGTCTCCCGAGTGCTGATGTTTATACACCACACCAGGTACTCATTTAAGGCTGAGTCGACCTAGGGGAGGCCCAGGACTGGTTCAAACGTTTGCCGTTATTGGTCGTGAGCAGGAATCTAGCATGCGTCGCCATAATGGTAGAGCAATGCGCTAACCATTGCGCTACCACTCCCCCTTATATATAAACGAATACAAGCGATTGTGTCGTTGTTTTCTGTGGTTGTGTCGAACTCGGACCAGAGGGGGTACTCGCCTATGGACGTCTGTCAGTTCCCCATCATTGGTTCAAGCAAGGGTGACCGACTGCCTGTGCTATTCGCAAACACCTATAAAGGCCGGCACGGTACACGAGGGGGTGGGTGGCCAGCACCACGCCCGACCGTCGTTGTCTCCCCAGTGGCGATGTTTACACACCACACCAGGTACTCATTTGAGGCCGAGTCAACCTAGGGGAGGCCCAAGCCCGTGCAGATAATCGTCACTGGTGGTGGCCGTGAGTGGGAATCGAATTTGGGTCGCCCGGTCCAGTGCAACGCTGACCGCTACACAAACGCATCCCCACATATGCACACACGTGTGTACATATCGGCAGTAAGATTGCCATATGCAGTACACATGTATTGCATATTTTGAACTGTATATACTCTTTAATGCTTTGTGTATCTACAATTTTACTGATGTAATGTTTACTTGTGAAGCGCTCTTTGACGTTATTGTGAAGGGTGCAATTTTAAATAAAGTTGCTTGATATATATGCCCAAAAGTCGGACCGCGCCCTCGATTTGTGCCACTCGCATTGACTGTTTTCACAACCATTCTGGAACATCTCCATACTTTGCAGGTCATTTGCAGGACGTGCTTTGTTCTACACGGGCCCAGGAGGACGGCTTCATTCTAAACGCGTAGGAGCACACACACACATAAAGTTGGCCAAGTACCATTTATGTGTGTCAGCTGGATCAGAGCCAACATGGTTGGCCACCACTGCGGGTGGGAATTGCACCATGACATAATGATTCTGCAGTGGGAAACCTTTGCCCAAACCCAGCTTAGCTCACATTGGCAAAGCAAATTTGCACTTGGCTTATAAAGAGGAAGGATTTTCCTGCTGGGTGAATCAATGCCGATGTGGGTTTTTCCTCTTGGATCTTTCTGGATCCGGATCTATGGACCTGGAATCCATTCGCGTGAGTCTCAACGGAATCGCAGCAGGGTGACAGGCAAGCAGGGAACCAACAGCAGGAACCCATGATACGCAGAATGAAAAACATGAATCGGAGTGTGCATCTATATGCATACAACAGTAATACTGTTTGTGTTAATAAGAAAACTTTTATATGCTTGTGGATCCAACGTAATGTTAATTCTGGTTACTGGCCAGCTGATATCGAGGACCACAACTCAATGCCCTGGAACCAGTGTAGAACCAGTCCAATTCCAGAAAAGCATTTCAATGCAAATTCTAGCCACGAGGAATTGGGCTGCAGTACCATTGTAGCCAGCTGGATTTGGTGATGCTTAGATATCCAGAACCAACGCTGACCGATCCCAGCTATGCAATAAAATCACAGTAGAATACCATTCTATTGTACACATCTCCTGTGGCAGAATCACTCGTAGAATCACATTAATTTTAAGGTAGATTTTAGCACGGTATCACCCACAGAAGAACCGTAAATCCTGCAGAAACCGTCTGGGGTTTAGTTGTAGGAATTGAGTGTAATGGCTACATAAATCTGCCAGCTCTATTTGCTGCAGGCCTAGGATCGAATTACTTGGAGGCAGAGTTGGTGGATCTTGCCGACAGCTCACAATCTGGGACAGTAAAGTGTTTTACAGAAGGCAGAACAGCAAGCAGGATGTTGCCCTATCTTCATGGTGTTTTTGTTATCCCTTCACATGGCAGTTTTCTCCACTCCGGATTCATCCCACATGAAAATAGTCAAACAATAAAGCGAGTGGCTCGCAATTTCAAGGTTGCGAGTTCACATCCGAGTTGGGGGTTGACGCAGCCCATCATCCCTCTGGGGTAGATCGAATGAGTACCACTTGTGGAGGGGTCAACAATGGTTGTCCTGTGGAGGCTCGTCCCCATCATAGGAACAAGGAATGTCTACGACTGGCTCAGGGCTACAAACAGATGAGCACCACTTCAATGCTTATTTGAGTAGATCACTTGGATTTTTTTAATGTATTACACCGACACATTGTTAAAAAAACACATTCGCCCCGCTCCACGTGTGAAGCTGAAATTCAACTCTTGGGTGCAGTAGTAGGTGCAGTTTACCGAAGCGTCGTCATTTGATACCACGTTGCACTCTAGGATTGAGGCTATACATAGCTTGCGAGAAACAAGATGATGCCGTGCCGATCGACCGCGCCATGCCGTACTAAACCATGTCTAAACAAACTTCACTTGCTTCTAATACTACAGATTACAAGCAGAGGACTGAAAGGGCTACAATGCAAAGCAGGGTACAGCAAACCAGGGTACCACAAAGAACATATTTGAAATTCAAGGAGACTTTCATCAATGAACTAACATTATAAAAGGACTCAAGTGTCATACACGCGCTGGTTCCATTTGCACATGATGTGTGCAGCACCACAACCCGGAGACTGTAAATTAACATCATAATGTACTGGACCATTTTCCCTGCCATGCAGTGCGATTGGACTCCACCCAGTGACAACCCGAGCCATCCTTTGGCCTTGTGGTGACAAGGGCACCAGCGCACGCGAACAGGAGAAACACTGTGCAGAGCCGGGAGCAGAAACTGTCCTAAATGCCAAACTCAGCCGCAGGCGAACTTTTGACCACCTGCTGCACCGCACCGTGCCAGCCATCACTGTGGCCAGCCATCCCTGGGGTCCAACCTGCGTCACGTCACAATTGTGCCTCAATATCCCTTCCGTGGCCTGCTCAACACAGGCACCACGGCGGCGCGACACGGGCCGTGAAGCAAGTCGCTACAAGCTTCCACCCAAAACTGTAGCGGCCAAACAGCGGTGGAGCAAATGCCTCAGCCACTGCAAGCATCATGGTGTTCACATGGGGGACGATAAGATCCCTTACAACACATGGGTGACACTGAACACTACTACTACATGGGTGACTCCGAGACCACTACTTACACCACCACCACATAGGTGACACTGAACACCACATGGGCGAGGGTTGACCACGTCTGCTCACACCACAGTGGCACCTTCAGCAGTGTCCTGCACGGACGCGAATCGCACTGCGAGAGGAGACCCCCGGGTAGATAGGGAGACGCGGTGAGACAGAGATAAGAAGACACGGGGAGACAGGGAGACACGGGGAGACAGCGAGACACGGGGACTCAGAAAGACACGGGAACTCAGAGCCAGGGAGACACGGGGAGACATGGAGACACGGGGAGACAGAGCCAGGCAGACAAGAGGAGACACGAGGAGACAGCCACAGGAGGAGGGGGGCCCGTATGGCCCCGCGTGACCCATCCCCCGGCGTCCAGGCCTCGTCTATCACGGCGCCGCCGCGCCACCTTCCCGGTTCGCGTGGCGAGCGAGAGACGCGGTGAGAGCGAGGCGAGAGACGCCACACAGAGAGAAGAGAGGGCGCAGCCGGGAGTGGGAGTCGCGGCGCCGCATTACCGAGCAGCGGCAGCAGTAGCGGCGGCTGTAGCTGTCGTAGCAGCAGCGGCGATAGCGGCACTGTATCTGTCGCACTGTATCACTGGGGTCGCACCTCGGACCCGGGGCGCGGGGCGGGGCCGGGGGGAGGGGTGGGGGCGTGGTCCGGGGGAGGGGCGGGGCTGGAATAAAGAGCGGGGGCTGGGTACCCGAACTCGTGTAACCCGCCCCCTCCTCTCCCCCCAGCCCCGCCCCTCCCCCGGCCCCGCCCCTCACATTCCCCACTACGCATGCGCAGTGCGGCATCGTCTCCCATGGCCGCCCGTGAGATTTTAGCGGTTCTGCGCTGGCGGGTCACGGGAAAAATCGATGGAAACGATTACGGTTTAATCGGTTCGAAACCGGTTTTGGTTACTGTTACCCACGCTTACGGTTAATCGTTTAAATAAAGGTGGTAAAAAGCAATTCGATTTTTTTTAAACAACTCATGTTAAAAAAATTCGTTAAACAACAAATGTTAAAAAAATTCGTTAAACACTTACGAACATAATCATAATCGTAAGTCGAACGGTTGGTAAGTAGGCACTGCGCATATAGTCAGTGTTATGGAAGTATTATTAAACTCATACATAGTGTACCTTTCTACGTAACACTTTAAAATAATAGTTTAGTAAATTAAACAAAGTACAATAACGTGAATATACAAAAATTGGGTTTTCACTTCCCTTGAGTCCTGATGTTGGCTTGCTTGTCGGAAGGGTCGTAATTAGTAACCACGATTGCACACACAAAGACAAAGACACCAACGACAACCATCCCCCCTTGTAGCCTTCACAGACTGGGGGCACGTGCTGTTAGCGAGCACCTATGAAGGCTGGCACGGCACACGAGGGGGTGGGTGGCTAACACCACGCCCGGCCGCCTTTGTCTCCCCAGTGTTGATGTTTACACACCAAACCAGGTACTAGTTTGAGGCTGAGTCGACCTAGGGGAGGCACAGGCCCAGTTCAGATAATCGTCATTGGTGTTGGCCGTGAGCAGGAATCGAACTCGGGTCGCTCCTTTCGTAGAGCTAACCTCTCTCCACACTTTCACACACACACACGTGTGCACACACACAAACTCATTACATATCTCGGAGATTCACTCAGCTGAACAAAATAGTTCTGCGCTTCAATTTGCACGTGCGAGTTCGCGTTTTAAGTTGACTTAAAATAGATATTTCATGGAAGCGGGTCCGTAAGTGCCGGCGTCTGTAAGTCGAGGACTAGCTGCAGTACTGAACAGCAGCATTGACGATGCTCGCTATCGACCCACACGTCCCTTGGATGTGACTGACTGTAACGTCCCTCTCTCCCAGCCAGCAAAACGTTTAATCTGGCCTTGTCTCCATCTTTCTCGTGTGCTGTATATCCCTGTTAATATCGATGTCTCGCTTTGTCTCTGTCTTTCTCATTTCCCTCTCCTCCCTCCACTGCATCACCTCCCCCATGTCCCTCCAGCTTGGTCCCCGCCCTTCACTCCCCTTCCCTATTCAACCAAAACACAGAGCTTACTGGCGTCTCACCTCTTCTGGCGGATCTTGTTCCCACAAACCTGCACTCTCCTTTACGTTGTGCGTGTGCGAATACACCGTGAGGATGAAATGTAGAGCTTAAGCGCACCTGTGCCTAACTTCGTACGTGCGTGTGTTTAGTTGACGGACTTTAAATGCCTCTGGCAATATTCCTGAAGCACTCCGACACTCGTTCTCCGCACCACTGTTGCTGTGCTCAGGCAGCACGGATTCCCCCTTTGTAATATAGTCGGACAGTTGGCTAAGCGGGATCATCCGCGTAATAAATCAAAATACGACAATGCCCTCGCCAAACGTGTGGGGGTCACGTTCCTGAAAAGTGCCGTGGTTGGCACTGCTCAAGTCTTGTGGGAATAGGAGGTTAGGGCAACCGCGGCCGTGCTCACACTTGTCAACACCTCGGTTGCCTTTCCCTTCACTAAACACCAGAGGTGGGACAAAGTCATTGTTATGCAAGTCCAAGTCGAGTCGCAAGTCATCAAATTCATGACTCGAGTCTGACTCGAGTCCAAGTCACATGACTCGAGTCCACATCTCATAGGTGGGACAAAGTCATTGTTATGCAAGTCCAAGTCGAGTCGCAAGTCATCAAATTAATGACTCGAGTCTGACTCGAGTCCAAGTCACATGACTCGAGTCCACACCTCTGCTAAACACAAATAAAATACACAACATCAATGTTCAAATAAACGATTAAAAACATTAAAGTAATGTTTTTTACTCTAGATTTGAAGTTTTCGTGACTGCAGGGATCCATACTCTTTGGTTCTTTCGGTAAAGTCACGTCGGTATAAAAACAGGACCCTGCGGGGTGGGCTGGTAGGAACGAATAACCAAAGAATATAAACAATGTATTATGACACTTGTTTAGCCAGGAAAGCCCCACTGAGTCTAAAGGTTTTTGTAGGGTCCTGCCAAGTGTTTGCAGTAGGGGGCGATGTTGCTACACCGAATCGGACGATACGAAGGGAGAGTGTGAGGCCTAGTTCTAGGCTTTAGGCCTAGCTGTAGGCGTTAGGCCGCTGTGAGTTAATTTGTAATTTAAATGTTTTAATTATTTATGTAAAAGCTTTAAATGTAAATGTTTCTATTTAAAAACATCAGGGAATGTAACATTGCAAAACATTAACTCCCTTTCACACACGCGGGGGTACGATACGAAGGGAGAGGTTGAGGCCTAGTTCTAGGCTTTAGGCCTAGCTGTAGGCTTTAGGCCGCCGTGAGTTAATTTTAAAATTAAATGTTTTTATTATTTATGTAAAAGCTTTAAATTTAAATGTTTCTATTTAAAAGCATCAGGGAATGTAACATTGTTAAACATTAACTCCCTTGCACACACGCGGGGGTACGATACGAAGGGAGAGTGATAGGCGTAGTTCGAGGCTTTAGGCCTAGCTGTAGGCTTTAGGGTGCTGTGAGTAAAATTTGAATTTAAAAGTTTTAATTAAAAGCTATCTCAGGGAATTATAAGGGAATGTTACACTTGTTTAGCCAGGAAAGCCTCATTAATTTAAATGTTTTAATTAAAAGCTATCTCAGGGAATTATAAGGGAATGTTACACTTGTTTAGCCAGGAAAGCCTCATTAATTTAAATGTTTTAATTAAAAGCTATCAGAGGGAATTATAAGGGAATGTTACACTTGTTTAGCCAGGAAAGCGTCACTGAGTCTAAAGGTTTTTGTAGGGTCATGCCAAGTGTTTGCAGTAGGGGGCGATGTTGCTACACGGTCGGACGGACGGTCGGACGGATGGACGGACGATATAATTAAATCTCGACGTTTCGATCGCAACACAAGTGACCGTCATCAGGCAGAACCGATACAGCAGGACAACTGCTGATTTAATCGAAAGAACCAAAGAGAATGTTTTTTACATTTAATACAGAGGGTTGGAAAGAAGAGGGACTTTGCCCACCCTCTTGGTTGCATGCTTAGGGTCCAGGATTAAGGGCAAATTGTATGCAAATAAACACTAAAGGTCAAGAAACGCGGAATAATACGTAGCAATATGACAACGTCCAGACGCTACACCAGTCACGATGCGAGAGAGAGTTGATGGTTGGAGCTGGGGAATGAGTTGATGCACGGAGGGCACGCGAATTACAAGTGCCGGTCGCCGTGCTAAACCGTGGATACACAACACTCCATACCGACGCGGTTAGCAAATTGGTATGCCAAAGGAAACCAATGGATCAAAAATACCGCGGATTTAATAAACGCGGTTGGTGAAGGATTGCTGTAAACTTAAATGCTCATCCTCGCTCTCCTCATTCCCATCCTCCCTTTTCCCATTTCAATCTCTCTTGCCTCTCCCTAAAGCTCTCTCCCACTGCTTGTCATGGTCCCTTGCTCTCCATTTTTCGTTTCACTTTCTCTCCATTCTATGCCCTTTCACTCTCTCCGCCCCTCTCATCTACAACTCTTCCACTGTCTCCCTCACCTCTCTCCTCTACCTCCATTACCTCCCTCTATCTCCCACCCACGTTTCCCTCCATCTCCCTCCCTCACTCTCTCTCCCTCACTTTATTCAATCTCCCTCCACCACCTCCCTCTAACTCGCTCCCACACCTCACTCTCCCATTGCATCTGCGTGGCTGTGGCGACTGGGACGGAGGGTGGGTGGCGAGGAGACGTGACGTCAGCACGCACGAACCCGGATCAATGCTGTGGGATGCGGGTGACGTCATCACGCAGATGCGCTCTGTGGCACCAACACCACGCTCGCCCACTTGGGAGCGCGACACCTAGGCAGACAGGAATCCACCCATGGTGGTAGCCAGCCAGAAGAAAAAAACATTGTTATATAATTGAGTACATTTGCGATTGGCACTATCATAGAACGGGGCTATAATGAAGGCAGGCGCAGCAGTGTTTCACAGTCTGCATTAGTTTCACAGTATGGGGTGTGCTGTGTAACCCAACTGAGTACAGTAATTTGCAGGTAAACGTTCAAAGTCGTAAACATTTGACCATGACGCCGGCACGCAATGGCCGACTTGTTTCGAATAAAGTTCACTGTTAAGAATATAGTATATTATGGTTATTATATCCGCAGTATTAACCAGGGTGGCCCACAGGAATCGATCCGCGAACTTCTGCAACAAGTGACGAATGCGCTCGCACTGAGTATGTGCATGCTTAGGACAGCTATTAATGGCAGACATGGATCAGCATTGATGACATGGATTTGGATGAGGGCAGGGTGGAGCACTTTCGTTCATATGACCTTGGGCACGAAGCATAACCTGCTGTGACACGGTTCAGAAACGCGTGGTCATGAACAAAATTGGGACAAAAACTAAAAAGTGCGCAAAGAAGCGTGGAGAGATGCATGCCTGGAATTACATTGAAATACACGCACGTACAAGGTAAAACTGTTAACAACGAACTTGGGCAGGACGCGTCATGGCTCGAAGCGGTCATGACCGTTTGTCAAGACTCACGGAGAAAGGCAGCCAGCCAAAGGAGGGAACGTGTCCGATTGCACGTCCACCGTAGACATGGAGCAATAAAATCGGCGTTGTTTACAGGTGCTGGGGTGGATTCATACATTTCAGGAACGCGGGAGATGGCGACGGCTTGGACGACTTTCATTCTGCAGTGGACTACAGTATTCATAACATCTGTGAAAAAGAGCTTTATAGCACATCGGATTCCTCCAGTATAACTACATATCCTGATAACTAGAAGCTATCCTGTGGTACTGGCTCTCACTCGATCCTTACCAAACACCACTTAACAAAGACTTAGCAACCACCATTGACACCAATCACGCTCACAACCTCTCCCACAATTTCAATACTCGATATATATGACTCTCCAGAAACTCACCACCTACCTTATATTCTTGCGACAGAGCTGTCAACGTTTATGAATCTGGGTTATTTTGGAAAATAATACATATAAATGACAATAAATTACAAATAATTGTCGGTTTCTTTTTTGTAATTCAACATATGTGCTATGCAAACTATGTGATTGGTTTTTATCTTATGAGCAAGGATGGTTCTAGGTGTAAATGTGAAATATCTGAGCTCCACGTTCACGCAAACTCACCTCTCAGCGAGGTTATTGAGTAACGTGTTCACTCACGTGTGGCCGCGCACCAAAATTGGAGGTGCACTGTGATTGGCCGAAAAACACGCGGGATCCAGCCGGTCAGCCAACCACGATGAGTTTCATAGATCGCCGATTATTTTAAACAGCTGACGCGCGACGTTAGTCACGCGTTATCCTGTATCGTCTAATGCAGACAATGTCCGCAAGCGTCTGTTACACATTGCTAGGAAAACCGCAACAAATCTTTAATAATATTAAGTGACGTGTGGCCTTAAAATAAACATAGAATAGGCACCGTTTTGGGCAATGGCCTTTGCTCATAACCCTTAGAGAGGCCACAGATTAAAATATTGCTGCCACATTGCATTATGGGTAGAACTGTAGGGAGGTCACTGAAACCGTAATGCACAATTCGCTTAGTGAAGCTTCCCTGGGCCCAATGCTCTTTTGATAGGGCCAGGGGAGCTCTCGGGAAATGTGAGGATTACGGTAATGTATCAAAGGCACTTGCAAATAGTTTAAGTTTCTGAACCTTGGAAGCCGGGTGGAGGAAGCCAGTTTTTACGCGTCTTTAGCCATTACAGTCCAATGTTGCAGTGCAAGGAGTCGTCGCTGCACAACACGTTACTCAGCGGGGAGTGAACCACTCACTGCAATTCACCACCTTCACCCAAGATCGATCCACTGCTGGTTGAAGATATCTCCAAGCAGCCGCCATCTTGCACACGAGCCGGTCTCATCGCTTCATCTCCTCGGTGGACGTCCTCTTGGATGCGATGCTTACCTTATCTGCCACTCCGTCATTATTCCTGGCCATGTATGTACAGTAGAACCTCTGGTCACGACCATAATTCGTTCCATAACTTTGGTCGCAACCCGATTTGGTCGTGACTAGAACCTAATTTCCCAATTGGATTGTATGTAAATACGATTAATCCGTTCCAGACTCCTACGAACTGTATATAAAGTGTTTTTAAAAAAAATTTAAGCACAAAAATTGTTACTTATGTCATATTATTCACAGTGTAATAGTAAACTAAATGTAAAAACATTGAATAACACTGAGAAAACCTTGAACAACAGAGACAACTAACATTGCCGCGTAAAGGTTTAGAATCGTTGAACAAGATGATTGTTTCGTCTGCTACATCAGTCGGTCGATTCTGAGAGAGAGAGAATATTCGTATGAGCAATTCATGTTTCTATTGAAAAGTAAGTTAACAGTAATATTTGGGTACAGTATTGTTTTTGGAAGCATTCACCGTAATATCGTATGAACGTTTACTTCACCGCATCATAGTGTGGTGGTCAAGGTTGACACAGGTCACACAACCTAGGGGAGGAGTACGTACCGGTCTGGACCGGTCCGGACCGGCAGGGACGAGAGGCGGTTGGAACCGCTCTGAGGGGAGGGGGCTGGCGAGAGCCAGGGCCTCGAGACACCCCCGCCCCTCAGAGAGGGGATATATAAGACGGCTCCCGGAGAGCGGGAGCCAGTCCATCTCATCTGAAGCTGAAGGAAGGTGCCGCTGGAGATCCTGGACCCCAAGCCTCGAGGATGCCGCCCCGCCGGGACTGAGTGGGCTGAGGGTGGTGTTAAGCGTCCCTGGGCTGAGTAGCTGTAGGCTAGGGAAGGAGAGTAGTAGGAATAGAGTGGAGGCTGTACCTCCCTAGGTTGTGTGGTTGGGCTGTTCCCCCAGTGAGTCAGGATGACTAGCTGTTATTGAAATAAAAGCGTGTGGCCTCTAAAGAAGTCTCCGTCTCATTCAAGATACTACAATAGTATGAATGATGCGAGAAGAGATTAACGGGTTTTAATGTTAGCGATTTATGTACTCAGCGCTTTCGCTCTCTAAATTACGGCTTGAATGAGGGGGGAGGGGTATGACTACACTCACAAAATTAATATCTTACTAGGAATTTTATATAACAAAAGTTATATATATAACTGTTACGCTTTGTGTTGTTTGTTGTAAACAAACAACAGGAAATTTGGCGTTTACAAAAAAAATGGCGCGGAAGGGGAAATCGGCCGCGGCCGTGTTTGATCGTCACCCGAGTTTGTGTTCGTGACCAGATTCAAAAATTTTGTGAATTTTTTGGTCGTAACCCGATTTGGTCGTAGTCAGAAGCGTTCGTGACCAGAGGTTCTACTGTATTTTAAACTTCTTTCACACTGCAAGTAACCAACCGCGCTAATCAGAGGTGTAGGAATCGCCCATCATCCCTTCTGAGCCATAACGCATTATGCCCAAGCCCCATTTACGTTTCCTAAGTTTGATCTCATTAATCTTCGTGTCCTCGTGCTCCTCTTTCTGTCGCAGAGTGTTGAATGTATGTATGTTGAACTTATTTTGCACCCTACGTAGCCAACCATGCTGCAGACAACAGACTAAACACAAATAGCAGTTCTAAACCAATGAGTTTTCAACATATATTTTAAAGTGCATAGCTCCAGTGGCTTCCTAATATCGAGTTGTTCTAAGCATGCATCTCTCTGTGTTTTGAGTGGTTTTTATTAATTTACCAATTTGCATATAGCATTACTGTACTATAGACCTTTGCAATTGTGATGCCGCCGCCGCGAAGCCGCTCGGCGGGCGCCCCATCTACGACCTCACCACCACCAAGCGACGGGGCCGACCCCGCTTCCCCCTCACCGCCCCCCACATAAACACACCCTCATACATTTCCCCCCATAGAGCTCCAAGGGGAGGTCACCTGGCCGGCAGGTTTTCACCCGAAAGCCCTCATAGGGATAATCTTCACGGTTTCCTGCGGCCAGGGAATTGGGCGACCTCCCCCGATGCTTATTCGCACCGCGGCGCTGTGACCTGGGTTGAGATTGCATGGTCACGGCGGGGGCTGTCCAGCCACCACGGTTGAAACGCACCCCCCACACACGTATCGGCAAGGCAGGTAGGGGTCCGCAGCCACGAACGAAGGGAAAAGCCAGGGGGGGGCGGCTGATTAGCATAGCGGGTGGGCTCGGGGACCGCCACCAAAGCGAGCCCTTTGTTACGAAAACCGCAGCTGATTAGCGCATGTGGACCACCGCCGGCGCCGCAGTCAGCGGCGGACCCATTGTTAGGGAAACCGGGAATGCGGCTGAACGGGCGTGGTGACCTGATTAACCCATCGCAGCCTCGTGTGGTTTGGACGAGCGTGTGCAAGCGCGTGGTGCTGTGTGTACGTACGCTCACAGCATGTGTAGTCAGTGCTCCACGGGTGTGCGCTCGTAACGTGGGTGGTCGGTGTTGAGACGCGTGCTGCGTGAGGGCTCACACCCACCGCAAACACCTGTTCCATGGCCCCTTTAAACGAGCGTTATCACCCGCTCACGGCGGCCGCGCGTGTGCGAGCAACGCCACTGCCCTCTGACCTCCGACCCCCAGCGGCCATGCGATTTCTAGAGCGTGCACAGAGGTGAGCAGTAGCGTGCGGATAGTTATTACCAATGTGTGAGGGAAGGCACGCGGAGGGGGTTCGAACGGACAAAGTGGCTAAGGGGCCAGCCGAGAGTTATGTCTCACAGAGAGGAATCGGGGGGCAGTAGCCCCCACAAATTGGTGTCAGAAGCGGTATGATCCCCCGCACCTCCAAGGGAAAGAGGCGCTTCACCCCACGCTAAGGTAAGACATGTATTCACCAGGCGAGGGATTCCTTCATGGAAATCGTTCGCCCGCAGCATGACGTGTGCTAAAGATATTAATGGCTGGACGGACGCGGAGGCGTTACAGCAGCTTAATATGCATTTGGATGGGCGGGCATCCGACTTTGTGGAAGCTTTACCTGCAAGCACACAAACACAGTGGGGGGAAGTAATACGCCGGCTCGACCTGCGCTTCGGCGCGAGTAATGAGGAGGAGGCGCAGGCGGCCTTAGAGGCGCACCGCCGCCAGCCCGGCGACGACTTTCGCGATTATGCCGAGGACGTGCGCTCGCTAACACAGATCGCACTCCTGGGGTATGCGACAGAGATAATTGAGGATCAAGCCGCCCAGAGGATCAAGCGGTATTTGGCTCGCACCTCGTGGTGGCAGCCCAATGTAGACTCTGCACGCCTTCCTTTTGACACCCTTGTCGAGCGCGCACGTGCATGCGAGAGACTCTCTGGTGAGCGCACGCAGTTCCGAGGGCGGGGACGGGAGGGCGCCGTAGCGAGCCTACTCCCAAACGAGGAAGAGGAGGAGGAGCTCGCCATCGCGGTAAGGGGACGGGCAAGGGAGCCCCAGAGACCTTGCGAGGCAACCCCGGGGTGGGTAGCCGGGATACAGACCGGCATGGGAGATATCGCCGGCCAGGTGGCCCACGTGCGCGAGGAAGTGCATAGAAATATGACCAAGCTGCAGTCCTTCATGGAGACCATCCAGTCCGAGGTGGGGGAGCTACACTCCACGGTAGGAGGGCTAACTGGAAGGTTTGCCCAACTAGAAGCAGAGTATGAGCAGCGGCGCACTGGGGGAGGAGGGAGTGGGCAGAGAGCCCACTTCAGAGCCGCCACCCTTCCCCCTGCATGCCATATATGCGACCAACGGGGGCACCGAATGAGGGACTGTCCTCAGATCGCCCGAGTTAGACAAGAGCTAAGGTCAAACAGTAAGGCCTCCCTAGAGAAGGGACCACCGGGGGTGAAATCGATGTAGCCCCGACACAAACAAGCTGTAATGATAATAGTGAGCGAGTGACTCCCACACAGATTCCAGCAACGACACCAATGAACGCGGCGACTCCTGGCGACTGGCTGCGGGAGCTGGTGGCGGGAATCACGGGGGCCACGTCCCTGGTGGAGGGGCAGGTCAACGGGCGGCGTACCTGGATCCTGCTGGACACGGGGGTGGTGGCCTCGCTCGTGAGCGCGGCGCACTGCAGCATGATCGGGGTCGACGTGAGCCGCCTGCAGGCCCCGGACTGCGCACTGCACATGGCGAGCGGAGCCGGAATGGGGCTACTGGGGAGGGCTACCCTGGAGGTCCGCATAGGCAGCCAGGTGTGCACCCAGGAATTCTACGTCTAGACTCTAAACCCAATTTTTCCCGCCTTTTTAGACATCCTCTCGGGGAATTCTCACGCTGTACTCTACCTCTCTCTCGTACTCACAGTTTGATTCGTATGGAGCTCCTGCTCCATACGAATCACGGACGTTCGAGTGGCTGGAGAGTCGACCCATCGCTGACTTGTGCTGGACACGAACTAACTCTATCTATACCTTCCCTCGCCTTTTATTGTTCTTTACATCAAAGAAAACCTGGCGCTGACCCGATGGTCTTCCCGGCCAATTAGATTGCTCTGGCTCCTCCCGCAGAGCCTTATCTCTTGCATCGGTGCTCTCAGCGCCGTCCGCATCCAGATTTCCATATCAAAGGGACGGCCGCTGGGCTGCTGCTTTGGTACACAAGCACATTTGTCCTGCCAATCAGACGCCTACCCTGGTTTCCCGCCGTTCGTGGCTCCGCCCCCTACCTGCCTGCTAACCCGTCTGTGTTGTGGGTGTCTTAACCGCGGGGGCTGTGTAGCCTCGCCGTGACCGTGTAACTCCACGTTAATTCACGGCGCCGCAGCGCAATTTTACCTGGAGGAAACCCCGGTCAATTCCCTGGCCTCAGGAAAAACCGTGGAGAATGTCCCCCCACGAGGAGGGCTCCTGAGTGAAAACCTGTGGGCCAGGCGACTTCCCCGCGAGGCTCTATGTGGGGGTGGGTGCGGGTGTTCGTGTGGGGGGTGGTGAGGGAAGAGCAGCGTCGGCCAGGCCGCTCGGTGGTGTGGGCATCGCGGGTGCGGCGCCGGCAGAGCGGCTTCGCCGCTGTGGCATCACAGTGCGTGGCGCGGTTCTGTGCCGCTTCGCTCGGGAAAAACAAAGCCGAGCCGCATTGCTCCTGAGCCGTTCGTGCCATGGGGTCATGGGGTCACGGCTCTGGCACGCTGCAGACTGCCGAGCCGCCCTAGCGACTCATTCTGTTGTTTAAGTGTGAAGGTAGATTTTACAACAGAATAACTTTTATTACGTTTTTTTTTAAATCCGTAATTGTGGAATGCGTTGTTTTTTTTCTGCCGGCCGAGTCGCCCTTTAAAAATAGCTTTTTAGCTCTACGGACTTTACTCAGTGGGAAATACACTCCTGATTCTGATTGAAAATCAGGAAAGCGTGCAGCCATCCTAACATTTAAACACTTAGGCTTTCGCGACCAATAATATCCATAGTGGTTTTTTTGGGTTAGCTTTTGGGTTTATAATTTATATGAATATATTAACTCCCCCTCCCCTCTGTTCTTCACACCTCATTGGCTCACAAGTGACTGAAACAGAAGGGAGGATTTCTCCACAATTCTGGCTCTTGCCTGATGATGCTGGTTGTTGTTGTAATTACCGGCGAAATGTCACGGTACTAGAATTGTAAATGTTTTAGTGGGTTTACTCTCCAACACTCAACCGGTGTGCTGAACTAGGAACTAAGTGGCACGTTTTGTTTACGTGACAAACCTTACTAACTGGCTGTGTCGGTTGGTGGCGGGTTTTTACAACACATTTATATCTATGGGCTATCACCCAAAAAAATACTAACATTATTTTAAAAATGAAATGATCTGCTGGAGATTGTTTGTATTAATATCACTGGTTTTAGCATTTAAAGAGCATTTTTTTTATTTGAAGGGGGGGGGGGGGGGTATTTTTGTTAGTATAACCGTCACTTTATACTGGAGGTATAATTAATACAATGGGTAAAACAAACATTTCAAGAAAATGACATTTGAGAATGACTATGTTCCTTCCGTACATAGCGTTGCTCTCGTTTAGCATGATGTTCACAAGATTATAGAAATGTAGCTGCAATGTGTCGTATGATTATGCAGGTCAGGCTGCATTGCTGCATGATAAGGCTTGAATCTAGTTTGAGAAGACAGCCATCCTCCGTTGCATGGACAATTGACTAACCGCGAAAACACAGCAGTTCTTTGAATTCGTTCTACTGCTTATATCAATGAACGTATGATCAGTGATGAACGCATGGTCAGCGTGCAGAGGACCTCAGGAACAATAACCGCCCCAGTACAAATCGTGTTTTATGAATGGAATAAAGATATCGGAAGACATTTTTAATTTGGGAGTGCTGTTCTTCGTTTGTTGGCGATGTGAGCACTTTGCAAGCAGGAAAATCAAGAATCTGAGCGTTTGAGTTGTCGTCCTGGGGAGAGGAAAGTATAAGCTGGATAGAAACACGCGAGAATCGGTTATCAAATGAGCAGATGACAAGTGACTGGAAGGTAACTGTGAAATTTAGTGAGGAAATGTGATGAGGCAGATCATGAGACTTAGTGGTCTGATAAAGATGTAATATGGAGGGTTGATTAAGGGAGATAGACGTCAGAATCACATGCTATGCACATCTCAAGAGCACAAAGGATGCAGGAGTGAATTCACGTGCAGAACTGAAATAAAAGACACTCGATTACATGAAATGGTGGAATGGGAAAACTTTACTATTTATTGTATGTACACGGTGTCAGTTGTCATATAGTGATAAATCTTATTTTGCCGGTCACTGGGTAGGATTCAGCGCTTCAATGTCCTCTTTCTAACGGTAGAGTTCTCTTCGCAAACTGGTTTCACACCTCGGCACTTCCTTGAAAAAAAATGTTTCTCACGGCTCGCAGTTTTGGTCCTGGGTAGGTCACGTAATGATCTGGCCACCACCACCAGGCACAGCCAAACAAAGTAAATTGTCAAGAGTACACGCATTTAATGTGCCGCCAAATATTATTTCCTCGCCTCACGAAAAAGTTGAACAATTCTCACAACCAAATTTTTGCAGTTGGATATAATTAAACGAAGCTTTAAAATGTGATCCTGTAAATAGCCGCAGGTTTTCTCTGACATGCTGAATCGGCGGCAATGCGCTGGAGGACGCGTGCGTCGGTGTGGTTCGCTCTACCGATTGGTGATGCGCTGGTGTACTGTGTGGGGAGCGGTGGTGTAGCGGTTAGCGCACTACACTATGAACTCGGCTAACCGAGTTCGATTCCCGCTCAGAGCCAACACCAGTGACGATTATCTTAACCAGTCCTGGGCCTCCTCACCTCGGTCGACTCAGCCTCAAATGAGTGTGTAAAAACATCGCCACTGGGGAGCCAAAGGCGGCCGGGCGTGGTGTTGGCCACCCACCCCCTTGTGTACTGCGCCGGCCTTTATAGGTGCTCGCTAATAACACTTACCCTAACAGCCTTAAAAGCTATACGGGGAATATCTGTCTTCATGTTCCGTGTGTGTTGCCAGCAGCGGGCCCCTTGACACCAGGACATGCTGCGTCGGTCATGGGCATTATTTTACCTTTATGCCCTCCCGCCTGCCCCAAACAGGAAATCTGACACTGCTAATCTCTCAGGTTATTCTAAGTAGATGTCACATCTTCTACCATGTATTCTCAATATATATTTCTCAACAGGAGGTGGTTCCTGTCAGTTTTTTTCGCAGTAGGGGGGCGATGTCGCCGCTGCGTGATCCCAATCGAGTAATTTGCAGGTAATTCTTCAGCACTGGGAATGTGATTGGCCAATAATCTGTGACATTGTGTAGGTTATGTTTTTGTAACTATGGGAGGAAACGGGAGAGCCCGGAGGAAAGCCATGCAGCAGAACGGGAGGAGAACAAACAAACTTTACGCAGAAAACGTGTCAGGCCCTTCATGCCGCGAGAAAAGGGTGTTACCACTGTGCCACCCTGCCACCCTGGTTTGGTGCGGAGTGGTTACATTGCAGTGTGTTTACAGTGGTTGAATGTAAAGTGGTGTGACGTGGCATCACGTGGCGTTGTATTCCTTTGTATGTCAGTACGTGGCTTCATGTGGTGTGGTTTGTGGTTTAGCAGAGCGTAGTGTGGTGTGGTGTCTAGTTGAGTAGAGTGTAGCGCGGTGTGGTGTGTGGTTTAGTAGAGCGTAGCGCGGTGTGGTGTGTGGTTTAGTGGAGCGTAGCGCGGTGTGTGGTTTAGTGGAGCGTAGCGCGGTGTGGTGTGTGGTTTAGTGGAGCGTAGCGCGGTGTGGTGTGTGGTTTAGTGGAGCATAGCACGTCGTGGTATGTGGATTAGTAGAGCATAGTGTGGTGTGTGGTTTAGTAGAGCGTAGCGCGGTGTGGTGTGTGGTCTAGTAGAGTGTAGTGCGGTGTGGTGTGTGGTTAAGGAGATTTTAACGCGGTGTGTTGTGTGGATTGGTAGAGCATAGCACGATGTGGTGTGGCACGGTGCATATTCCAGTAACTGCATAAACGATACATTGCGGTTAGACGCAGCCTTGTAGGACCACGCATAATGAGCAAGCGATGCCACGGACCATCGCTGTGATTATGTTAGGAAACGTGGCGCGCGGGGCGGTGCGCCGTCACGGCGGTGCGGTCACGGGCGCCGCTCAGAAGGGCTGCGCCGTCACAAACAGCGTGAGGCGGAGCACGCTGCTGCTGCTGCCACTGCGCACGTACGGCTGCACGCTCACCATCTCCACGTCCAGGATGATGTCGCGCGGGCCACTCAAGGAGCGCAGCAGCGTGAGCACGGCGCTGTACGGGCCCGTCTGCTGCTCGCGCGCACACACACACGCACATATGAAGATAGAGATCCCCCATGTAGCCTACATGGGCTGTTGGGGAAAGTGCCGATTAAGGCCGGTGCGGCACATGAGGAGGGTTGTGTTGCCACACACTGCACAAGTTACTCATTTAAGACTGAGTCAAACTGTTGGGGGCAAATTCGATTTGCGAGTAGCACCTATTTAGGCCAGTACAGAACATGAGTGGGTGCTGTGGCGAATATCATGCCTGGCCATCATTGTCTCCCCGGTGCTGAGGTTTACACACTGCACCAGGTACTCATTTGAAGCTGAGTCGACCTAGGAGAGGCGCAGGACCACTTGACACATTCGTCATCGATGTTGATCATGAGCAGTGTATCGAACTCGGGTCGCCGGGTTTGTAGCGAAGCGCGATAATCGCTGTGCCACTACACCCTGCAGTGGGCACCATGCACGCATGCACCACACACGCATTCACGCACCACACACGCACTCACACACACACTCACGCATGCACCACGCACGCACTCACGCACCACGCACGCATTCACACATGCACGCATCAATGGCCGTGCCCACTGGGGGGCCGAGTGCACCGAGTGCATGCATACCCGGAGTGAGAAGTACGCGCCGTCGCTGCCGGGCGTGTCGTGCAGGTGGAAGGAGTTGCGTGCCCCCGGGTAGCGGGTGGCAGCGTGCACGTGGTACACGGTGGACTGGGGCCTCCGGTCCGGGGACAGCACAGCGTAGCGGTAGCGCACCATGTACGGTCGGTTCCGGCACGCGGCCAGGTCGCGCGGGCACACGCACGTGCTGCGATCGCGCAGCAAGGAAATTTGGGAAGAGGTTGAGCAAATCCACACACGCACGCGCATACATGCTCACACGCACACTCGCACGCACACACACATGCGCACACGCCGACGTACAGGAGTGTAATGAATTGGATCTTGACGATACCGGCCAGGTGGCTCAGCGAGCGACTCACAATCAGAAGCTTGCGAGTTCAAATCCTGATTGGGAGTTGACCACCCATCATCCCTACAAAGTCGATAAAATGAGCACTGTGTGGGGAAATCAACAGTGATTGTGTACCGACAACGCGGATACCACTATGGTGTGGGTGTAGTACCGGCCCTAGAGGGGCTCGGTCAGCGCTGATTGATAGCGCTGGATGGCACCACGCTCGGCGTGCAATGCCAGCCGTACAGGACAGGGTGTGGAAGTGCCGGCTGTAGGAATGAGGTTATTAGAGACCATGGCACTCTGGTTGACCCGAGAGGACACATGACCGGTTAAGTATACAAAGGGGCCTCATGTGCCTTCTGGAAGGTGGTCCTGGCCAAGGGCAGAGCCAACCACGCCGCAGAGAATATAAGCCGGGTCCCCCAGAGGGACTGGCATTGTTTCGATTTAAAGCTTTCGTGACTGCTACTCCCTGCACCCCCCCTTGGTGCTGCTGATCCTGCATAATGCATGGGCATAATATGACTTTGAAACCCCCCCGCCCACCTCCTATGCATTTCCCATGAATATGCTAAATTCCTATTCATATGCACATTATTTCTGTTAAGGCGCTCTTCCACCTCCAACCCAGCTTATATATAAGCTCCTAGCTTGGTAGTGTCTCATTCTTCACCTGAAGACGGCTGCTTGCATTGTAGCCGAAACGTCGTGAGAATTATTTGATTTTATTATGTTTTATTTTTATTATTTTATTACTTCCCTTCTACGTGACTGTACCGAAAGAACCAAGAAGACTGGCATTGTTGTTCATCCTGAAGAAACCTTTGTCTACGTTCTACGGTCTACCGAGTCTCCAACACGTGGATCTGGACCCGAGCTGTGGTCTGGTCCATAGTAGCTAGTTACGTTGTAATTAGTGTAGTTAGCCTGGTGGTCACCATCTTAGGTTGTTATTCTGTTAAAGGGCAGTTACCCCGTGTGTTGGTGTTAAATAAATGTGTTGCCTCCAAGAGTACGTATGCGACTTAGTTGAACTCACTACAGTTGTCCTATGGATGGACTCGCGCCCTGCCATAGGAATGAGGAATGTCCACCACTGGGCTCAGGACTGCAGACAGGAGAAACGAGCACCTGCACGTCGGAACACTCAATTGAGCAGGAAATCACCGTAACCTGACGCGACTTTAAACACAGGTGAGACATTTTCAACGGGATAGCAACCCCGCGTCATTACCACAATGCAATCGAGCAAGTCCAGCAGCCCGACGTGGGCAAGCACAGACCGCTATTGCACCGCGTGCCCTGCCACGGACGCGCTGGGGGGGGGGAGGAGGTGTCAGGGCGCGAGCTGCAGGGACACTGACTCGTCGGACGTCTGCGAGTACGGCTGCGTGCACTTGTCCCGCTGCAGGCAGCGCATGGAGCCCGGCGTGTTGAAGCAGCTCTGCGAGTCCGTGCAGCCATGCACTCCTAAGTCGCACTCGTCGATGTCTGCGCAAGCGCCAGCGGAGGAGGAGGAAGTGGAGCGTTAGCGCGGGAAGGAGGCGGTGGTGTTCCACGCAATGTCAGCGTCATAAAATTAACACTTTGTCGTTTTAAGAATTAATTTACAATGCTTTGTTTTCTCGTAACCGCTCAGGGGGCTCTGTGGTGGAGCGAGCGGCTCGCAAATCGGGAAGGTTGCAAGTTCAACTCCATCATCCCCCCAGGCGTCGATAAAATCATCAGCAATTTCTGAGTAAGTCAAAAGTGGTTTGCTTTATGAAGAGACTCGCCCCCACCATAGGAATGTGGAATGTATATCACTGGCTCAGGCCTGTAAATGGGCACCGCCTCAATGCTCCTTTGAGCAGAAATTCGCCTGAAATCTTACCAAATATTTTTCTTTAAAGAAGACCAATCCCCAAAAATAATGATTAGTTTATGTTTTAGAAATATTTTCAGTCAGTGCTATCCAAATATATATCGTTGTCTGTGTGAATGACAAAACACATGCTTTGTTTGGAATTATTCAGGGCAATATACAGAACACACTAAAATAATCGATTTTTGTCTGATAAGATACCTTAGTATCAGACGACTATCAACACGACAAATCAAAAAATGTTTTACAATTACAGCCCCCTTTTAGGCTGGGGCCGTCTCAGAGCACTTCACACGGGATGGGCGACTTGCACTATTCGAATCTCATCTCAAACATTTGGCAGCCGTCCCTTTGCAGCACACGATAACTCAGCACCTGGTTTGCAAGCGAGCATCGGTCTGCCAACAGAGGGGGCGATGTTTGCTGCTTTGTGTAATACCAACTGGGTATTTTTTCTTCAAATGAGGCAAATTTGGACCGCGATGCTGGCACGCATTGGCCAACTCTGTCCGCATGCCAGGGAATCGTCGCTAGCATCCACTGTGGAGCAAAGCGACGCGCATTTCATGAAAACTACTAAACCCGACAAGAGCCCAGCAAATTAAATCGATGCGAAGTGAAAAAATGGTGATTCCGAGTAATATGGGAGGGGTTTTACGACAAAAGACGTGGCCAGATCACGACCGTGGCCTAACCTGAGAAGAATCAGTTATGAATGGCGATCACATTGATTGGTACTTCGCCAAAAGTGGACAAGGCGAGTAGTGATGCGGTTACCTGTACAGCGGCCCTCGCTAGCTTCGTAACCCTCCGGGCATTGGCACTCGTAGCTCCCGGGGATGTTTTGGCACGAGAAGTGACAAACGGGCACAGGTGCACTGCATTCATCGATGTCTGCAACATGAAGATAACGGATCCCCACTTAGCAGACCGTCAGGGGGCAAGTTCTGTTAGCGAGCAGCAACCTATTGAGGCCAGCACGGAACATGAGTGAATGCCGTGGCAAATATCATGCCCGGCCACCTTTGTCTTCCCCAGTGCTAGATGTTTACACACTGCACCAGGTACTCATTTCAGGCTGAGTCGACCTAGGGGAAGGCCCAGGACTGGTTCAGATAATCATCACTGGTGTTGGCCTGAAGCGGGAATCGAACTCGGGTTGCCGGGTTCGTAGCGCAGCACGCTAACCATAGCACTACCGCCCCCTATACGAAACGAAACTTAGAATTTTACCAGGTAAGCCCCACTGAGCTATGAAGCTCTTTTTCAGAAGCGACCTGGCCACAAATGATAGCTCAATAAAGTGGCTTATCACATGGAAATTTCTAGCAGCCAAATACTCTAAACGCGTGTTTATAAATTTGGAGGGAAAAAACGGAGGACCCGGAGAAAAACCCACGCAACCACGGGGGGAGTGACACGCAAACTCCAAATATACAGGCGTTGGGGTCGTGATCAAACCCACAACCTCCTGCATATCAGGCGAGTTAGTTAACATCTCACCACACACGTACTTGCACACAAGAGAGGGCATTTGGCAGTGGTGGCCAGCAATTTGTCTGGCCACATTGGTTTCCCCAACACCCGTGTTCACACGACACCAACTTATTCTGAGATGAATTTATAAGTTGTAGACACCATTTGCTAGGAATGCACACTTTACAAAAGTATTCACTCTCATTGTACTGCTAATTAGGCCGAGTGGTATGTGAGTACACCCCTTTCACTTTGCATTTAAATGTGTAATGAGTCTACCAGACGAAGATTGAGACGACACAACTCTTCTTTATTTTCCGCACGAGCTCACGCCGCGTGCGACCACTCCACTCCGAATCCCACCAGGAAGCTCCCCCGATCGCCCCGCCTCGTTCGGTGACGTCACCACTCTCTCCCTCGGCGTTCCCTCTCTCACGCCCTGCCTTCTCTTTACTTTCCTTTGTGATGTCATCTTTAACAGTAACCTGGGTTCCCGTGGGTATTTCTACCCCCGGATCACGTAAGTATTAGCACTACAAATGTATTGCAAAACAGCTATTATCTTACCAATTGGTTCATCATCATCATTAACTGCAGTCAATCCACTGCTGAATGAAGGCCTCCCGAAGCCGCTGCCAGCTCTCATGATCCTGCGATGTAATAATCTACCAAGAGCCTACACAAGAACTGATTTCATTGCTCCATCTCTGCAGGTCACGTGATCTCTGATGAGTTCCATTCCTTGGCCGACATTGCGTCACTATTGGTGACCATTAGCTGTCATCGCTGCTTGCGGCGTATTCTGTCCAACCCCACTTACAGTTTGAATGATGCCATTAACCTGAATATGTTCTCTAACATATGCAGTGACTTTGCACCGGACCCTACAGCCCAGTCAGGTGGCTCAGCGGTAGAGCGACCGGCTTGCGATCAGAATTTGCGAGTTTACATCCCGGTTGGCGGTTGACTTGGCCCATCGTCCTGTGGGGTCAATAAAACGAGCACCACTTTGTAGAGTGTGGAGTTACCAGCAGTGGCTCGGGGCTGTGAACGGGAGATGCCCCCCCACCCCGCAGCACTCCCCCCCCCACCCTGTTTCAACGCTCATCTGAGCAGCAGGAGATTGCATGGCGCGGACTCACCTCGGCACGTGCGTCCGTCCCTCTCGAGCAGGTAGCCGCGCTCGCAGCGGCACAGGAAGGAGCCAGGAGTGTTGAGGCATCGCTGGGCGCAAGGGCTGCTCTCTGTACACTCGTCTACATCTGTGGAAAACACAAAGCAAGGGATGGTAGTGGACGAGACGAAGAATCCCCCTACCCCCCCCCGCCCCGTGGACTTGACAGGCCTTTTGGGCACACAAAGACAAAAGATTCCCCCGTTTAGCCTCTAACAGATTGTTGGGGCAAGTGTTGTTAGCAAGCACCTCTGAAGGCTAACAATGCGCACGAGGAGGTGAGCGGCCAACATCACGCCTGGCCGCCTTTATCTCCCCAGTGGCGATGTTTACACACTGCAGAGGATGCTCATTTGAGGCTGAGTCGACCTAGGGGAGGCCCATGGCCGATTAACAGGTAATCGTCAACTGGTGTTGGCCATGAGCGGGAAGCGAACCCAGGTGGCTGGGTTCATAGTGCAGTGAAGCACTAACCGTTAAACTACTGCTCCCCCATCCACAAACTCACATACGCGTGGAAGAAGTGTAAATACGGGTCGTTTGTTTTACACAGATACCGAGCACAGGCTCAATGGACGAAAACGTGAATCAGCCAGCAGCAAACAGCACCAACAACGTTGTAAAAGGTACAGAGTGAAGACGCCTACTTGAATTGAGCAAGGATATTATCAGAGCTTGCGAAAAGAGAAGATGGAAATGAAATTCCCAAGAGAAGCGGCATATACTCACCATCTCCGGTTTCATCTTATATTGACACTGACACAATTTTCTGGAATGTATTTTTTTTTGTTTGCATCATTCTCCGGTTGTGCCGCTTGCGGTGTGCTCTACATTTGTATGTTTAATTAAACAAAAAATTGCTTTGGAAGAAGAGGAGCAGTTGGAGGGAAGATGCCGAAAGAGAAGTGTTGTGGCCTGCGGTGTGGTGGTTGAACACAGCGGCTGTAGACCAAGTCCTCAACATGGGCAGGAGGATCAAAGAGTGAAGTTCATGGGAACAGCGACCATGGTAATAGTAGCGAAGGAAGAGTGATAAGGAGGCGACTGACCGCCGACGAGCGAGTGACTGGAGTGATATTCTTGGTTCTTTTGGTAAAGTCACGTAAAATTTTTTTTTTAATTACAATTTAAAATAATAAAAGCAAAAAACCCACGACGTTTCGATCGCAACACAAGCGGTCTTCATCAGGCGGAGATAAAAGAGGGGGCAAGCCTCCAAATGTAGCTGCTTATAAGGGTTCCAAAGTGAGTGGGCGGCAGAAAGAGCTGTGCAAACAGACGTTTAATTTTTTTTATATTTACGTGACTTTACCGAAAGAACCAATAATATGAATTCCTGCAGTCATGAAAGTTAAGTCAAAATTTGACTGGAGTGAATCAGTGAGTGCTGGATCATCAATCACCCTGCCTGCTTCTTCAATTATGTCTGGTGCAGTGAGGTAGGGTGCTGCACCCCAGGCCAGTGCCGGATTAAGCTAGTGCGGGGCCTGTAGCATTTGTTATTAAGGGGCCCTAAATAAAACAACCACATAAATATTAAAAGACAGATTTTTTACTTGCATAGTAAAGTAATTGTATTTTTTCATTTGCTATACAGCCAGCTAATACGACAAATCGCTAACCTTAAACACCCAGTCGTTCATAAAAGTTGAAGGCGGTATAGTACTATGGTAATAACGCAAGTGCAGAATCACTGAACCGGAATTGATAGCTTGAAAGCATTTAGCACGGGGCCCTTGAAAGTGTGGGGCCCGTAGCACATGTAGCACACTTTTGCTACAAGTGTAATGCGAACAAGGATTGAGGGGGGGCAGAGTCTGGGTCACGTGGGGAGTGGGTGGAGTTAGGGTCACGTGGGGGAGAGGATTTAGGGAGAGAACCGGAAGGGGAAGGGGGAGTTGAGATGGAGTGAAATACGAGGAGGCCACGCTGGGCAAGACGGAGAGTGTGGCGCGGTCACCACGCGGTGGGAGACGTCGACACCGACAGCAATCGGTGTCAGACGAAGAGAGCTAACGGGGCAGTGAGAGGCTAGCTGTGAAAGGGGCAGCAGTGACGCTAGATAGCGGGGCAGCGGTGTGGCTGCAAGGATTGCCTGACGGGGCAGCAGGGAGACTGCATATTGGAGCAGCAGGGAGACTGCACAACGGAGCAGCCGAGGGCTGTGGAGAGGTCGTCGAGCGGGACGCGGGCCTGAGCAAGACGCCGTGGTACGGAGATTCTACGAACCCAATAAAGGACAACGGAGATCGACATCTGAGAGAGAGTCCTTTATTACATTGGTGTCAGAAGTGAAACGGCATGTCAAAACAGCTCAGGAAGAAGACCGTCCCTGCACCATCTTCGGCAACATCTTCCGACGACGACCTCCCTCCAGCGGTGGCGCTACCCGCCATCTTGCGCCCTCCGCCGCGGGAAGCCGCCATCTTGCACACGTTGCGGAGCGACGCCATCTTGTCGCTGCCGCGCGTGTCACCATCGGAGGAGGACGGAGGAACAAGAACCCGCAGCCGTCATTTAACAACGGTCAAAGAATTCTCAATCGGCGGCGATTGGAGCGCATTCGCCTGCCGTTTTCAAGCGGCCGTACGCTCCGCCATGTGGACGGACGCGGAGGCCCTGGAAGTCTTACCAACACTTCTCGACGACGACTCCGTCCGGTTCTTCCGCTCCATCAAGGCCGACAAGAAGAAGACGCTGCAGGGTGTCTTCGAGGAGATGGCGGATGCGTACGAGCCTCCGGACGACGCCCATCGGAGATTTGTTCAGCGCCAACGGGCGCCTGATGAATCGCCGGTGGCCTACAGAGGCGCAGTTCTGGAACTAGCGATGGCGGCATACCCCCAGACGGAGCCCGATTTGTTGGAGCCCCTCGTGTTGGGCAAGATGCTCGAATTATCTAGAGACCTTGGGATCCCCATGCCGGTGTGTAGCCATGATAAATTGACGTCCCGTGCTGTGGCTAAGTGCTTGGACACTCAATTTAATCTCCAACGCTGGAAGCAGGTGTCGGCTTGGACGGGGGGGCCCGTCGTTGAAGGCGGTGCTACGGGGTGGGATCCTACGAAGGCGATCTACGTTCCTGACGACAAGGGTCCGCAGGAGTTGACGGCCGCCTCCGCCCAGTGGCCTGCTCAGGGGGGGACGGGGTCGAGGTCTGCGCCGCCGGCGCGGGAGCGTCGGGACAGGGGGGGTGCCGCGCGTCGGAACGACGTGGAGTGCTTCCGCTGCAGCCGTAAGGGCCACTTCGCAAGGGACTGTTGGGCTCGCATCCCGGGGTCGCCCCAGCAGGAGGCCTCGACCACGGACGCCGCACGAAAAGACCCACCAGTACAGGCAAGTCGGTGCGCACCAGACACCCGGCAAGGCCTGTCACCTCATGCATCACCATCGCCGCGCGGTCCGTGTGTCGTTAACAACAACGTGCCTCCAGTTGACCCGGGTCGCTCGCTGACGCAATGGCGCAGATTGGCACGCAGGGTAGTTGCGGCCGCTACGGGGTCGTCCACGGTACCGGGTTCCATTCAGGGGGTCGAGGTGCGTATTTTGGTGGACTCCGGTGTGTCCGCGACCATTATTTCGGATGGAATTTTCCATCTTTTGGGCATTCCGCCAGGGAAAGTGCGAGCGGTTTATGATTCATGCATAGCGGCGAATGGGGGAAGTATGGGCATTGTGGGCCAGGTGGACGCCAACATATCCATTGGGGGGGGTGTCGGCTTCAGGGACCGTGTTGATCTCTAGGTCCCTCGCGGTGCCCTGTTTGTTGGGGACTGATTTCCTGGCAAAAATGCCCATTCAAATAAGGATTGATCAAAATTGCATTGAATTACCGGGGGGGCGTAAAATTTCGTTCCTACCATCGCCATGGGGCCGGTCTGCCCCTGTCTGCCAGGTGCAGGCGCTGTCCGAGGTATCTGTTGACATTCCACCTGGTTCGCAGATGCTTATCCCGTTGAGATATCGGAAGCCAGTACCTGGCGTTGAGGGAGCGGCGGGGGTTCTGTTATCGCCGTCCACGGCTATAACGGGCGGCTCGGCGCTGGTTGGGGCACAAACAATTGTCCGGCCGGGCCAGCCCCCGTTCTTACAGGTGCTAAATGGGAGTGCAGAGAATGTCAGTGTCCCGGCCAGAACGGTTGTGGCTCACGCCAAGACCGCGTTCACGACCCATGACAACCGGGTCTGCCGGGACATGGTAGGGGGGGTTTCGGGGCCAACGGGGCAGGATGACCGTTGGGTTGCCGAGTTATGCGGAGAGAATTCGTCCCTGACCAGAGAGTAACGGTCCGCGCTTCGCGCGCTGTTGCTAAGTTATTCCGACGTGTTCAGCTGGGATGATTTTGACTTGGGACGCACCTCCCTGCTTTCCCACCACATTGAGACGGGGGATGCCGCTCTGATTCGGTTGAACTCGCATCGGTTGAGCCCGACAAAGCGGGATCAGGTTCGCAGGGCAGTGGAGGACATGCTAGCCGCTGATATTATATCCCCGTCTAACAGTCCATGGGGCGCCGGTGGTCCTTGTGAAAAAGAAGGATGGGAAACTGCGATTTTGCGTCGATTTTCGGAAATTGAATAAGGTGTCCGTCGCAGACGCGTACCCACTTCCGCGTATGGATGATTCCCTCGATGCCTTGTCTGGGGCGAAGTTTTTTTCAACATTGGATCTCTCTTCGGGATTCTGGCAGCTTCCCCTTGACGAGTCTTCGAGGGAAAAGACGGCTTTTCGCACGCCGCAGGGACTGTTTCAGTTTAATTGCCTTCCGATGGGCTTGAATGCAGCTCCAGCCACTTTTCAGCGGTTGATGGAGCTGGTGTTAACGGGTCTGCAGTGGGAGACATGTTTGATTTATTTAGACGATGTCATCGTCTTTAGCCGCACATTTGACGAACATTTGCAGAGATTGGAGACGGTTTTTGCTAGGATGCGCTCCGCAAATTTAAAATTCAAACCGAAAAAGTGTCACCTACTGCAACGATCCATGCGTTATTTGGGACACATAGTCAGTGCGGACGGGGTGGCCATGGACCCGGAGAAGACGGCGTGCGTCCGTAACTGGCCAACCCCGGCCTCGGTTGGGGACGTACGTCGTTTCTTGGGGTTCGCCTCATACTATCGCAGGTTCGTCCTGAACTTTGCTATGATCGCTAGGCCCTTGCACCTCCTTACGGGTAAGGGTCAGAGGTTCAGTTGGGGTCCGCCGGAGGAAGCGGCGTTTAAGGGCCTACGCGATCGGTTGGCGACGGCGCCGACATTGGACTATCCGGATTTCGATAGACCGTTTATTCTGGATACGGACGCTAGTGACACTGGGATTGGGGCCGTTCTGTCACAGTCCAAAGGCGGCGTGGAGCGCATGGTAGCCTACGGTAGCCGTGTACTGTCCCCGGCAGAAACCCGCTACTGCGTCACTCGCCGCGAATTATTGGCTATTGTCCATTTTCTCCGCCAATATCGGCCGTATCTTTACGGCCGGTCATTTATTGTGTGCGCGGACCATGCGGCTCTGCAATATGCCCTGAGGGTTGACCAACCATCTGGCCAACTGGCACGATGGTTGGAGACCCTGCAGGAATTTTCATTCGACATACAATATCGGAAGGGGTCGCGTCACGCCAATGCGGACGCACTCTCCAGATTACCGCAGGGGTCCCCTTGCACTTGGGCGTCGGGTACGAATAGGTGTACGCCGGTCCAGCTACCCCCTCGGCCTGTCGTGTCAGCTGTCGAGATGCTTGGGGCTCCGGTGTGCCCAGGACCGGCCGATGGGGTTCTGAACCTGCCGCGCTCGGTATGGATTCGCGAACAAATGCTTGATGACTCGTTGGGGGTTATACGGAGTCGGGCTGCGAAGGGAGCGGGGAAATTGCTGTCCGGTGGTACGCCGGGGGCCGCTCTCCGGGATGGGTTGCTCATGTGGAGAGAGGGATTTCATGACCGCTGGCGTCTGGTGGTACCGTCGTCGCTACGGTACCAATTGATTTGGACTCTGCACGGCAACACTTTATTACATCTCGGGGTGCAGAAGACTTTGTTAACATTACAGCGTGACTACTTTTGGCACGGCATGATGACGGATGTCGTTGGACACATTCGGGCGTGTCCCGAGTGTGCCCGGCGGAGGCCGCCTAAAAACCCTTACGTGCCGCTGGTGCAGTCTATACAAGTGTCTCGAATCAACGAGTTGGTGGCGCTGGATATTTTGGGACCTTTCTCGCCATCCTATAGGGGTAATAAATATTTGCTGGTCGGGGTGGAATATCTTTCCCGCTGGCCGATGGCTTGGCCCTTACCCGACCAGTCGGCGGCGTCTATCACGGACGCCTTCCTATTTGGATATGTGATGGAAAAGGGGGCGCCGGAGAGGCTACTCACGGATCAGGGGCGAAATTTTTCTTCCAAATTGTTGGCGGAAGTGTGCGCTGCTCTGGGAACCAAGAAGGTTCGTACGTCTCCTTACCACCTGCAGACGGATGGCATGGTGGAACGCCTTAATCGGACGCTGTTGGCCATGCTATGTCACACGGTTGACGAGAAACAAGCTGATTGGGACTTGCATATACCTGGGGTACTCTCTGCGTATCGGATGATGCCTCATGCGTCCACTGGGTATTCTCCATTTTTTCTCATGTACGGCCGCGAGAATGTGCCGCCGGTGGAAGTACAGCTGAGTACGGGGGCGAAGGGTCCTGTTAAACCTCTCCCCGAATATATTCAGGACACGGTTCGATGCGTCGCCGAGGCACGGGAGGGGGCCCGGTTGGCTACTGCCAAGACTCAGGCGCAAAACGAGCGTTGCGCCCGACGCTCGACCGGAACATGCCCCTGGCGAGTGGGGGACATGGCATGGCTGCAGTGCCCGCAGGTGCGGCCGGGGACCTCCCCTAAGCTTCACAAACCACGGCAGGGGCCGGTTAAGCTTATTGAAGTCCCTAACCCGCAATCCGCACGGGTTTGTTTTGGATCGCGGCGCTGGTACGTTCATACGTCTAGGCTGAAGTCCTACGTGTCCCCGCGGATGGATGCGTCATCCCCTGATGTTGCCTTGCCGGTGTTTGTTGCGCCCGACGCACCTCTGCCCTTGCCTGTTGACTCTGCAAGCGCGCCTGTCGTGCCTTCTACAGAAAAACCAGCCATGACGCAGGCGGATGTGGCGAATCCTGCTCTGGGTGGGCCTACCACGGCGATGGGGCCACTTGGCCCCGCTGCCCTTCCAACCCCACCACAGACACGGTTGCCGGAGACCCCGGACTTCGGTCTCCCTGGGGGACGGGACCTTGGCGTTGATGGGCCTCCAACAGCTGTGGGCGGTTCTACTCCCGTCGATCTTAAGACCCCGTCGCGTTCTCGATCCGTGGGGGTACCGCCGCCCGTTCGGGACGGGCCGGCAACCCGCACGCATTCCAAATCCCTTTCCTTTCATTGATTGTTATTGTTCTTGTTATCGTTTTATACTCTCCGTTGTCCAGTGATGCCAGATGGTTCCAATATTGCTCACATTATGATGATATTGAAGGGGGACCACCGGCGGACGGGGGCCGCTGGGTGGTCACATGGTATAGAGGAGCTTTCGGGAGCCTTCTGGGGAAGGAGCTCGAGAGATCTAGAAGGTGGGCGGGGTGAGGGACGGAGCCAGCCCCAGCCCACGCCGATATAACGGGGCCCCGTGAGGGGCTCGGGGTTCTTTGGGTTGTTGGTGAAGAAGATCCACGTCGGGTTGAAGAAGCCTCTAGCCACGCGATCTGGGACCCAGCTCATGGTCCGGGCCGGGATAGCGGGACCGTGTCCAGTTCTGCCGTAGCGTGGTTAGATGGGCGTTCAACACCCAAGTGTAGGTTACGTTATGTTGTGTTGAGTTGATGTAATAAATAGTGTTGCTCCCAAGACAACGTCATCGACTCAGTTGGACTCACTACAGATGCATTACTTTTGGTAATTGGTGTCAATGATGCTACTTATGCTCCTGTTTGTGATCTTGAATGCTGATGCTGCTGCTTGCTTGAAATGTGGATGCACACACTCATGTTGTACATTTACAACAATACTCTCTTGACTGTCCCACGACTTTTTGTATTTGGCCGTATGATATTGTTTTATTTATTAATAAAAAATGATAAATTAATGTTCCTGTAAAATAAGAATCTTGGGGTGAGTGCTGGAGACACAGGGTGAGTGCTGGGTTGAGTGGAGGGATCTCTGTGTCTGATCATCCTCTCTCTCTGGTTACAGTGCAGGCCCTCGTGGACTGCGGAGTGTCAAGGTCTGCTCAAGCATCACGCCTGCCAGGGCGTCATGCTTCGCTTTGTGAGTCTCGGTGGGGGTAGGGGTGGCGTGGTGGTAGCGTTAGTGGGGTGGTGGTAGGATTCATGGAGTGGGGGTTTGGTTGGCCTGTGGGGTTAGGTTTTCAAAATATTTATCCCGGAGAAATCCGATGAGCTCTTTTTCGTAGGTGTCCCAGTTTAAAGTCAATCCCTCAATATTTACCGGTTGCTCGACGCAGTGGGAAAAAAAATCACTAGAATCGATGCACATGCAGGGATAGAATAGAGGCGTAGGCGCTGAGAAGAAGGAGAGGAGATCTTGTGAATAGGAACAGATGGGAATGAGGATTCTCCGCTGTTGACTTTTACACCAAAAAGTAGCGCAATTTCGGGGAGGGAGTGATCCCAGAGACCTGCAGCTTCACTCACACCGAGTGTCTCGTCCAGCATTACATCTACGTGCTCACACAGAGATTCGTGCGCATAGAGGAAGCTGGCGTGACTAGGCGTACATGGGCGTACGGCCAGGTGAGCGCTTGCATCAGCAGCCAGGAGCGTCTGTGCGCGTGTGGACCTCCCGTAGGTCGAGTCAGCCTCGAATGAGTATCTGGTGGGGGTAATTAAAAATCACCACTGGGGAGACAAAGGCGGCTGGGCGTGATGTTGCCCACCCACCCCCTCGTGTGCTGTGCCGGCCTTGGTAGGTGCTCGCTAACAGCACTGGGCCCAACAGTCTGTCCAAGCTATACGGGGGATCTTTGTCTTTGTGTAATAAACGACTGGACCACGATGTCTGGCTCAGTGTCCTTTATTCGGTTCGTGCTGTACACCCACACGGCTGTCTTTACTCTGTAGCTTCTCCACGGTGCTGACTCCAATGTCGGCCCGATCCACAACAGCAGCCCCGCTGCTGTTTCTCTCACACAGCTCCCCTTGGCTGTACTCGCTGCAACTCCTCTCTCTCTCCGCAGCTCTGACAGCCTCGTGCTGCCTCCCTCTCTCCCTCCGCAGCTCTGACAGCCTCGTGCTGTCTCTCTCTCTCTCTCCGCAGCTCCACCTGGCAGCCACACCGCTGCCTCTAACACGCAGCCCTTCTGGCTGTCTCCTCTGCAGCTGCACACCACTCCGCAGCTTCCTCTTGTCTTCAGGGTTGGCTCCCGATGGCCGTCGGTGCCCCCCCCTCTTCTCACTCGCCCGCGTGGCCTCACTCTTTTCCGCTCACACCCAGACTGACTTCCCCTTCCGGTTTACCCGCTTAAGGACCCGAACCTTCCACCCACGTCACATGACTCCACCCCCCGTGACGTCACATCCGGAAGGTCGCTTACGCCCGCATTACACCACCCTCCCCCGTAGAAAAATCCCAGCCGACCTCGGCTGACCAATAGCAAATCGTAATGCGGCGAACCGAGCTTCCCCCCCTAAAGGACACTAAGCATACAATGTAACAGCAAGAACAACAACAACAACGCAATTAACATCAACGAACGTACAAAAAGCATGCAATAAATACAACTGTAAGAAAAAAAATAACAACACAGCAACAATCAATGAAACGTAAGCGATTTAGAACGTGTGCGGGTCGCCGGCCCGTCCCGGACGGTCGGCGGCCCACTCGCAGAACGGGAACGCGATGAAAGTCGAGGAATGACAGGGGGTAATCCCCCTGTCGCAGCTGGAAGTCCACCGACGTCCCGTGTCCCTAAAGAGTTAGTCTTGGGCTTGTCCTGTGACCGTGCCCGCAGCTGGGTCGGAAGGGCTGCAGGGCTCGAAGGTCCCGCAGACCTGGCAGGCGTCCTCCGAGCAGGGCCCCTCGTCCCCCGCAATGTCACGGCCGGCCTGTCTGGAACAGGTACGACAGGCGCTCTAGCAAGATCAATGGACGCAGGCAGGGGAGAGTCAGCAGTAACAGACCCCGGCAAGGCAACATTGGGGGATGACGCATCATGTAAGGGAGCAACATATGGTTTCAAGCGCGACGTATGCACAACCCAGCGCCGAGACCCAATCTGGACGCGTGCTGACTGTGGGTTGGGAACCGCAATGAGGCGTACGGGAACATGCCAGGGTTTATGCAATTTCGGCGAGGTCCCCGGACGTACCTGTGGACAATGAAGCCAGGCTAGGTCCCCAACCTTCCAAGGGCACTCCCCCTCGGACCGTCGCGCATATCGCTCGTTCCGGGCCTGGGCTTTGGCCGTAGCCACGCGGGCATTCTCCCGCGCCTCCGTGACTCGGCGAACCGTGTCCTGAATGTATTCAGGAAGTGGTTTACGAGGTCCCTTCACCCCAGTTCCCAATTGCACATCCACCGGCGGCACGTTTTCCCGACCATACATAAGGTAAAACGGCGAATATCCTGTAGCCGCATGAGGCGTCATCCTGTACGCCGAAAGCACCCCGGGGATGTGCAGATCCCAATCTGATTGTTGTTCACTCACGGTATGGCAAAGCATGGCAGACAATGTCCTGTTCAGCCGTTCAACCATACCATCCGTCTGCGGATGGTATGGGGATGTCCGTACTTTCTTAGTCCCAAGGCCCGCGCAAACTTCCGCCAATAATTTAGAAGAGAAATTCCTGCCCTGGTCCGTGAGGAGTCTCTCAGGCGCCCCCTTATCCATAATATACCCAAACAAAAAGGCGTCGGTAATGGCCGCGGCCGACTGATCGGGCAACGGCCAGGCCATCGGCCAACGGGAGAGGTACTCAACCCCTACCAGCAAATATTTATTACCCCTCGCCGATGGTGGAAAAGGTCCCAATATGTCCAGTGCCACCAATTCATTGACTCGAGACACCTGAATCGACTGGAGAGGCGGCACGTAAGGATGTTTCGGCGGCTTACGTCGTGCACACGCAGGGCACGCGCGCACGTGCCCTACGACATCTGTCGCCATGCCGTGCCAAAAATAATGACGTTGCAACGTCAACAAGGTCTTCTGCACCCCTAAATGTAAGAGAGTGTCACAATGGAGGGTTCTAATCAACTCGAATCGCAAGGACGTTGGTACCACCAGGCGCCAACGTTCCTGGAACCCCTCCCGCCACATAAGCAGACCATCTCGGAGAGCGGTTTGCGGCCCCATAGCCGTACTCGGACTCCCATTGTCCCTAGCAGACCGCTTCCGCAAGGACACCAACGACTCATCCATCATCTGTTCCCGGATCCAGACAGACCGCGGCAGATTCAAAGCCCCGTCAGCCGGTCCCGGTTCCATCGGAGTGTCCGACTTCTCGACGGCCAACGTAAGCGGCTGAGGGGGGTTTGGAATCGGCGAACACCTATGCGTCCCCGACTCACATTTACAAGGGCCGCGCCGCGGTAATCTGGAAAGTGCGTCAGCGTTCGCATGGCGCACTCCCTTCCGATGTTGAATTTGGAAGGAAAATTTCTGTAGCGTGTCCAACCAACGTGCCAACTGTCCGGATGGCTGGTCAATTTTAAGGGCATATTGCAAGGCCGCATGATCCGTACGCACAATAAAAGAACGACCGTAGAGGTATGGTCGAAATTGCCGTAGGAAAAAAACAACCGCCAATAGTTCTCTGCGAGTGACACAGTAGCGGGTTTCCGCAGGAGACAAGACTCAGCTACCATACGCCACGACACGCTCTACACCCCCTTTAGACTGTGATAATACCGCCCCAATACCTGTGTCACTCGCGTCCGTATCAAAAATGAATGGGTGATCGAAATCGGGATAATCCAATGTTGGGGCAGTGGCCAATAGATCACGCAGACTCCGAAAGGCCGCCTCCTCCGGCTGTCCCCAAACAAACTTCCGTCCTTTACCCGTAAGGAGATGCAAGGGCCTCGCAATCGTCACAAAACCCGGCACAAATCTTCGGTAATATGAGGCAAATCCCAAAAACCGCCCAACATCCCCCACGGTGGCCGGAGTCGGCCAATCCCGGACGCACGCCGTCTTTTCAGGATCCGTGGACAATCCCTCAGCACTCACAATGTGGCCCAAATAGCGGACGGACCGTTGCAGTAGGTGACATTTCTTTGGTTTGAATTTCAATTTGGCAGAACGCATCCTCGTGAACACTGTCTCCAGCCGCGTCAAATGTTCATCAAATGTGCGGCTGAAGACAATAATATCGTCCAAATATATAAGACACGTCTCCCACTGCAACCCCGTCAAAACGAGCTCCATCAATCTTTGAAATGTAGCAGGGGCCGCATTCAATCCCATCGGGAGACAGTTGAACTGAAATAACCCCTGCGGCGTACGGAATGCGGTTTTCTCCCATGAGGACTCGTCAAGGGGAAGCTGCCAAAATCCCGAAGAGAGGTCCAGTGTGGAAAAGAACTTAGCCCCCGAGAATGCGTCGAGGGAGTCATCCATACGCGGCAGGGGGTACGCATCTGCCACCGATATCTTATTCAATTTGCGGAAATCAACACCAAATCGCAATTTGCCATCCTTCTTCTTAACCAAGACGACCGGAGCGCCCCATGGGCTGTTTGATGGCGATATAATGTCCGCAGCCGACATGTCTTCCACTGCCCCCCGTACGTGTTCTCGCTCCGCAGGACTCATCCGATGCGAATTTAATCGAATAGGGGCAGCATCGCCCGTCTCAATGTGATGGTAAAGCAACGAAGTGCGTCCCAAATCCAAATCATCGGAGCTGAACACATCGGAATATGTCAACAACAATTTACGCAGCGCACCACGTTGCTCCATGGACAGGGAAGAATTTCCGTCACATAAATCAGCAACCCAACGATCATCCGAACTCCTTGGCTCGGAAACCCCAGCAACAACTCCCCGGCTATGCGGACAATCATGGGTCGCAAACGCCGTAGTGGCATGTGCCACAACCGTACCGGCCGGGACACGGACGTTTTCTCCCCCCGCATTAAGCACCTGTAAAAACGGTAATTGATCCGGCCGGACGATGGTCTGTGCCCCCACTAACGCCAACCCGGTTGTTATCGTGGCGGACGGTGACAACAAGACCCCTACTGCTCCTAGCCGATCAGGCAGGGGCTTCCGATACCGCAAGGGTATAAGCATCTGTGTACCAGGTGGGATGTCCACAGATGCGACGGACAGCGCCTGCACTTGTACGGCCGAAGCAGGTCGCCCCCAGGGCGACGGCAGAAACGAGATTTGACGGCCCCCCGGCAGTTCAATACAATTCTCATTGATTTTGATCAAAATGGGCATCTTAGCCAAAAAATCGGTGCCTAACAAACAAGGAACCGCCAAAGATCTCGATATCAACACAACACCCGAGGCCGACACATCCCCAATAGATATCTTAGCATCCACCTGACCCACGATACCCATGCTACCCCCGTTCGCAGCGACGCACGACCCATAAACCGGACGCACAGCCCCCGGCGGGATGCCCAACAGATGGAAAATGACATCCGAAATAATAGTCGCAGACGCGCCGAAGTCGACCAAAATACGTACGTCCACCCCTTGTATAGACCCCGGTACAGTGGACGAGCCCGTAGCGGCCGCGACGACTCTCCGTGCCAACTTGCGCCACTGCGTGACCGAGCGACAAGGCCCCGTCGAAGGGCATGCTTTAACCACAACGTTAGGATGGCGCAACGACGGTGATGGGTGAGGTGTAAAGCCTTGCCGAGTGTCTGGTGCGTGCCGACATGCCTGTTTCGGAGGATCTTTAGCCGACTTGTCCGGTGCCGAGGCCTCCTGCTGCGGCGGAGCCGGGAAGCGGGCCCAGCAGTCTCTGGCGTAGTGGCCCCTACGCCCGCAGCGGAAACATTCGGCCTCGTTGCGCCGAAGCGCAGGCCTTGCCCCCTGACGGCCCCGTTCTGGTAGCGCCGCGCGCGGTCTCGGCCCGCCGCGTCCCGTCCATGGAGCGGAGGCGGCCGTCAGCTGTTGAGGGCCCCGGTCATCCGGAACATAGACAGCCTGCGCAGGGTTCCACCCCAGCGCATCCCCTTCTTTGACGGGCCCCCCCGTCCACGCCGTCACTTGTTTCCAGTGACGGAGGTTGAATTGCGCATCGAGACACTTAGCAGCCGTCCGGGAAGTTAGCTTCTCATGCCCACACACAGGCATGGGGATCCCTAGATCCCGAGACAGCTCCAACATTTTCCCTAATATGAGAGGCTCGAGCAGGTCCTGTGGCGTCTCAGGATAAGCTGCCATGGCCAGCTCCAGCACCGCACCCCTGAACGCCACGGGCGACTCCTCTGGTGCTCGTTGTCGTTGAGCGAATCGCCGATGCGCATCATCTGGTGGCTCATAAGCATCGGCCATTTCTTGAAAAACACCACGTAAAGTTGCCTTCTTATCGGTCGTTATGGAACGGAAGAATCGGACAGATTCGTCGTCCAGGAGAGTCGGCAACACCTCCAAAGCCTCCGCATCGGTCCATCTTGCTGTGCGTACCGCCGCCAAGAAGCGGCAGGCGAACGCGCTCCAGTCCCCACCGACGGAAAATTCTTTAACCGTGGTAAGGTGGCGACTCCGACTCCTCTTCCCGCCGTCTTCCAATGGTGGTGGTTGTGGTGGCAAATTCAAAATGGCGTCGGCCCGCGGCGTGGTCAAGATGGCGGTTTGGAGCCGCGGAGCGCGCAAAATGGCGGCCTCTTGCCGCGTGGGCAATGGCGGCGGCAGGACAGGCAACGTGGCGGCCCGCGGAGCACCAACTGCGTCCTCCATCGTCCCTGGCGCGACGAGATGGCATAGATGCGCCAGGACGTCCTTAAGTGCCTCCAGTTGTACCGCCATCGCTTGCCATCGTTGATCCGCGTCTGATGATGTCGACGGACCCGCCACCGCGCCAACATCCTCCACTCCCGTTCCCGTGGTCGCCTCAGCCGGGCTCTCCTCCACGACCCCAACAGGATCCGTGGTTGGAGGGAGTTCGTCGTCGTCGGACGAAGAAGCCGATGCAGGCGCCGGATTAACTTTCTTTCTCACTTGTTTCGACATGCCGTTGCACTTCCGACACCAGTGTAATAAACGACTGGACCACGATGTCTGGCTCAGTGTCCTTTATTCGGTTCGTGCTGTACACCCACACGGCTGTCTTTACTCTGTAGCTTCTCCACGGTGCTGACTCCAATGTTGGCCCGATCCACAACAGCAGCCCCGCTGCTGTTTCTCTCACACAGCCCCCCTTGGCTGTACTCGCTGCAACTCCTCTCTCTCTCCGCAGCTCTGACAGCCTCGTGCTGTCTCCCTCTCTCCCTCCGCAGCTCTGACAGCCTCGTGCTGTCTCTCTCTCTCTCTCCGCAGCTCCACCTGGCAGCCACACCGCTGCCTCTAACACGCAGCCCTTCTGGCTGTCTCCTCTGCAGCTGCACACCACTCCACAGCTTCCTCTTGTCTTCGGGGTTGGCTTCCGATGGCCGTCGGTGCCCCCCCCTCTTCTCACTCGCCCGCGTGGCCTCACTCTTTTCCGCTCACACCCAGACTGACTTCCCCTTCCGGTTTACCCGCTTAAGGACCCGAACCTTCCACCCACGTCACATGACTCCACCCCCCGTGACGTCACATCCGGAAGGTCGCTTACGCCCGCATTACATTTGTGTGGGTTAAGTTGTGGATAGGGCACTGGCTTCTTGCATGTCTACAATATGTTAAACTTGTATTTTATGTCGTCCAATTGTTTGGGTATTCATGTATCGGCGGTTATTGGCAAATACAATGGAAGGATGTTAACCAAGTTATGTTCATATTGTCTGCTTAACCATCGTGTTATTAATATTCTCCACAACGACGCGAATGACTAACCAAGTTATACATGGAGGAGATTTGGTGATGAGTGCCCACTTTTAGAAGCTGTTCAGACCCTGCTGCTTAACCTGGAGCCTGCAGCACGTGCAGGGGGTACATTTTCTTGGTTCTTTCGGTAAAGTCACGTAGAATGGAAATAATAAAATGATAAAAATAAAACATAATAAAATAATTCTCACGACGTTTCGGCCACAACGCAAGCAGCCGCCCTCAGGTGAAGAATAGGTCTGTCGAGAAGACAGAGTCTGAATGAAACAACCCCAGGCTTGGAGCGTCTATTTAAGCTGGGTTGGAGGGGGAAGAGCGCCTTGACAAAAAAAATTGCATATCAAGAGGAATTTTGCATATTTATGGGAAATGCAGATATGGGATTAGTAGTACTTGTGAAATGCGTAGGAGGTGGGCGGGGGGTTTAAAGTAATATTATGCCCATGCATTATGCAGGATTAGCAGCATCAAAGGGAGGGGATAGGGGTTACATTAATAAAGGGAAGGAATGTTAATAGTGTAATGTGAGGTTTTATCCGGGTCGTTGACGGATTACAACTCGTCACGACGATTGGCTCTGCCGGTCCTGGTTCATAGCCAATGGGGGGAAGCCTAGGGGCGTGGCCCTGACGTAATGGAAAGATGACAGCTGGTTGTAGAGAATTGGTTCTGCTGGCTTTAGCCACAGCCAATGGGGAGACGAGTCAGGGGCGTGGTCCCGGGAGCCTCTGGAATATTCCATAGAGGCTAACCAGGATTGGTGGAAACGTACCACGTGACCCGTGTATTAAATAGGGGTGGAGACGGACGACACGTGGTCAGAACGGAAACGAACAGAGGAAGGGGGCCACGCCGGAGCGGGGCTCCGGGTTGCCACGTGGCAGTGTGTCTCTCTCTCTATCTGTCCCTCTCACGCTGCCTGTCAGCAGCGTGAAGGAAAGCTGTAAATACAAGTTGAATAAAAGACGGATTCCAGAAGTCGCCTCAACGAGCTTTATTAGTATGTAGCTGCAGTAACTAAACCACCACGTAAACAACTAAAGTATAAACTACATAGTATCATCAGTATACTAAATATACTCTCCAATAAGCTGAGCTACTAACAGTAAGTAATATAATATGCTTCCAGCTAAACTCTATTCTCTAACATCACACGGGTCTACCCCGTACTATATACTGCCATAGACAAACCCAACATTAAATTATATACTGTATTACTATACACCACCCTATACATCAGGGGTCGGGGACCTTTTTGACTGGGAGAGCCATAAAAGCCAAATATTTCTAAATATATTTCATTGAGAGCCATATAGTATTTTTAACGTATAATAAATTAAATATGTCTTACTTTTAATGCGACTTCTGGTGCTGCATGGTTTTGCTGATGGCCTTGTAGTCTGGTTCATACGTGGTGAGGTTGAGCTTCATGCAGGCGTTGAGGCTTCCATCAGTTAAACGTGAGCGTAGGTTGGTCTTAATGTCCCTCATATGCGAGAATGACTGCTCACATGCATATGTAGAGCCAAACATGGTCAATACGGCAATACTCGCACGCTGCATTGTGTGGTATGTCACAGGAAGCTCGTTCCAAGTTTTAAGAATCAGCTGGTCTTCAGGTTGAAGATTTTTCATTTCTGTCCACTTGTGTTCCCTCGCCAGCTCTGCTCGCTGTCGCGCAAGACTTTCCAACTCTCGATTAAGTGACTTGAACTTACTCATCCACATGTCTGATGCCTTCAGGTCAGCAACTTCCAGCTCAAAGTCTCCGATAGAGACCCCGGGGATGCATGTCAGGTCGACTTTGTCCACTGCACACTCATGTGGATGAGTGATGAACTTGAAAAGACCAGTGCGTGCACGAAATTCTCCAAAACGTGCTTTGAATGACTGCAGGAGATTGGACGTAAAGCCAGCTAGCTGCTGGAGATCCAGATGTTGAGTGGAGTCACTTGCTAAGCATGCATCTCTAAATTGTCGCAGTCTTTCAAATTGCAGAAGACGACCTGTTTCAAAGTCCCTGAGAAAGACTTCCAGCTTGCTTTCAAATGCAAACACTGCTTGTTGAAGGGATGAGATTGTATTTCCAATACCTTGCATTTTCACATTGAGCTGGTTCAGATGGCCAGTTATGTCCACGAGATAGTGAAACTGCAGGAGCCAGTCAGTGTTGTCTAGTTCAGGATGCTTGACGCCTTTCATTTCAAGAAAAGTCAGGATTTCACTCAGGCAAGCTGCAAAACGGCTGAGCACCTTCCCCCTTGACAACCAACGCACGTTGCTGTGTACAAGCAGACCGGGATAATGATTCCCAACTTCTTCTAACAGAGCTTTAAACTGGCGATCATTTAAAGCTCGGGCAATAATAAAGTTGACCACTCGAATGACCAGCGACATCACCTCACCAAGCTCCTGGCCACACGTCTGAGCGCAAAGCGCCTCCTGGTGCAGGATGCAATGAAAACTTAGGATGGCTCTCTTTTCATGTTCACGGAGAAGCGCTATAAATCCTTTGTTCTTCCCCAACATACAGGGTGCACCATCAGTACAGACATATATAAGTTTATCCATCGGTAGTTTTTTTTTCTTTAGCAAACTCCATGAAAGACGTGAATAAATCCTCTCCTCTTGTTGTCCCTTTCATTGGCAAAACAGCCAAGCTTTCCTCACGCAGTGTGTCACCTGCAGCATACCTGGTAATTATACTGAACTGAGATAGATGGCTAACGTCTGTTGACTCATCTAACGCGAGAGAAAAGTATGTCCCGGCGTTTATGTCCTTAATTTGTGTTTCCTCGACTTGATTTGCCATCATGATGCTACGATCATGAACAGTTCTTGCTGACAGAGGCATGTCTTTGATTCGTTTGATATCTTGTCTTTATTTGGGAAGTCATCAAACAGTTCATTGGCCACATCAAGCATGAATGTTTTGGCATACTAGCCATCTGGGAATGGCTTTCTATTCCTTACTATTGCCAAAGCACCCGCAAAGCTAGTGGAATTCCCGTCACCTTGCTTGGTCCACACACGTAGTTGCTGCTGACTCGTCTGCACTCTCCGCTGTAGCTCTTCGCATGCCTTTTTCCTGCTGTCCCCCGCTGGATATTTCGATGCAAATGAAGCATGGTGCGTATCGAAGTGCCGCTTTATATTTGAACGTTTCATCGATGCAATTTTATCATTGCATATTAGACATACCGCAGATCCTGCTCTCTCCACAAATGCAAATTCCTCTGTCCACGCAGCCTGGAATGCACGGTAATCATCGTCTTTTTTTCTTTTCGCCATCTTTTCCGTTACAAGGGTTGAAGCGGATAAACTAGTTGGCTATCTGATCAAATGGATTTCTTCACCTTTACAATGACCCGTGACATGCTCGCGAGCCATTGGTTCCCGACCCGACCCACGGGTCACGGTTCCCGTGACCCGTGAAATTTATCTTCAAAACTAATTTCTGTTTACTTTAAAATGACACAGTATTATTAAGCAATATCACAAGTATTTTTAAATCAGTTCCAAACTGATTTTTATTATTATTATTATTTTTTCAACTCAAAATTGTCTGGGAGCCATATGCCGTCACCGGAAGAGCCATATATGGCTCGCGAGCCATAGGTTCCCGACCGCTGCTATACATGTTTACTTCTGGTGAGATTGGCATGTGGACGTATTGGCGGTACACCGGTGCAGCATAAGAGCACAGCGGTCCTCATAACTGACGATGTTGCTGTTGCCCCTTTGAGGGATTCTGCAGCTCACTCAAAGGTACGATGATTTGGCACCACCTAAATTTCGTATGCCACCTCGCCTATAAGTGGCTGTGGGGATTGCCCAGCAGATAGCCGTCTCTCCACATCGCTGAGGACCGTCCCTTACAACGGCCAGATGGTTGAAATGAGAGGGCCTAGTGAACTGGACGAAGTGGCGAAGATGGAGTCGTTGATCAGTTTTGGATATCAACCTTTGATAGCGAACGCAAGAAGAAGACTGATCTTGGGCAGGTCTGCTCGTGTTTCTGAGTTGGCGAGTGTGAATGTGTGCAGGTAGGCGTGGGTGTGTGGGGAGTAGTGTATCGGTAAGCACACTGCGCTATGAACCCGGCGACCTGAGTTCGACTCCCGCTCTCGGTCAACAACAATGACAATAATTTGAACCGATCCTGCGCCTCCCCTAGGTCGACTCAGCCTCAAACGAGTACCTGGTGCGGTACGTAAAAATATCGCCACTTGGGTGACAATGGCCGTCGGGCGTTGTGTTGGCCACCCAACCTCTCGTGCGCCGTGCCGGCCTTTGTAGGTGCTCGCTAACAGCACTTGGCCCAATAGTCTGTTGATGTTATATGGGGAATCTTTGTGGGTGTGGGTGTAAGTCTACGAACTGAGGGCTAGCCGGACTCACCAGCACAGTTGCGACCGCCCGCTGCCACCGAGTAACCTGCAGGACACTGGCACTCGAACGAACCAACCGTGTTGATGCAACGATGCTGGCAGGGTGACCGCAAACATTCGTCCACATCTGTATGGAAAAGAACAGAGGGAGGTGGAGATGAATGGTGTAAAGATTAATTAGATTTGGGTAATGACAAAGGAGTCAACCGACAGTGCGAATGGACTAGTAACCACGGGAGGTAATTACAGGGAAGTCAGCCTGCAATACGAATGGACTGGTGGCTGTGGGAATCATCAAGAATAGAAGAATGGCCAGGTGATGGAAGAGGACGGTAGAGTCTGCTGGTAGAGCGAGCGTCTAGAACCAGGGAGAAAGTTCGGGAATGGGGGCGTGGTCTTGGACCGTATATAAGGGAGATGGGCGGGAAACTCGGGGCTGTTGCAGTGGGATCTCCGCCTGTTCGAGTGTGAGCACGTGGCTCCTTAATAAAAGAAACCATCTCAAGACAAGTGCGTCTAAGTCGTCATTACACATGGGTTTAATTCATGACGAAGACTGTGAGGAAGAGTAGAGTGCACAAACAGAGAGATGAGATACAGTAATCCATCTCTCCCACTGATTCCAGCATTAGGCGTCTTCTCTGTGACGTATGAGTCACAAGGCATACCCTCCGAACACACGCATACGTGTGTTCGCTAGAAACCAGTCATGCAATTAAACACATTAAGTTTAAAACGTACAGCAAGACAAACAAAAACATAGCAAGAGCATTTTGAGGAAGGGAAAAGTCCGCAGTGAAAAAAAAAGCATTTAGGCTAAGGGTTGTTGTCCCCAGACACCGACGGCTACAGCAACTTGCACGGGGGGGGGGGGGTGATGTGGATATTACAGATGAGGAACAACACTCTCAAACTCCTAGACCAAGGGGTGGGCAATTTGCGGCTCCGGAGCCGTGTGCCGCTCTGTCTTCGGACTGCTTCGTGACCGTTATTTATTAAGGGACCCCCAACCGTCTCGTATTCATCACCACGTTGTGCGAGCTCTTAAAATATTGAAGGCTGGGTTTTTTTTTACCGAATTCGAATAAAAAGTTTGTCTCTTCTTGTTAGTTTGGTTGGCGACCATTGAGGGTGGATCAGGGTAACCATTATCGAGTCATTTTCGAACTTTTAGGATATGGACCATGACACCAGCACGCCATCGCCTATTCCATTTGAACGACGTTGGGAGATCTTTGAAGTTCACTGTGGAGCACTGGACTAACTAACGCGGCCCGGCGTACTTCGAACCGCGAACCCCCGCGACAAGCGTGGCGAGCGCGCCGGGCCAGGCCATGCTGTGCTTGGTGCCGGCGTGCGTGGTCTGTGCATGATTTTAAGATCCGCCATGGGAGCCACGAGCAACCGAGGGGTGCTGCGGAACACAACGCAAGAGGCTCACGCGTGTGCCCTGCTGTCATTAGCCGAGAGTCGCCCACCACGAGAGCTCGTTCCGCGAGGTGAGCAATGGTGGAGGGGGCTGCCGACGCGCCACTCACCCTGGCACGCGCCCCGGGCGCCCATGCGGAAGCCGGGAAGGCACTGGCAGCGGTAGCTCCCGGGAGTGTTGGCACACACGAGCGGGGGAGCGCAGCGGTGCGTGTCCACCTCGCACTCGTCCACGTCTGTGGGCGGAAGAGCGGGGCGGGAGAGCGGGAGGGAGAGCGGATGCGAGAGAAGTGTTATCGTTCATAGTAATGATGATAGTGATGATTTAAGCTGGGTTTTTGGGTAATTTATTAAGAAGCAAAATTCCATCAGATTATATTTGGTTCTGCCATTCGTTTGTCGAGATTCTAGCACTCAGAATTAAAATGTTGATTTGACACGTCACGCGTCGAGCGTTACCGCCTTTTAGCCGGGTGGGTGGGAAAGTGCTGCTCTCTCCTGTGTGGATCGTCGGTGACAAAGAGCTTTATAGCTCATCGGATACATACTGTATTCTGATTTTGGATCAAAGGTCCCTTTGCTGCGATATCGGAAGTGGTTCGCTAATTCATTGCCAACGGTTCACTCGGTTACGGTTGACCAACTGCAGATGTCAACACACGATGAGAAAACAAATTGCACTTGAGGGAATCTTTCCCACTGAGTCAATCAGCTGACACTGTACGCTACCCATCTCCCCTTGCCCTTCTAAGATGATCCGTGACTCTATAAACCCCAATTTTTCCTGAAGGTCAGTTAGCTAAAACGGTGAGATTCTCCATTCCTCTCAGTGACAGTATTAACAACCCGATGTGTTTAATTTACCGGTTATTGTGTGTATGTGTGCGAGTCAGGGTGTATGTACATGTGTGTACATGGGGAGTGGTGGCGTAGTGGTTAGAGCACTGCGCTACGAACCTCGTGACCTGCGTTCGATTTCTGCTCACGACCGATATTTAGTGATGATTATCTGAAAGGGTCCTGGGCCTCCCCTAGGTTGACTCAGCCTAAGATGAGTATGTACTTGGGGTGGCCGGGAGTGGTATTGACCACCCCACCCCCTCGTGTGCTGTTCCAATTTTCATTGGCGCGAGCTAACTTGCCCAAACAGCCTGTTCGAGACTATACAGGGGATCTTTGTATGTCAGTATATACAGAATGTGTTTGTCATTGTGCTGATGTAATTCTGTGATCCTCTGTATGTCTCTGTGGATTTAAAGGGTAATTTGTTTCCCAGCTGTGAAATCCACGCTTGTCAGATGGAAAGTCTGCATACGGAACCGCATTGGGCCAATTCTGGGCCAATGCAGCTCTCTTTACAGGAATCGGGTGGTAGGGGCTCAATGCATATGCTGTAAATCTGGTAAATGCTAATATTTTTGTTGAACATATTGCTTCCTGCCAAGGGTGTAAAATATGTACTTTGATTAATTTCGACAATATTGAAATAACATCAGCCACTGTAACCACACACACTACGTGCGCGCGCATTTCGGAGGCATAGCAGTGGGAGTTCCGCCAGCATGGACTCGCCTGCACCCCGACCCGCCTGCACCCCGAGTCGCCTGCACCCCAAGCCGCTTGCACCCCGACCCACCTGCACCCCGACCCACCTGCACCCCGACTGTACATGTGTGCGCTATTGCTTGTGTCCGTGCATATGTCTGCTTTCATACAGAGCTACCATATACACCTACACGCCCTAATGTATGGGCAATCTATGGTACGATACGAATTGGGACTTTGAACGGCACGTTCACGCACCTGTACCCCAAGAACATGTACCACAGGGGAGCAGCATTCGAGATGGAACGAAAATTAGGTCACAATCAGATTGAACTTAAAATCACTGAAGAGCCGCAATCATCACTGTAGCGCAGCGCGTCGACTTGTCACCATCTCTGTTAGTATGGCATCTCTACAACGCATGTATGTATTATGTTGAAATTCTTTCGCACCGGACGTAGCCAAGGTGCAGGGGAATAATGACAAACTAAACACACAAAGAGGTTCTAAAGAAATTCAAAGTGCACAGTTTCAGTGGCTTCCGAATATGGACTGCGGAGCTGCCCATCAAATGGCCGTCCCTCCACGATGTCGCTGATGGCGGCTCGACGGTGCAGTGAGAATGCCGATTTGAATCGGATGACTGAGCATCCACCTGTTGAATTCTCTTATAATTTCACATTCCGACGCCCGCAGCATGCAGAGAGGGAGGCGGGGGGGGGGGAGTGAGTCCCAGCTGGAGTGCGACGACCCAACGGAGGAGCCTGCGAGCCCCTCCACTCGCCCCGACCCATTCATCTCTTCACGTATCGACCTTTTGCCGTCTGTTGTCCACCCATGGTGATACCCCAACTGACTAATGCTTCCTTGCTTCCTGGACCTTCGCCCACGCCTCTGTGCACTGCCAACGATCCAGGTTCGCTTCCCGGCCACGTGCGTCTGTGACAAGTGGCCCGGGATTCACGCAATGTCGGCGCAGTCAACGTTCGAGCGTCCGATGGGATGCGCTAACCGGAGGGGACAAGGCGGACGAGCGTGGCTGCGCTCACGCCACCCACATCGCGTGGGTGCCCTGCTGGCTTTGATAATTATCTGTGAAGGATAAAAGGGATCTCTCTCCACGCTGTGTGTTTTGAGTGGCAGGGTGCGTTGCTTTGCGTGCACGCGCGCGCTGCTGTGGCCCCCGAGCGACAGAGGAATGTGGACGGATTTTCCACGCTGCGTCTCCCAACTCCGCAGCGCGGTAAGGGGGGTCGAGCGTGCATTAGGACATTTCGTGGCGCGGCACGCCACGCGATCGATGTTTATTTATACTGCCGCAGTTTTTATCCGCCTCTATTTATTTTGTGTAATTTTAACCGCCCTGCTAAAAGCGAGGGACGGGGACGGGGGGGGGGGCTTGTATGTGAGATGGGCGCCCACTTCACAAGGCCCGGTTTGTTCCCGAGGTCCAATACCAACTAGCGCCGCACGCCCCTGTCAACAGCCCGCAACTGCGGGGCGCCACTGCCGCCCCCAACCACCACCGCTCTGGGCACCGGCCCCTGTTGCTTGGTGGGACGGCGATGAAGACAAAGTTGCACGAAGCGCCAGCGCTCCCTGCCAACTCCCCAGCGCTCCCTGTACCAGCTCACTCAGCATCCTGCACTGAGCGTTAACAGAACCGCCGCATAGAGGCTGCCCAAACAGAATGAATGCAGTGATGTTCAGCAGATTCTGTGGAGGCGCCTCGTACAGTATACCAATATGAACTGCAGACAGCTGAGTCATATGTATGCTGAACTTCTTTCGCACCGCACATAGCCAACTGTGCTAATCGGAGGTGCGGGGGGAAGGACAACAAACTATGGATGTCTGTGTGAGTCTATGGGTCTCTATGTGAGTCTGTAGGTTTATGTGTGAATATTAACTGCTTTCGCACTACACGTAGCCAACCGTGCTAATCGGAGGTGCGTAAAAATGTGACCGAACCCATCATGTCAGTCAACAAGATGCAAATGTGTTGGCTAGAGGACTTTGGCTGGAGGCGTATAGGGGTGGGCGATCTTAGGCACTGAGGCCCGACATTGGACTCTTGAGAATCCGAGCTTTCCTAAGACAAAGTGAACAGCGGTATTGAGAAACGGGATGTTTTAGGATCGCAAATCCTGCAGGAAGAGTGGCAGCGGACTTCGTATGAGGCAGTACATCTGTAGGACTTGAGTTATAGCGCGCCACGCATTCTCTTCCACTGTTGCTATGCGAGCAAGCAGAGTACAGTGAGGTGTGTCTGAGGACACGGTTGTTGTTGTGGCATTAGGTGAGAGGGTTGTTAAGTGGTGAGACAGGTGTTCGGGGTAGCCGGGGGGACACAGGTCAGCGATTGGCTAAGAGGGTAATTGGTTATTAGCTGGCATCGCTCTGGCGGCAATAACAAGGTCACGTGAGACGGGGGGCCAGGGGGCGAGTAATAAGCGGGGGGTTGAGATAATTAATGGGGATTAATTGGTGTGGGGATATAAGCCACAGCGCGACGGAGAGAGGGTCGGCTTGTCTTGGTCGGCGTCTTGGATGGAGCTGCAGCGACGGTGCCTGGGGGAATCGCAGAGCAGGCGGTGACGGTAGTAGAGCAGAGATAGAGTGGGTTAGCGGCGACAGATGGAGTAGAGTATAGAGAGACAGTGATAGCGAGAAGGCAGTGTGTGAACAGGGGTAGCCATGCATCTGAAGGATGCAGTGTAGAATAGCAGGGGAGTCGACAGACCTAGAGAGAGAGAGAGACGCGGAGGAGACGCGGCACGGCGAGAGAGAGAGACGCGGAGCGACGTGGAGCGGAGTGAGGGCATGGAGAGATGCGGAGCGGTGGCGCTGCAAAGAGAGACGCGGAGCGGAGTGAGGCCGCGCCGAGACGCAGAGCGGTGGCGCGGCAGAGGTGGACTGTTGAGCGGAAAATAAAGAGAACAGAAAGACAGCCGAGTACGAGTCCTACACATCTGTAATGCGGTGGGGGGGGGGGGGAAATTAGAAGGAGGTGCATTGCTTTAGCAGGGCAGGTTGTCGATGGGCTATGGACATCACTTTGTGTGAGGGCCATGCTCTGAGTCGCGGCTCTAACTTGAGCCGCTCGGTTACTTTCAAAGATGTGTAGGGGTCTTACGGAGGGAATATGTGTCGAGCTGATATGTATGGGATCCAACGGGAAACTAGCACAGTGGGCGGGGCTACGTCAGTGCACGGGCAGGTGCCCTCTACGACGTCCGCGCGTCGGACGTTACGATCCCCCGGGGCCCCACCCCTCAGGTATAAAAGGGAAATGTATCGGGGGGCTAGGGGGAGTTGGGTTAGCTAAGAAGAGAAGACGGAAGACGTCCCAGATAGAGCCCTGGTCTCCCCCTGCTACGCCGTCCTTGTCAGGACCGCGCAGGCTCGAGTCAGTGGCGTGGTGCCAGAGCCAGAGCCAGGGTTGGTCTGGACTCTGAGTACCGGGCCCGACTGACCAGTGTCGGGCCAAGATAGCCTCCCCTAGTCCACGAGAGGAGGACTCTGAGGCAGGCTAGGTTTAGCCTAGAGGTGTGTCCTCAGATAGACGGGTGAGGGGGCCGATACCCCCTCAGTGTGTATGTCACAACGTGTGGTGTTAAATAAACAAGTGTGCCTCCAACTCCGGTGTGAACGAGTCATAAGAGTACTACAGATGCACCAGCGGCTCAGCCGTGGCTTGGCTCAGGCTCCGCTTGTGGACATCACGAGCGAGGGATGGCACCGCGCTCAGAGCCGGTTCAAATCAAGCGGAACTTTGAGCCGGCTCACTTGAGCCAGAGCCAAGCCTGAGCCGAACTGTGACTGAGAATACGCACCTCGACATAAAGAAATGGGCATTTGAGGGCAGCCACAGCAGCACTGTCCGTATTATTGTATGAATCCGAGAGCTGGATGCAAACCAAGCTGCTCCACAATAAGTTGTTGGCATTTGAGCACATATGTCTGAGAGATGGACACTGGCAATTCTGTGCCAAGACAGAATATTCAATAAAGACATCCGATATAAAATATGACTCCGTGGTGTTTAAGAAATGACAATCCAAAAATATGGCTGAGCTCAGTGGGACGTGTGAGCAGACAGGGACCGATTGGTGCCACGGACATTGGAGAGGTCTCCACGAGTCCAGCGACCAGAAGGCCTTAGACCAGATGGTGGGAGACTCTCAGTGCAAAGCTCGGGAGTTTTGGGGTCTGCTGTGCAGCAGCTGTGTGATCTGGCAGAGGGGAAAAAGCCTGAGCAGTGAAAGTGCATGACGGGTACCATTTGATGACTTCTGCTTTCATATCCTTATTTTTTTTTACGTCAGATTTCGTTTTTTTTTATTTGTTGTTGAACGTCGTGGTGCTTTGCCTGTAATACAACACTTTGGAAGCAGAGGTGGTGGATCGAGCATCTGCATGCAACATTTTTACTTTTAAGAAAATAAAGGGCTTTAAATTATCATGCCTACAGTGCAAAATGCACCACCCGTTGCCTAAAGACTGTTATATGGCACAAGACGAAAAAAATCACAAGTCCATTGATAACTTTCACAGCGAGCCGTGTAGTACTGTCACGAGTCAGGAAATTGCCATCTGAAGATGAACAGACATAACTAAATTCCACTGAAAGCCTTTTATCAACACGAGGTGGAAATACCATACGTACCCTGTAGAAAAAATGTGCGCATTACGTTAAAATCAAATAAATTTACTTTGAAAATGTCACGTAATATGCAGAATTAAGTTCCAAAATATCATTCAACCAGGTACTGATTCTGTTTTTTTTTGTAGTTGGTGGTGACTGGCTGGGATGACTACTCGCTACGCCCGATCACGTGTAGACCACGCCATTCATTGGGACAGCAGCAGCAACTCCGACTCTGACATTGCATCAGCCCCAGGGCCACCCTGGTCACCGGCCAACATGACACCTCCAGCAATTTTGAGTGAGAAAACGTGAGGACAACTTACCTATGCAGAATCCTTCGGACAACCTGTAGCCAAGTTGACAGCGAGAAGTGGGCGGGGGAAGTGGAGTTTCTGCTGGAATGTTCACGTCTGGAGGCTGCGGTCGATGCCCTTGGTCAGAGAAGTCGTTGTCCTGCTCAAAGTCTTGCCCAATAACATCGGGCCTACTGCCTCCTTGCCTAGCGTCACCTAATCTTGGTCTCCCTGGCCTTGGATCTACGATTATAGTCCCTCCAGGTCTAGGTCCATCCCGTCTAGGTTCACTTGGCCTTGGCACAGCGGTTCTCGGTACGCCTGGCCTCGGTTCTCCTTGCCGAGGTCCACCAGGCCTGGATCCACCAGGACTGGGCTCACCGTGTCTAGACCCGCCCGGCCTAGGTCCACCTGGTCGTGGTCCATCCAACCCCGATGTGGCTGGGCCTCGAGTGCCAATTTCAGTGTCCTGCCCAGTGCCCAGCTCAGGCCCACCCTGGCCTGGAAGCCCAGATTGAGGCCCGCTCAGGTCCGTGCCGCCGAGCTGCATGCCGCCGGGCTGCACACCACCCGTGATGACGAGCGCCGATCGCGGCAGGCACATGTAGCCCCCGAAGTGGTTGACGCACATCATGTCGCCGCGGCATGCATCTGGAATGCCGGTGCACTCGTCCACATCTGTAAGGAGCGAGCACACAGCGTGACGCAGGAGTGAACCAGCGCGCGTGGCTCCCTCGGGGATGGCTTTTGGGGCTGGCTCACGTGTGATTTCTGCCTCGTTGGAAAACAAATCAATGGGGCCATGTTGGGGGGAGGTTGAAATGGGGCGAGCTGAGTTGCAAAAAAAAAGCCGTGGGTTAACTCGTGAAAATATACACATGCACCCACATGGCCATCGCTAGAGATATGGCGTTTACATTGGTCGACGAACAAACACGAATGACTGCTTGGCATCTAAGGCACTGAAAAAATATTGATGTAAATAGTCGGGGCACGAATAACAAAAAGACTCGACACATTCGCCAATAACCTTGCAGGGGCATGGGACACGTTGGCAATTTGCGGCAACGTTTCCCTTGCGCCGTCGTTCAGACGGCGCAAGGGAAACGTGACGGAAGCAGGCCGTTGGAAAGCCCTCCCAACACATTTCTTGCATTTGGCGGAATGTTTAAGTCTGGTCTGAAGCCTTGCACATTTCCGCTTCCAGTCTGGTGACTCCGATTCCTCGCAAGGCCGTGCCGTCGTATGATTATAAATTGTTAAATTTTTGCCATTGGTTTTACTATTGGAGTTGTTTTATTTACTGATTGGAAACTTAACCCAGGATTTTATATAGTCGGTTGTATAAATGTAGCATGTGTTTTATGTTGAGTTTATTACTGTTGATATAGAATTAAGATAGAATTATTGAAGTTTACCGAACAATGTTTGCTACTTATTTTCAGTGATAAGTCAGCTTTGTTAAGCTTATTGAGTTGCGATGGCATTTAGACGTTGAAATGACATTGCATTGTGGGACACAGTTTGATATATATTACTTCTGTTCATTTATAGAAATTGCGAATGAGTTTCTTGTATTAGGCCACGACCTACCTTTACGGAATTGTGAAGGCGGATTCTATACAACCCGCACAAGCAGATACGCGAATGTGTGCACTCACATCCGCCGTTTGCCACTAAGGGGCGGTGACGTCACAAACAAGCACACACGTGAAGAGAGTGCACAAAAGCACACGGACACACACATGCACGCACAAAACAGATGCAGACAAAACGCATGCACATGGAAACACAACAAAGATCCCTCGTGTAGCCTGGGTAGGCTTTTGGGGCAGTGCAATTAGCAAGCACCTTTGAAGGCCAACATGGCGGACAAGGTGGCGATGTAGCCAGTGCCATTCCCCAGTCCCCTTTATTTCCCCAGTGCTGACATTTAACGTACAACAAACCAGGTACAGTACTAATTTAAGGCTGAGTCGACCTAGGGGAGTCCCAGGAACGGTTCAGGTATTTGTTACCGATGTTGGCCATGGCCGAAAATCGAACTCGGGGCACCGGGTTCTGTAACGCATGCAGTGCGATATCCACTGCACCACAAAACACACGCGCACATTGAAACCCGCAAGTAAGACATCTGAGCCAAGTTCAGACTCGGTACATATTCAGTGCCTATGGATTGATGCTGTTCTCTATGCACAGCGTTCAGCAACCTCGACAGTCTGCAAGATCGCAGTCTCGTGTTGAGTTTCATGGACAGGCTGATAACGAAACCAAGATGACTGATATAAAATCAAGTCACTTCTTTCTCACCGCATCATGTAGTTACCAGGCCCGTGTCACTTCAACACCGATGACAGTGCCATCTAATTCACCGACATCCGAGTACGTGTGTGCGCAAAACCTCTACACTGGCACTGTTATAACATTCACACAGCCCCGTGAAGTGTGATGTATGGCACCGGCTGGCGGAGAGGGGGGTACCTCTGCATTCACTCGTCGCGTCCTCCCACTCGTAGCCCTCGGAGCAGTCCTGTGCACGCGATGCACACGCGTAGAATTAGCGGTGTCCCACACGCGCACGCACAAAGCAAGAGCACCGCGTGCTGTACCCGTGCACACGCACGAGTGCTGCTCACAAGGCGAACGCTTCGCTCGGTAGATTGTGCGAATGGTATTTCCATTGACCTCACTGCAACGGACACACCAAAATGCAGTGTGGCGGGAACATTTTATAATTGTATTTTTGTTTAATGTAAACGAGTCTATTTACTTAGGAATACTGTTCGATAGTTATTGAAGGGGGTAGCCCGTTCTTCATTGAGCTAAGCGTTTTACTATGCTAAGGCCAGTTGAAAAACTGTTCATCAGGAAACATTGGCTGAAATCTAACTCAGGCCGCGTTGTGTAAAAGTGCAGTCTCCACCTCTTCTCCATTCTCTGACCATTCCATTCACGCGCTACACAGACGAGAAGAAGGGCCATTGCCTGAAACATCGCCTGCTTTATATTTGTTTTGGTTTCCCCTTCGAGGCCACGGTGTGACTGATGAGCGTGTCGAGCTTTCTGCCCTGTTAGACGCGAAGAGTCGGTGCTCATCCATGCTGGAGGCCCAGAGCCAGTGGAGGAAATTCCAAATTCCTCGGGTGGGGAGTCACTTTTCTCCGTAGAAACCCCCCCCCCCCCCCACAGGCGCAAACTGGCCGCTTGGACCCCCGACTGGGATTTGAACTTTGCAACGTTCCAGTTGGCGAGTTAAAAAAATCGCATTCTGCCACATCGATGATCGCTCGCCGAGCCTTCATCCCCAGCACGGCATCGTGAATAGGTGGGGGGGGGGGTGAACCACGGTCGATTACAAAACGTGACGCGTAACATCTCCCCGTGTGAATATCGTTTACAAGAATACAAGCCGTGGTATTCACGAGGCAACAACTGCACACCTCGCTACATTTACAACGATTCGTCACTGAGAATCATCATCAGCTATGTTCAATCCACTTCTGGATGAAGGCCTCCCCAAGCCGCCACCACTTCTCGCCATCTTACGATACAACAACGATCCACCTGCAGGTGAACTGATTCAATCGCTCCGTCTCCACGCTCAACGCCCTCTCCGGCGCGTTCCGTTCCTTCGCTGCCACTCCATCACTATTCTTGACCGTGATCCATCATCCCGCCTGAGCCATGGATGATGTCATGAACCTGCGTGTGCTCTCTAAATCCCCGTGTTCCACATCGCCTCTTGATGTAAGCCCACGGGTGCGATGCATCTACCCACGCTTCTCTGGGCCCCTTCCCTGTTTGCGATCTCTATTTTGTTGTGACTACGATTGTAATCCACACGTCGTGGCGGCGAGTTTCAGGAGTCGGGCAACAGCTGATGACGATCGATCAAAGGGTGGCGATGATAAATAACAATTGATAATCATGGCATCGTGTTCGCCTCTTCCGCCGTGTACCCAACTGAAACCGTGGGAATCCAGCAACGCCATGTGAATGCAAAGGTTACAATTACTGTAAACGGAAATTCTGCTGTGCGAGTTGATGTGCCAGGTCATCAACTCGCACTGCACGACCAGCGGACCCCTACCTGTGGTGATGCCACGCGCCCCCCTACCTGCGGTGCCACGCAGGCCTCCTACCTGCGGTGGTGCCTCGTGGCTTGGCTGAGAGACAGTGGAGCCCAGCAGCGCGCAGAGCGCGGCGAGCGCGGCGAGAGGGTGGAGCGCGGTGCCCATCTCGACTCGGGAGCTCGGGGAGTTGCGAGGCGCGGGACTCCGACCGGGACTCTGCTGCACCTCCTCCTCGCGGGACGACTGTGAACTGCGCCCTGCTCCCTGCTCCGCTCAGCAGACAGCAAGCAGCGCGTGGCGCGCCGGGAGGGCGACACGACCCTCCCCTCGCTACCTCCCATCGCACTGCACCATCCACTCACTCACTCCCCTCAATCCCGCACCCTTCTCTCTGCCACTCCTCTCACTCGACACCCTCCCTTTAGCCCTTTTCCCCTCCCTCCCCACAATCCTCCACTCTCTCTCCTCAATCATCTCACTCCACTCCCTCCCCTCACTCCTCTCACTCCGCACTCTCTCCTCACTCCACTCCCTCCCTCACTCCACTCCCTCTCCTCACTCATCTCACTCTCCTCACTCCACTCCTTCCCCTCACTCCTCTCACTCTCCTCACTCCACTCCCTCTCCTCACTCCACACCCTGCCCTTACCCCTTCCCTCACTCCACAACCTCCCCTCAGCTGTCACCTCACTGATCAACGCTAGCTCGTAAGCTGTCGCACAGTATCGTACTGCAGCAGGCACTCTCCTCAATCAACACGCGGAGACAGATAAGGAACGGCTCCAGTGCTTTTATTCCACACTCATCGCTCATCATCATCGTATCGGCAGGCAACGTGGAGCCGTGTGCTCGTGTCGTTACGGACTGCATCGTGACGCCCTCGTCCGCAGTAGCATTGAGGACCTGTAGAAACAGACTCTGCCTGATGACAGTGGAGGAGCATGTCGGCCTCCCACCAGGCCCAGACGACCGACCGCAGACCGCGTGGGCGAGATGAGGATGGGGGGCCTCGAAGGGAGCGCGGTACTGTATAACGGTACAAGCATTTGTGTGGCCGGAGGCATGTACGCGTCACAGACCACTACCGCCTACACCTCGCCGGTAGCGTCGGCATTCGCCGGACTCCGCAAGGGTGTGTGATCTTGTTGGGTGTTCCAAAGTGACTCTCCGGCGCATTCATTCGTAGAGGCGTCCAGAATAAGAAGTCAGTTCCCAAAAGGGGCACGGCACGCAGGAGGGTCGCAGAGACGTGGTCGGGCGCGTCTACTGTGATGTCAGCAAAAGAGATGCTGACCTTTACCCTGCCCCATGACCTTGATAAGTGCTTACCACTGGTGTTGAGGGAGCGAGTTGAAGAGCGAGTGGTCAATTAGTGCAGCGGATGTACCAGTGACATTTTAGTACGAGTCCCAAAGATCGGGCCTCACAATGAAGGCTGTGCCCAACGCCGCGGCCACCACCTGCCGCTGGAGCCTCTTCCACTGTGAGATAGCTCTGATCGAGTGGCCGGTTTGCGGGTCACTCGCCCGTGGGATGTCAGGCAGAATCGGTGGGGGTGGGCGGCAAGAGAGGACGGTGACCGGAAGATTGAAAGGCGGCCACGGAGCAACATGTGGCAATGGCGCGGCCAGTGGCAGTGGTGTAGGTGGCGGTTGCAGACTCGTGGCAGACGTGAAGGCGATGGGTGACCACCGGCCCACGGGCAACAACGGTGTTGCCAGCTACGGCGGTTCTGGCTACAAGGCAGTGGCGGAGGGGAGAGCAGGCGTGTATGGATTGGCGTCGCTGGCCTGCCTCAGCGACACCCGTTGGGACCCGACCCAGCTGGCCACACCAATGATAAACGACGGCCGCCTGATAGGACTAAGAAGCCTGCAGCCGGCCGTGGCTGTTGGGGATGGTAACCCCGGTGGACAAGGCCCCTGTGCTGTGTGTCTGGGAGCTCTTCCCATACTTCTCACAGGACGCTGGTCAGAACATCTGTAATGTGCATTGCCACTTCTTCTTTCGTATGTCTGATATTCATGTAGAGACAACAGCTGCAATTTCACATTCAGGTGGTCAAGCCAGACAACCCGGAGTGTATCACCATGATATCTCTTCGTATTTGTGGATCGGACATTGTGTTGTTATACGTTGCATGGTCTGTTCTGGATAACCACAGTCACACACTGGAGAGTTCCCATTGCCACTAGTGAGGTGCACGGCAGTGGAGGTGGCCCGGAGAGGGCACGGTGACCATTTTGACGGTCGCCGATCGGTGCATCACCACGTGTGCACATCGATTTGTTCAGTAACCCACGTGACCATCATTGAGGTGGTCCTCAACGATGGCAACGTAGTTGACCAGGCAGTCGACTACCACACCCTCCAGATTCACGTCATTCATGGTCAGGTATGTCTTCTGGGCCAAGAGGTGGAGGGCAACGGTGAAGGCCATGGGAGTCTCTTCCATGGCCATGGTCCGTCCCCAGAAGTGGCACCCTGTAACAACCCTTGTGGTGAATATCTCTGCCATGGCCTTGTATGCGTCGGCAAGAGTGGTCTACTGTCCCGCCGGGATGGAGTCGCAAGCCTCAAACGCGTCGTCCCCAAAGACGGTGGGGAAGTACAACAGGGTGGCGTCATCGCACGACCGTTGTTAAAAGACAGGCTGCCCGGTAGCAGCAGGTAAAGTGGTCCCAGTCCATCAGGGGTTCAGAACTTCTCGATCAGTCCTAGGTGGAGGCCTTGTTGGGTGGAGGCAGGGGCTGGTGAAGATGGCGGAGGGCGCATGGCGAGTTTCCGATTAGCGACATCTTGCGAAGAAAAAGTGGACTTGAGCAGCCACCCACGGGTGACGCCGCACAGTGTGGACTGGCCCATGAGGTGGTGGCGGTGACGCTCCAGCGGTGAAGTGTGGTCGAGCTTGTGGGTCATGAATGCCACTCCCCACGTGACCAGGAGGGGACGCCATTACACTGCTCCATAGGCCAGACACCTGCATGGCAATTCTGGCTGTCACCTGATGATGTTAGTTGTAATTACCGGTGAGACGTCGTACTCTAATTTTTAATGTTGTGGGTTTCTTCTTCTTCTGGGATCCCTCGTAGTCGAGTATGATTTCCCTCCAGCTGTCACTTGTCCATGACACCATGGGTCCGGAGATGGCTGAATCGGCCAATCCGTGACCTGCAGATCTTGGCACAGTGGGGGCATGGTTGGTCCATCCTGGAGCTCCCACTCGTTGTTGTGTCTGTCTCTGGTGTATGTCCTTTGTGGCATGCTCTTTTCATGGCTATCAACTCTCTTCGCTCGGCCTCCAAATGCTGAGTACCATTGTTTATTTTGGCCCTCCATGATGGTCTATAAAGAGCATAGATTTCCCAGTTGTTTGGATCTGTGTGGCATTGCTTGAGGTGCATTTTAAGGTTGTCATGGGAAAGTTTCTTTTGACCTCCGGGGGTACGTGATCCATTGCTGAGCTGGGAATAGAAGATTTGCGTAGGAAGCCTCGAGTCCTTCATCCTCACAAGGTGACCTGCCCATCTGAGTTGATACTTCATCATGATGGCCTCTATGCTGGATGAGTTGGATCGCTCCAGGACACTGATATTAGTTTGTCTTTCCTCCCAGGTGATGTTTACTATTTTCATGAGACAGTGTTGATGAAACATTTCGAGAGATTTTACGTGTTTACAATAAGTGGTCCAAGTTTCTGCACCATATAAGACGGTTGGAATGATCACAGCGTTATACACAGACACTTTGGTCTTGGTGATAATGTCGTGGTCTTCAAAGACCCTGTTCTTAAGTTTGCCAAAGGCAGCACTAGCTCGGGCAATCCGATGTTGGATTTCATAATCACTTAAGACATTGCTAGAGAGATGGCTGCCTAAGTATGGGAAACTGAGAACGTTTTCTAGTATTGCATTGTTGGTAATTACTGTAAGGGGGTGGTAGGTGTCCTCCCGGAGCTTGTTGAAAAATGATTTTTGTTTTGCTGGTATTTAATGTTAGACCCATCCTGCTGTTAGAATCTGTAAATATGTTGACAATAACCTGAAGGTCAGCTTCTGCGCAGTCACTGACTTGGGCATCCGCATATTGGAACTCAATAACGGATGTGATTGATGTTTTTGACGTGGCTCTGAAATGGTTGATGTTGAATATGTTCCCGTCTGTCCTATATGTAATATGTATGCCTCTGGGAAGTCTGTTCTCTGTCAGATGAAGCATTCCCGCCAGCAAGATGGAGAAAAGAGTTGGTGAAATTACGCAGACAGGACGTAACATTAGCGTAAGACTAAGATAACACCAAAGGAACATTAAATTATCCCAAACACAGCTGTCAGCAGTGGCAGAGTTGCCAACAAAGACATTCAATTGATTTTGATAACGTTGAAGTGTTATGCAGAACTAATAATTGCTAGCCAAGATTAGTTAGAGAATCAATTTAAATTGAGAAGAATTCTAATACTTTTAATCGCTGCGATAGCTATAGACTCAGCGCAGCCTGGAAGTGTATTATTAAGGAATACACAATACATTGCAATTCCTTACAGGTCAGTCATATGCTAAGTGGCCGATTCATCTTCTTGGTTCTTTCGGTAAAGTCACGTAGAAGGGAAGTAATAAAATAATAAAAATAAAACATAATTTTTATTATTTTATTACTTCCCTTCTACGTGACTTTACCGAAAGAACCAAGAAGATGAATCCCTGCAGTCACGAAAGCTTTAAATCGAAATTTAAGTGGCCGATTACTGATATATTACGTAATTGCATGCACCCCTACCCACACCTCCGCCTCTGACCTCAAATCCTGATGGGGTTCAACAATGATGACGTCATACTGCACTATTTAAGACCGGAAACAGGTGGATGGCTTCACTATTCTGGCAAATCGCCCGAAGATGCTGGATGTAATTTTCAGCAAAACATCGTACTCAAATTGTAAATGTTATGGATCCACTTTTCAACACACCGGTGGGCTAAATTAGTGAAATATTTGGCTTTTGTCAACGTCGGGTGGTGGAGGGTTGCACACATTCATAAATATCGCGATCTAACCCAAAAACCTTTATTTTGAACGCAGCCTTGCTTCACACCGGTCCTTACTTCGATTGGCTCTGAGATTTCACCATCAGAGAGGATGACAGCCTTCATACCATCATGCAACAGACGAAGGTCCTTAACATATTTTGTTGGGCAGCCATATCTCAGAAGGATTCTCCATAGTGCATCACGATTAACGGAATCAAAAGCTTTAGTCAAATCAAAGAAGGCCATGTACAATGGTAGTTGACGGGCTGAGAAGATCATGTCTGAGGTTCCCCTGCCAGGTCGATAGCCACTCTGCGATTCAGGAAGGATTTTTTCAGCAAGTGGTAGAAGTCTGTTTAGTAGGATTATTGCCAGTATTTTTCCAGCAGTGGCAAGAAGAGAGATTCCTCTGTAGTTGTCACAGTCTGACTTGTCACCTTTTTTGAAGACGGTGACAATGATGGCATCTTTCAGTTCGTTGGGAAGGTCTTCATCATTCCAGATCCTGCCCATGAGGGAGTACAGGTGTTCTAGTAGGGGTTGTCCTCCATGTTTGTAAATCTCAGCAGGAATCTGGTCTAATTCTAGATTTTGTAGGGGTGTTACGGAGGAGCTGTATGTGTAGGGGTGTTAGAGAGAGAGCCGTTATGCATGGCAGCTTATGGGAAACAAACACAGTGGGCGGGGCTACGTGAGTGCACGGGGGGGGGGGTGCTCTCAACGACGTCCGCACCAGGCAGCCCGGGGCCCCACCCCTCAGCGGGGGTGGAGTATAAAGGGGGATGTGTCAGAGGGCTCGGGGCAGAATGTTTAAGTAAACTCTTGAAGACCGAAGACTGCCTAGCTAGAGCCTTGGACTCCCCTGGGATGCCGCCCTTGTCAGGGCCGCGCAGGACCGAGCCAGCGGCGTGGTCCCGTGAACCAGAGCCAGGACTCTGGGACTCCGGGTACCGTAGCCCGACTGACCAGTGTCGGGCCAGACAGCCTCCCCTAGCCCAGTATTTGGAGGATTAGGAGGCAGGCTAGGGGTAGTTAGCCGTGTGTTCCCAGCTATCCGGGTGAGGGGGCCGATACCCCCTCCAGTACTGTATGTCCCCAGTGACTGTTGTGAAATAAATACGTGTGCCTCTACTCGGGTGTCCACGCGTCCTCAACGGTACTACATCTGGTGACAGAAGTGAACAACAACGAACATGGACACGCGCCGAACAGCTCGGGCCGGGGTGCAGGAGGCGGAGGACACCGCGGGAAGTGCGGTGCCAGAGACGGCTGATGGAGGCAACGAGCAGCCGGGGCCGAATGCATCCTTACCGGGGCATCGGGAGGAAGGGGAGTCGCCATCCGACGGACTTCGGCTGGCGCACGCGAGGCTGGCAGAGCTGCTGTATGCTGCTGCCGCCACACTCGAGAGCATCACTCGGCTGGGGGCTGCTGGACCGCCGCGGGGCGAGGACGGCCGACGACCGTTGCGCCTTCCCGCCATTTCTACTGACTACAACTTTGAATCTCCCGCCATCGCCGCAGCAGCTGCCGAGGGCGTGGCCAGCCTCAACCTGGGGTCCGACATCGGCCTCGCAGGGGCTGCCACGTCACCACCAACGGACGGAGCGTCACCATCAGCGCGACAGGCGATTCCATCTGTCGTTCGTGCCGACGCTCAGCCGAGTTGCGGGGACAGCAAAGCGCGGGCCTCCACGGCGATCGCTGCGCTACACCAAAGGCTGCCCCCGCTGAAAGAGTTTGTAGCTGAGGAGGGCGACTGGGGGGGGTTCCAGCGGCGCTTCCTCGCGCACCAAGAAATGGCGGGGTGGTCGGACGCCGAAGCCCTCTGCGCGCTGCCGGCGCTCCTCGACGGCGACGCCCTCGCCGCTCTTACGTCGGCACCGAGGGACAAGCGCTCCACTCTTCAGATGGCGCTGCAGTTGCTGGCTGGGGTCTACGGACCTTCGGCGGAATGCAGACAGCGATTTTACGATCGCCAGTGGGGTGCGTCGGGTTATTTTCCCTTCCTGTTGTTCTTCTCGTTGCGTTATTGTTGTAAAAATGAGGCACACGCTGGGGGATCGAGGGGTGAATAAACTTTTATTGTCAAGGTTGCAGCCGGGACGGCTGCGAGCTGTACAGGGGGGGGTGATGTAGGGGTGTTACGGAGGAGCTGTATGTGTAGGGGTGTTAGAGAGAGAGCCGTTATGCATGGCAGCTTATGGGAAACAAACACAGTGGGCGGGGCTACGTGAGTGCACGGGGGGGGGTGCTCTCAACAACGTCCGCACCAGGCAGCCCGGGGCCCCACCCCTCAGCGGGGGTGGAGTATAAAGGGGGATGTGTCAGAGGGCTCGGGGCAGAATGTTTAAGTAAACTCTTGAAGACCGAAGACTGCCTAGCTAGAGCCCTGGACTCCCCTGGGACGCCGCCCTTGTCAGGGGCGCGCAGGACCGAGCCAGCGGCGTGGTCCCGTGAACCAGAGCCAGGACTCTGGGACTCCGGGTACCGTAGCCCGACTGACCAGTGTCGGGCCAGACAGCCTCCCCTAGCCCAGTATTTGGAGGATTAGGAGGCAGGCTAGGGGTAGCTAGCCGTGTGTTCCCAGCTATCCGGGTGAGGGGGCCGATACCCCCTCCAGTACTGTATGTCCCCAGTGACTGTTGTGAAATAAATACGTGTGCCTCTACTCGGGTGTCAACGCGTCCTCAACGGTACTACAATTTGAAGCTTTCGTGACTGCAAGGATTCATATTCTTAGGTTTTTTCGGTAAAGTCACGTAGGTAAAAAAATTAAATTAATAAAAGTAAAATAAAACAAATACAAAAATAAAAAGCCTAACGACAAAAACCAACAGCATCATCACGAGTTCGACTTCCCTAATCGAACCAAGCAAACGTCCCTCTCTAAAACCATCGGCGGCAAGACCTCCCAGACTCTATGGTCTTCCCAAGACCCATCGTGTCGACGATAAACTCCCCTACTTACAAACTAGCCCGGTTTCTATCAGATACTCTGCTTCCCTTCACAGGCAAAACCTCTTCGGCAGTGCTCAACTCAACCCAATTAGTCTCTATGGTTAAGGACATGGTACTATCTCCTGATGACATCCTCGTCAGTTTTGATGTAGTATCTCTGTTTACGTCCCAGTACCGGACACCCTAACAATAATTGAGGACTTAGTCCAACATGGATTGAATTCTGATGTACCTGCGCTGGTTAGGCATTGCCTCACCAACACCGATTTTACCTGGAACGGTACCTTCTACAAACAGAATGAGGGTATCCCTATGGGCTCCCCCTTGTCACCAGTGATAGCCAACATGTTCATGGAAAAGTTTGAATCAGACGCCATCCAGACATCCACCCTGCGTCATTCCCTGTGGAAGAGGTATGTGGATGACACTTTCGTCATCTGGCCACATGGCCTCCCAGCATTGAACCACTTCTTTGACCACATCAATTCCAGACACCCATCCATCAGATTCACCATGGAAGTGGAGAAAGATGGTAAACTACCATTCTTGGATATTCTGTTTGAGAGGAGACCTGACGGATCCTTGGGACATTCTGTGTACAGGAAAGCCACCCACACAGATTCCAACTTGAAACCGGATTCCCACCACCACCCATCTCAAAAGAATTCTCTCATCAAAACGCTATACCACAGAGCCCATGGCATTTCTGACCAACACCACCTGGCCGGTGAATTAAGACATGTACATCGGGCCCTCAGGATGAACGGATACTCTGACCGCACAATCCGCCAAGCTGTTTCTCCCACCATACAGAAACAGCCACATGAAACTCCGACCAAAACTATCACGTTACCATACATAGCAGGCGTGACCAAAAAGATCTCCAAAATTCTAAACAAACATAAGATCCAAGTCCGATTCAGTACAGTGCATAAAATCCGTGATCTAATTCCATCTGTGAAGGATGTCGTTCCTGATTTACAGTATCCTGGAGTCTACAAACTGAGTTGCAGTTGTGGTGATTGCTACATTGGAGAAACGAAACGTCATGTTTCTGATCGTGTCCGCGAGCACAAGTCAGATCTGAAACACGGCAGAACTGATTCTTCGGCTGTTGCCGATCATTGCTACAACTCTGTGGGCTCTCATGAAATTGTTTTTTCCGAGACCAAGGTGCTCTGCAAACCTCCTGGCTACCATCAAAGGTTTGTACACGAAGCCATACAAATATATAAACACAGACATAATTTCAACCGTGATGAGGGTTACAAACTGAGTAATCATTGGAAAGATGTGATTAACCATGCAAAAAAGATGTAACTACACTTATTTGGACCAACTTATTTGACAGACAACTATTACAGGTTATTGATAGACAGCCAGTTTGTTGTTTTACCAGTTTTAGTTTTTACTTGCTTTCTTTTTTCACACTTGTGTTATGTATGGTAGGTGTTAGTTACAAACCGCACCTCTCCATAACAAAGGCTTAGTCCTTTGTTATGCAGTCTATTCTTAGTCTTAAGCCTCACCTTACCATATTAATAAAAAGTGTGCCGTTCCTGGCCCTTCCCCCCTCAACCATTATATATACGGGGTGGTATTTCTTGTGATCTCTCATTTACTTGATACAGCTGTCGTGGCTGTGACGGTTCCACCTGGAGACGGAGGCTTGTGTTGCTTCCGAAACGTCGTGATTTTTTATTTTTTTATTTGTTTTATTTTACTTTTATTAATTAAAATTTTTTACCTACGTGACTTTACCGAAAAAACCTAAGAATATGAATCTGGTCTAGCCCACAAGCTTTGTTCTCTTTCATCTGCTTGACAGCTTTAGCCACTTCAAGTACCGTTGGTTCTCCTGCTAAATCCTCAGTGGCAGAGTGTTGCGGAATCTCACTGAATATAGAAGCGTCTACAACAGCGTTGCAGTTGAAAAGAGTGCTGAAGTGTTTCTGCCAGCGGGAGATTATTGCATTTTTGTCTTTGAAGATTTATGTCCCATCCTTAAACTGAAGTTGTGCAACGCCCTGTTTTGATGGTCCAAATAAGACTTTGGTTGCTTTAAAAAATTAATGTGGGCTATTGGAATCTGCAAGATGTTGTATTTCTTCTGCTTTGTTTCTGAACCAGTTGTTCTTCAGTTCATGGATTTTAGTTTATACTTACGATTTGGCCTCCAATATGATTGTTTTTTATGTCTAGACTGTTTGTGTTGTTGCCAATAAGGCCTGTGGTTTCCTGGTCGTTGTCATCAAACCAGTCACAGTTTTTCCTTCTTGTGTAGCCAATGGTGTTTTCACACCTGGTTATAACTGCCGTCTTCAGTTGTGTCCAGTACTCATGAACATTTCTTGAAGACTGGCTAGTGCTGAGTCTTTGAACTAGTTGTTCTTTCAGTCGGGCCTGTACTGCTGGGTCTTTTAGCCTGGTTATTTTGAGTCTTTTCCTCTGTAGTTATGGTCGATTGATGTGTTTGTGGTTTAGTTTGAGAGTCATCACTGATCGAATTAGTCTGTGGTCAGTCCAGCAATCGTCTGCATTGATCATAGCACGAGTTATGTGGACGTCTGTGCTGTCAAGCTTCCTGACAATCACGTAGTCCAGTAAATGCCATTGGTGTGATCGAGGGTGGCACCAATAAGTCTTAAGGCTATTCTTCTGCCTGAATAGGGTGTTGGTGATTGTCAGGTCGTGCTCAGAACAGGTTGTAAGAAGAAGGTGACCATTGGACTTTCAAACTCCCTCTTTACCAATTACACCATTCCACATTTGATGGTCTCTCCCAACTCTAGCATTGAAGTCGCCGAGGAGAATCAGCTCGTCAGTTGTTGGTGTACTCTGAAGGATTTGGTTGAGATGGCTGTAGTAGGTCTCCTTAGTGTCTTCTTCAGAGTCCAGTGTTGGTGCATAGGTGCTGATGATGGTTGCATGTTGGTCTTTTGCGAGTTTCAGGCGTAGGGTCATAAAACGCTCATTGATACTAATTGGAAGCTCACTTAAGATGCTGATGAGCACGTTGTCTATTGCAAACCCTACACCATGCAGGCGTCGTTCATGCGCTGGTTTACCCTTCCAAAAGGTGTAGCCCCCACTTAGCTCGGTCAGTTGGCCTTCATCCGCCAGACGGGTTTCGCTGAGGGAGGTAAAATGGATATTAAATCGTCTCGGCTCGCGTGCCACAAGAGCTGTTCAGCGCTGTGGACGTTGCGAGTTTGGGTTGTCTGTGAGGGTCCTGACATTCCAGGATGCAATGTTTAGGTTATATTTATTTTTGTTTCGACCGCAATTGTTGATGCTCCCTCTGGTTGCGGTAAGCCAGACAGGATGTTGCTAGGCAGGCTGTGTTTAGGGCACCTTTTATAGCCCCTTCCCCATATGTGGGTTGAGCAGAGTGGATCCTCGTGGGCAGCTACAGCTGCCAGGATGCACTCCTGCCTAATCCGAGTGCATGGCGACCTTCTAATAGCTGCCGCCTTTGTGCTGTGTTGTGACTAGGAGCTTCTAGCTGCATAGGCCTGCCCCGCTCGCCACTTGCCAATCGCCCAAGGGCTTTGGGTGCGTAGTGTGGTGGTGCGATGGCACAGTTTCTCTGGAGGGTGCCAGTACGTGAATTAATTTACGTGTAGTGTCTGTTGCCCACCAGCTACCGCACGGGGCTTAACCAGGAACCAAGCCTGGGTCCAATGGCGAGGCAGGAAACCAAGACGATTGGAATGCTTGTTCTGAAGCACCAGACATTCAGCGGCTCCTCCGCCATATGCCGTTGGCCTTCTGGACCGTAGCTCATCCGCCTCACCGAGGTGGGCCGTTAGCCACTTGGTATCCACCTGGGATTTTGTCAGGGTTTACTCCCTTAGCCTAAGTGGCTAACCAGAGCCCCGTTAGCCAGCGCGTTTCCAGGTGAGTCCAGACAAGCCTTCTTGATTACCGAAGTGGCCCAGGTAGTCGAACCATCCACCATACATAGCCCTGTCTGGCAATCCTGTACTTTACCTGTTACCACTTTCCATGACGTGGGAATTTTTGTTGTGGGTTTACTCTCCAACAAACCGGTGAACTAGTAACTATTTGGCATATTTTGTTTACGTGACAACCCTTACTAATTGGTTGTGTCGGGTGGTGGTGGGTTTAACGATACATTTATATTTACACGATCGAACCCAAAAAAAACCTCTTGTGGCAATGTGTGTTGAGCAGGTCGTCCAGTAGGAGGCACTGTGCCGCTGTTGAAGCTGTTTTCTCCCAGCGTTTGCAGTTGTCCCGAGACTGTGTCACCAGGAGCAGCCAAGCGGTGGCGTCCGAGGCCACAGGACCCAGGCCGAGTGAGCCGAGCGAGCCGAGCAACTCTGCCGCCAGACCTAGCGATATAGTCCCCAAGCCTGGCGCGCCTGCATGCGACAGTATCACAGGCGGCCGCAGTGCGCAGAGCAGAGAGCAGCAGCGGCGGTGTGGAAAGATGCGGAGCAGCAGCGCGGGGGTGGTGAAAATGGCTGCGCAGGCAGTGGCGACGCGGCAGGGAGCGGCGAGGGCACCATCGCGGTCAGTGATAGTGCTGCGGGCAATGGCGAAGCGGCGGCTGGCTACCAGGAGCGGTTAGGGCATCGCGCATAGCAACGGCATGATGACAACGGGCAGGGGATGGAGCACTGTCGGTGGGCTGTCCCAGGGCAGACGCTGGGCACGAGGGAAAACAGCAGCGTGGCCGAAGCGGGCAACAAGACGGTGTGGTTGCCCATGATTCCAGCCATCAGCGTCGCAGCCTCGCAGGGGAGGGAGACGGGCGGTGGTCCACAAGCATCTGTATTCGGGTGGACTGAGCCAGGACCATCGCCGAGAGGTGATTGAGAGACTTTTTTAGAGCATCAGCAGGCAGCAATTTCAGCTTTGCTGGTGAGGAGGGCCCAGCTGAAGATACGACACGTCGTCATTGTTGCCACCAATGTAGTGGACAATCTCCTCACTAACATGCAGATACAGGGAAGGGTTCTAGCCTTTTTATTCCACACATAGCTCCCTCCTTTATCCACAACTCTCTTCCTCTTCATCCACAGCTCCCTCCCCATCACTCCTCCAAGGTCCACTCTTCTCCACGGCCTCCTCTCCAATTCCCTCTCCATCCCCTCATCCCTGTCTCCTGATTCCCAGCCACCAATTCTCTATCTTCACACCACGAATCATGTCTCCTCATCTCGAGGGATCAATCCTCTCTGTCATACTTCGGGGTTACTCCCGATTAACTGGGTGTATTGTCATCACCAATCTAATCCTATTCATCACCAATCATAGTCAATCTCCGGGGCTCGTTCAAATCGGCATGCTGGAAAAAAATGCGACATGCCTGATCTATGCTTTGTGTTACGGGATGATAATGGTAACTGTATGCCGTCAATGAGAACCGTCCTAGATGACTTTCCAAATAGCCAAAATAGGCTGCTGTATTGATCTATATCGGCCTTCAGATCTTACTGATCTGCTCTGCACCAAAACCGCATTGGAATCTGAGAACGGCTTTCTGGCCGAGTTACACCATGGCCATGGAGGAATCTGTTAGATAATCCCTCCATGTGCGGCCAACTATCATCGCTTCACTGGCCTCATCAAGGCGGATGCCAAGGCCAACATTGCTAGAGGTTTCAGAAAAGTCTTCACTCCCTGTTGGTCTCAAGAATGCGAACAACTCTTCCGGAAATTGAATGCTGATCAGGAGCAGGACACTGCCAAAGCCTTGCTTGAGTCCCTGAACGTGGCAAGAAGACAAAGGTGGTGTAAGACAGTGGCGGCGCTTGACTTTATAAAATACAGCTGCAAAGCCTGGGGCCTCTTGAGGATGCTGGGAGCAGCAGCCATGCCAGCCTACAAACCTCCACAAGTCAGCCCTGACAACATTGCCGGACAGCTAATCAGAAACTCGCGAGCGCCAATTAATAAAAACACAAGACAGCAAGTTTACAAAGAATTCTACCACACTCTTGACCGCTGCCAACAAACCTCTGCTTTTTCTGGTCCTTTCTCAATGGAGTAAGTAGATTCTACATTTGCCCTAGATTAAAAGCGATAAAGCCTGAGGCCTCGGTGATATTTACCCGGAATTTATCAATAACTTTGGACCATGAGTAAGAAAATAGCTATCCACTTTCCCCAATGATATCCACTCCTCAAGCGTGGTTCCACAGGAGTGGAAAGTGGTTAAGATCATAGCCATTCTTAAGCCTGGCAAGGACGCATCTGAAGCCAAACACTACCGCCCATCTCCCTCTTCAGCGTCTGCTACAAGCTAATGGAGCAGCTCCTGCTGCAAAGACTCAAGCCTACACTTGACAAAATAGTCCCTAAGGAACAAGCCAGGTTCTGAACCGGCCGAAATCGCTGAGACGAGGTGCAAGCTTTGACAAGTTACATTGAGGCCAGTTTCGAACGCCAGCTCCAAAACAGGAGCAGCATTCATCGACTTCTTCTCCAATATGATACCGTATGGTGGAAGAGTCTCCTGCTGAAGCTCGCAATAGTCGTGCCTTGCCGCCCGACTATCAGACTCATCACCGAAATGCTGAGTGACCAATGGTTCACTGTGCACCTTGGTGGGGTTGCCAGCAGCCCACGGAGATTGAATATTGGAATGCCACAGGGATATGTTGTTGCCCCAGTGCTGTTCAATATCTACACCAGCGACATTCCGGCGACATTTTCCTGTAAGTTCATGTACACGGACGACATCACACTGGCAACCCAAGCCTGGACAACAGAGGACACTGGAAAAGTTATCTACAAAGATCTCAAGACCTTAGATGCATACAGTGAGGTAAAAAAGTATTTGATCCCCTGCTGATTTTGTACATTTGCCCACTGACAAAGAAATGATCAGTCTATAATTTTAATAGTAGGTTTATTTGAACAGTGAGAGACAGAATAACAACAACAAATCCAGAAAAACGCATGCCAAAAATGTTATAAATTGATTTGCATTTTAATGAGGGAAATAAGTATTTGACCCCATCTCAATCAGAAAGATTTCTGGCTCCCAGGTGTCTTTTATGCAGGTAACGAGCTGAGATTAGGAGCACACTCTTAAAAGGAGTGTGTGATGCCGCCGCCACGAAGCCGCTCGGCGGGCGCCCCATCTACGACCTCGCCACCACCAAGCGACGGAGCTGGCCCCGCTTCCCCCTCACCTCACCTCATATAGACACCCGCACGCATTTCCCCCCCCCCCCCCATAGAGCTCCGAGGGGAGGTCACCTGGCTGACCGGTTTTCACCCGAGAAGCCCTTACCGGGATAATCTTCACGGTTTCCTGGGGCCAGGGAATTGGACGACCTCCCCCGACGCTAATTCGCACCGCGGTGCTGTGACCGGCATTAAGATTGCATGGTCACGGCGAGGGGCCACTCGGCCACCGCGGTTGAAACGCACCCCACACACACGCGTATCGACGGGGCAGGCAGAGGAGGAGCGAGACGACTAATTGGCATGACAAAGGCGCCGTGCACCGGCGCGGTCAGACCGACCACCCATTATTATGGAGGGGCATAAGAATAGGACTAATTTGAATACGCGCCGCGCATAAGCATTGTCATGGAGGAGCATAATTAGAATAAGCGCCACGCATAAAGCATTGTTATGGAGGAGCATAATTAGAATAAGCGCCGCGCATAAGTATTGTTATGGAGGAGGATGATTAGAATGCGCGCCGTGCGTAAGGGGCGGGGGGACGGGGGAGAGAGGATAAAAAGCGGATGTAGCAAGGTAGAGCCTCTCTTGCTCCGGAGTCAGGCCACGAGACGCTCTTCAGCCCAGCGACTCGGACGTCCGTGCGATGCATCGAGGTACGCAGTGGGGACAGGATCAGCGGAACGCCGTGGGCACCTAATCGTGAGTAAGTGGAAAGGGGGTATTGGGAAAGAGACTAGAGAGTCCAGAGCCGCCTAGATCATATCCCTCCGATAGATCGGGTACAAACCCAGGGACGATAACGTAGGCCTGCCACGCCGATCGATACTGACCCAACGGTAAAGCGCAGTCGCCGAGAATAAACAATTAATAACACAGCGCAGCCTCGAGTGGTCTTACGAGTGAGTGAAAGCGTGTGGTGTTGTGTGCAGGTGTGTGCGCTCGTAGCGTGGGGGGCAATCGGTGTGTCCGCAGGTACCCGCTCCATCTATCGCCGCAGGGACTCACGGTGTGAGGACAGCGTTGTTCGCCCTCCGACCCCTGACCCCGTTCAGAGCGTGTGCTTGGCAGAGAGACAACGCAGCGTTTACAGGTGAACGAGAGCGGGCGACGAGCTATGCCTCTCACGCGAGCACGCGGAGGGGCGGACCAGGGAAGGGAGCCGTCGGGCGATGAGCCCAGCGACGGCAGCAGCTGGTCCCAGAACAGCGAGGGGTCGGCAAACGACGGAACCCCTGCCGTCGGCGAGCAGCAAGGAGGGACCGCGGGGGCCAGCGGCCCCAACAAGTGCTCCTAATCTCAGCTTGTTACCTGTATAAAAGACACCTGTTCACAGAAGCAATCAATCAGATTCCAAACTCTCCACCATGGCCAAGACCAAAGAGCTCTCCAAGGATGTCAGGGACAAGATTGTAGACCTACACAAGGCTGGAATGGGCTACAAGACCATCGCCAAGCAGCTTGGTGAGAAGGTGACAAGAGTTGGTGCGATTATTCACAAATGGAAGAAACACAAAAGGACTGTCAATCTCCCTCGGCCTGGGGCTCCATGCAAGATCTCACCTCGTGGAGTTGCAATGATCATGAAAACGGTGAGGAATCAGCCCAGAACTACATGGGAGGATCTTGTCAATGATCTCAAGGCACCTGGGACCATAGTCACCAAGAAAACAGTTGGTAACACACTACGCCGTGAAGGACTGAAATCCTGCAGTGCCCGCAAGGTCCCCCTGCTCAAGAAAGCACATATACATACTCTTAGACTTTTTCGGTAAAGTCACATAGGTAAAAAATAAAATTAAGTATGAAAATAAAATTAAGTATGAGTATGAATCCTTGCAGTCACGAAAGCTTCAAATCTAGAATTAATACCCTCTACGGGGAGGAATTTCACCTATCTGTTAGAGTTTTTAACAGACAACGAGACAAGAAGTCACATCTTCTCGAGACGCTAGCCTTCCTCAAGAGATGCCGCGATAACAAGGTAATACCCATCACTTTCACACATATCTGCTGCTGTGTCCTCACCGAACTCTAAACAGATTTTATTTAAAGCTAGCCTATCACTAATCTCGAAGAGAATAAGGTTACTTCGATTTGAACTCGATAATTTGCACAAGACTCTCTTACAAACACATTTAATGTTAAAACAAAAAATGTACCCTTCTGATTGGAACCACGTTGACAACATAACTGCTGCTTCTGCTGACTCACTATCAGCCAAATGCAAAGCTAACCTGATTTCTAAATTCAACCTCCTATCTAAGAAGAAACCAGAGCCACACAGCACAAAGCTGGATGTCAACAAGACCGTTATTAATCAGAGTAACATCCCAATTTCTGACAATCTGAAAACGGTACTGGCCAAAGGACTAAATTTCGCTGTCACCCCTAAATATATACCAGTAGAGGATGTGATTTCTCAGGTTGATGTAGCCCTCAGAGGCATAGGACACATCCATGCGGATGTAGCAAGAGCTGAAATAGCCACTATTCTTAAGAATGCTAAGAAACCCACTAGCAACATTAGCAAAAAACGAACGCTCTGAACTCGCGAACCTAAAAAAGAGAGATGATATAGTCATCCTCTCGGCAGACAAGGGCAATTCCACGGTCATCATGGATAAAGAATTATACAACAACAAAATCCTGGACCTACTTAATGATGGGAGTTACTCCAAAATTAAAAGCGAACCTACTAACAGCCTAACGACAAAAACTAACAAGATCATCACGAGTTCGACTTCCCTAATCGAACCAACCAAATGTCCCTCTCTAAAACCCTCGGCTGCAATACCTCCCAGACTCTATGGTCTTCCCAAGATCCATAAAGAAGGCACCCCACTATGACCCATCGTGTCGACGATCAACTCTCCTACCTACAAACTAGCCCGTTTTCTATCAGATACTCTGGTTCCCTTCACAGGCAAGACCTCTTCGGCAGTACTCAACTCAACCCAATTGGTCTCTATGGTCAAGGACATGGTACTATCTCCTGACGATATCCTCGTCAGTTTTGATATAGTATCTCTGTTTACCAAAGTCCCAGTGCCTGACACCCTAACAATAATTGAGGACTTGGTCCAACATGGATTGAATTCGGATGTACCTGCGCTGGTTAGGCATTGCCTCACCAACACTTATTTTACCTGGAATGGCACCTTCTACAAACAGAATGAGGGTACCCCTATGGGCTCCCCCTTGTCACCAGTGATAGCCAATGTGTTAATGGAAAAGTTTGAATCAGACGCCATCCAGACGTCCACCCTACGTCCTTCCCTGTGGAAGAGGTATATGCATGACACTTTCGTCATTTGGCCACATGGCCTCCCAGCATTGAACCACTTCTTGGACCACATCAATTCCAGACACCCATCCATCAAATTCACCATGGAAGCGGAGAAAGATAGCAAACTACCATTGTTAGATGTTCTGTTTGAGAGGAGACTTGATGGATCCTTGGGACATTATGTCTACAGGAAAACCACCCACACAGATTCCTACTTAAAACCTGATTCCCACCACCACCCAGCTCAAAAGAATTATCTCATCAAAACACTATACCACAGAGCTCATGGCATATCTGACCAACACCACCTGGCCAGTGAATTAAAACATGTACATCGGGCCCAAAAGATGAACGGATACTCTGACCGCACTATTCGCCAAGCTGTTTCTCCCACCATACAGAAACAGCCACTTGAAACTCCCATCAAAACTATCACGTTGCCATACATAGCAGGCGTGACCAAAAAGATCTCCAAAATTCTAAACAAACTTAAGATCCAAGTCCGATTCAGTACAGTACATACAATCCGTCATCTAATCCCATCTGTTAAAGATGGCATTCCTGACTTACAATACCCTGGAGTCTATAAATTGAGTTGCATCTGTGGTGATTGTTACATTGGAGAAACGAAACGTCATGTCTCCTATTGTGTCCGCGAGCACAAGTCAGATCTGAAACATGGCAAAATTGAGTCTTCTGCCGTTGCCGATCATTGCTACAATGCTGTGGGCTCTCATGATATTGTCTTTTCTGACACCAAGGTACTCTGCAAACCTTCTGGCTACCATCAAAGGTTTGTATACGTGATGATGGGTACAAACTGAGTAATCATTGGAAAGATGTTATTAACCATGTAAAAAAGATTTAAATACACATATTTGTACCATCTTATTTGACAGGTACTTTTCTACTTTGCCGAGTGTTGACATCCCTAGCGTTTAACAGTACTTCTTTTTTTGTATTTGGATTCTCAACCAACACCTGTTTAGGTCGAGGTACACCGATTATTCTCTTGCACAGGACGACGTTCGCCAATTTCTCTTGTAGCCCTGCCCACCACCCTCACGTTCCATTCCCTGGTTACCACATTCAGATAAGCCCCTCCCCCCTTAACTTGTATTTAAGGGCTTGTCTCTTGGAATTTAGCCTCACTTGATGCAGTAAATTTAGCTGTGACGGTCCCACCTGATGACGGAGACTTGTGTTGCCTCCGAAACGTCGTGATTTATGATTTTATTTCTATTATTCTATTAATTAAATTTTTACTTTTTTACCTACGTGACTTTACCGAAAAAGCCTAAGAGTATGAATCCTTGCAGTCACGAAAGCTTCAAATCTAGAAGCACATATACATGCCCGTCTGAAGTTTACCAATGAACAACTGAATGATTCAGAGGACAACTGGGTGAAAGTGTTGTGGTCAGATGAGACCAAAATGGAGCTCTTTGGCATCAACTCAACTCGCCGTGTTTGGAGGAGGAGGAATGCTGCTTATGACCCCAAGAACACCATCCCCACCGTCAAACATGGAGGTGGAAACATGCTTTGGGGGTGTTTTTCTGCTAAGGGGACAGGTCAACTTCACCGCATCAAAGGGACGATGGACGGGGCCATGTACAGTACCATCAAATCTTGGGTGAGAACCTCCTTCCCTCAGCCAGGGCATTGAAAATGGGTCGTGGATGGGTATTCCAGCATGACAATGACCCAAAACACACGGCCAAGGCAACAAAGGAGTGGCTCAAGAAGAAGCACATTAAGGTCCTGGAGTGGCCTAGCCAGTCTCCAGACCTTAATCTCATAGAAAATCTGTGGAGGGAGCTGAAGGTTCGAATTGCCAAACGTCAGCCTCGAAACCTTAATGACTTGGAGAAGATCTGCAAAGAGGAGTGGGACAAAATCCCTCCTGAGATGTGTGCAAACCTGGTGGCCAACTACAAGAAACATCTGACCTCTGTGATTGCCAACAAGGGTTTTGCCACCAAGTACTAAGTTATGTTTTGCAGAGGGGTCAAATACTTATTTCCCTCATAAAAATGCAAATCAATTTATAACATACTAGCAGAAGTACCCGGCGTTGCCCGGGTGAAAAATATATTTCTTAATAACCTTACATATATATGTAATAAAAGACTCGGACGCTTCTCTCTGTCCTGTGTCCTTTATTTGGGTTTGATCTCTTTTCCCTCACGGTACTCCCCTATATACTCTTCACTCTGCAGCCCCAGGCTGCTGTCGCTCACGTAGCCCAAACTCCCTCCTAGCAGCCCCGCTGCTGTCACCTCGTGCAGACCCCTGCTGCCCGACTCCTCCCTTGCAGACCCGCTGCTCTCTGCAGCCTCCTCGCTGCTCCTCCTGCCCCGGGGTCGGTCACCGTTGGCCGACGGTGCCGATCCTCGTGGCTCGGGTGTGTGGCGACCTCGCCACTCTCTCCTCACCCTTCGCCCTGCGTGGCCTCTCACTTTCCCAGTCCCCGATCACTCCCGACTGCTTCCGGTTACCCCCCTTATAGACCCTTACCCTCTCCCCCACGTGACGTAACTCCTCCCCCCATGACGTCACTTCCGGGAGGTCGTTTACGCCCGCATTACACCACCCTCCCCCGTAGAGAAAATCCAGCCGACCTCGGCTGAACACAACTCCAATAAGCAATGCGAGCGAACACGACCGAATACGAAAAAGGACACAGAACACACGATAATATACAGAAAGAACAAGAACACAGCACAATAATGAACGAAATGTGAGGGATTTCGAGCGGGTGCGGGTCGCCGGGCCGTCCCGGACGGTCGGTGGCCCTCCCGCCAAGCGGGAACGTGGCAGGGTTTTAAGAGCGACAGGCTGAAGTTCGTCTGTCGCTATTGGAGGCCTGGCAACGTCCCGGTCCCCTATTTTCGAAGGCGCAGCATCAGAGGCGTCCCGCGATCGTGTCCGCGGCGGGGTAGGAAGGGCTGCGGGCCTCAAAGGTTCCGCAGCCGTGGTAGGCGCACCCCGAGCTGGGTCTGCTTTCCCCTGCCGCGTCACGGCCGGCTCGTCTGTGAAAGGCACGACAGGCGCTCTAGCAAAGTCAGCAGGCACAGGCAAGGGCGAGTCGGCAGCAACAGACCCCGGCAAGGCAACCTCAGGAGATGACGCATCCGGTCGAGGGGCCACGTATGGTTTCAACCGAGATGTATGGACGAACCAACGCCGAGAACCAAACCGAACACGCGCCGACTGTGGGTTGGGAACCTCGATGAGGCGAACCGGCCCTTGCCATGGCTTATGTAATTTAGGAGAGGTACCCGGCCGCACCTGTGGACAATGGAGCCAGGCCAGGTCCCCCGTTTTCCAAGGGCATTCCCCTTTTGAACGTCGCGCACACCGCTCGTTCCGAGCCTGGGCTTTGGCCGTAGCCATGCGAGCCTCCACCCGCGCCTCAGTGACTCGGCGAACGGTGTCCTGAATATAATCAGGAAGAGGCTTGACAGGTCCCCTCGCCTCGGTTCCCAACTGTTCATTAATCGGCGGTACGTTTTCACGACCGAACATTAGAAAAAACGGCGAATATCCCGTAGCCGCATGCGGCGTCATCCGGTACGCTGAAAGCACCCCAGGGATATGCAAATCCCAATCCGATTGTTTTTCACTAACCGTATGGCACAACATGGCGGACAGGGTCCGATTAAGCCGTTCCACCATACCATCCGTTTGTGGGTGGTAGGGAGATGTCCGTATTTTTTTTGTACCCAGCGCCGCACACACCTCCCCCAACAATTTCGAGGAAAAATTCCGGCCTTGGTCTGTAAGGAGCCTCTCCGGCGCCCCTTTGTCCATAACATACCCAAAAAGAAAGGCGTCTGTGATAGACGCCGCTGACTGGTCAGGCAAAGGCCAGGCCACCGGCCAGCGGGAGAGGTACTCCACCCCTACCAGCAAATATTTATTTCCCCTAGCGGATGGCGGAAAGGGTCCCAAAATATCTAACGCCACCAACTCATTAACTCGAGACACCTGGATGGATTGTATCGGCGGCACATATGGATGTTTAGGTGGCTTACGGCGGGCACAATCGGGACACGCGCGAACGTGCCCGACGACATCCGTCGTCATGCCGTGCCAATAGTAGTCTCACTGCAGCGTGAATAGCGTCTTCTGCACCCCCAGATGTAAAAGCGTGTCACAATGCAGAGTCCTAATCAATTCGTACCGCAATGATGCCGGTACAACCAGACGCCAGCGTTCCTGCATCCCTTCCCTCCACATCAGCAAGCCATCACGGAGAGCGGTTTCCGGCACGCCGCCCGCACAGAGTCGCCCACTTCCCTTGACAGGCCGCTTACGTAACGTTACCAAGGAATCATCCAACATCTGTTCCCGAAACCTCGGGAGATGTAGAATGCCATCAGCCGGTCCCCCATCAGCCGACCCCGCATCAGCCGGCCCCGGCTCAAGCGGAGCTTCCGGCACTTCGACTGCCAGCGCGACAGGCGGAGGGGGGTGCTGAATCGGGCCACACCTATGCGTCCCCGACGCACACGCGCAAGGGGATCGCTGCGGCAGCCTGGAAAGTGCGTCCGCATTAGCGTGACGCACTCCCTTCCGATGGTGAATTTGGAAGGAAAATTCTTGCAGCGTGTCCAACCATCGCGCCAGCTGGCCGGATGGTTGGTCCATTTTAAGAGCATACTGCAAGGCCGCATGATCCGTGCGAACAATAAACGAACGACCGTACAGATACGGTCGAAATTGGCGGAGAAAAAAAACAATAGCCAAATGTTCCCTGCGAGTGACACAGTAGCGGGTTTCAGCGGGAGACAAAACCCGGCTACCATACGCGACCACGCGTTCTACACCACCTTTGCACTGAGATAACACCGCCCCAATACCCGTGTCACTCGCGTCCGTATCCAGAATGAAGGGATGCGCAAAATCCGGATAATCCAACGTCGGTGCCGTAGCCAATAGATCGCGTAGGCCTCGAAACGCCGCCTCCTCTGGCGGTCCCCAAGCAAATTTGTGTCCTTTACCCGTCAGGAGATGCAAAGGCCTCGCGATCATAGCAAAATTTGGAACAAACCTCCGATAATATGAGGCGAACCCCAAAAACCGACGCACATCCCACCACCGTGGCAGGGGTTGGCCAGTCACGGACGCACGCAGTTTTGTCCGGATCTGTGGCCACCCCGTCCGCACTGACGATGTGCCCCAAATAACGCACGGAGTGTTGCAGCAGGTGACATTTATTGGGCTTAAATTTCAAATTAGCAGAACGCATCCTGGTGAACACGGCCTCCAACCGCGATAAATGCTCGTCAAATGTGCGGCTGAAAACGATAATATCGTCCAAATATATAAGACATGTCTCCCACTGCAACCCCGTTAATACCAACTCCATCAACCTCTGAAAAGTGGCAGGGGCCGCATTCAGCCCCATCGGAAGACAGTTAAATTGAAATAACCCCTGCGGCGTACGGAAAGCAGTCTTTTCTCGCGAGGACTCGTCGAGGGGAAGCTGCCAGAAGCCCGAAGAGAGATCTAGCGTTGAAAAGAACTTCGCCCCCGACAAGGCATCGAGAGAGTCGTCCATACGCGGCAGGGGATACGCATCTGCCACTGACACCTTATTTAATTTACGAAAGTCTACACAAAATCGCAATTTGCCATCTTTTTTCTTGACCAAAACAACAGGTGCCCCCCAATGGGCTGTTAGACGGAGATATTATGTCCGCAGCCAACATGTCATCCACTGCCCCTCGAACATGCTCTCGCTCAGCCGGACTCATCCGATGCGAGTTCAACCGAATAGGGGCAGCGTCCCCTGTGTCAATATGATGGTAAAGCAACGAGGTGCGTCCTAAGTCCAAATCATCGGAACTAAACACATCAGAATAGGTCGATAACAATTTACGAATCGCACAACGTTGTTCCCCGGAAAGAGCTGAATTCTCCCCACACAATTCAGCAATCCAGCGGTCATCTACAGCTCCGGGCCCCGAAACACCTCCAACAACCCCCCGGCTGGACAGATCATCATGAGCTGTAAACGCAGTAGTGGCATGTGCCACAACGGTACCCGCCGGCACACACACGCTTTCGGCACTCGCGTTAAGCACCTGCAAAAACGGCTGCTGGTCTGGCCTAACAATAGTTTGTGCCCCAACCAGCGCCGATCCACCCGTGATGGTGGCGGACGGTGACAACAAAACCCCAATCGCTCCTTGACGACCAGGTACAGGCTTCCGATAATGCAACGGAATGAGAATCTGTGAGCCAGCTGGAATATCAACAGACACTTCGGACAACGCCTGCACCTGGGCGACAGGAGCAGGTCGCCCCCAGGGCGACGGCACCCTCACCACTCACCACTCATCCTCACAACTCACTACTCACCTTCACCACTCACCACTGACCCTCACCACTCACCCTCACCCTCACCACTCATCCCCACCACTCACCCCTAACCACTCACCCTCACTACTCACCCTCACCACTCACCACTCACCCTCACCACTCACCCTTACTACTCACCACTCAACCTCACCACTCTTCATCACCACTCACCCTCACCACTCACCCCTCACCACTAACCCTCACCACTCACCCTTACTACTCACCACTCAACCTCACCATTCTTCATCACCACTCACCCTCACCACTCACCCCTCACCATCACCACTCACCCTCACCACTCACCACTCACTCTCACTACTCACCATCACCACTCACCCTCACCACTCACCCTCACCATTCACCACTCACGCTCACCACTCACCCTCACCCTCACCACCACCAATCACCCCTCACCACCAACCCTCACCACTCACCCTCACCACTCACCCTCACCACTAACCTGCTATGATTACAGCAGTGCATCCTGACTGTGGTGGTAGATACTATGATTACAGCAGTGCATACTGACTGTGGTGGTACATGATTACAGCAGTGTTTACTGCTGTGGTGGTACCTATGATTACAGCAGTGCATGCTGCTGTGGTGGTACCTGCTATGATTACAGCAGTGCATATTGTGGTGGTATCTGCTATGATGAGAGGAGTACATATTGTGGTGGTGGAACCTGCTATGATGACAGCAGTACATACCGAGTGTGGTGGTACCTGCGATGATGGCATCAGTACATACTGTGGTGGTGGTGGTGGTACCTGCTCTGATGAGAGCAGTACATACTGTGGTGGTGGTACCTGCTATGATTACAGCAGTGCATATTGACTGTACTCACCACTCACCCTCACCATTCACCACTCACAGCTCACCCTCACCACTCATCCTCACCACTCACACTCACCACTCACTCTCACCATTCAACTCACCACTCAGCCTCACCACTCAGCCTCACGACTCACCCTCACCACTCACCCTCACCACTCATCCTAACCAATCACCACTCACCACTCACCCTCACCACTCTCCACTTACCCTCACCACTCAACCTCACCACTCACCCTCACCACTCACCCTCACCACTCACCCTCACCACTCACGCTCACCACTCACCCTCACCACTCACCCTCACCACTCACTAATCACCACTCACAACCGCAACTCACCCTCACCACTCACCCTAACCACTCACCTTCACCACTCATTCTTACCATTCACCCTCACCACTCACCCTCACCCTCACAACAACCACTCACCCTCACTGCTCACCACTCACCCTCACCACTCACCCTCAGCACTCACCATTCACCATCACCACTCACCCTCACCACTAACCCTCACCAATCTCCCTCACCACTCACCCTCACCACTCACCCTCACTACTCACCACTCATCCTCAACAATCACCACTGACCAATCACCACTCACCTCTCTCCACTAACCTTCACCACTCACCCTCACCACTCACCCTCACCACTAACCACTCTGTCACCCCTCACCCTCACCACTCATCACTCACAACTCACCACTCACCACTCACGCTCACAACTCACCCTCACCACTCACCCTCACCACTCACTAATCACCACTCACAAAAGCCACTCACCCTCACCACTCACCCTAACCACTCACCCTAACCACTCACTCTCACCCTCACAACAACCACTCACCCTCACCACTCATCCTCACCAATCACACCCTCACCCTCACTGCTCACCCTCACTGCTCACCCTCACCTCTCAGCACTCACCCTCACCACTCACCCTCACCACTCACGCTCACCACTCACCACTACCATTCACCCTCACCACTCACTAATCACCACTCACAACCGCCACTCACCCTCACCACTCACCCTCACCACTCACTCTCACCACTCACCACTCACCCTCACAACAACCACTCACCCTCACCGCTCACCACTCACCCTTACCACTCACCCTCACCAATCACCACTCATCCTCAGTGCTCACCCTCACTGCTCATCGTCACCGCTCACCCTCACCACTCAACCTCAGCACTCACCACTCACGCTCACCACTCACCCCTCACTAATTACCACTCACAACCACCACTCACCCTCACCACTCACCCTCACTACTCACCACTCATCCTCACCAATCACACCCTCACCAATCACCGCTCACCCTCACTACTCACCACTCACGCTCACCACTCACCGCCACCACTCACTAATCACCACTCACAACCGCCACTCACAACCGCCACTCACCCTCACCACTCACCCTCACCACTGACCACTCATCCTCATCAATCACACCCTCACCAATCACTACTCACCATCACTGCTCACCCTCACCGCTCACCACTCACCCTCACCACTCACGCTCACCCTCACTACTCACCCCACACTAATAACCACTCACAACCGCCACTCACCCTCACCACTCACCACTCACCCTCACCACTCACCCTCACTAATCACCACTCATCCTCACTAATAACACCCTCACCAATCACCACTCACCCTCACTGCTCACCCTCACTGCTCACAGTCACCGCTCACCCTCACCACTCACCCTCACTACTCACCACTCATCCTCACCAATCACACCCTCACCAATCACCACTCACCCTCACCACTCACGCTCACCACTCACCCTCACCACTCACGCTCACCACTCACCATCACCACTCACTAATCACCACTCACAACCGCCACTCACCCTCACCACTCACCCTCACAACTCACCCTCACCACTCACCACTCACGCTCACCCTCACCACTCACCCCTAACTAATCACCACTCACAACCGCCACTCACCACTCACCCTCACCACTCACCCTCACTAATCAACACTCATTCTCACCAATCACACCCTCACCACTCACCACTCACCCCCACCACTCACGCTCACCACTCACTACTCACACTCACCACTCACCACTCTCCCTCGCCACTCACTCTCACCACTCACCAGTCACGCTCACCACTCACGCCTCACCCTCACTACTCACCCTAACCACTCACCACTCACCCTCACTCACCCTCACAACCACCACTCACCCTATTCCCATTAAAAAAAAAACTTGCTTACGTGTCGCCAAGTGTACACCACTCACGCTCACCGCTCACCCTCACCGCTCACCCGCACCACTCACCATTCACGCTCACCACTCACCCTCACCACTCACCCTGACCACTCACTAATCACCACTCACAACCGCCACTCACAACCGCCACTCACCCTCACCACTCACCCTACTACTCACCTCTCATCCTCACCAATCACACCCTCACCACTCACGCTCACCACTCACCCTCACCACTCACGCTCACCACTCACCATTACCACTCACCCTCACCACTCACTAATCACCACTCACCCTCACAACAACCACTCACCCTCACCACTCACCACTCATCCTCATCAATCACACCCTAACCAATCACCACTCACCCTCACTGCTCACCCTCACCGCTCATCACTCACGCTCACCATCACACCTCACCCCTCACTAATCACAATTCACAACCGCCACTCACCCTCACCACTCACCCTCACCACTCACCCTCACCATTCACCCTCACCACTCTCCCTCACCACTCACCAATCACCACTCACCCTCACCACTCACCCTCACCACTCACCTTCACCACTGACCCTCACCACTCACCCTCACCACTCATCCCCACCACTCACCCCTAACCACTCACCCTCACTACTCACCATCACCACTTACCCTCACCACTCACTATTCACCACTCACCCTCACCACTCACCCTCCCCACTCTCTCTCACCACTCACTCTCACCATTCAACTCACCATTCAGCCTCACCACTCACCCTCACCACTCACCGTCACAACCACCACTCACCCACACTACTCACCACTCACCCTCACCACTCTCCACTAACCCTCACCACTCAACATCACCACTCAATCTTACCACTCACCCTCACCACTCACCCTCACCACTAACCAATCTCTCACCCCTCACCCTCACCACTCACCCTCCCCACTCTCCCTCACCACTCACTCTCACCATTCAACTCACCATTCAGCCTCACCCCTCACCCTCACCACTCACCGTCACAACCACCACTCACCCACACTACTCACCACTCACCCTCACCACTCTCCACTAACCCTCACCACTCAACATCACCACTCAATCTTACCACTCACCCTCACCACTCACCCTCACCACTAACCAATCTCTCACCCCTCACCCTCACCACTCACCCGCACTACTCACCACTCACCCTCACCACTCTCCACTAACCCTCACCACTCAACATCACCACTCAACCTTACCACTCACCCTCACCACTCACCCTCACAACAGCCACTCACCCTCACCACTCACCACACTCACCACTCACCCTCGCCACTCACCCTCACCACTCACTAATCACCACTCACAACCGCCACTCACCCTCACCACTCACTCTCACCACTCACCCTCACCACTCACCCTCACAACAACCACTCACCCTTACCGCTCACCACTCACCCTTACCACGCACCCTCACCACTCACCACTCATCCTCACCAATCACACCCTCACCAATCACCACTCACCCTCACCACTCACCACTCACGCTCACCACTCACCTTCACCACTCACAAATCACCACTCACAACCGCCACTCACCCTCACCACTCACCCTCATCACTCACCCTCACCACTCACCCTCACCACTCACCCTCACAACAACCACTCACCCTCAGTGCTCACCATCACCGCTCACCCTCACCACTCAACCTCACCACTCACGCTCACCCTCACCACTCACCCCTCACTAATCACCACTCACAACCACCACTCACCCTCACCATTCACCACTCATCCTCACCAATAACACCCTCACCAATCACCACTCACCCCCACCACTCACGCTCACCACACTCACCACTCACCCTCACCACTCTCCCTCACCACTCACCCTCGCCACTCACCCTCGCCACTCACCCTCATCACTCACCAGTCACGCTCACCACTCACCACTCACGCTCACCACTCCCCCTCACCACTCACCCTAACCACTCACCACTCACCCTCACTCACCCTCACAACCACCACTCACCCTATTCCCGTTTTAAAAAAACTTGCTTACGTGTCGCCAAGTGTACACCACTCACGCTCACCGCTCACCCTCACCGCTCACTAATCACCACTCACAACCGCCACTCACCCTCACCACTCACCCTCACCACTCACCCTCACCATTCACCCTCACCACTCACCCTCACCAATCACCACTCACCCTCACCACTCACCCTCACCACTCACCTTCACCACTGACCCTCACCACTCACCCTCACCACTCATCCCCACCACTCACCCCTAACCACTCACCCTCACTACTCACCATCACCACTTACCCTCACCACTCACTATTCACCACTCACCCTCACCACTCACACTCCCCACTCTCCCTCACCACTCACTCTCACCATTCAACTCACCATTCAGCCTCACCACTCACCCTCACCACTCACCGTCACAACCACCACTCACCCACACTACTCACCACTCACCCTCACCACTCTCCACTAACCCTCACCACTCAACATCACCACTCAATCTTACCACTCACCCTCACCACTCACCCTCACCACTAACCAATCTCTCACCCCTCACCCTCACCACTCACCCGCACTACTCACCACTCACCCTCACCACTCTCCACTAACCCTCACCACTCAACATCACCACTCAACCTTACCACTCACCCTCACCACTCACCCTCACAACAGCCACTCACCCTCACCACTCACCACACTCACCACTCACCCTCGCCACTCACCCTCACCACTCACTAATCACCACTCACAACCGCCACTCACCCTCACCACTCACCCTCACAACAACCACTCACCCTTACCGCTCACCACTCACCCTTACCACGCACCCTCACCACTCACCACTCATCCTCACCAATCACACCCTCACCAATCACCACTCACCCTCACCACTCACCACTCACGCTCACCACTCACCTTCACCACTCACAAATCACCACTCACAACCGCCACTCACCCTCACCACTCACCCTCACCACTCACCCTCACCACTAACCAATCTCTCACCCCTCACCCTCACCACTCACCCTCCCCACTCTCCCTCACCACTCACTCTCACCATTCAACTCACCATTCAGCCTCACCACTCACCCTCACCACTCACCGTCACAACCACCACTCACCCACACTACTCACCACTCACCCTCACCACTCTCCACTAACCCTCACCACTCAACATCACCACTCAATCTTACCACTCACCCTCACCACTCACCCTCACCACTAACCAATCTCTCACCCCTCACCCTCACCACTCACCCGCACTACTCACCACTCACCCTCACCACTCTCCACTAACCCTCACCACTCAACATCACCACTCAACCTTACCACTCACCCTCACCACTCACCCTCACAACCGCCACTCACCCTCACCACTCACTCTCACCACTCACCCTCACCACTCACCCTCACAACAACCACTCACCCTTACCGCTCACCACTCACCCTTACCACGCACCCTCACCACTCACCACTCATCCTCACCAATCACACCCTCACCAATCACCACTCACCCTCACCACTCACCACTCACGCTCACCACTCACCTTCACCACTCACAAATCACCACTCACAACCGCCACTCACCCTCACCACTCACCCTCATCACTCACCCTCACCACTCACCCTCACCACTCACCCTCACAACAACCACTCACCCTCAGTGCTCACCATCACCGCTCACCCTCACCACTCAACCTCACCACTCACGCTCACCCTCACCACTCACCCCTCACTAATCACCACTCACAACCACCACTCACCCTCACCATTCACCACTCATCCTCACCAATAACACCCTCACCAATCACCACTCACCCCCACCACTCACGCTCACCACACTCACCACTCACCCTCACCACTCTCCCTCATCACTCACCCTCGCCACTCACCCTCGCCACTCACCCTCATCACTCACCAGTCACGCTCACCACTCACCACTCACGCTCACCACTCCCCCTCACCACTCACCCTAACCACTCACCACTCACCCTCACTCACCCTCACAACCACCACTCACCCTATTCCCGTTTTAAAAAAACTTGCTTACGTGTCGCCAAGTGTACACCACTCACGCTCACCGCTCACCCTCACCGCTCACTAATCACCAGAGGTGTGGACTCGAGTCATGTGACTTGGACTCGAGTCAGACTCGAGTCATGAATTTGATGACTTGCGACTCGACTTGGACTTGCATAACAATGACTTTGTCCCACCTATGAGATGTGGACTCGAGTCATGTGACTTGGACTCGAGTCAGACTCGAGTCATGAATTTGATGACTTGCGACTCGACTTGGACTTGCATAACAATGACTTTGTCCCACCTCTGCTAATCACCACTCACAACCGCCACTCACCCTCACCACTCACCCTCACCACTCACCCTCACCATTCACCCTCACCACTCACCCTCACCACTCACCAATCACCACTCACCCTCACCACTCACCCTCACCACTCACCTTCACCACTGACCCTCACCACTCACCCTCACCACTCATCCCCACCACTCACCCCTAACCACTCACCCTCACTACTCACCATCACCACTTACCCTCACCACTCACTATTCACCACTCACCCTCACCACTCACACTCCCCACTCTCCCTCACCACTCACTCTCACCATTCAACTCACCATTCAGCCTCACCACTCACCCTCACCACTCACCGTCACAACCACCACTCACCCACACTACTCACCACTCACCCTCACCACTCTCCACTTACCCTCACCACTCAACATCACCACTCAATCTTACCACTCACCCTCACCACTCACCCTCACCACTAACCAATCTCTCACCCCTCACCCTCACCACTCACCCGCACTACTCACCACTCACCCTCACCACTCTCCACTAACCCTCACCACTCAACATCACCACTCAACCTTACCACTCACCCTCACCACTCACCCTCACAACAGCCACTCACCCTCACCACTCACCACACTCACCACTCACCCTCGCCACTCACCCTCACCACTCACTAATCACCACTCACAACCGCCACTCACCCTCACCACTCACCCTCACAACAACCACTCACCCTTACCGCTCACCACTCACCCTTACCACGCACCCTCACCACTCACCACTCATCCTCACCAATCACACCCTCACCAATCACCACTCACCCTCACCACTCACCACTCACGCTCACCACTCACCTTCACCACTCACAAATCACCACTCACAACCGCCACTCACCCTCACCACTCACCCTCACCACTCACCCTCACCACTCACCCTCACCACTCACCCTCACAACAACCACTCACCCTCACTGCTCACCGTCACCGCTCACCCTCACCACTCAACCTCACCACTCACGCTCACCATCACCACTCACCCCTCACTAATCACCACTCACAACCACCACTCACCCTCACCATTCACCACTCATCCTCACCAATAACACCCTCACCAATCACCACTCACCCCCACCACTCACGCTCACCACACTCACCACTCACCCTCACCACTCTCCCTCACCACTCACCCTCGCCACTCACCCTCGCCACTCACCCTCATCACTCACCAGTCACGCTCACCACTCACCACTCACGCTCACCACTCCCCCTCACCACTCACCCTAACCACTCACCACTCACCCTCACTCACCCTCACAATCACCGCTCACCCTATTCCCGTTTTAAAAAAACTTGCTTACGTGTCGCCAAGTGTACACCACTCACGCTCACCGCTCACCCTCACCGCTCACTAATCACCACTCACAACCGCCACTCACCCTCACCACTCACTCTCACTACTCACCACTCATCCTCACCAATCACGCCCTCACCACTCACGCTCACCACTCACGCTCACCACTCATGCTCACCACTCACGCTCACCACTTACGCTCACCACTCACCATTACCACTCACCCTCACCACTCACTAATCACCACTCACCCTCACAACAACCACTCACCCTCACCACTCATCCTCATCAATCACACCCTCACCAATCACCACTCACCCTCACAGCTCACCCTCACAACTCACCCCTCACTAATCACCATTCACAACCGCCACTCACCCTCACCACTCACCCTCACCCCTCACCCTCACCATTCACCCTCACCCTCACCACTCACCCTCACCACTAACCCTCACCACTCACCCTCACCACTCACCCTCACCACTCCCCACTCTCCCTCACCACTCACTCTCACCATTCAACTCACCATTCAGCCTCACCACTCACCACTCACCACTCACGTCACAACCACCACTCACCCTCACCACTCACCCGCACTACTCACCACTCATCCTCACCAATCACCACTGACCAATCACCACTCACCCTCACCACTCTCCACTAACCCTCACCACTCAACCTTACCACTCACCCTCACCACTCACCCTCACCACTAACCAATCTCTCACCCCTCACCACTCACCCTCACCACTCACCCTCACAACAACCACTCACCACTCACCACTCACCCTCACGTCTCACCACTTATCCTCACCAATCACACCCTCTCCAATCACCACTTACCCTCAATGCTCACCCTCACCACTCACCCTCACCACTCAACCTCACCACTCACGCTCACCCTCACCACTCACCCCTCACTAATCACCACTCACAACCACCACTCACCCTCACCACTCACCACTCATCCTCACCAAAAACACCCTCACCAATCACCACTCACCCCCACCACTCACGCTCACCACACTCACCACCCACCCTCACCACTCTCCCTCACCACTCACCCTCGTCACTCACCCTCACCACTCACCAGTCACGCTCACCACTCACCACTCACGCTCACCACTCACCCTCACCACTCACCCTAACCACTCACCACTCACCCTCACTCACCCTCACAACCACCACTCACCCTATTCCCGTTTTAAAAAAACTTGCTTACGTGTCGCCAAGTGTACACCACTCACGCTCACCGCTCACCCTCACCACTCACTAATCACCACTCACAACCGCCACTCACCCTCACCACTCACCCTCACTACTCACCACTCATCCTCGCAATCACGCCCTCACCACTCACGCTCACCACTCACGCTCACCACTCACGCTCACCACTCACGCTCACCACTTACGCTCACCACTCACCATTACCACTCACCCTCACCACTCACTAATCACCACTCACCCTCACAACAACCACTCACCCTCACCACTCACCACTCATCCTCATCAATCACACCCTCACCAATCAGCACTCACCCTCACTGCTCACCCTCACAACTCACCCTTCACTAATCACCATTCACAACCGCCACTAACCCTCACCACTCACCCTCACCACTCACCCTCACCACACACCCTCACCATTCACCCTCACCCTCACCACTCACCCTCACCACTAACCCTCACCACTCACCCTCACCACTCACCCTCACCACTCCCCACTCTCCCTCACCACTCACTCTCACCATTCAACTCACCATTCAGCCTCACCACTCACCACTTACCACTCACGTCACAACCACCACTCACCCTCACCACTCACCCGCACTACTCACCACTTATCCTCACCAATCACCACTGACCAATCACCACTCACCCTCACCACTCTCCACTAACCCTCACCACTCAACCTTACCACTCACCCTCACCACTCACCCTCACCACTAACCAATCTCTCACCCCTCACCACTCACCCTCACCACTCACCCTCACCACTCACGCTCACCACTCACCCCTCACTAATCACCACTCACAACCGCCACTCACCCTCACCACTTACTCTCACTATTCACCACTCATCCTCACCAATAACACCCTCACCAATCACCGCTCACCCTCACAACTCACCACTCACCCTCACCACTCACTAATCACCATTCACAATCGCCACTCACAACTGCCACTCACCCTCACCACTCACCCTCACTACTCATCCTCACCAATCACTCTCTCACTACTCATCCTCACCAATCACACCCTCACCATTATATTTTTGCCCCAGTCAACGCCGGATATTTCCCATTTGTAGCAGTTTATATCGACTCTATAACCAACTTATATTAAACGGGGCGATTCTAAATGAATCTACAACCTTCGATTCCTTTGCGCGATTCAGAGAATCGATTCTTGGCGCGGTCGGTTTTACATTTTAAATTACACAGTTGTATTTTCATTGGTATGTTATGTTTTAAAGTTTTCAGAAGATTTTAAATGTATTTTCCCCCCGAGCAACGCTGGGTATATCGAGTTTATACCACAAAGTCGTCACCTGAGACGCGTGAGGTGTCGAGGCCTAGTACCGTGCAGAGCCTTCGGCCTCGCCTAGATTGCCCACCCGGCCGAGGCTGGGTGCTGTGGCCGTTGCCCCCCCCCCCCCCCCCGCGCTACAATAATACTGTCTAATCGCTATAATTTTATTATCTACCGACCCTATGATAGTAATTGCACACATTGGGGTGGGGGGGGAGTGAAGAGGACGTGAAACTTTAGTGAATTTACCTCAGCGTCGCGTGTTAATGCGTGTGCATATTTTTAACGGGAATAAAAAATGGCGTCCACCCCACAGCGACGGCGTTGCTGCCAACCGCCCGTTGCCAGGGGCAACCGCCTTCCCGCATGCCAGTCGGCAATAGTAAATAAATAAATAAAGAGAAATCGCTGTAAATCGATAATCGGTCCGATTTAAAGTGTAGAGACGAAAAATCGGAAATGCCTAAGTTTACCGCGGGGCCGGGGGCGTGCCCACCTGCAAATGTAATCTCGGCGAACCCCACGGTCCGAGAGCTACATCCCCCGGAAGCAAGCGTACGCAGACGGACAGACAGACAGACAGACGGACAGACAGACAGACGGACAGACAGACAAAAAGTGACGTTTATAGGTAAGATTAGACATGCGTTTTTCTGGATTTTGTTGTTGTTATTCTGTCTCTCACTGTTCAAATAAACCTACCATTAAAATTATAGATTGATCATTTCTTTGTCAGTGGGAAAACGTACAAAATCAGCAGGGGATCAAATACTTTTTTCCCTCACTGTATCACCGTAGGAATGGCTAGCTTCATAGTGCTATCCATGGTTTCCACCATGAGACCACTCGCTCTTCTTCCCGCTGTCTCCATCAGTCCTGAGCATGTTCTGAGAGTGTATGGAAAGAAATTCCCACATACGCTTAGCTGATCAAATAACTCTGACCTTGCCAAAGACTTGTTGCTCTGATTGTCCATTATGGCGTACATCCTTACTGCCCTTTCAGGATGTCCTTTAGGATACACTCGGACGAGGCCTATATTTGAGCAAGATTTCCTTTGAAGCCTTCTCCACAGACGTCTGTGAATTTGGTTGTGACTGACGAAGTGGATGCGGCGGTCTCACCTTGCTCCCCGCTGTGATCTGCTTCGGGATCGAAAGGCTTAGTGCCACTGGGTTTGGATTAAGGCCACTGTGTCTGAGGCGTTTTGAGCTTCAGATATGTCTGCTTCAACCCGGTCCCATGCCCTTTGTATCTTGGCATCAAAGTCTTGCTTCTCAGCATCATAGCTTTCCAAGGCCTGTTGTGTCAGCCTGGCCTCTCTTTGGGCCTTGAACTCCCTTGATCCTCTTGAGGCAGAATGGGAGGTCCTGGATTGCTTAATTCACTTGCTTCAGCATCTCTCCCTGCTGAACTGTGCCTTTCCTGCTGTGATGCTTGGAACAGAAGTTTAATGTAGACTCACTGCAGAACTGGCTGCTTGAGAGCTCCAAGCCTGAGGAGCTAGCTGGTTGAGAGCTCCAAGAAGAGTATCTTTTTACTGTGTTTGCAGCACAGGTTTAATGTAAACTTGATGTGGAGCTGGCTGCTTGAGAGCTCCAAGCCTGAGGAGCTAACTGGTTGAGAGCTCCGAGAACAGTGTCTTTTTACTGTCTCGGCCTCGCTGTGCGCTGCGTTGCACCACTATCCGAGTAGTTAACCTCGCATTCAATACACCTTCAGAGCCAGGGTGAACATCCGACTCCAACGTATTTAATTAATAGAATGAGGTAAAAAGACAATGCTTCTCAAAGTCCCACAATGAACAGATGCACCTGTCTTCACTGAGATGCTATTTGTGCCTCCATTTTGTATTCTATGTAATGGCTGACACAGCCAATTAGTACGGTTTGTCATATAAACAAAACGTGCCAATTCGTTACTAGTGTAATGAGCAACTTCCGCGACACGTCTTGAAGAGGGCACTCCCTCTTTTATTCATATATGGGCACAACACAGGCCAACCTTATCTCTCACTCTGAGTACAACACTTGGATGTTAGCGTCTCTACTGGCTACGCACACACGGCCAATCACTTGGCGTGGTTCCACCGTCCACACTCGGCTACGCCGCTGGCTGGTGTCGTGCCGAGGAGGGTGGCGGAAACCCGCAGGGGATCTTCCACGTGGCCGGACGATGGAGAGAGATCACGGCGAGCAGCGACTCAGTCCGGGCCCAAGACTTCACACACGAACCCCGAGCTCCGGTCCGGCCCTGCTTATTTCCTCCCAGGCGCGGCTAGGCTCCGCCTCTGGCCACGCCCTATTGTGGAACCTTAAAGCAGGTTCCCGGAGCGTCTCGGCCATCCCCGCCCATTACCTTTGCCCCAGATACCTCTCCCTTTCAGATTTGATGTTTTCTTTAGCGGTGCCCGTACCCGTGCTTCCTTTTCCAGCCAGCAGGTGTCATCATGTCATTACACTAATACAGCACACCGGTGTGTTGGAGAGTAAACGCACAACAATTACAATTCGAGTATGACGTTTCGCGAGTAATTACAATTAGCATCATCAGGTGACAGCCAGATTTGTGGAAAAAGATCCCCCATATAGCCTTAACAGACTGTTGAGGCAAGTGCCGTTTGCGAGCATCTATGAAGGCCGGAACGGCACACGAGGGGGTGAGTGGCCAGCACCACGCCCGGCCACCTTTGTATCCCCAAGTGGCGATGTTTATATATCATATCAGGTAATTATTTGAGGCTGAGTCGACCTAGGGGAGGCCCAGGACCAGTTCAGATAATCGTCACTGTTGTTGACCATGAGCGGGAATCAAACTCGGGTCGCTGGGTTTGTTGCGTAGCGCGCTAACCACTACACAACCGATCCACACACCAATAGCAATACCCCGCCATTCGCCACAATGTGACGGTGACGTCACCAGGCTGCCTGTGCCAGGCGCACTTTGAGGCTACCACGTGTAGTGTCGAAGGCTTGCTGGCAGGAGGTCTCGGGACAGACGCAGCAGGTGCCATGGGTTGGCTTACTGAGATAACAGGTATAGATGCACACCAGCTTTACCCCCTACTGTGCCAACTTGCTGGAATTTATCCACCCGGCGCTCCGCTCGTTGTTGTGAGTGTCGCTCCTCTGCCCTTCGTTGTTGCTGGAACGCGACTGCCTCCAACTGCCCAGTAGCATCCTTCACGAGCCCCCTCCACAGAGCCCGATATTGACACCGCTGGTAATTAGTCTTCGGCAAGTCCACTGAGCTCCACACCCTTCCATAACGCATCAGCTCCATCTCTTCTCCAGCCCATGTAGTGCCCGTTTAGCCTTCTCTACGTGGCCAAACAGAAGCTGCTTGAAAGATCCTTGAAAGACCCCCACACACTCACTTTCACACACACACACACGCGCTCACACACACACACGCGCTCACACACACACACGCGCTCACACACACACACGCGCTCACACACACACACGCGCTCACACACACACACGCGCTCACACACACACACGCGCTCACACACACACACGCGCTCACACACATGCACAAACATACATGCACAAACACTCACCCACCGCGCGAGGCTGACTCATTACATCTCGCGGAGGATCTCTCCGCTGAGCAAAAAAGTTTTGCGGTTTAGTTTGCAAGTGCGAGTTCGCGTGTTAAGTCGGCGTAAACAAATGTCATGGAAGCTGGTTCATAAGTGCGGGTGTTCGTAAGTCGAAGACTGCCTGTACAGTATATATCTTCTTAGGTGTTGTTCCCCTTGCTGTACGACATTTACGTGAAGTAGAGTGTACATTGTAGAAAGGTGCATTATAACTCCAATATATTATTGTCGTTATACAGTATCAGGCTCACCCTGCTGCTATTCCAGGGGCCAGGGCGCTCCCCTGACACATCCGACTTGAGCCGATTCTCTCCTCTCTCAGAAACCCTTGGCTCAGGTCATCCGCTGGGATGCCTGGGCAGAAAACCTTGGGTGGGAGAGCTCTGACGCCCCCCACAATATAATGATATAAAAAATAAAAATTGCTATGCTACGACGGGCAACCATGCACCGCCGTCCAAAATAATCATTAGCAACTGTAATCATAATGATAACTAAACTGAACAAATTGCCATTATTATTACTACCGGTTCGAGTATTACGGTGTACTGCAATTCTGCGTGTGGTGGTTTGTCCAAGTGGTGTTGCCGTACCCCAGCAGAAGCCGTTGCTCGACTGCTGTGGGTAGGTACAATCAATGTCAAACACTGTCCTGTCTCTCCATTTCATTACTTTCAAATGTATTAAAAAGTGGAAAACTAGAATTTAATATGGGTGTTACGTAGGCTATATCAATGTCGAGTGGAAATACACGTTTTTGGTGAAAAAGGGGCCGATTTGCGATTGCTAATCAATCAACCTTCACTAACGTGAGCTCGCATCGCTAAGTAAATTACTTGGCAAGTTAATTAGCCACACAGTCACCCAGCGACCAACAATGGCGCTCATGGGCGTATTCAACTAACGTTAATGTCTTTATTACGTTATATTTGTCAGAAAGCCCACGTGAAGTTTGAGTAAAGTGAGAATATGTTTTCCCCTTTTTTCTGGCAACAAAACAGGTGTTAAGATGTTAAAACACCAAACTGAAATATTTTACAAGGAATCATGTCTGCATTAACCACAATACAAGCTATATATGCAATATATGCATTGTCTTTGAAACTGATTGGTCCACACCAGACGCAGCTTTCTTTCGAGCCTCGTCTCAAACGGTGTTAGACCAGAGGAAGCATTGTGGTTAATGCGGACATGATTCCTCGTTAAAGGTTTCAGTTTGGTGTTTTAACATCTTAACACCTGTTTTGTTGCCAGAAAAAAGGGGAAAACCTATTCTCATATTTTGGTACTGGCAAAGGAGGTCCCATGATCTGAGTAAAGTGTCAATCTTTTATGTTGTGCTGCATGTGTAATATTTGTAGACAGTAGTAGCTTTCATTTATTGCATATTCGTATAGTATAGTGTACTTGCTTATGATAAATTGCATTATTAGCTGTTACTTTGATTAAAGTGCAAGCAGTTTTATTACAGTTAGCTTTCATTCACAGTGAGTGTCATCATGAGCAAGAGGAAGGGTGGCAGTGACATTCGTCAGTTTTTTGGGCAGCCTCAGAAAAGAAGAAAAGTAAGTTGAGAGCAGTGAGAAAATGAGTACCAATCAGATGATATAAGTATACAGTAGTACAAGAGATGAATCAATGTTTTTCGATATAATAATAATTGCTATTCAGATCAGAAATGGTTATTAATCCATTCCTGAACATCATGGCAAGAAACACCACTTGTTTACTGATATTTCGTTCATGTTCACTCTGGTGCATTCAGAGTAAAGAGAGAGAGAGGGTGAGAGAGAGCATGAGGATGCCGACAGGGCAGGGAGAGTAGGTGACATGGAGGTGAGTGAGAAAATGAGCAAATATTGATGGTTAAGACCGAATAATTACATCACAACAGTCTAATCCTAATGTTAATTTAAGCTGAAATATTCCTCTAAGTATGGCTTCTCATGTGTATTTCAGATAATACAATCAAGCAGGGAGAGTGAGTTTGAGACAATGACAGAGAGAGAAAGAGAGCAGACAGGCAAGTGAAGATGAAGGTGCAAGAGAGGGAGGGGAGGAGCTTGGACCTCGCCCAAATCAGCCAAATGTTAATGTCATACCGAGTCAAACCCTATTAAATATGACACTCTACTTTCAGGAGAAATGGTTTAAAGATTATACTTGGCTCCATTACATCCCCTCCTTAAAGGGGTCCTCTGTTTCTATTGTGCTAAATACTTTGCAACACAAAAGTCTAAGCTGGCGTCAAAAGCAGATTCAGCTTTTGTCAAGACTGGCTTTCAAAATTGTAAGAAGGCACTGGTGAAATTTAGTGCGCATGAAGACAGCCAGTGTCACAAATTAGCTGTGATGACTCGGATTCAGGAGCCAAAATCTGTTAATGTGCAGCTTTCACGTGAGCTTGAAAGACAGCAGCAGCAAGCGAGTAGAAATCTTATGAAGATTGTTTGGGGTGTGAAATACTTAGGACGGCAAGGTCTGGCTTTTCGAGGCATTGATAAGGAGAGTGGAAATTTCAGCCACCTTCTAAAGTACAAGGCAGAGGGCGATGCAGAGATGACCACCTGGCTGAAAGGTCACTTTGATTTTACCAGTCCCCAAATACAAAACGAAATTTTGAAGCTGGTGGGCAATACAATCGTCAAAGAAATTGTGTCGGAAATAACATCAATGCCAGTGGTCCAGTTCGCACTTATCATTTATGGCACCCAGGATATATCAGGAGTTGAGCAGGAGTCCATATGTTTGCGCTTTGTAGATGCAGATCTATAACCAAGGAAGAATTCCTGGGACTCTACGAAGTGTCATCAATGACAGGGCAAAATATAGCCAAGATGGCATGTGATGTGATGATGTGTCTCTGTCTTCCTCTGTTCCAACTTCGAGGACAAAGCTATGATGGTGCTGCAAATATGGCTGGATCATTGCAGGGGGTGCAAGCCAGTTTAAGGAAAGAACAATCGCTGGCTATGTATTATATTCTTTGTTATTTGGTTCTTTCGTTAAAGTCACGTAGATAGAAAATAATAATAATAAAGTGAATAAAAATGAAAATTATAAAAATAATAAAAGAAAAATTAAAACCACGACGTTTCGATCGCAACACAAGCAGTCGTCATCAGTAAAAGGGGGGGGGTTAGCCTCTAAAGGCAAACTGTTTATAAAGGTTTAAAATTGGCGTAGCCCAAGTGTCAGCAGCATGGGCAGGCAGCTAATGTTAATGTAAGTGGTGGAACACAGCGGTGGTGGGTTTCCACCAATTAAAGGGCTGCCAGGTAAAGGTTTAACATGGGCATAGCTCAGTTGTAGCAGCATCGGCGGGGCAGCTAATGTTAATGTTGTTGATGGTGGAGGTTGCTGCTAGAGATGATGGTAGTAGTGGGTAATGATGGTACAGGTGGTGGGCTTCCACCAACCAGAGGCTACAGCTAGTGGTGATGAAAGTAGTGGGCAGCCATGGTCCTGGTGGTGGGCTTTCACCAATTAAAGGCTGCCAGGTCTAAAATGGAAACATTACAGCCAGTAATGACTTGAACTGGTTGATAACGTCCTTCCAGTGATTGCTGAGTTTGTACCCATCTTCTTGGTTGAAATTGTGTCAATGTCTGTATATATGGATGGCTTCATGAACAAATATTTGTTGATACCCAGTGGGTTTGCAAAATACCTTCGTCTTAGAGAAATAAATTTCGTGTGAGCCAGCCGCATTAAAATAATGATCAGCAACGGCAGAACTATTGGTCCTACCGTGTTTCACCAAAAACGTGTATATCTCCGCTGAGCAAAAAAGTTTTGCGGTTTAGTTTGCAAGTGCGAGTTCGCGTGTTAAGTCGACGTAAACAAATGTCATGGAAGCTGGTTCATAAGTGCGGGTGTTCGTAAGTCGACGACTGCCTGTACAGTATATATCTTCTTATGTGTTGTTCCCCTTGCTGTACGACATTTACATGAAGTAGAGTGTACATTGTAGAAAGGTGCATTATAACTCCAATATATTATTGTCGTTATACAGTATCAGGCTCACCCTGCTGCTATTCCAGGGGCCAGGGCGCTCCCCTGACACATCCGACTTGAGCCGATTCTCTCCTCTCTCAGAAACCCTTGGCTCAGGTCATCCGCTGGGATGCCTGGGCAGAAAACCTTGGGTGGGAGAGCTCTGACGCCCCCCACAATATAATGATATAAAAAATAAAAATTGCTATGCTACGACGGGCAACCATGCACCGCCGTCCAAAATAATCATTAGCAACTGTAATCATAATGATAACTAAACTGAACAAATTGCCATTATTATTACTACCGGTTCGAGTATTACGGTGTACTGCAATTCTGCGTGTGGTGGTTTGTCCAAGTGGTGTTGCCGTACCCCAGAAGAAGCCGTTGCTCGACTGCTGTGGGTAGGTACAATCAATGTCAAACACTGTCCTGTCTCTCCATTTCATTACTTTCAAATGTATTAAAAAGTGGAAAACTAGAATTTAATATGGGTGTTACGTAGGCTATATCAATGTCGAGTGGAAATACACGTTTTTGGTGAAAAAGGGGCCGATTTGCGATTGCTAATCAATCAACCTTCACTAACGTGAGCTCGCATCGCTAAGTAAATTACTTGGCAAGTTAATTAGCCACACAGTCACCCAGCGACCAACAATGGCGCTCATGGGCGTATTCAACTAACGTTAATGTCTTTATTACGTTATATTTGTCAGAAAGCCCACGTGAAGTTTGAGTAAAGTGAGAATATGTTTTCCCCTTTTTTCTGGCAACAAAACAGGTGTTAAGATGTTAAAACACCAAACTGAAATATTTTACAAGGAATCATGTCTGCATTAACCACAATACAAGCTATATATGCAATATATGCATTGTCTTTGAAACTGATTGGTCCACACCAGACGCAGCTTTCTTTCGAGCCTCGTCTCAAACGGTGTTAGACCAGAGGAAGCATTGTGGTTAATGCGGACATGATTCCTCGTTAAAGGTTTCAGTTTGGTGTTTTAACATCTTAACACCTGTTTTGTTGCCAGAAAAAAGGGGAAAACCTATTCTCATATTTTGGTACTGGCAAAGGAGGTCCCATGATCTGAGTAAAGTGTCAATCTTTTATGTTGTGCTGCATGTGTAATATTTGTAGACAGTAGTAGCTTTCATTTATTGCATATTCGTATAGTATAGTGTACTTGCTTATGATAAATTGCATTATTAGCTGTTACTTTGATTAAAGTGCAAGCAGTTTTATTACAGTTAGCTTTCATTCACAGTGAGTGTCATCATGAGCAAGAGGAAGGGTGGCAGTGACATTCGTCAGTTTTTTGGGCAGCCTCAGAAAAGAAGAAAAGTAAGTTGAGAGCAGTGAGAAAATGAGTACCAATCAGATGATATAAGTATACAGTAGTACAAGAGATGAATCAATGTTTTTCGATATAATAATAATTGCTATTCAGATCAGAAATGGTTATTAATCCATTCCTGAACATCATGGCAAGAAACACCACGTGTTTACTGATATTTCGTTCATGTTCACTCTGGTGCATTCAGAGTAAAGAGAGAGAGGGTGAGAGAGAGCATGAGGATGCCGACAGGGCAGGGAGAGTAGGTGACATGGAGGTGAGTGAGAAAATGAGCAACTATTGATGGTTAAGACCGAATAATTACATCACAACAGTCTAATCCTAATGTTAATTTAAGCTGAAATATTCCTCTAAGTATGGCTTCTCATGTGTATTTCAGATAATACAATCAAGCAGGGAGAGTGAGTTTGAGACAATGACAGAGAGAGAGAGAGCAGACAGGCAAGTGAAGATGAAGGTGCAAGAGAGGGAGGGGAGGTAGCTTGGACCTCGCCCAAATCAGCCAAATGTTAATGTCATACCGAGTCAAACCCTATCAAATATGACACTCTACTTTCAGGAGAAATGGTTTAAAGATTATACTTGGCTCCATTACATCCCCTCCTTAAAGGGGTCCTCTGTTTCTATTGTGCTAAATACTTTGCAACACAAAAGTCTAAGCTGGCGTCAAAAGCAGATTCAGCTTTTGTCAAGACTGGCTTTCAAAGTTGTAAGAAGGCACTGGTGAAATTTAGTGCGCATGAAGACAGCCAGTGTCACAAATTAGCTGTGATGACTCGGATTCAGGAGCCAAAATCTGTTAATGTGCAGCTTTCACGTGAGCTTGAAAGACAGCAGCAGCAAGCGAGTAGAAATCTTATGAAGATTGTTTGGGGTGTGAAATACTTAGGACGGCAAGGTCTGGCTTTTCGAGGCATTGATAAGGAGAGTGGAAATTTCAGCCACCTTCTAAAGTACAAGGCAGAGGGCGATGCAGAGATGACCACCTGGCTGAAAGGTCACTTTGATTTTACCAGTCCCCAAATACAAAACGAAATTTTGAAGCTGGTGGGCAATACAATCGTCAAAGAAATTGTGTCGGAAATAACATCAATGCCAGTGGTCCAGTTCGCACTTATCATTTATGGCACCCAGGATATATCAGGAGTTGAGCAGGAGTCCATATGTTTGCGCTTTGTAGATGCAGATCTATAACCAAGGAAGAATTCCTGGGACTCTACGAAGTGTCATCAATGACAGGGCAAAATATAGCCAAGATGGCATGTGATGTGATGATGTGTCTCTGTCTTCCTCTGTTCCAACTTCGAGGACAAAGCTATGATGGTGCTGCAAATATGGCTGGATCATTGCAGGGGGTGCAAGCCAGTTTAAGGAAAGAACAATCGCTGGCTATGTATTATATTCTTTGTTATTTGGTTCTTTCGTTAAAGTCACGTAGATAGAAAATAATAATAATAAAGTGAATAAAAATGAAAATTATAAAAATAATAAAAGAAAAATTAAAACCACGACGTTTCGATCGCAACACAAGCAGTCGTCATCAGTAAAAAGGGGGGGTTAGCCTCTAAAGGCAAACTGTTTATAAAGGTTTAAAATTGGCGTAGCCCAAGTGTCAGCAGCATGGGCAGGCAGCTAATGTTAATGTAAGTGGTGGAACACAGCGGTGGTGGGTTTCCACCAATTAAAGGGCTGCCAGGTAAAGGTTTAACATGGGCATAGCTCAGTTGTAGCAGCATCGGCGGGGCAGCTAATGTTAATGTTGTTGATGGTGGAGGTTGCTGCTAGAGATAATGGTAGTAGTGGGTAATGATGGTACAGGTGGTGGGCTTCCACCAACCAGAGGCTACAGCTAGTGGTGATGAAAGTAGTGGGCAGCCATGGTCCTGGTGGTGGGCTTTCACCAATTAAAGGCTGCCAGGTCTAAAATGGAAACATTACAGCCAGTAATGACTTGAACTGGTTGATAACGTCCTTCCAGTGATTGCTGAGTTTGTACCCATCTTCTTGGTTGAAATTGTGTCAATGTCTGTATATATGGATGGCTTCATGAACAAATATTTGTTGATACCCAGTGGGTTTGCAAAATACCTTCGTCTTAGAGAAATAAATTTCGTGTGAGCCAGCCGCATTAAAATAATGATCAGCAACGGCAGAACTATTGGTCCTACCGTGTTTCACCAAAAACGTGTATATCTCCGCTGAGCAAAAAAGTTTTGCGGTTTAGTTTGCAAGTGCGAGTTCGCGTGTTAAGTCGACGTAAACAAATGTCATGGAAGCTGGTTCATAAGTGCGGGTGTTCGTAAGTCGACGACTGCCTGTACAGTATATATCTTCTTATGTGTTGTTCCCCTTGCTGTACGACATTTACGTGAAGTAGAGTGTACATTGTAGAAAGGTGCATTATAACTCCAATATATTATTGTCGTTATACAGTATCAGGCTCACCCTGCTGCTATTCCAGGGGCCAGGGCGCTCCCCTGACACATCCGACTTGAGTCGATTCTCTCCTCTCTCAGAAACCCTTGGCTCAGGTCATCCGCTGGGATGCCTGGGCAGAAAACCTTGGGTGGGAGAGCTCTGACGCCCCCCACAATATAATGATATAAAAAATAAAAATTGCTATGCTACGACGGGCAACCATGCACCGCCGTCCAAAATAATCATTAGCAACTGTAATCATAATGATAACTAAACTGAACAAATTGCCATTATTATTACTACCGGTTCGAGTATTACGGTGTACTGCAATTCTGCGTGTGGTGGTTTGTCCAAGTGGTGTTGCCGTACCCCAGCAGAAGCCGTTGCTCGACTGCTGTGGGTAGGTACAATCAATGTCAAACACTGTCCTGTCTCTCCATTTCATTACTTTGAAATGTATTAAAAAGTGGAAAACTAGAATTTAATATGGGTGTTACGTAGGCTATATCAATGTCGAGTGGAAATACACGTTTTTGGTGAAAAAGGGGCCGATTTGCGATTGCTAATCAATCAACCTTCACTAACGTGAGCTCGCATCGCTAAGTAAATTACTTGGCAAGTTAATTAGCCACACAGTCACCCAGCGACCAACAATGGCGCTCATGGGCGTATTCAACTAACGTTAATGTCTTTATTACGTTATATTTGTCAGAAAGCCCACGTGAAGTTTGAGTAAAGTGAGAATATGTTTTCCCCTTTTTCTGGCATCTAAACAGGTGTTAAGATGTTAAAACACCAAACTGAAATATTTTACAAGGAATCATGTCTGCATTAACCACAATACTTGTGGTCAGAACACAAAAAAACATACTCTGATAATATATGCATTCAATCTTGATTTGAAGCTATATATGCAATATATGCATTGTCTTTGAAACTGATTGGTCCACACCAGACGCAGCTTTCTTTCGAGCCTCGTCTCAAACGGTGTTAGACCAGAGGAAGCATTGTGGTTAATGCGGACATGATTCCTCGTTAAAGGTTTCAGTTTGGTGTTTTAACATCTTAACACCTGTTTTGTTGCCAGAAAAAAGGGGAAAACCTATTCTCATATTTTGGTACTGGCAAAGGAGGTCCCATGATCTGAGTAAAGTGTCAATCTTTTATGTTGTGCTGCATGTGTAATATTTGTAGACAGTAGTAGCTTTCTTTTATTGCATATTCGTATAGTATAGTGTACTTGCTTATGATAAATTGCATTATTAGCTGTTACTTTGATTAAAGTGCAAGCAGTTTTATTACAGTTAGCTTTCATTCACAGTGAGTGTCATCATGAGCAAGAGGAAGGGTGGCAGTGACATTCGTCAGTTTTTTGGGCAGCCTCAGAAAAGAAGAAAAGTAAGTTGAGAGCAGTGAGAAAATGAGTACCAATCAGATGATATAAGTATACAGTAGTACAAGAGATGAATCAATGTTTTTCGATATAATAATAATTGCTATTCAGATCAGAAATGGTTATTAATCCATTCCTGAACATCATGGCAAGAAACACCACTTGTTTACTGATATTTCGTTCATGTTCACTCTGGTGCATTCAGAGTAAAGAGAGAGAGGGTGAGAGAGAGCATGAGGATGCCGACAGGGCAGGGAGAGTAGGTGACATGGAGGTGAGTGAGAAAATGAGCAACTATTGATGGTTAAGACCGAATAATTACATCACAACAGTCTAATCCTAATGTTAATTTAAGCTGAAATATTCCTCTAAGTATGGCTTCTCATGTGTATTTCAGATAATACAATCAAGCAGGGAGAGTGAGTTTGAGACAATGACAGAGAGAGAGAGAGCAGACAGGCAAGTGAAGATGAAGGTGCAAGAGAGGGAGGGGAGGTAGCTTGGACCTCGCCCAAAACAGCCAAATGTTAATGTCATACCGAGTCAAACCCTATCAAATATGACACTCTACTTTCAGGAGAAATGGTTTAAAGATTATACTTGGCTCCATTACATCCCCTCCTTAAAGGGGTCCTCTGTTTTTATTGTGCTAAATACTTTGCAACACAAAAGTCTAAGCTGGCGTCAAAAGCAGATTCAGCTTTTGTCAAGACTGGCTTTCAAAATTGTAAGAAGGCACTGGTGAAATTTAGTGCGCATGAAGACAGCCAGTGTCACAAATTAGCTGTGATGACTCGGATTCAGGAGCCAAAATCTGTTAATGTGCAGCTTTCACGTGAGCTTGAAAGACAGCAGCAGCAAGCGAGTAGAAATCTTATGAAGATTGTTTGGGGTGTGAAATACTTAGGACGGCAAGGTCTGGCTTTTCGAGGCATTGATAAGGAGAGTGGAAATTTCAGCCACCTTCTAAAGTACAATGCAGAGGACGATGCAGAGATGACCACCTGGCTGAAAGGTCACTTTGATTTTACCAGTCCCCAAATACAAAACGAAATTTTGAAGCTGGTGGGCAATACAATCGTCAAAGAAATTGTGTCGGAAATAACATCAATACCAGTGGTCCAGTTCGCACTTATCATTTATGGCACCCAGGATATATCAGGAGTTGAGCAGGAGTCCATATGTTTGCGCTTTGTAGATGCAGATCTATAACCAAGGAAGAATTCCTGGGACTCTACGAAGTGTCATCAATGACAGGGCAAAATATAGCCAAGATGGCATGTGATGTGATGATGTGTCTCTGTCTTCCTCTGTTCCAACTTCGAGGACAAAGCTATGATGGTGCTGCAAATATGGCTGGATCATTGCAGGGGGTGCAAGCCAGTTTAAGGAAAGAACAATCGCTGGCTATGTATTATATTCTTTGTTATTTGGTTCTTTCGTTAAAGTCACGTAGATAGAAAATAATAATAATAAAGTGAATAAAAATGAAAATTATAAAAATAATAAAAGAAAAATTAAAACCACGACGTTTCGATCGCAACACAAGCAGTCGTCATCAGTAAAAGGGGGGGGTTAGCCTCTAAAGGCAAACTGTTTATAAAGGTTTAAAATTGGCGTAGCCCAAGTGTCAGCAGCATGGGCAGGCAGCTAATGTTAATGTAAGTGGTGGAACACAGCGGTGGTGGGTTTCCACCAATTAAAGGGCTGCCAGGTAAAGGTTTAACATGGGCATAGCTCAGTTGTAGCAGCATCGGCGGGGCAGCTAATGTTAATGTTGTTGATGGTGGAGGTTGCTGCTAGAGATGATGGTAGTAGTGGGTAATGATGGTACAGGTGGTGGGCTTCCACCAACCAGAGGCTACTGCTAGTGGTGATGAAAGTAGTGGGCAGCCATGGTCCTGGTGGTGGGCTTTCACCAATTAAAGGCTGCCAGGTCTAAAATGGAAACATTACAGCCAGTAATGACTTGAACTGGTTGATAACGTCCTTCCAGTGATTGCTGAGTTTGTACCCATCTTCTTGGTTGAAATTGTGTCAATGTCTGTATATATGGATGGCTTCATGAACAAATATTTGTTGATACCCAGTGGGTTTGCAAAATACCTTCGTCTTAGAGAAATCAATTTCGTGTGAGCCAGCCGCATTAAAATAATGATCAGCAACGGCAGAACTATTGGTCCTACCGTGTTTCAAATCTGCCTTATGTTCACGAACATGGTCCAAGACATGTCGCTTAGTTTCCCCAACGTAACTGCTGCCGCAGATACAGCTTAGTTTGTAGACGCCGATATATTGCATGTCAGGGATCTTGTCCTTAACAGATGTATTGTCATATTCTTGGTTCTTTCGGTAAAGTCACGTGACTTTACCGAAAGAACCAATAATATGAATCCCTGCAGTCACAAAAGCTGTGTATTGTCACTGTGGTCCACACTGTGTGAACTTAGCTACGCAGGCCACCTGTGTAGCCTCTCCACTCGTAATATAATTGTGGTGGAGTAACGCGCGTGGGGTTTTGCAAACAGTGTGCATGTACATGTGAGCTGCAGAAAGTGAAGTCACGCCAGGACAAACAGGTGCGGTGTGAGAGTAATCCATAGAGAGACGACCAATTAGAATGCATAGCGGTGATTGGCTGGCTGCAAATGCAGAAACAGTGTCGGCGCCTCAGAGTCTGCAGATTGAGGCGATAGCTTCTGCTGGTCGTCCCTGCCTCCTCTGTTGAGGCTGAGAGGAGTTTTACTGCTCTGAGGAGGCTTAAGACATGGCTTAGATCTTCGATGAGTCAAACAAGGCTGAAAAATGTGGCCATGTGTCACGTGCACCAGGAGAAACTGGACAGACTGGATCTTGAAGAAATATGCCAGTCTTTTATCGGTGTCAACGATAAGCGCAAAAAGGCCTTTGGATCCTTTGCTTGAAGAATGGCAAGTCAAAACACTTGTCATTGCCTGGAGAGGAGATGAGAGGATAGGAGAGGAGAGCAGAGGATAGGAGCAGAAATTACTGCAGAGCAGGGGAGAGGAAAAGAGATGACTGGAGAAGAGAGGAGACTATAGGACCAGAGGAGATGAGGAAAGAGGGCTGGAGAGGAGAAGATAGGAGAGCAGAGCAAACGCCCCTGCTGCCCACCCAAGTTTACTTGTAAATATGTAAATAAAAATAACAATCTGCTAAACCTTGGCCACAATATCTGGACTTGTCTTCATATAACAATGCATAGATTTATGTTTATATGATTGTGGTTATGGTTGTACTTATTAATCCCTAATGTCTGCCATTACATACAATGCAACAAGAAAAGGTAAAAAAGAAAAAAACAGAGCAATGTAATACAATACACTATGAGACATTATGGGAACCTCATTTGCCAGTAAAAATATGATAATTGTTTTTTTACCCTTCTATCTGGCAACAAAACTGACACCTTTTTACAAGGAGTCATGTTTGCATAGACCGCAATACCTGCAGTCATAATACAAACAAAAGACATAACTCTGATAATGTGCACTGTCCTTGAAGTTGATTGGGCCACACCCGAGACAGCTTTCCTTAGAGCCTAGTCTCACATGGGTTGGACCAGATGACGCCAAAAGGCGCACAACTCAAAGACAATGCACCATCAGAGTATGAGAGCTCGGGGCAAGCATCTACAATATGGGAACCTCATTTGCCAGTAAAAATATGATAATTGTTTTTTTACCCTTCTATCTGGCAACAAAACTGACACCTTTTTACAAGGAGTCATGTTTGCATAGACCGCAATACCTGCAGTCATAATACAAACAAAAGACATAACTCTGATAATGTGCACTGTCCTTGAAGTTGATTGGTCCACACCCGAGACAGCTTTCCTTAGAGCCTAGTCTCACATGGGTTGGACCAGATGACGCCAAAAGGCGCACAACTCAAAGACAATGCACCATCAGAGTATGAGAGCTCGGGGCAAGCATCTACACTATGGGAACCTCATTTGCCAGTAAAAATATGATAATTGGTTTTTTACCCTTCTATCTGGCAACAAAACTGACACCTTTTTACAAGGAGTCATGTTTGCATAGACCGCAATACCTACAGTCATAATACAAACAAAAGACATAACTCTGATAATGTGCACTGTCCTTGAAGTTGATTGGTCCACACCCGAGACAGCTTTCCTTAGAGCCTAGTCTCACATGGGTTGGACCAGATGACGCCAAAAGGCGCACAACTCAAAGACAATGCACCATCAGAGTATGAGAGCTCGGGGCAAGCATCTACACTATGGGAACCTCATTTGCCAGTAAAAATATGATAATTGGTTTTTTACCCTTCTATCTGGCAACAAAACTGACACCTTTTTACAAGGAGTCATGTTTGCATAGACCGCAATACCTGCAGTCATAATACAAACAAAAGACATAACTCTGATAATGTGCACTGTCCTTGAAGTTGATTGGTCCACACCCGAGACAGCTCCCTCACTATGAGACATTATTGTAAAAAGAAAATCCATCCCATGTGTTAGTGAATTTTTTTTATATTTTAGGCAGGAAATTCGTTTTCAAATTTCGAATTTTTTTCTTCTGGGGGGGTGGACCCCCAGACACCCTGGAAGATTTGGTCTCCCCCAATGTTGACTCCATGGCTACGGCCTTGGTTTGTATTGTTTGTGATAACTTTCTGACCCACCCCTATGAATAAGAGCTTCATAGCTCATCGGATTTGTCCACGATAAAAAAAAGATTATGATACTGGTAAAGATTATAAGATTATGATAGGGTTGAAGCTTTCGTGACTGCAAGGAATCATATTCTTAGGTTTTTTCGGTAAAGTCACGTAGGTAAAACATCAAAATTAATAAAATATTTTATTTTCATTAATTTTGATGTTTTACCTACGTGACTTTACCGAAAAAACCTAAGAATATTATGATAGGGCCTTGTACCTACCCTCAGTGCGCCTCCTGCAGTCCCCCTGCGCGGCCATTCCATTTACATTGGCAACGGCTATATCACTTACACAACGCAGTGTGCTCACACCATGTCATGTATGTGTAGAGGTGTTATGGGAGGGCGAACAAACACACCAGGGGTGGTTATGCCCGCACGCGGAAGGATGCTTACATCCACGTCCGCACCGTTTAGCCTGGGGGGCTGAAACGGCGCTGTGATCCCCCACGGCCCCACCCCTCGGTGGGGGAGTTGCTATATAAGGCGGTGAGCCGGTGGGCTCAGGGTTCAGTGTTTTAGCTTAAACCAGTAAAGAAGGAAGACCGGCTAGATAGGCCCTGGGACTCCCCTGGATCGCCGTGCTTCTAAGGACCGACCAGGGCAAGCCAGTAGCGTGGCCCCGAGAGCCCAGAGCCGATGTTCTTGTAAGAGCCGGTCTGGGGACTCAGGGTGCCGTAATCCCAGCTTGGCCAGAGCTGGATCAGCTAGCCTCCCCTAGCTCTGTAGTGGAGGACCTGGGAGTAGGCTAGCCGGGATAGAGATCGTGGGATCTCCCTGATAGACGGGTGAAGGGGCCGATACCCCTTTGAGTGTTGTATGCCTTGGCCTGTATAGAGTGGAACGGTTAATAAATAAGTGTACCTCCGACTACGTCGTCCAAGTCTCTTTGAACCTACTACATATGTAAAACTTATTTCGCACGTTGCAAACTATGCTAATCGGAGGTGCGGGTGGAAGGACAACAGGCTAAACAGTTGTAAAGAAATTAGTTTTGTCAATCTAGATGATGATTTAAAAGTCCATAGCTCCCAGTGGTTTCCTAATATTGGAAGGAAGAGCGTTCCAGACGGCCGCAAAAGCGCATCTGAAAGCGCGCGGTGTAGTGACCGCCGTCTTTGTTGGATGGCCAGCCGATAAGCTTGGTTAGCGGACACATTCTTCATCGTCTGTTTAATTAATCATTAAAAGGACGCAGTGGTTAGAACTCAACTGCACTATTAACGGAGAGAACAAATGTAATCATTAACCTATACACGTGGTCTGTGACAATAATATGTACAATAGAAACGCGCTGTCTACAGCTGAACGAGATAGGGGGGAGAGACGGGCGGGCTGGGGGTGTCATATAAAAATTGTTTTGAGATATTCAAAATGGGACAAGGTTCATTTCACCAACTCCTACACAGATAAAGATCCCCCGTGTAGCAAAAACATACTGTTGGGCCAAGTGCTGTTAGTGAGCACCCTATGAAGGCCGGTAAGGCACACGAAGGAGTGGGTACCCAGCAACCACGCCCGGCCGCCTTTGTCTCCCCAGTGGCGATGTTTACACACCGCACCAGGTATTCGTTTGAGGCCGACTCGACCTATGGGAGGAGGCCCTGGACGGGTACAGATTATCGCTCTCACCGGCGTTCACCGTGAGCGGGAATCGAACTCGGGTGGCAGGGTTCGTTGCGCAACGCGAACCGCTGCACCACCGCTCCCCACTCCGATGCACCGAAGTGGAGAAACATTCTCGGAGCCCCCCTCCCCCCTGCCAAGTTTGAAATGAGCTGCTCGCCACAATTTTACTTTAGTCCAAGACATCAACAACGATGGAGGAGGGCCTTTAACCCGGTGGCAGGCGACCAACTCCGTGGCTTAAAAACAAAATAATCGCATTGTTCACTCTTTCTCCAGAAAGTAAAAACTGACGGGGGTGATGCTTACTCGCATTTATTGTCGTTTCCCCCTGCGTGTGTCAGCTATTTTGTCCCAGTCACGACGCACATGACTCCTCATCAGCCCCGCTTGTGATGAGCGAGCAAAAACGAGCCAACGAAACAAAGTCAGTACGACTCAAGTACGAGGGAGGCTGCCAGGGAGGATGGGTGTGAGCAGCAGCTGTTGCGGAGCGCCGCGGCTTTAAGTTCGCGTGACTCGACACGTGGCTGGCCGGCTCGGTACGGCCGTGTTCCCAGTCGCTGGACCACATTCTTCTCACGGCCCGGGAGCCACCGTTGATCGCGTGAACACGGGGGAGGGAGGGTGGACGTGAGCCGGACTTGCCGCAATGGCTCCATCGCCTCCGCGGCGGCTGGAGCCTCAGGTCCGCCCCACTGGCCGAGCTCGACAGACAGGCGGCCAACAGCCACTGGCGAGGTTGCTGCTGCTGCTGACATCAGCCATCGTTGCGCAGCCTGGCGTCTGCCACCCACAGTGCTTGGACTTCAGGCCACCGTTCAAGCCCCCGCAGCCACTCCGCTTCTGCTCGATTTACAGCAACTTCGGCTGCTGCGATGCCGAACAGGACGCTGCGGTGGAGAGGCGCTACTGGGAGGTGGCCGACTACCTGCAGCCGGACGGCTACCACCACTGCAGTGGCTTTGTTCGAGACATTCTGTGCCAGGTAAATATTCAAGTGGGCGAGCCTGTCGCTACTGGATGGGGTTGTTGTTGTCGCACGATTGGGGTTGTTTTCACACGATTAAACCAGTCTCCATAATAACCTCACGTATTTTTTGGATGGTGGAGTTTGACTAATACATGGGGGATAATGAGTTGGCCTGATAATTTGAATCTAAATTGTCTTATGGTTGTTATTGTTTGACTTGCATCACACTGGAATTTTTGCACATAGCGTTGTAATACGGTGGGTTTATTTTCTGGAAGATTTGCTGGTTTATCCAGGATGTTTCTGTTGCGCGTCGTCGCTTTAAGATGTTCTCTGTTCATATTTTGTTTGTTGCGGTTGCACCCGACTCAAGAGCCGCATGGCTCACAGGGCTACACCTAATACATGAAACTTGAAGAGAGATGAGGGACGCGCACAGTGGGCAGCTGAGCTGCAGGAGCGGGCCATGGCCTGTGATTGTTGGAGTCCCTGCTAGCTTTGCTGTTGGTGCTGTTACGTTTTTTTGATGACCTGTACTCGGCAGAAATCTCAAATTCACAAAACAACTGTCACACATTATTGTGATGGTCACAAGTGTACATTTGGTATTTTATTCAAATGTTACCCCTATTCACATCAATCATTTTACATCATGCTCGGACCTAATTGTAAAAACATAACATCATAATTTTCCATGTAGCTCTGCTAATTTGGACATCTGTGAAACGAGCTTCAAAGATCACGAGATTCCTCCAGTCTAAATACATATTCTGACGCTGACTTTAAACAATGCAGTCCGCTAAGACTGTACCTCAGGTCACAAGCCAAACTTATTTTGGAAAATATTTTCCAGAGAGCGGAAAGGAGCGTTTCTGTGTGCTTCCTGGGCCCACAGTGTCCCGGCCTCAGCACTTCTCACAAGCGCTGAAGCTGCCAAAATTGCAAATTTGAAAATTGGTGCAATATCCCCCCAAAGAAAAAATCACGTGAGAGGGTTGCTGTGTTGGTGGATTGTTTGTTGTTTACACAACAAAAAAACCCGTTTTCTAAATATAAATGTTTTATAAATGTCATTCATAGGTAAATAATACTTTTGGTATGACTGCAGTGAAACGCTGTTTTGTCTACGATCCTATTATCTGTGACTCCTCTTAACCTATGACCGAAGACAAAGACCCCCCTCGTATAGCCTGTAACAGACTGTTGGGGGCAAGTGCTCTTAGCGAGCACCTATGGGAGCCGGCACGGTACACGAGGGGGTGGGTGGCCAGCACCACGCCCAGCCGCCTTTGTCTCCCCAGTGGCGATGTTTACTACACACCGCACCTGGTACTCATTTGAGGCTGAGTCGACCTAGGGGAGGCCCAGGACTGGTTTAAATAATGGTCACTGGTGTTGGCTCTGAGCGGGAATCGAACTCGGGTAACCGGGTTCATATCACAGCATAGCGCTAACCACTACACTACCGCTCCCCTCCTTACCCGTGACCTCAAACAAATTCACACACATCCTGCTCTCATATTCATTTTGTATACCCGTGATTTGTCTCGGTAGTGCCGACCCTTCATCATATGCACAGTACCCATGTGTATACGTGGATGAGAGGATGACAGTGAAGATACCAACAATATTGAGAATCATCAAACAACTCCCCCCAGTAGTTCTCCCACGTTGTGTCTGCCCTCTAGGCCTTCGGATCATATTAATCTGGACATTCCAGGATTTCCCTCCACAACACCATCGCGTCTACAGCTGTATCTCCCATACAAAATATACCTCCATAAAATCCACACAGCATACCCAACATTTTGACGCTTACGTTTTCACAGCCAATGTGATTCACAGTTGAATCTCTTTCATTCTTTCTCGATATCACTTTCCCACTTATAATTCCACCTCAATCTTCTCAATCTCCATCTCTCTCGGTAAACTTTGTTTGCAACCAAGTAACCTTTAACACGTAGGCTTTTGCTACCAAAACATGCAAGAAGAGCGCACAAGTGTTTTCACCACATCTACGCCTCTATATAAGGAACAAAACAGGTGTACTTCTCCGAAAAATCTGGCTGTCGCCTGATGAAGCTAGTTGTAATTACTGGCGAAACGTCGTACTCAGATTGTTAATGTTGTGGCTTGGCTCTACAACACACCGGTGTGCTGTAATCGTGACGAATTGTCATGTTCTGTTTACGTGACAAACCTTACTAGTTGGCTGTTTCGGGTGGTGGCAGGTTTAGTGACACATTTATATATCATTGGAACCTCCTTTGCCAGTAGCAAAATACCCTTTTATCTGGCAACAAAACTGACACCTTTTTTACAAGGAGTCATGTTTGCATTGATCACAATACCTGCGGTCGGAATGCAAACAAAAAACACAACTCTGATAATGTATGCACTGTCCTTGAAATTGATTGGTCTACACCCGAGACAGCTTTTCTTAGAGCCTACTCTCACATGGTGTTGGACCAGATGACGCCAAAAGAGGCACAACTCAAAGACAATGCACCATCAGAGTATGAGTGCTCGGGGTAAGCACTTACACAATTGGTTGTAAAAAAAAAGGTGTCAGTTTTGTTGCCAGATAAAAGGGTAAAAAAACAATTATCACATTTATATATTTACGTGTTCTAACCCAAAAACCTCTTATGAACCAAGTAACCATATAAAACTTATTTCAATCCCTTAAACATTGTTTCTCTCAATAACCCTGAAACCCACGCATCTTCATCTTACCCTGTCCTGTTGCTATTTTTATTTCATTTTACCAGTTAAGGTTTACTGAGCTGTATAGCTCTTTTTCAGAAGCGACCACAAATGATACCTCAACGAAGTGGCTTATCATCATGTGGAAATTGATACCAGCTAAATATTCTAAATGCGTGATGTTGAATTCTTAATGGGGAGGGAAGAACCGGATGACCTGGAGAAAAATCCACGCGACCGCGGGGAGAGAGAGACACAAACTCTAAATATACAGCAGCAGGCGTCAGGGTCGGGATCGAACCCACGACCTCCTGTATACCAGGCGAGGTAGTTAACATCTCACCACCGTGGCGCACCTCTCACCCCAGGCGTGTGCTTTGCATGCCAAACAGGGTTGCATGATGCCCAAAACTCGTCAGACCCAGTAACGTCAACACCGACACCTCACGGCGCCTCCCAACATTTCCCACCGTGTGGCCCCAGTGGAAAGAGAGAGCGAGTTCCAATCCTGGTTGAGGGTTGACTTAGTCCATCATCATCTCTTTGGGGGTCAGTAAAATATGTACCATTTTGTGGGGTAGTCAATAGTAGTTGTCCTATGGATAAACTCACCCCCCTGCCATACGAATGTGGAATTTCCACCACTGTAAAAAGGGAGATAAGCACCGGCTCAATCCTCATTTGGTCAGGGAATCACTCGAATATAACGACACACGGGGACCTCTACACATACGAATCCACCGACGTTTCGTTTACAGGTGTGCTCGCCATACGCCGCGCACCTGTACGACGCCGAGGACCCATCAACCCCGACGCGCTCCCTGCCGGGCCTGTGCCCCGCCTACTGCAGCCTCTTCCACCACCGCTGTCGCCCGACACTCAGCCTCCTGGCCGCCCAGGCAGACGCCCCTGGGCTGCACGAACTCCTGCAGAGCTCTCCCGGCGACCTGGAAGCTGATCGGCAGCACATCTGCCGCTACTTGTCGCTCAGTGACCCCGACTACTGCTTCCCCAGTGTTGTCACAAACACGCGGTTTTCCAAGGGACTAGGTCGTATCCTTGCTGGCGAGTTTCGCACTCATTTTTCGGATCATCACCAATTTCTCAAATAGCCGGAAAACGATGAACATCACAGAAGGGGAGAGTGGCACTTGGCTCAGCGGTAGAGCGAGCGGCTCCTCAGAATGGGAAGGTTACGAGTTAAACTCCTGGTTGGAGGTTGACTTAGCCCATCATCTCTTCGGGGTCATTAAAATGGATACCATTTTGTGGGGTAATCAACGGTTGATCGTCCTATGGATAGATTCGCCCCGCCATATGAATGGTGAATTTCCACCACAGGAGATGAGCACCAATACCTCAATGTTTATTTGAGCAGGAAATCGTGTAGTTTACAATTCCTTTGAACGATAAATTAACTCCAGTTATTACTCTAAAGAGTTGTGCTCTTTTTTATTCTTTCAAGACAGGCAAATATAATTTTGTGATCTTCTGCCGTAAACCATGGGGCAAGGCACGCGTTTGGCTGAACCTGCGTCTCTAATTTGGGCGCATCCAGCAAACACCCGAGTGAGGGTTACACTCTGTGGTTTAGTGAGAGGATTGATGGGCACCTGATGTAGCCCCCACAGGATGTATCTCCCCCAGGATGTAGCCCCCACAGGATGTAGCCCTTTTGTAGCCCCCCATATGATGTAGCCCTCACATGGTGTAGCCCCCACATGATGCTCCTTGTCTCCAAGTCGCGCTCGAACCTTAGTCCGCTTGCGAAATTGTTTCACAAATGAGGATTGCGTTGCTTGTTGACTCCCCCGCCTGATATGCAGAAGGTTCGTGGGTTCGATCTCGAACCTGACGCCTGCTGCATATTTGGAGTTTGCGTGGCTCTCTCACCGTGGTTGCATACCATTATCTCCGGGTCCTCCGGTTTTTCCCTCCATATTTAGAATCAACATCACGCGTTTAGAGTTCTTGGGCTGCGATAGATTTCCACGTGACAATACGTCACTTCGTTGAGCTATAATTTGTGATAGCCAGATCGCTTCTGAAAAAGAGCCGTATAGCTCAGTGGGCCTTACCTGGTGAAACATAAAAAAGGTTGTAATAGTTTGTGATTTTCCCTGATGGAAGACAAAACGAGTTAGATTGATGGAAACTGCCAAAGCATCATCCTCCCCAGGGGGAGACTCAACACCCAGCGAGGCTCTCCACGCAGTCCCCACCCCCGCCGTGTTAGGATGACACTCGCGGAGAGCTACGGGCGCCGAGGGACGCTCAGTTTAGCGACAAACGTGCTGCGGGTCGACGCTGGGGAGTCCGGCTCTGGGTGCTCACGTGCGCCGCTCCACACTTCCCCCCCCGCCCGTGCGTGCGCAGGGGCTGATGGCTGTCTCCAGCTGTGCTTGCAGGAGGTGGCCAACGGCCTCCGGAACCCCGTGGCCATGGTGCACGCAGGGGACGGGTCGCACCGCTTGTTTGTGGCCGAGCAGGTGAGGAACGTGACGATGACGACGACGATGATGATGACGACGGTGAAGAGATGACGATGATGATGATCATAACGACGATGATGATGCCGATGATGACAACGATGATGACGACGATGATGATGATAAAGGTGATGATGACGGTGATGACGATAACGATGACGACGATAACGACGACGATGACAATGATAATGATAACGACAATGGTAATACAATTATGACGACGATGATAATGATGATGATGAATCATAATTTATGGACTCGGCCGCGCAATGAGAAACTTAAATTTATGTTGTAAAAACCTTCCACCACCCGACACAGCCAAACTAATTAAATTGTCGCGTTTAACAATGCACCAATTGTGACTGTTTCGGCTGAGTTGAAGAAAAATTATCTCAACTAAATTTAGCAATCGGACACGATGTTTCGCCTGCAATCATCTTCAGGTTATTCGAACTTCGTGGATTTTGCTCCAACTCCCTGAATCCTGTCCTGAAGATGCTTGGCGCAGTTCCAAGCGTAAACGTCCGCGTCTCTTAATTGAGCTGACTCCGCTTGTGAGAATCGCTCTTTGCCTCACCGGTGAGCGAGCCGCTGCGATCGTCGCCGCGTGACGATTTCACCTGCGTGGCCGTGTCGGGTTGGCGGTGGAGGGTCTTACGACGCCGGTTTGTCCGGATCGTTACGTGGCCCTAACTCAAAAAACCACTATTGCATAAAACACAAAATTGGTTGTGTAATATTTACTACCTGTCAATTATGATGTTGTATATTTCAATAATTACAGGATGATGTGGAATAAACGACAGTGTTATTGACAGGAAAATCAGCAACAAATGTAATATCAATTGTAATGTTCATGATGTGTCTGATGTTTAAGAAACGAGCTATATAAAGGTACAAGTGACATTGAAGGTGGTGGTGGTGATGGGGCAGTGGTAGTGTAGCGGTTAGCGCTGCGCTGCGAACCCGGCACCCGAGTTCGATTCCCACTCACGGTCAACACCAGTGACGATTACTGAACCGGTCCTGGACCTCCCCTAGGTCGACTCAGCCTCAAATGAGGTGGCTGGGCATGGTTGCTGGCCACCCACCCCCTCGTGTGCCATGCCGGCCTTCGTAGGTGCTCACTAAACAGCACTTGCCCCAACAGTCTGTTAAGGCTACACGGGGGATCTTTGTCTTTGTAGGAGTTGGTGAAATGAATTTTGCCCACACGGGAATATAAAGGGAATATAAAATAATGTTTTATATTACACCCCCATGCCGCCCGTCTCTCCCCAACCATCTTCTTCAGCTGTAGAGAGCGCGTTTCTGTTGTACACATCTGATCGTCACAGACCACGTGTAATGATTACATTTCGTTTCTCTCCACTTTAACAGTGAGGTTGAGTTCCAACGATCTGTGAAGGCTTACATAGGGGTTGGGGGGATGGGGAACTTCGTCTTTGTCTTTGGTGGTGCTCTTAGGTGGGCGTCGTGTGGGTCTACCTGCCCGGCGGGTCCCGCCTGGTGACCCCTTTCCTAAACATCAGCGAAGCCGTGCTCACGTCATCGTGGGAGGGCGACGAGCGTGGGTTCCTGGGTCTCGCCTTCCACCCAGACTACGCGCGCACGGGCAAGGTCTACGTCTACTACTCCGTCTACGTAGATTTCGATGAGAGGATCCGCATCAGCGAGTTCATCCGAAGGCCCGACGATCCTAATCGGCTTGACCACAAGTCTGAACGGTAAGCTTGGCTTGCGAGGAGAGACACAAAGACAGAACTTAATGTAAGTCGTTGTTTATTTATCCACACTGAGTCCAAGGACTCTTTTTTTCAGGAGGGTCCTGCGAGGATCTTAAGATGTTTTCAGTAAATGTTTGAGTTGTTTACACAAGTCGGGGAGGAAAGGGGAGCAGTCAGAGAAAGGCCACGCCATGCACTAGCACACAGCACTCTATCCCCATACAGACGGAAACAGATGGCGATCAGTCCACTTGCTGCTGTAAACGTCTTCTCCTGGCGAGCAAGGGTACGGGCACCTCCTTGACGCTCACGGGTAGAAGGGAGTTTCACAACGTTTGTGCAGTGATCCACCAACCCTCCTCTCCTCCACAGTGCTGGATTACAGGCCACTGGTATAGCCACCAGCACCCAGCCGGCCACGCTGTGTTACGAAGCTACCACGATCCCTCTATTAAATTTCGATTTAAAGCTTTCGTGACTGCATGGATTCATCTTCTTGGTTCTTTCGGTAAAGTCACGTAGAATGGAAATAATAAAATATTATTTCCATTTACCGAAATAACCAAGAAGATGGATCCCTCTATTGTAACGGCGAGCAGAGATATTAACACGTAAACGCTATTGTTGAACTCAACTTTATTCGACAAAAACATTCAAACGAAGCGTCAAGTGATGTCTTGCTCCACCATGGCATAAGGCAGAGATAAAATCTCAACCTGAGTGGATTAATTTTATTGAGATGTCTTTAGTAACAAAGAACGTGTCTGAGGAATTAACCCATTTCCGAGATGAAAAGAAGGAAGTTTCAGGCGTTACACTTAACAAGCCAGTAAACCATACATCACATGTTATGACGCTGGTAATGATTATTCAATTGCTGATGGCGTTGATGATTCACCTGGTCATCTGATCGATGCCATGATTGTGTCTGTGCCCCACCTCCTCACCTGCTGGCCAGGTTCATCTTGGAGATCACAGAGCCAGCGGCTAATCACAATGGGGGGCAGCTGCTGTTCGGTGAAGATGGCTTCCTCTACATCTTCACCGGCGATGGGGGAATGGCAGGAGACCCCTTCGGCCGCTTTGGAAATGCCCAGAATAAGTGAGAGCATTCTGCCAGTCACTTAAACTAAAACTATAATCTATGTTTTTTTTTACTTTAACAGTTAAGGCCTACTGAGCTGTAAAGATTTTTTCCAGAAGCGACCTGGCCACAAATTATAGCTCAACGAAGTGGCTAATCATGTGGATATGGAGAGCAGCCAAATACTCTAAACGCGTGTTTATAAATGTGGAGAGAAATACCGGAGAAAAATCCACATGACCACATGACAACTCCAAATATACAGGTGTCGGGGACGGGAACGAGCCCACTACCTCCTGTATACCAAGTTAGGTAGTTAACATCTTGCCAGCAGTATTGTTGTGTCTACCTGTCATGTATCTTCACCATCATCAATGGTGGTGATCAATCCACTGCTGCTGGATAAAGACCTCCTCCCCACCTCACTGCCATCCCTCACGCGCTGGGCATTCACAAGCCACCTCATTCCCGCATTTAACAAAAAAAAAATCACTTCACGTTTGGAGCGCTACGCTTCATCGTCGGTCTCATATTAACGCACTTCAACACGCCGCCACCCCCGCCACCCCACTCCAAGGTCTGCCCTGCTGGGAAAGGTCCTGCGCGTGGACGTGGACGGCAACGACGTGGGGGCGCCGTACCGTGTGCCGCCCGAAAACCCTTTCGTGGGGGAGCGTGACGCCAGGCCCGAGGTGTACGCCTACGGCGCCCGCAACATGTGGCGCTGCTCGTTCGATCGCGGCGACCGGCTGACGGGCGCGGGCCGCTCACGCCTCTTCTGCGGCGACGTGGGGCAGAACAAGTTTGAGGAGATTGACATCGTGGTGCGGGGTGGCAACTACGGCTGGCGGGCCCGGGAGGGATTCTCATGCTACGACAAGAGGCTTTGCGTCAACACCTCGCTCGGTGGGGAGGGGAGCACCGCGGTGCCACGGCAGTCACGTGGGATGGGGAGGGGGAGTCGTGGCTCAGAAGAGCCAGCTTCGTTTTTAAGATTTTGGCCACCCGGATGTTTATTCCTTTTGGAGCATGATTTTGATTTCTTGGGTTCAACTCCTTTGCTAAAATCCTGGTGGCAGCGTTCAGTTGTTTTATTCGGAGGTTAGCCATCCACGTTTTATTCTCGGAATGTATAATTGTTACTTGTTTCTGTGCTGAGCATACTTCATTTTTTAAGGAGTCTAGAGTGATAATAAGTTATTTTGATCGTGATTGAGCATCAATACCAGGGAGGCAGAGGCAGCTGGGCATACATCGTGTTGGCCACGTAACTTACTGTTATTTTACCAGGTAAAGCCCACTGAACGACACAGATCTATAGCAGCCCAATACTCTAAACGCATTATTCTAATTATGGAGGGAAAAACCAGAGGACCTGGAGAAAAATCTACGTGACCCTGGGGAGAGAGACACCGCAAACTCCAAATATACAGCAGGCGTCAGGGTCGGGATCGAACCCACGACTTCTTGTATACCAGGCGAGGTAGTTAACATCCCACCACCGTGGCACCCTACTTCATCGAGTCCTGCCAGCCCCCATCAAGGCGGTGATCACCCCCAGCATGTGATCCGACAGTCAATCTCGGTTTAACACGTAGGCTTTCGCGACTAATATCATCCATAAGAGGGTTTTTTTGGGTTAGATCACGTCAATATATAAATGTGTCGTTAAATGCGCCACCACCCAACACATCCAATTAGTAAGGGTTGTCATATGAACAGGATATGCCAATTCGTCACGAGTACAGCACACCGGTGTGTTGGAGAGCCAAGCCACAACGTTTACAATCTAAGTACAACGTTTCACCAATAATTACAACTAGCTTCATCAGGCGACAGCCAGATTTGTGGAGAAGTCCACCTGTTTCGTTCCTTAAAATAGAGGCGTAGATGTGGTGACCGCACTTATGCGCTCTTGCGCAAAGTGGGGGGGAGGGGGATGATTAATGTGTCAACGTACATTATGCATGCGCATTATGCAAGCACATTGATCTTGTCCTTCCTGTCCATTGTGTGACCTAATATCTCGGCTGACAGCCGGGAACATTTCGCGTTGCTGACCGACGACGCATGGCGCACACCTGCGAATGTTTTCCAACTCCCCACCCTGCCGCTGCGATGGAGTGGTGCAGACGACATCCTGCCAATCTTCGCGTATCCTCACTCGGTGGGCAAGTCGGTGACGGGGGGTTACGTCTATCGAGGCTGCGAGTCCCCCAACCTCAACGGACTCTACATCTTCGGAGACTTCATGAGTGGGTGAGTGCACACCCGCCCGTTGCCGCTTCATCTCAACGACCAGGTGACTCGCCGATTCTTAAATTCAAGGAATGGACCAATTGTTGCTGGTGTAGCCCGGTGTGAGCTCACCTGTGGATAATCGCACGTATAATTGCGCACCGCAGTATATGGGACCCGAAGAAAAATGTTGTATTACATTCATAGCTGTCAACCCCTTATCAGCACCTACCTTATTACAGGCCAATTCAGACTTTATTGGTCACCCGTGCCCTGATCAATCTCGAAGTCCATCCGACAAAGTCCCATCACGAGGGAGAACCACAAACAAATAGACAAAATGTTGCCCGTATTGAAATGGCTGTACGCCATATGGACCTGAAAACACAATTTCCCTGCACAAGAACACGGAGTAAACCATATGGGCCGACAGGTATGCGATATTAACTATGGATCTACATTGACAGAAACCAGTGTGTGTCCGAGTAAAATCGTTTGAATTGTGGAGTGTCTTTTATTTAAACGCATATCAACAATACATTGCCTTCAACATTTGAGTCTTGCGTGAGTTTTATTAAACCATGTGGTGGGTTGACAGGTATGTACGTTTCATGGCTGTAATAGCTACGGGGCAGCCAGGAGCATTTTTTTATGTTATTTGAATGCAACGGTGATCGGGGATTGTACCCCGAGCACCATGTGCACAGCAGAGTTTAGATTGGGGCGGATTCCGTGCTGATACGCTACTGCCCTTTCGAAGAAGACTTTTTTTAAATGAAGTTTTTGCCATTTCACAAACACCCCTCTGGTGCTTGTGGAATCGCCCAGCTTCTCCTGAGGACAGAACAACAATGCGGAGCCGCATTTACTCAGTCTCCGAACTTTATAAAAAATATATTGTTGCTGTTGTCTATTTGTAGTGACATCGCGGATGTCACTGTGTAATGCCGGCCCTAGAGAGGCACGGCGTGCGATGTATAGACATAGCGGACACCACGTATATGTGGGTGCAGTACTGGCCCTAGAGGGGCTCGGTGAGCGCTGACTGACAGTGCTGGATGGCACCATGCTCCGCGTGCAGTGTCGACCCCTACAGGATAGGGTGTGAGAGTGCTGGCAACAGGAATGGGGTTACTAAGGGCCGTGGCACTCTGGTTGACCCCAGAGGACACGTGACCGGTTAAGTCTACACAGAGCCCCCAAGTGGGGGCTAGGGGTGGTCACGTGTCAGGGTCGAGATCCTGCTCGGAGATTCTAGATGGTCGTGGCTAAGGGCGGGGCCAGCCACGCCACAGAGGGACCGGCTGCTGTTATTCATCGTGAAGAATCTACGTTCTACGTCCTACGTCCTACAGAGTCACCAACACGTGGACCGGGACACAAGCTGGGGTCCGGTCCGTTGTAGCTAGTAACGGTGTAATTAGTATAGTTAGCCTGGTGGTCCGCCACCATAGATTGTTATCTTGTTAAGGGGCAGTTACCCCTTGTGTTGGTATTAATAAATGTGTTGCCTCCAAAGAATACATCTGCGACTCAGTTGAATTCACTACAACTGGTGTCGGAAGTGGCCAAACATTTACATGAAGCAGACCACGTACCAGGACGTCGAGGACGAAGACCTCATCCCTCAAACAGCCCCCGGGATGGTGACCCCGGAGGAGGGAGGTGAGGCACCGTCGGCGGAGCAATGCACCGACCGGACACGCGACAGCTCACCGCCGTCGGGGAGGGAGTGCTGGACTGCACACTCCCGCCTCGCAGAGCTCCTTCGAAGCCGTGGCGTCCATTGTCACGGAGCTCCACCGCGAGGAGCCAGCGGTGGAGGGGAGAGTGACGAAGCTGCACGGGAATGAGGATCCCGCCGCCATTTCCCACCAACCGGGAACCTCCGTGGCGCAGCCCACGCTTACAGCCGCCATTTTGGTGGAGGAGTGGAGCGCGGAGCCCGCCAAATCTGAAGCTGCATTGAGGTTGCCTGTGGACGTCCCATCTCTCCAGCGACGACTGCCCTCCATAACATAATTTACAGCTGCCGGAGGCGACTGGGTGGCCTTCAAGTGGCAGTTCCTGACGAATGCCGACTTGGGGCGGTGGACGGAGATGGAGGCTGAGAACGCTGCCCGCTGCACTTGACGACGATACCCTGGTGGCGTTTCTCACCATCCCACTGTTGAAGAGGGCCACGCTGACTCAAGCCTTTGACCAAATGGCTGCGCGGAGGGCGGAGGCCGAGACGCCCCTTGCCTTCCATAGCACACTTTTGGTGCTAGCGAAGGCTGCCTTTCCGAAGATGGACCATGATGGAGTCGACTCGCTGGTCCTTGAGAGATTGCTGGCTTTGGCTAAGGACCTCAACATCGTCCTGCCGGCTGTCGACAATGACGATCTATCGTCCATCAAGGTTGCGAGCTGCATCCAGACGCAACAGCTCTTGTAACGGCATAAGGTGTTGGCGTGTACCATGCCTCGTGAGGTGCACAGTACACCTGAAAACGTGGAGTCCATCCCAGCCTGCGCATCGACCCAGGGCGGATGCTGGCGAGGAGATGGCATGGTGCAACGGATGGAAGAACAGCGATGGCGGAAGACATCTCGTTTTGGGAGCGGGCTGGTCACGTGCTACAACTGCGGGCTGCCAGGACACGTCTCGTCAGGCTGCCGCGTGCTGCAACGATGCCTCTCCGGACCACCGCCATCATCTGCCTGACCGTCCTCCACTCCACTACACCTGCAGGTGAGTCGCGATGCATCCCACACTCGGCCCCTGAATCCATCTCAACCATCTCGTTCGTTTGGATTCCATTCCCGTCCTGCGTCGGTGCGAGAGGGTTCGGAATTTGATCGGGCCAACCAGCCACTCCGACCGGGTCAGTGGTCGGCGTTGGCCCATAAAGTGATTGCAGTGACCACAGGTTCGTCCGTGGTTATTGGATTGATAGAGGGGGTTGAAATCAGGATGCTAGTACCTTATACCCTGTTGAAGCTCCATGCTTCGCCGCAAATGGCTGCTCATTGGGCATCATTGGGAGAAAAACATCGGAGGTGTGCATTTCAGATGTCAAATTGATGGGACCGATTCTTGTATCGACGTCCCTTGCTATTCCTTGCCTGCTTGGCACCGATTTTTTGCGGAGGATGCCCTTTAAAATTCGGATCGACCAAGGATGCCTTGAATTACCATCCGGACGTCGAATGGCATTTTTGCCTTCTCCCACTCACTTGTGCATAGCCAACGCTACCGTGCAAGCACTTGCACATAGGACAGTTAAGATTCCCCCTGGTGCGCAAATGTTGGTCCCTTTGCGATTGCGGAAGCCGCTAGACCGGGAGGCAATGGCGGGAGGAATCCTCTTGGGACCCTCTGATAAGACTGTTCGTGGGTTTACGTTAGTAGGGGCCCAGACGTTGGTATCCAACAATCAGAAACCCTTCATTCAGGTCCTTAATGCAGGGTCAGAGACGTCGATCATTCAGGAGGGTACCGTGCTTGCTCATTCGTCGCCCACGCTTCGTGAAGGAAGCATCATTGGCAGTGTGGGGGCCGCGTCAAATATGCGGCCGCACAAGAGTTCTGGTGAAGGGTGGATGAATACGCTTGGTTTGGAAAATGCGGAATTGTCCGAGGTCCAGAGGGGGAAATTGAGGGCACTTTTGCGCGAATTCTCGGATGTTTTTATCAAAGACAAATTTGACATCAGCTGCACTACGCTTTTGAGTCATCACATCGATACGGGTGACGCCGCTCCCATCCGGCAAAATCCCTACCGGCTGAGCCCTATGGAAAAAGAACACGTACGGCTGGCGGTTGATGAAATGTTAGCCGCGGATATTATTTCACCGTCCACTAGCCCGTGGGGAGCCCCTATTGTCCTTGTTAAAAAGCAGGATAGTAGCTTGCGCTTCTGTGTTGACTTCCATCAGCTTAACAAGATCTCTGTTAGATTCGAAGCTTTCGTGACTGCAGGAATTACTCTTTGGTTCTTTCGGTAATGTCACGTAGAAAATAAAATCAAATAATAATAGAACACGACGTTTCGATTGCAACACAAGCAACCATCATCAGGTAAGAATGAATGAGAAAAAACAACATAGTAAACTTAGAAACACAATGCAACACAACACAGAGAGCCGGACAACACAATAGCCAACACCCCACCTGGCTGACCACGCTCCTACAAAGAATGACAAAAAGAAAGACAGCGCCACTGTGTCCAGGCTTTAAATAGAGAGAGGGGGGGGGGGATTGGGGCAGAGGACATTGAGATGCCATGCAGACATCCACCCTACATCCCTCCTTGTGGAAGAGATACATAGGTGACACGTTCGTCATCTGGCCTATATGTCTCTCTCTCTTGTGTCTCTGTGTGTCTCTGTGTGTCTCTCTCTGTGTTTCTCTCTGTGTGTCTCTCTAGGTCTGTCTCTCTGTATGTATCTCTGTGTGTGTGTCTCTGTGTGTGTGTCTCTCTGTCTGTATGTGTCTCTATATGTGTCTCTCTGTGTGTGTGTGTCTCTGTGTGTGCGTGTCTCTCTTTGTGCGTGGGTGTGCCTCTCGGTGTGTGTCTCTCTCTCCTTCCCTAGATGTGGTGTCGTTTGTTTGTCTAACGAGCTGGATGTCTCACGAGCACAGCCTCCGTTACCGTTGGTTCGTTTACATTGACATTCTAATCTCTCATAATACAATGGCCACCCCCTCGGCTCTCGCAGCTCTCGCATCAACCACACCCCCCCTTCCCCCCCCCCCCATCTCGGTTCCCATATTTAGATTTACACTCGCCTAGGCACAATCTCTAGCCCCCACCCTCTTGCCCGATGCGGCAAATCTCCCCTCCCCCCTCTCGGCTCTAATATATATAAGGACTTGTTTCAACAGCCTGTTTCTCTATCCTACCCACCTGAGGACGATTGCTTGTGTGGCGATCGAAACATCGTGATCTATTATTTTTTCTCTCTACGTGACTTTAGCGAAAAACCAAAGAGTATGGATTCCTGCCGCCACGAAAGCTTCAAATCAAGAGTGTATATATTGTATAGGTGGGTTGGGGTATTTATTTGTTAATTGTTATTGTTGAGACACACATAGGGGTTTTACTCATTTTTTACACTTTATTTGCTTTGCTACTTCGTTCGTTTTAAAGGGGGAGTTGACAGCCAGGACGGCTGAGTACTACGAAGGCGGGGGGTGGGGGGTGATGTAGTGACATCGCGGATGTCAATATGTAATGCCGGCCCAAGAGAGGCACAGCGTGCGATATATAGACATCGCGGACACCACGTATATGTGGGTCAGGTACCGGCCCTAGAGGAGCTCGGTGAGCGCTGACTGACAGTGCTGGATGGCACCATGCTTTGCATACAGGGCCGACCCCTTACAGGATAGGGTGTGAAAGTGCCGGCCACGGGAATGGGGTTACTATAGGCCGTGGCACTCTGGTTGACCCCAGAGGACACGTGACCGGTTAAGTCTACACAGGGCCCCCAAGTGGGGGCTAGGGGTGGTCACATATCGGGGTCGAGATCCTGCTTACGGATTCTAGAAGGTGGTCGTGGCTAAGGGTGGGGCTAGCCACGCCACAGAGGATATAAGCCGGGTCCCTGAGAAGGACCGGCTGCTGTTGTTCATCCTGAAGAATCTACGTTCTACGTCCAACACGAAGTCACCAACACGTGGACCTGGGCCCAAGCTGGGGTCCGGTCCGTTGTAGCTAGTTACGGTGTAATTAGTGTAGTTAGCCTGGTGGTCCACCACCATAGGTTGTTATCTTTCGATTTAAAGCTTTCGTGACTGCAGGGATTCATCTTCTTGGTTCTTTCGGTAAAGTCACGTAGAATTGAAATAATAAAATAATAAAAATAAAACATAATAAAATAATTCTAACGACGTTTCGGCCACAACGCAAGTATCCGTCCTCAGGTGGAGAACAGGTCTGTCGAGGAGACAGTCTGAATGACAAGCCCTAGGCTTGGAGCGACTATTTAAGCTGGGATGGAGGGGAGAAGAGCGCCTTGACAAAATAATTTGCATATCAATATGAATTTAGCATATTTATGAGAAATGCAGATATGCGATTAGTACTACTTGTGAAATGCGTAGGAGGTTTGGCGAGGGGTTTAAAGTCATTATGCCCGTGCATTATGCAGGATTAGCAGCATCAAAGGGAGGGGATAGGGGTAGCATTCATAAAGGGAAGGAGTGTTAATAATATGTAGCTGCAGTAACTAAACCACCACGTAAACAACTAAAGTATAAACTACATAGTATACTAAATATACTCTACAATAAGCTGAGTAACTAACAGTAAGTAATACATTATAATTCTATGTCGCAAAAAATGTAATATGCTACCATCTAAACTTTATTCTCTTACATCACACGAGTCTACACCATACTATATACTGCCATAGACAAACCCAACATTAAATTATATACTGTATTGCTATACACTACCTTATACATTGTGTAGTGGTGATACGCGCTGGGGTAGCGATCGGGTGCCAGCGCGTAGTGATTGGCTGTGTGTGTGGTGACGCGCGCTGACGGTGAAGGATCAGGGGTCAGCGCGGGGTCGTGGGTTATGTGGTGCTGATTGGCTGTGTGCCGGTGACGCGCTTGAGAGGGAGTGATCGGGTGGCAGCGCGGCGTGATTGGTTGGGTAGTGGAAACACGCGCTGGGGGAAAACGAATCGTAGAGATAGCGCGTCGTGATTGGAGCGATGCTCACGTCGAGGTCCGCATCCGCTCCGTCTCCCGTGAGGAGGGACTATATAAGGTGATGCACACAGGCGTACGGGGAGAGTGTGTAACCAGCGAAGACTGAAGACGGAGAGGAAGAGATAGGGCCCTGGGGTACCCAGTCCCGCTGTCCTGTGGGGACCGGGACTCTGTGTAACCCAGAGGCGGAGTGTAGGGTGAGCATGCAGTGTGAGCAGGCAGTGTGTGTAGCCAGAGGCATAGGGTCTACACGAGACGAGTGATGTGTGTGTAGCCAGAGGCATAGGGTCTACACGAGACGAGTGATGTGTGTGTAGCCAGAGGCATAGGGTCTACACGAGACGAGTGATGCGTGTGTAGCCAGAGGCACAGAGTCTACACGAGCTAAGTGAAGAGTGTAGCCAGAGGCATAGAGTCTACACGAGCTAAGTGAAGAGTGTAGCCAGAGGCATAGAGTCTACACGAGCTGAGTGAAGAGTGTAGCCAGAGGCAGAGAGTCTACACGAGCTAAGAGAAGTGTGCAGTCAGAAGAATAGAGACCACACGTTGTATCGTGACAAGTCAAGATTTAATAAAGAGTGTGTTACCCGTCAAGGAGTTTCCTGCCGTCATTGCCAATACTTCAACTGGTGTCAGAAGTGAAACAGTCTTCCAAGCATGGATACAAGGAAGACCAGTCGGACCCACGGGATTGACCGCGAGGATAACCTTGACGACCCGGGCCAGCTGGCATCGGGGGGTGAGGACGAAGAATTGCCCACGCTGCAGGATCCGCCGACGGCGCCGGGCGAGCGACTGGGGACCGATGCCGTGCTCCGCGAGGCGCACTCCCGTCTGGCGGAGCTGCTGCTCGCCGCCGCGTCCATCCTGGCGGAAATCAGCTCGTCGGGAGGAGCGGGGACGGCGGCGGACATTCTACAGGGTCGCCCCGCAGATTCCCGCCAAAATGACTTGGCGATTCCCGCCATTTCATCTGCGCCGACTTTTGGCGGGAACGCCGACCGCCACGTGGTGGCGGTTCTCCAAGCGCGCCCGCTTGCGTCATCAACGCGCGCTGCAGACCGCCATCAGACACCCGCCACTGGGGCCGCCATCTTACACACCGACGGGGCGGCGGCGAGGAACCACAAGGCAGAGGACGACTTCATCTTTCAACAGCGCCTTCCCACATTGTCAGCCTTCAAGGCGGAAGGCGGGGACTGGGGCCAATTTCAGCGCAGGTTTTTGGCGCATCAGGAGATGGCCGCCTGGTCCGACGCTACGGCGCTGCGGGCACTGCCTGCCATGTTGGACGAAGACGCGCTCGCGGCCTTCATGTCCGCACGGAGGTCGGACCGCTCCACGCTTAAGGCAGCGCTGGGTCTCATGGCCAAGGTCTACGGACCTCCCTCGGCGTGTCGCCATCATTTTTATGCAAGGCGGAAGGCGGACACGGAGACCACGCTCGCCTATCGCACGGCGTTGCTGGCTCTCGCCGACGCCGCGTTCCCTCGTATGGATGAGGAGGGGCAAGATGCGATGGTTTTGGAGCAACTGCTCAAGTTGGCGCAGGACCTGGGGGTCCCCATCAACACGGCCGACGAGATCGATATTTCTTCCTTGCGGGTCGCTACAAGTATACAAGCGCACGAGGTCCTTCAACGCAAACAGGGGGTCGTCTGCAACGCTGCCGTGGCCTCAGCTCCGGGCCCGGTAGTCACCGAACCCCAAGTCGTCAGCCCACGAGAGGAGGCGTTCACCGCGGGACGACCAGGGGACTGGAGGTCGGGGGGTCGTTCGCCTCTGCGATCGGCCCGCAAGCTGGAGCAACCGAGATCTCCGACGACCCTCATCACGTGTTATAACTGCGGCCTCCGGGGCCACGTGGCGTCCGGTTGCCGCGCTCCACGTCAGCGCGCCATGGGACCTCGGCTGGACGACGACCAAGGCCCCAAGTCATCCCTACAAACCCCGGCGAGTCGTGGCACCTCACATGCTCGGCTTACATGCACGACACACATGGGCCGTCGCGTTGCGGCAGAGGAGAGCCGGTTAGGGTTCGGGGATTCGGTTCGGCGAGGGGGGTTCGGCCGGGACCGGGGGGACATTAAATGGTCGGAGTTGGGGCACAGAATAGTGGCTGCCTCGGCGGGATCATCCGTCGTTACGGGATACATTGATGGGGTCGAGGTCAGGGTGTTAGTGGACACGGGGGCGTCGGCGACTATTATATCGGACCTCATTTACAACATTCTCCCCGTCCAATGTCGACCGCTGCTCCCAGTGGACGTGCCATTTTACGCCGCTAATGGGGGATCATTGGGCATTATCGGTCAGATTAGGGCGTCCATTTGCATTGGAGATATCAAATTGTCGGGACCCGTTTTCGTTTCTTCTTCCTTGGCGGTTCCTTGTCTATTGGGCACTGACTTTTTGGCTAAAATGCCCATTCAAATTCTCATTGATCAGCGTTGCATTGAACTACCATCGGGTCGCCGTATTTCATTTTTGACGGGCCCTACTGAAATTCGGACGGCGTGCGCTACGATACAAGCGTTGGCGACACAGACCGTGCACGTGCCCCCGGGTTCACAGATGTTAATTCCCCTCCGGTTGCGGAAACCGTGGGTGGGGGAGACTTCGGAACAAGGCATGCTTTTGGGTCCTACTAACAGGGCTGTCGGGGGTGTCGATTTGTCGGTGGCTCACACTTTGGTTCGGGCCGACAAGGATCCGTTTGTGATGGTTTTAAACGCTGGGTCGCGGCCGGCCGTCATTCAGCAGGGCACCGTGCTAGCTCACGCGGCGCGGGTCCCTGCGGATGAGCGGCTGGTTGCGCAGGTTGATCCGAGCCCCACGCAGAACATTGAATCGAGGGAGGACCTTGAATGGGTCCATTCGCTGTGCGCGGACTCGGACGATTTGTCAGCGGTACAGTTGGGTGCGCTGCGCGAGTTGCTAATGGAATTTTCTGATGTGTTCAGTAAACATAAGTATGACATTGGGTGCACGGATTTGTTACGCCACCACATTGAAACGGGCGATGCGGCACCGGTCAGGCTAAATCCCTTCCGACTAAGTCCTGCTGAGAAGGAACATGTTCAGTCGGCCGTTAACGATATGCGGGAAGCCGACATTATTTCGCCTTCCTCCAGTCCTTGGGGAGCACCTATTGTGCTGGTTAAGAAGCAGGACGGCTCCTTGCGATTTTGCGTAGATTTCCGTCGCCTGAATAAGATCTCTGTGGCTGACACGTATCCGCTCCCCAGGATGGACGAGTCCCTCGATGCATTGTCTGGTGCGTGATATTTTTCGACTCTTGATTTATTATCGGGATTCTGGCAGTTGCCACTCGACGAAGAGTCAAAACCTAAGACAGCATTTCGGACTCCAGGGGGCCTGTTCCAGTTTAACCGGTTACCCATGGGACTTCACTCTTCTCCAGCGACGTTTCAGCGCCTTATGGAGTTGGTTTTGTCGGGCTTGCAATGGGATACGTGCTTGATTTACCTTGACGATGTCATTGTTTTCAGTAAAACATTTGAGGAACACCTCCAGCGATTGAGAGGGGTGTTCTTACGAATGCGATCGGCTAAATTACAATTTAAACCGGCCAAATGCCACCTTTTTCGTAAGTCCGTTAGATACTTGGGTCACATTGTCGACTCTTCGGGGATTTCTACCGATCCCGCGAAGACGGACTGTGTCAGTTCATGGCCGACACCCACGTCAGTTTCGGACGTGCGCAGTTTCATCGGTTTTGCTTCTTATTACCGCCGATTCGTTGAGCACTTCGCCACTATTGCAAAACCCTTGCACGCTCTAACGGCGAAAGGAGTGAAGTTCCGATGGGGACCGGAGGAGGAGGCCGCGTTCTGCTCCCTCCGGGACGCCTTGGTGGGTGCCCCACCCTTGCGCTATCCGGATTTTGCGAGTCCCTTCTTGCTAGATACGGATGCTAGCGACACGGGCATTGGGGCGGTGCTATCCCAAGTCGTTGGGGGAGTCGAAAGGGTGGTCGCTTATGGTAGCAGGGTGTTGTCACCGGCGGAGCAGCGCTACTGCGTCACCCGTCGCGAGCTGCTTGCCATTGTTTTTTTGTACAACAATTCAGACCGTATCTCTATGGTCGTCACTTTACGGTCCGGACGGACCACGCGGCGCTACAGTATTCATTGAGGGTCGCCCAACCCTCGGGCCAATTGTCACGGTGGTTGGAAGTCCTCCAGGACTATCAGTTCACGACTACATACCGTAAGGGGTTGCGATACACAAATGCTGATGCCCTGTCGCGATTGTTGCCTTGTCATAAATGTGCATGTATATCGGGATCGGCGCGCTGTAAACCGCCAGTCGTGGAAGCTATGGGGGCGTTGGCTGCGACCGCGGGCGCACCAATCGGGGATGTCCCCGCTACCTCTCAGGGTCAGGACTCGCTGCTCTCACTGTCGCTGAGTGAGTGGGGCCGTCTCCAAATGGCGGACAGCTCCCTGTTAGCATTGCGCCGCAGGGTGGGGGGTCCCAAAGAGGACCAGGAGCGAACTGGCTCCTACGTACTTAAGCGAGGCATGTTAATGAGATGGGACAGTTTGTCCCGGCGGCACGCACTTGTGGTGCCTTCCGCTGTGAGGGGGAAAGTTGTCTTGGCCGCACACGAACGCCTCTTGCATTTGGGAGTAAGCAAAACGCTTGCCCTGCTTCAGCGTGACTATTATTGGCTGGGGATGGGGATTGACGTGGTGAATATTCTGAAGGGATGCGTTGAGTGCGCCAGACGGAAACCACCGCCCGTAGCAGCTAATCCACCGCTGCAATCTATTCAAGTCTCGCGCACCAACGAGCTCGTTGCGCTCGATATTCTGGGGCCTTTTCCAGTCACGCCTAGGGGTAATAAGTACCTGTTGGTGGGGGTCGAATATTTTACCCGGTGGCCTATGGCGTGGCCACTCGCCAACCAGTCGGCGGCGGCTGTGACGGACGCCTTTGTCCAGGGCTACGTCCTGGACAAGGGGGCTCCCGAACGCTTGCTGACCGACCAAGGGAAAAAATTTTCTAGTAAATTGCTGCAAGAGGTGTGCGATCTGTTGGGTACTAAGAAGGTGCGTACCTCCCCGTACCACCCGCGGACGGACGGGATGGTGGAGAGACTCCACAAGACTTTGACTTCTATGCTGTGCCAGCGGGTGTGTGAGGCACATGTTGATTGGGACCTGCAGGTCCCGGGGGTCCTCGCCGCGTATAGAATGGCCCCCCATGCAGAGACGGGGCTTTCCCCATTCTATCTGATGTACGGTCGGGAAGCCGACCCGCCCATGGAAACGCAGCTTGGCCTGTCCGCACCACGAACTAATTCAAACTTGGCAGAACATATTAAATTTAATATTCATAAGCTGACAGAGGCAAGGGAGGCCGCACGGCTTAATTCGCGGGCTCGCCAAATTGCAAACGAGCGGTTGCGTGCACGGAAGGTGTCCGTGCACGACTGGAAACCAGGTGACAGGGCCTGGCTGCATTGCCCTCAGGCACCTTTGGCTACGTCGCCTAAATTGTTGAAGCCATGGCGGGGACCCGTGGAGGTCGTGCGTGTTGCACGCCCCCAGTGCGTTCAGATAAAATGGGGAAAGCGACGGTGGTACGTTCACCCCTCCCGACTGAAACCGTTCTCGCCTCCATATGGCCTCCCCTTGTGTCGTGAGGGCCGAGCATGTGACGTGACCGACGACCCAAAGGGGGAAATGTCTCTGCCTGATCCTCACATGTTTCCGCCTGATCTCCTCCCAGGTGTCTCGGAACTGACAGCTGCCGACCACCGGCGGCCGGATCTTCGCGGCGGGGCCGGTCCTTTCAGGCCCGATCCGCGCCGTCTAGAGCAGCCGGAGCCACCGGACGGTCGTCAGCGTCCCGTCCCATATGACGGACCGGCCAGACGGACTCGCGCCAGGTCGCGCTACTTTTTATGACCTACCACGTGAGGAGTCGAGGAAGCTGGAGCGCCTCGTCACTGCGTTTAGTCACAGAGACGCTGGGCGCGTTCATTTTCTGGAAATCGCTTTTATTGTGTTGTTCGTCGGGCTGTATATAGCTTCTTATCGAGGTGTTGTGTGTGTTGTTGTTGACTTTTCTTGTGTTAGTTGTCAATTTGTACATAGGTTGCTGTTGTGTTGTTGTTGCGTTACGGGGCACACTGGGGGGGTGGGGTTTTTGTTGTGTTAACGTTGTGTGATGTTGTTGGTTAGCAGCCGGGCCGGCTGCAAGCTATGTGGGAGGGGGTGATGTAGTGGTGATACGCGCTGGGGTAGCGATCGGGTGCCAGCGCGTAGTGATTGGCTGTGTGTGTGGTGACGCGCGCTGACGGTGAAGGATCAGGGGTCAGCGCGGGGTCGTGGGTTATGTGGTGCTGATTGGCTGTGTGCCGGTGACGCGCTTGAGAGGGAGTGATCGGGTGGCAGCGCGGCGTGATTGGTTGGGTAGTGGAAACACGCGCTTGGGGAAAACGGATCGTAGAGATAGCGCGTCGTGATTGGTTAACTAAGGAGCGATGCTCACGTTGAGGTCCGCATCCGCTCCGTCTCCCGTGAGGAGGGACTATATAAGGTGATGCACACAGGCGTACGGGGAGAGTGTGTAACCAGCGAAGACTGAAGACGGAGAGGAAGAGATAGGGCCCTGGGGTACCCAGTCCCGCTGTCCTGTGGGGACCGGGACTCTGTGTAACCCAGAGGCGGAGTGTAGGGTGAGCATGCAGTGTGAGCAGGCAGTGTGTGTAGCCAGAGGCATAGGGTCTACACGAGACGAGTGATGTGTGTGTAGCCAGAGGCATAGGGTCTACACGAGACGAGTGATGTGTGTGTAGCCAGAGGCATAGGGTCTACACGAGACGAGTGATGCGTGTGTAGCCATCACAGAGTCTACACGAGCTAAGTGAAGAGTGTAGCCAGAGGCATAGAGTCTACACGAGCTAAGTGAAGAGTGTAGCCAGAGGCATAGAGTCTACACGAGCTGAGTGAAGAGTGTAGCCAGAGGCAGAGAGTCTACACGAGCTAAGAGAAGTGTGCAGTCAGAAGAATAGAGACCACACGTTGTATCGTGACAAGTCAAGATTTAATAAAGAGTGTGTTACCCGTCAAGGAGTTTCCTGCCGTCATTTCCAATACTTCACATTGTAATATTACACTATGTATTATTCTACCCACCCTAATGTATATCACACTGCTGTATATTCACTATACCATTACGATACTATATATTACTTTGTACATTGAATTAAGCATTACAATTTTATACGCATTTCACAAGTAGTACTAATCGCATATCTGCATTTCCCATAAATATGCTAAATTACTTTTGATATGCAAATTATTTTGTCAACGCGCTCTTTGCCCCTCCATCCCAGCTTAAATAGTCACTCCAAGCCTGGGGCTTGTCATTCAGACTCTGTCTCCTCGACAGACCTGTTCTCCACCTGAGGATGGCTACTTGCGTTGTGGCCGAAACGTCGTGAGAATGATTTTATTATGTTTTATTTGTATTATTTTATTATTTCAATTCTACGTGACTTTACCGAAAGAACGAAGAAGAAGTTGTTATCTTGTTATGGGGCAGTTACCCCTTGTGTTGGTATTAATAAATGTGTTGCCTCCAAAGAGTACGTCTGCGACTCAGTTGAACTCACTACATATTTAGCCGACCTGTCCCCCCTCATTAAGGATTCATGACGGGAGGAAGAGGGGCCGGGAGTACCGGCGACACCGGATTTAAAAGTTGAATCGCATTTTAAAAAATTTAATAACCATATAAAATTAGGGAAAGCCTGGTGTTTATGTGCGTGGGCTCACCCAATCCCATACGACGGATAAGAGAAGCGTACGGCTTTAGAATGACGACTGCACCCACGCATGACATCTCCCAAGACATGCAACTTAGTCGTGCGCATGCAATGTGCTCCAGTCGGAGTTGTTTTTTTTCAAATGTGTTTACTTATTTATTTCGATAGCATTTTGAGCTCACGCCACAATCTGGGTTATTCGGGTCAGGCTCCGAGGTTTTTTTTGTGAATGCGTGTATCCGCCCATGTGTATTGTGTGCGTGCGCACGCGTATGGTGTGTGTGCGCACGCGTATGGTGTGTGTGCACACGTGCATTGTAGGGAGCTGTAGTGTCACTGTAAGCGCACTGCGCTATGAACCCGGCGACCCGTGATCGATTCCTGCTCACGGCCAACACCAGTGACGATTATTTGAACCGGTCCTGGGCCTCCCCTAAGTCGACTCAGCCTCAAATGAGTACCTGGTGCAGTGTGTAAACATCGCCACTGGGGAGACGAAGGCGGTCGGGCGTGGTGCTGGCCACCCACCCCCTCGTGTGCCGTGCCGGCCTTCATAGGTGCTCGCTAACAGCACTTTCCCCTACAGTCTAAGGCTATACTCTTTGTAATTTTTTTTGTGTACGTGTCCATTTGCATTGTGTACATGTGCATGTGTATTGTGTACGTTTGCATGTGGATTGTGTGCATATGCTTTGTACACGCGTGCACGTGTCCACGAGTGCACGTTCCCGTGTGATGTGGTACGACAGGGTGCTGATGGCTTTGGAGGAGGGTCCGGACGGAGCGTGGCACAAGCGTGACCTGTGCATGGGCACTGGTCAGACTTGCGCCTTCCCAGGACTCATCAACAACTACCACAGCGCCATCATCTCTTTTGGAGAGGACGAGTCTGGTGAAGGCTACGACACGCACGCGCCACGGCGGCCACACGGCCCAGACGTAGCCTGTTGCCCGTTCATTTGCAGAGGCTCGCGGTTCGATATTCAGCGGGCCGCCCCGATTAACACTGCGGGGATAGAAGTACTCCGCACTGTCCGCTTCGCAGCCGACGTTAAAGAGCCGGCAACTGTGGCCTGGCTCCATGGTCACAAATTGCCAAATATTAAAACATTACACCGGAAATTGCTCAATTGGAATCACACAATTAAGTAATCATCACCAATCGTATTGGGGAAAACTGAGCAGGGCCTTTATGAAAAAGAGTCATGTGACCCTGCGAGGCTTTCCAGGGTAAATGAAGCGTCGTAAAATAAAATAAGACTCACGTGCCATCGGGTCCACCGAGGGGCCCGTGCACTATGGAGTGCACCCAGGCAATCGAACAACAGTCCCATGTGACCCTCAAACGCACACAGGCCACAGAGCCACGTGGCGTGAGAGCCAACAAAGTCACGCACGCTAACAATAATCTAGTACATTTCATATTTGCACCATTCCTATAGTGCAAGTCTATAATGCAGGTGCTGTGTTTCACAGACAGTCTGCCAGTCGGGAATGATGATTGTTGCGTGTCATCCCAATTGAGTAATTTCCAGGGGATCTTATCAAATTCTGGCCATGACACTGGTATGCATGTATGTTGAACTTCTTTCACACCGTATGTAAGCCAACCGTGCTAATCGGAGATGTGTGGGGGAAGGACAACAAACTACACACAGAAAAAGCAGTTGTAAGAAAATGAGTTTTTGCTCTAGATTTAAGAGTGCATAGCTCCCAGTGGCTTCCTATTATTGGTACGCAATGGCCAACTCATTGTCGCATGCTGTCGGGGGATCTTTAACATCCACTGTGAAGTAAATGCACCCCGACCAGGGCGGCTTGCCATATTTGAACTCAGAACCTCTGTGCTAAAGCTGCCCCACGTCACCACGCCACACGCACGACATGACCCTCTTGAGGTGTTTTTGTAGTCACCGTTTGCTTGGCACAAGCCTAAGGGGCCAGCAAAGCACATACGGATGTGTGAGGTGGGGGTAGTGCACCGAGCTTGTGGTGGAAAACTATAAACTACTTTTACTTTATCAGAGAAGGCCCACTGAGCTACATAGCTCTTTTTCAGATAGCCCAACGAAGTGGCTTATCATGTGGACATGTATAGCAGCAGCCAAACACTCTAAACGCGTGATGTTGCTTCGTAACGTGGAGGGAAAAACCGGAGGACCCAGAGAAAAATCCACACCACAGGGAGAGAGCCACCACAAACTCCAAATATACAACAGGCGTTAGGGTCGGGATCGAACTCACGACCTCATGTATGCCAGGCGAGGTAGTTAACATCTCGCCACCGCGATGGCATTTAATGTGCAGGGGAACATAGGCACTGCAATCTTAGATTGATTCTTGGCTATATACATCCAGGAACAAAAACTTGCATTTGAAGCAGCTCGGGCTTCTTGTAATTCATGGTAGCCTCGAAGTGATTTGTTGTCATCAGCACTGGGGAATGCCACCGCTCCTTTGTATATATGTATCTCTGTTGAACTTCTTTCACACCGTACGTAGCCAACCGTGCTGATGGCCTGGAGAGGTGCTTGCTAATATCACTTCCCCCCTACAAAGTGTGAAATGGAGAATCCTTGCCTGCTGCGTGTGCATCTCTCAAAAGGCGAGCTCTACTTCATGTCCACCCCTCTCGCCATTTCCACGGAGCCACACGGAACGTTGTACAAGCTCGTGGATCCCTCACGGTACTTGGTGAAACACACAGGGGGCTGGACAGCATGTATGGGGAAAACCGTGACGGCTTATGAGTAGCACAGCATGTCACGCAGCGAACAAAACATGGGCACGTTTTATTTGCTGAACTTCTGGTTGAGAGCCCCATAAAAACAATATATTATACTCTTGGTACATAATGAATGTAATAAATAAATACATTTGTAGAAATTTGATAGAAATGTTGCCAAATGACAACAAAAACCTCGACGTTTTAGATGGCGGACCTATGACCCCATCCTCATGAATCGTCACGGATATCTCATCGTGAACAATATCAGTTTTACTGAATATGCTGATAGGTGCCGTGATGGCGAGATGTTAACTACCTCACCTGGTATGCAGGAAGTCGTGGGTTCGATCCAGACCCTGACGATGCCTGCTGTATATTTGGAGTTTGTGTGTCTCTCTCCCCATGGTCGCGTGGATTTTTATCTGGGTCCTCCGGTTTTCCCCTCCACATTTAAAATCAACGTGCGTTTCGAGTATTTGTCTGCTATAAAAGTCCAGCTGATAAGCCACTTCGTTGAGCTATCATTTGTTATAGTCAGGTCACTTCTGAAAAAGAGCGACATAGCTCAGTGGGCCTTACCTGGTAAAATAAAAATCTTTAGAAATTGTATGAAACCCACGCCTGGGCTGAGCCATTTGCATCTCCCGCACTTCTCCACACCCATATGAACGCCATCTCCCATTGCAGCCGTGCCGCTCCAGGGAGCTGCCACTGGGAACCGAGACCTGTGCATGTGCTGGGAAAGACCGTTGCCTTCATCCCTAGAGAGAGTAAGTCCTCGTCGCATCTTTGATGGGAAGGAAAGACATGGGGGATGCACATGGAACGCTCTTCCTTGCGATATTAGGAAGCCACTGGAGATATGCGCTTTTAAATCTAGGTTGAAAACTAATTTCTTTAGAAACTGCTTGTTGTGTTTGTTGTCCTTCCCCCACACCTCCGATTAGCACGGTCGGCTACGTACGGTGCGAAAGAAGTTCAACATTCATACACACGAATTGAACAAAATCTTTTTACGCGTGCTGCTTTGATTATTAACTGCTCCTCACTTGTCTAGGGTCAGTGACTCACTACCCAGGTGACTGCACACGTATCAGCAGGTGCACCGATTACTTTAGGAAGCAACACATTCTACGGTTTCATTTCCATGTTGTGTAGGTAAAGCCATAAATACTGCAACGACCTGTGCTGCAGTACAAACCATAATTAAATAGAAATAGGGCGACTTCACCAACGACTTTTAATGAAGTTGTTGAGGCTGCTGGCCCCCGGGTCCTCCGCTGGCGGGGGGCTGACCTCGGGGGGGCTGCTGCCTCTGGACTCCTCACTCGTGTGAGAGCCGCTGCTGCTCAACTCCTCGCTCGCGGGGGGAGGGCTGCTGCTCCCCGGCTCCTCTCCTCGCGCCGCGGCCCCTCGGGTCCGTGAGTCCTGTTTGTGGGGCATAGCTCGGGGCTGGCACTCGGCTGCCTAGAATCAATGCTTCTCAGCCATTCAAACGTGACGTCTCCGCTCACACAACCCCGCGCACCAATCACACGCGCGGAACGGGGGTCAGGGGTCAGAGAGCAATGACGTCCTTCGCACACGCGCTGCCACCGAGGGTGGGCAATGGAGATTGTTGAAAGGGCTGTGGGGTGGGTATTCGGGGTTGGTTTCAGCGCGACACACCAATCGCACGCACGGAAGGGTCAGGGGTCAGAGGGGGGTTGTATTGGAAATGATTTAAAGGGCTGTGGAGCGGATGTTTAATGTTAGAACAAGTGTTGCTGTGTACTGGGGAATTAAAGAAATGCTTTAATCATCCTCCAGAGTAACTGGCGACAGGATTCACACACCACGCTTGGGCACAATCTAAACAATAGCCGTATAAATAATCCCACGCGTACTCGCGCGATTCTACCATCGCTCACCGCGGCCACACCACTCCCAGCACTCCTCAACACCACAGAGACCACACAGCGTCGGTATCCTATGCTTTAGAGTTTATTTCCGGCGCGTCTGCGAGTCCCTATTACCTGAATCAGCAGGGTAAGGCTAGCCTATCTCCCGACGGTCTAAACCCGACCTACCTCGTCTATTTGGAATTAATCTCCCTAAATCCCAACTCTCTCTTACGTACTCACGGTTCGGTTCAGATGTGCGGGAAGTCGCGGAGAGATGAGGCTGCTCGCTGCTCTCGCTGGTAGCGGGCCTGGCTTGCCCTGCGACTCGTCACACGGATGATCTAGTGGCCGGCAAGCTGACTGATCCTGGCTTGTGCTGGACACGAACTAACTGATTCTACCTTCCCTCGCCTTTTATTGTTCTTTACATCAAAGAGAATTTGGCGCTGATCCGCTGGCCTTTCCGGCCAATCAGGTGGCTCAGATTGCCTGCCACTCTCACTGGACCAGTGCTTTCTCAGACGTCTGCACTTTACCTTCCACATCAAAGGGGCTGCCGCTGATCCTAGGGGGTCCCCAGCCAATTGGAGAGCTCCCCTGCCCGGTCGTACCATTCGGACCGGTGTTTTCTCAGACGTCCGTGTTTCGTGCAGTGTGTTTTCTAACCGCGGTGGCTCGGCAGCCCCGTCTTGACCATGTAATTACGACCCAAGTCACGGCGCCGCGGTGCGAGTTAGCCTCGGGGGAGATCGCACAATTCCCTGGCCGCAGGAAACCGTGAAGATTAGTCCCATGAGAGGGCTTCTGGGTGAAAATCTGTCGGCCAGGTGACCTCCCCTCGAGGCCCTATGTGGGGGTGTGTGTGTGTGTGTTCATGTGGGGGGTGATGAAGGAAGAGCAGCGTCGGCCCCGTAGCTCGGTGGTGGCGGCGTCGCGGCCACGGCGTCGGCAGAGCGGCCTCGCCGGTGTGGCATCACAAAGTTACACCCGCAGCTACACATGGAATAAGTCGAAACTGTGAACGATTAAACTTTCTTGACAACGTCGCAGCTCTGATCCTGGATGAGGTGCCCCTGACGGAGGCTCCCAGCACTACGCAGCCACCCAGGCAAGAGCAAAGGCCTGAGGTGACACAGAGGCGGCCCGCACCAGACCGGCAGCCGGACACGGCGGGACGCTCCCACACCTTCAACTACCACGAGTACGGGATCCTGCCAGGCACCCAGTCGACCCCACAGAAGAACATTCCGGACGCAACTCAGCATCCGACCGCGTCCAAGAGGAGAAAGGACTCCACCGCGAAGCAGGTGGGACCAGAGTTTCCGGGGCTGCACTCTTTGGGGTTAATGCTCAAATATTTGCAGTGAACACAAGCTTGTGAAGTTTCAGGCTGACCGTCTCTTCCCAAGATGCATGTTGTACTGTGTCGAACTTATTTCGCACCATACAGGCCACAGGGCCACGAGGGCACACGTGGAGTGATATCCAGCTAAGGCACGCACAATAGCAATAATTTAGTACATTTCAGATTTGCGCCGTTCCTCCAGTGCAAATGGGCTCACCGTCTCACCCGAGTGGGGACCGCGAGCGGGACATCTAAACTTTGATATGGGGAGTGGAAGACAAGGGAGGAAGAACTTAAGTGAGGGGGTAAAGAAAAAGGGGAGGAGGGGCGTTTTCAATCTAGATGATTTAAAAGTGCACAGCTTCAGTGGCTTCCTAACATCGGAAAGAAGAGCGTTACCAGACGGCCGCAGAAGCAGCGCATATGAAAGTGCCACGCGATGTGGTGACCGCCTTTGCTCGATGGCCAGCCAAAAAGCCGCCGCTGCTGCTGTGAGGATGACCAGAGTTCGAGTGATCGTTTGTGCTCGTTGATGAGATCAGCATACACAATCACACAGAGATTCGGAAACCTCTGCAGCTTAGCCACAGCCGGTCACGAGCACGTTGCCTCATCCGTGGAAACTCCACCGCCCTCGCGGCAGCCACCACCTCACTCATAGTTGAGGGGTGTGTAATGACATGTAGGAACCGGCCAGGTGCTTTGTTTTTGTGGGGCTGATGGAAAGGCCCCTGAGTGGCCAGCTCCAGCTTCAGCAGCAGAGCCTCAAAACTCCTTCTTAGAATGAGCAGTTATCACCAAGTCAACAGCATATGTACACAATAGCGTGGGTTATCCAGGAGAGAGCCAACCCTTAATTACACTCGGGCATTGATCAGCATCTCGTCATATCTGTACCAGGCACACATTCCACTAGTCCAGCCATGGAATCCTTCCTGAATTACGTGGTAGAAAATTATGATGCTGTAGAAGCCAGAGGATACGCCTGTTGCACACCAATATATGTTTTTAATGTTTTTACTTGAATACGCTTCATAATCTTAACCCTAACCCTATATTGAGATAAAATCCTACAGTCTTTGGTTCTTTCGGTACGTGACTTTACCGAAATAACCAAAAAGTATGGATTCATGCAGTCACGAAAGCTTCAAATCAAGATTAAAATCCCACAGGATATGCTATAGTCAATGGGGGTAGGGCACTAATGTGCCTTGTTTGATACATGAAGGCTGTTTTTTTATATTTCAATAAGACTCAAATATTAATTACTAACATGAATCTTATCCCAGATTTATGATCAGCTATAATGAAAACAAAGTTATGAGGAAAAATATCAATCCACGGTTTAACTTAATACAGTGATGATAGGGTGTGCAAAGGGCTTTGTAGTGGTGTTAATAAAATCAGTTGGTATAGGAGACCACACCGCTGCCTCAGCATGCATTTAAAAGCCAGAAGTGATTTTCCGCTCACATGCGCATCGAGGCATTGGCGTTCATCACCCGTTCACAGCCTCTGAGCTGTGAATGGGTGAGCAAATTCCACAATGCGACAAGGCGAGTGATGCTACCACATTAAACTACCACCGGTCGACTTCCCCGCAAAAGCGTCGCCTCGCCTTTTTGGTCCCCGGACGTGATTGATGGGGGCCAAGTGACGCGCCAGGGCATTCGACTTCACCCCGACGCGGTTCCTTCCGTCAGGGGATGCAGGGCGGGAAGCGCCCGCGGCAGGGCGCCGTGCGGCTGGCGGGCGAGCGAGGTGGCCTGGCCCGGCACCTCGGCCGCGTCGAGGTGTTCGCGGGCGGTCGCTGGGGCACGGTGTGCGACGACCGCTGGGCCTTGCCAGCGGCGACCGTTGTGTGCCGTCAGCTGGGCTTCCCCGGCGCCCTGCGCGCCTCCAAGCGCGCCGAGTTCGGCGAGGGCGGCACGCTGCCGCTGCTGCTGGACGACGTGAGCTGCGGCGGCGGCGAGCGCTCGCTCGTGGCGTGCCGGCACCGGGGCGTGGGAGTCCACGACTGCGAGCCGGGCGAGGAGGCGGGCGTGGTGTGCGCCACGCACGAGGCCCAGCTCACCGCATGGGCCAACGGCGACGAGGACGACTGAAGCACGGGGGGCGAGGAGCGGCGGGTGGTGCATGCGCACGCGCACGCGGGGAGATCGCTGCGTGGGGTTGATGGCGCCGTTGGGTGAATGTGGGTTGTTAGGCTCGCGTCGAGAATGGTTTCAGACTAAGGGATGTGCCGTTGGAAATGGTGTACAAGCACAGCCATACACATGACTGTCATACGCTGGGTTTGGGCGACTTTGTGAATTAGCTAAGTGTGCATGGATTTGACAATTGACTGCAAAATTCCGTGGATAATTCTTTGTAGGTTAAATGTGAACGCCTGGATACGGACGACAGAGCAGAAGATGACTGTTGATTAATGTGGGTGACTGAGGGAGGGTGAACATCGATGATTGAAAAGATGTCTTGTGACTCGTTATGAGGCTAGTTGTGGATAACTGATTGGATGAGTACGTCTAAAATGACGTGTAGATGAAGAAGCGTTGACCGAGGGATGACTGTGGGATGACCAATAGTTGGATAGCTGTGTGCAGGTAAAAAATTGCGACTATTTCAGGCCATGGAGCCACATTTGGCCTAATGCTCAATAGAATGATCAATAGAATAGAATTGCATTTCAAATTTAAGAGATCGCTTTTTAGATTATCCAAATGTGGATTCATAAAAATATAAGAAGTCCGGTGCCTGGTGGTCCAGGGGTCAAATCACTGAGCCGGCACTGCTGAGATTTTTGTGTTTAAATCTGGGCAGCCACTCTTGATTAATGCAGTTTCTGTGAAGTGTAGCGGGTCGATAGTGTGTCGATAGTGTCGTCCTGTCAATTGGCGATCACCTCAAGTGGGTTGAACTGTTCTGTCGGAGTTCCCAATGGATACTTCACGACACGATACAAATGGCACAATTAGGATGAAAGTGGGAAGAAAAAACAATCAGATTTAAAATTGCAATGTCACTTTATTCAGCTCTCATAATTAAATAATTGTGTTCATTGCAATGCAGAGCAATTATAATTTAGCTTTTTGTAGGGGATGCATGTCTTTAAACCGGTGATTCGCAACGTTCGTTTCGGTGAATTGCAAATATGCAAATCATGAATTTCTTGATTTTGAGCATTTGGGTCTGTTGTGATTATGTGTGTGAAACACCTGCAGGGAAATGTCTATATGGAATCGAAGACAGTATAAGTATATTTCGGGCAGGCAATCTATGCTACCGCCAGGGCCGTCCATAGGGGCGGGTGCAGGGCCTGAGGTAGATCACACCATGTGGGCCCCCCGACGCCTTCAATTTAACGCATAAGTATTACATCTGACACCGTGACATCGAAGCACGGGGGGGGGGCCCAAAGTGTGGGGCCCGGGGCAGTCGTCCTAATTCACTGTGCACCCTACAAACGGCTCTGGCTACCAGTGGTTGCATTATCCTCTCACATGCGTGGGGTTTACACAGGCTTTCGAGACTAATCCCACACTCACACATTTTCAATCGTACTTTTAACGGTAACTATTTTATATTGTAAAATAAGTGGCTAAAGGAATAATGCCCATTTTATTACAGCATTTGAAAATGTCACATTATGTAAAAGTGGATTATTCTGCCCAATGGCAGAAGAGTCAGTTTTGGCTTATATCGTTCTTAAGGGGCAATCACGTCAATATTTGGGTAATTTCAGGGAGTTTGAGTTCATTTTGATGGAGCCTGCACCCAATCGTCCCTGACTCTGCATTTTGTGTTTAGTTTGTTGTCTTTCCCCCACACCTCCGATTAGCACGGTTGGCTACGTACAGTACAAAATAAGTTCAACATGCACACAAACGTAGTCTGCCTAGATGACTGGCCTGCTTGGGACACAGCAGAGCCTCAACCCATGTTGGGATCTCACAGTCGCCAGAGCATGTGACCCATGTCCTCGCAGGTCGTGATCCACCCGGGCGTTGTGGGGGAGTGGAGGAGGCCAGCGACCAGGGACCGCTTGGTTACTCGACTAATAGGCCACAACCCCAGCTCACAAATGGTTTAACGCATACATACCCACACCAGTGAATAATAATCATAAATTAAAGTATCAACAATAATTCATATTAATATGACAAATTGTGTTACCCGTGGCACACCACGACATGGGGAGTAGAGTCAAGGATATGATGTATGGAAAAAGTAAATTGAACGGGAATGGAAATAAAAGAAAGGAAGGGATGCCGGGACGGAAGTCCCCAAGACAGACAAAGAGGGTACAGCTCAAGAGCAGTGGGAAGAGGAGGAGGAGCGCCGGGCACGGAGGGGAGGAGAAGACATGACTATGCCGAGATGTGGGGGATAAGAGGGCGACGATGAGAGGGGATGGAAGACAAGGAGAGAGAAGGAGCAGCAGGAGTGAGCTGCACACAAAGCAGCGACTGTTTTCACAGTGGGCGGGGAGAGGGGAGGGATTAAGAGTTGAGGGTGGCCACACACAAGTCACGTGATTTACTGGAGGCTTGAGCTGATTTATATGCATAGATTTGAAGGTAATAAAGTCAATATTTCCGTCTGCTGGTAATCGAGTCCATTCCCTTGTCATATTACAACAGTATAAACAAGCTGTGTGTGGACTAAACTTGGTTTTCATGGGAATTCTTGAGTTTTGATAAGAAAACCGATCAACTGGAGCACCACGAGTTAACCAGGTTTTTAGACATTTTTCTAATTAGATTATATATCTAATCTCATCTGACCACTATCTCTGTTCTCCTAGACCAGGGTGGGCAACCAAAATAACAAGAGGCATTTTTTTACCAATTCGGTACAATACTCAACACTTCAAGATCCACAATGAATGTGAATACACACACACATACACAACAACCGCCATTCGCCACTAAGTGGCGTTGACGTCACCACGACGCTTGTGCCAGGCTATGTGCACCTTAAGGCCACGTGAGGTGTCGAACGCCTGCTGGCAGGAGGTCACGGGGCAGACCCAGGTGCCACGAGTCGACTGACAGAGATGACCGAGATGACTGGCTGATGCACCACCTGTGCCCCCTACTGTGCCAACTTGCTGTGCTTTAGCTACCCGGCGCTCCGCTCATTGTTGTGAGCGTCGCTCCTCCACCCTCCGTTGTTGGAGGGTGACTGCCTCCAACTGCGCAGCAGCGTCCTTCACGAGTCTCCTCCACAGAGGCTGATCTTGACACCACTGATACCAGTCATCGGCAAGTCCACTCAGCTCCACATCCTCCTGTACCACGTCACTCCATCTCTTATCTAGCCCATGCCGTGCCCATTTAGCCCCCTCTATCCAGCCGAACAAAAGCTGTTTAGGCATTCAGAGATTGGGCATGCTGACTACATGACCCAGCCAACGCAGCCTTGCCTGCCGGAGGACCTCACCTTATGGGACTTTGCCCAGATCTTTCAAGGATTTGTGAGCTCCTCACACAATCCAGCCTGGCTAAACCCAGGATGGATCATAGGCAGGCCAGCCTAAATGTTTTCAATCTGCGAAGATGCTCCATTAGGGGGGTCCACGTTTCGCAAGCGTAGAGAAGGGATGGAATGACCGTGGCCGAGAAGACTTGAAGCTTCGTGCGGAGCGACAGACCAGGTAGCTTCCGCACAGCGTTACGCAACCGATGAAAAGAAAATGCCACTCGACTGATTCTGAGTGAGACCTCTGCTGTCAAACCAGAGCTGGTCATGAGCACACTGCCCAGGTATGGGAAACTCTCCACTCTCTCCACAACTGCCCCATCACCGATTGGGAGTTGTGGGGGTGGGCTGCCCGATGGTACAAAATACCCAGGCAGGTGCTTAGTATTCTCAGGTTTTTTCGGTAAAGTCACGTAGGTAAAACATTAAAAGTAATGAAAGTAAAATAAAACAAAACAAAAATAAAAATAATAATTAGTTTTGGTGGAGCTGATGGTAAGGTCCCACCTCTTAGTGGCACACTCCAGTTTCAGCAACAGCGCCTCCAACTCCTCCTCCGAGTGAGCGGCAATTACCAGATCATCGGCATACATAACATGGTTGACCAATAGGGAGCCATCCCTTGACCGCACCCGGGCATTGATCAGCCTTCCATTGTATCTGTACCATCAAAGGCTTCACAGACTACGTGGTCGAAAAAGATGTTAAATAATGTGGGAGCCAGAGGACATCCATATCGCACCCCAAGGTGAATAGGGAATGACTCTGACTCCCGGCAAAGTAGTTTTACCCGGGCCCGATCACCATCATGAAGGTCTTTAATGATCGTGAGCAGAGGGTCAGGGACTCCAAAAGCATGAAGAACAACCCAGAGCCCAGGCCTACTGATGGTATCATATGCCTTTACCAGGTCAATAAAGCAGAGATGTAGGTCTTGTTGGAATTCCCTACACCTCTGCTATAGCAAACGGACAGAAAATATGGCATCTGTACAGGACCGCCCTTTCCTGAAACCACATTGAGGCTCCGCAAGCCTCTCCTCAGCGTGTCTGGCAAGGCGATGTTGAATAATCATTGCGAGGACCTTTCCCGGCACACTGAGGAGTGAGATGCCCCTGTATTTGTAACAGTCTGTGCTGTCCCCCTTCTTAAAGAGGGGGACCACAAGGGCATCCTTCCAATCCTGTGGAACCCGTCCAGTGGTCCAGACTGTTGTTATGATGTCATGTAGGGCAGTCTGTGCATAAACGCCACACTCCCTCAGCATTTCGCTTGGGAGATCATCTCTGACTGGTGCCTTTCCTGGTCTCAGACTCTGGATCGCCTTTAGCTGAGTCGACTTAGGTGAGGCCAGGACCGGTTCAGATAATCGTCACTGGTGTTGGCCGTGGGTGGAAATCGAACTCGGGTCGCCAGATTCAAAGCACGGGGCACTAACCGCTACACTACCGCTCCCCATCACATACACACACATTACGTTAGGAAGCAGTTGTTGAGGCTGCTGCCCCCCGATTCCTCTCCCCCTCCCTCCTCCTCTTCTCTCCCCACTGCTGCCGCGTCCCCTCTGTGAAACATCGCTCTTTGCTGGCTCTCGGCCACCTGGGGTCATTCACCCACACTCCTCGCGTGCATTCTCCCCCAAATGCTCGGATGAGACTCCTAGTTCACGCGGGCCCGTGCACGCCGCTGCCCACCCTCGGGTGCGTGCAGCCACCCGCGCCGATTGGTCCTCCACGTGCACGCGCTAAAAATAGCGGCGTGAGGGTGCGCGGCCGCGGCGCAGCACGAGCCCACTGGCCGTACAACCAATCACAATCACCACCCCCACCACCATAACTGCAACAATCGCGGTGTGAAGAGGCACGTGGGTGCCCGCGCACCTCGCGGTGCAGCTCTACACACGCGGCGATCACCGCCAGCAGCGCCACGTAATTGAATTTCGTAATATTGTTTTATTGGCCGTCGCAGCCGTTCGGGAGCGATTAATTAATTCGCGCTTCTTGCTGGCAGGGCTTCAACACGTTTCATCAACACTGCGAGGCCACTGATTACCTCACCGCTCCGGGTCGGAACTCATTAATGAAGCTGCAGCCGCGGAATACACGCTCGTCGATGTGTCTCTGCGCGACACCCGCGCGGCGTGTGCTGTTAACGCTGCGCTGCCGCCCCCGCACATCCCCTGCAATAGCGACTCGGCGACCAGAGGGCCTGCTCGTTAATTCCCATGGCAACAGCACGCTACGGATGATAAGGCAATGCGTGTTAAGCCCCGAGTGACCACGCATGGGCGAGCGCAAACACGTGGTTAAAAACGCCCTCGCGCACAAACAACGGCCCCGACGCGTGGTTGTTTTATCACTGAATACGCACGCGCTCTTTACGTACGCCCGTACACACACCACGTTACCACTCTCTCCACCCTTCGCAGAAAACACACGAAACGGTTTATTGATTACTAATGGTTTTATTCCCCGTGTGACTGAGATTACCCTCTACGTGGCTCGGAGCTGAAATCGGCGAGGAAATCACTCTGTCTCTTGGCAATCTGAACCCAGTTTACCCAGTCTGTTTGGACTTACTCTCCCTCGACTGTTTAAACTAAATCCCAACTCCCTCTCTCTCACGTACTTACGGTTCCGGCTGCGTGGAGAGCCGGGGGGAAGGCGAGGATGCACGGAGCTCTCGCTGGGAGCGGGGCCTGGCTGCGCTGATGATCGTCTCACGGACGGTCTAGTGGCCGGCAAGCTTCCTGTCCAGAGGCGGACTTGAGCAGAAAGAGACCTTCTTGCCATTTCTACGGCCCATTTATTGTTACCTACTTCAAAGATAACTCGGCGCTGACCTGCTGGCCAATCAGGTCGCTGGGATTCCCTGCCTCGGGCCATTGCTTTGGCGCTATGCACGCGTCCCGGGTTGCTGCCGAACGCCCGACCAATCAGAGGGACGTCCCCGCTTTCCCGCCGTTCGTGGCTCCGCCCCCTATCTGCCTGCCGACCCGTGTGTGTGGTGTGCGTCTTAACCGCGGTGGCTGGGCAGCCCCACCGTGACCATGTAATTTCAACCCAAGTCACGGTACCGCGTGTGCGAGTTAGCAAAGGAGGAGATCGCCCAATGCCCTGGCTGCAGGAAACCTTGAAGATTATCCCCATGAGAGGGCTTCTGGGTGAAAACCTGTCGGCCAGGTGACCTCCCATCGGGGCTCTATGTGGGGGGGGGGGGGGGGTGTATGAGTGTGTGTTTATGTGGGGGGTGGTGAGGGGGAAGCAGCGTCAGCCCCGTCGCTTGGTGGTGGTGAGATCGTAGGTGGGGTGCCCGCAGAGCGGCTTCACGGCTGCGGCATCACACAGTTCGTAATGAGCCGCCGAAGCAGCTCCTGAGCCGCAAGGTTGCCGACACCCCTGTTCTAGGACAATGTTCCACGAGGTCGGGCCCTAGACTGAATCTCGTCAGCTCGTACCGCGCGCCGCACAGCATTCTCTCGATCCCGGAAGAGGGAGAACGACTTCTCGAGGAGCAACCTCGGACGAGTGTGTGGAGGACGGGGAAGGCAGCAGCCAGGCAGTGAGCCAGCTTTCAATCCCTCCCCAAGCTCTGCGGTCCTCTTATACAGCAAGGCCCCCGCTTCATGCGGAGGTTTGCGTTCCCCGAAAATTGCCGCGTTCAGCGGCTAGGTAATTTTCCCGTAAGGAATAACAGCTAAAGGTGCGGGTGCCATTCCAACCTTTAATTTTAAGGTCGCTTTTTTTTGACGTCCACTGTTTTCCATGTTTCTTTTTAAATGTGTTGCGTTTTTTTGCATTTCTAGAAGTATGCTATGTTTTTTTAATATAAAGTATGTGTAAGAGAGAGATATGGCAAGTAAAACAGATAAGGGAGCGAGATGACGCTACGCACACAAAGATGCTGCCGGACCAAGGACAGAGGAAGAGATGCCGTATATCACAGTGCGCATCAGTGCCACAGTACTATAGTACTCAGCTCCCAGAAACACCGAACATGTGGTAGACTCGCGTTATAGCGGCATGGTGCGCATTAAGTGAAAAAGTTCCATAAAAAACCCGCATTGAACCGAAAATGCGTCGTGTGAGAGCGCGGTAAACAGGGATTTACTGAACTGGAAAGATCATGCCCCTCCCACCTGGCCCCAATGGTACAATACACTCCTCGAACATGCGGGAACGGAAAAAGTATGCCACAAAGTGAAGAGACAGGAGAAGGAGTTTGCTACTAGGTGGCCCCCCTTCATTCAGTACCTGCAGTGAAATACCGTGGCGGGGGGTACCGAAAGGGGGGGAAGGAACCTCTCCAGGACGGATAGAGACGGAGCCCGGACGAGCGGAGGGAAGGGTATAAAATAAGCAAAAAGTAAAAACAAATCCACATGTAGTTTTTTATTTAATTTCAGGGTGGTTAGGTTACCCCCATCCACCCTCCACAGCCCCCCTTTCCCAGCCCCCCTCCCCATGTCAGAGGTACACCTCCTTCCCCACTTATAACGCCCCATGGAAGACATCTGCAGATCTTGTTGGGGCCGCTGGCCCCCGCGGTCCCTCCTTGCTGCTCACCGACGGCAAGGGTTCCATCGTTTGCCGACCCCTCGCTGGTCTGCGACCAGCTGCTGCTGTCGCTGGGCTCATTGCCCGACGGCTCCCTTCCCTGGTCCGCCCCTCCGCGAGCTCGCGTGAGAGGCATAGCTCGTCGCCCGCTCCCGTTCACCTATAAACGCTGCGTTGTCTCTCCGCCAAGCACATTCTCTGAACGAAGTCAGGGTCGGAGGGCGAACGACGCTGTCCTCACACCGCGTGAGTCCCTGCGGTGATAGACGGAGCGGGTACCTGCGGACGCACCGACTCCCCCCCACGTTACAAGCGCACACACCTGCACACAGCACCACACGCTTTCACTCACTCGTAAGACCACTCGAGGCTGCGCTGGGTTATTAATGATTTATTCTCGGCGACTGCGCTTTACTGTTGGGTCAGTATCGATCGGCGTGGCAGGCCTACGTTATCGTCCCTGGGTCTGTACCCGATCTATCGGAGGGATATGTTCTAGGCGGCTCTGGACTCTCTAGTCTCTTTCCCAATACCCCCTTTACACTTACTCACGATTAGGTGCCCACGGCGTTCCGCTGATCCCGTCTTCACTGCATACCTCGATGTGTCTCACGGACGTCCGAGTCGCTGGGCTGGAGAGCGTCTCGTAGCCTGCCTCTGGAGCAAGAGAACCTCCACCTCGCTACATCCGCTTTTTATCCTATCTCCCCATCCCCAGGGCCCCGCCTCCCCAGCCCTCCTCGCTCCCGCGGCCCTTATGCGCGGCGCGCATTCTAAATTAGTCCCATTCTCATGCTCCTCCATAACAATGCTTATGCGCTTATTCTAATTATGCTCCTCCATAACAATGGTTATGCGCGGCGCTTATTCTAATCATGCTCCTCCATAACAAGTCCTATTCTTATGGGTGGTCGGCCTGACCGTGCCGGTGCACGGCGCCTTTGTCATGCCAATTAGCCGTCTCGCTCCTCCTCTGCCTGCCCCGTCGATACGTGCGTGCGTGGGGTGCGTTTCAACCGCGGTGGCTGAGTGGCCCCTCGCCGCAACCATGCAATCTTAATGCCGGTCACAGCGCCGCGGTGCGAATCAGCATCGGGGGAGGTCGTCCAATTCCCTGGCCGCAGGAAACCGTGAAGATTATCCCGGTAAGGGCTTCTCGGGTGAAAACCGGTCAGCCAGGTGACCTCCCCTCAGAGCTCTATAGGGGGGGGAAATGCGTGCGGGTGTGTTTATGTGAGGTGAGGTGAGGGGGAAGCGGGGTTGGCTCCGTCGCTTGGTGGTGGCGAGGTTGTAGATGGGGCGCCCGCCGAGCGGCTTCGTGGCGGCGGCATCACATAGCCCCCCGAGGTGCCGGTCCCCGTCTCGGGTTGACTGGAGCACCTTGCTTGGGCCGCGCCCACGAGGAAACGCTGCGGGGTCCGGGGGATCCGTCCGGACCTCGTGGCTGGTCTCGGGGTGGGTGGCTCCGTCCTCTGTAGCTCCTGCAGCGGCCTCCTCCTCCACTCCAGCGGCTCTCCCCGTCCTCCGGCACCTGTGGGCTGGGGCACAAACTCAGCAGCGGAAGGGTTTAGGGGCCGTCGTCCGCGCCGTCTCCTGACTAGATCGGGGCGTCTCGGGGTCGGGGGCCCGGTGGGGCCCATGTAGTGTGCGAGGCCCCCAAACACAGGGGGTGCGGGTACCCCGGGATTTCGGGGCCTTCGGGGGACGGGGTTCTCTCTCGCCGGGGCCGCTTTCCATGGTTTTAAGCGGCGGACGTCGACCACCGTCTCTCGACCCCTCTCCCCGCCATAGATTAGTACCGTCCAGGGGGAGATCTGCCGCACCACGGTCCAGGGTCCTTGCCAGTAGGTCGTCAGTTTCCCCACCTGCCCGGCCCCGACGCGAGGGGTGTGTAGCCATACCTTAGTGCCGGTCAGGTATAAGGGGGGTTCCATGCGGGGTCGGGCGCCCTGTTCTTGCCGCCGATGCGCGTCTTCCCCTTGCGGGTATGCTCGGCCTCGGGCTTCTTGCAGGGTCTCCATCAGGTGTTCCACCGGGTGGCTTCCCTCCTCCGGCTGGGGGGAAGGAACGCCGAACAGCAGGTCTGCGGGTAAACGAGACTCACGGCCGAACATCATTAAAAACGGGGTTTGTCCCGTCGATGTGTGTACGGTGGTGGCGTAGGCGAAAAGGGCGTAGGGGAGGTGTTCGTCCCAATCCCGTTGATTTGCGGCCGCCATAGGTTTGAGTTTCCCCGCTAAGGTCTGATTCATGCGCTCCACCATACCGTTCGCTTGGGGGTGGTACGCTGTGGTTCAGTCCTTCTGGATTCCGAACTCTCGGCACAGTGCCTGGAACAGCTCGGCCTCGAACTCGCTACCCTGGTCGGTGAGGACTCGTTCTGGGATCCCATGCTTAAGTACGTAATGCTCCACGAATGCCCGGGCCACCACCAGGGCCGTTTTGAGCTTGAGATGAGCCGCTCACAGTCGCTGGAACACCTCTCGTAACCTGGACCAATGCTCAGACAAAGATCTACTGAACACTATCACACCATCCAGGTAAATCAAGCACTGTTCCCATTGCAAGACCCGCATCACCAACTCCATCAGCCGCTGGAACATCGCAGGCGCGTTGGTGAGTCCTAACGGGAGTACTCGAAACTCGAATAGTCCCATGGGGGTGGTGAAGGCGGTTTTCGGCTGATCCTCGGCCGCCATCTCCACCTGCCAGTACCTGGACACGAGATCAAGGGTGGAAAAATACCGCGCTCCGGCGAAGCTGTCAAAGGTGTCGTCGATGCGGGGTATGGGGAAGGCGTCGCCGAGGGTGACCGCGTTCAGTTTGCGGTAATCGACACAAAACCGGGTTGACCCATCCTTTTTCGTTACTAGTACCACTGGGGCTGACCAGGGGTCGCCGAGGGCTGGATTATGTTATCACGGAGCATGTCCCTGACCGCCTCCTTGATCTGGGCCCGTTCGGGTGCGCCCACTCGGTACGCGGGGAGTTTGATGGGTCGGGCTGCGGCGGTGTCAATTTGGTGCTTAACAAGGTTTGTCCGACCCACGTCCGAGTCGTGCTCGCTGAACACGTCGGCATACTCCCGCAGTAACTCGCGCAGCTGATCGGCTTCCCCCTTAGGTAAATCTGCCCAAGGTACATGTAACGCTTCGGGCAGGGGAACGACCTCGGCTCGGGGAGTCGAGCCGACCCGCCAGGCCAGGTCCTGGTCGCCCTCGGAGCGATTGGGGTCGTCAGCCCAGAGTGCAAATACCGAGTCGTCAGAGTGGCGTGCGTGCAGGGGGTGTACGGTGGCTATCGGGGTGTGCCGTCGCAGTATCACCGGGGTACTGTGAGGGTTAAACATCCGCATAAACAATCGGCCCCCATCTGCGTTTACCAACGTGGCTGAACCCACCACCCCATACCGTTTCGCCAACTCCGGGTGGGGGGTTAGCATTACCTCACCCGATGGTTGGTGCGCGGGGTTGGTGGATAGCGTTGTCACCGGTACCAGCATCTCGGCGAGCGGTCCGATGGTGACAGTCGTCACCAGGGTAGCGGCCACGGGTGCGAAGAGGGGTCGACTCAGCTCTCGTCCCAGGAAGGATATCCGCTCCCCGCTGCTCTCCATGGTGGCGCACCGCTGGCGGGGCTGCACGTTTAGCCCCAGCTTTTCTAGGAGGTCGGTACCTGCAATACACTCGTGGCACAGCACACTCGACACGTAGAACTCCTGGGTGCACACCTGGCTGCCTATGCGGACCTCTAGGGTGGCCCTCCCCAGTAGCCCCATCCCGGCTCCGCTCGCCGTGTGCAGTGCGCGGTCCGGGGCCTGCGGTCGGCTCACATCGACCCCGATCATGCTGCAGTGCACCGCACTCAAGAGTGAGGCTACCGCCCCCGTGTCCAGTAGGATCTGGGTACGCCGTCCATTGACCTGCCCCTCCACCAGCGATGTAGCCCCCGTAATTCCCGCCACCAGTTCCCGCAGCCAGTCGCCGGGAGTCGCCGCGCTCTTGGGTGTCGCCACTGGAATCTGTATGGAGATCACTCGCTCGCTATTATCATTACCGCTTGTTTGGTTCGGGGCTACGTAGATTTCACTCCCCGGTGGTCCCCTCTCTAGGGAGGCCTTAGTGTTTGACCTTAGCTCTTGTCTAGCTCGGGCGATCTGAGGACAGTCCCTCATTCGGTGCCCTCGTTGGTCACATATATGGCATGCAGGGGGAAGGGTGGCGGCTCTGTAGTGGGCTCTCTCCCCACTCCCTCCTCCCCCAGTTCGCCGCTGCTCATACTCTGCTTCTAGCCGGGCTATCTTTCCAGTTAGCCCCCCCACCTCGGACTGGACGGTCTCAAAGGCGGACTGCAGCTTGGTCATACTTCGGCTCGTTTTGTCGTCTACTTGGGTTACCCTCACCTACTTGGGTTACCCTCTCACCTACTTGGGTTACCCTTTCACCTACTTGGGTTACCTTATCGTCCATTTGGTTTACCCGGCCGGCAATATCTCCCATGCCGGTCTGTAACCCGGCTACCCACCCCGGGGTTGTCTCGCGGGGTCTCTGGGGCTCTCTTGCCCGTCTCGTTATTGGGCTGGCGGGCTCCTCCTCGTCCTCCTCCTCCTCGTCTGGGATCAGGCTCGCCACGGTGCACTCCTGTCCCGACCCCCGGAGCTGCGCGCGTTCGCTGGAGAGCTCCTCACACTCAAGTGCGCGCTCGACCAGGTTATCGAAGGGTAGGCCTGCACTACCCCTTTTGGGCTGCCACCACGCGGTGCGAGCTAGGTACCTGAGCAGCTTGTCTGCAGCTAGCGCGTCAATGACCTCCTTCGCGAACTCTGGACGGGCGATCCGGGTTAGTGATCGCACGTCCTCGGCGTAGTCTCAGAAGTCCTCGCCGGGTTGGCGTCGGCGCGCCTCTAAGGCCGTCTTTGCCCGTATCGCGTTGCGCGTGCCGAAACGCAGGTCTAATCTACGCATTAGTTCCTCTAGTTGGGTTTGCGCGCTTTCGGGTAGTGCCTCTACAAAGTCGGCTGCCCGCCCATCCAAGTTCAACATAAATTGTCGTAACGCCTGCGCGTCCGACCAGCCATTAAGCTCTTTAGCCCCTATGATATTGCGGGAAAACGCTTTCCATGTAGGGGTCCCTTAGCCGGTGAACACATGCCTTACCTTTGTGTGGAGTAGCGCGCCACGTTCCCGTGAAGATGTGAGGGGTCGTACGACTTCTGACACCATGTTGTTGGGGCCGCTGGCCCCCGCGGTCCCTCCTTGCTGCTCGCCGACGGCAGGGGTTCCATCGTTTGACGACCCCTCGCTGGTCTGCGACCAGCTGCTGCTGTCGCTGGGCTCATCGCCCGACGGCTCCCTTCCCTGGTCCGCCCCTCCGCGAGCTCGCGTGAGAGGCATAGCTCGTCGCCCGCTCCCGTTCACCTGTAAACGCTGCGTTGTCTCTCCGCCAAGCACATGCTCTGAACGGGGTCAGGGGTCGGAGGGCGAACGACGCTGTCCTCACACCGCGTGAGTCCCTGTGGCGATAGACGGAGCGGGTACCTGCGGACGCACCGACTCCCCCCCACGCTATGAGCGCACACACCAGCACACAGCACCACGCGCTTTCCCTCACTCGTAAGACCACTCGAGGCTGCGCTGGGTTATTAATGGTTTATTCTCGGCGACTGCGCTTTACTGTTGGGTCAGTATCGATCGGCGTGGCAGGCCTACGTTATCGTCCCTGGGTCTGTACCCGATCTATCGGAGGGATATGTTCTAGGCGGCTCTGGACTCTCTAGTCTCTTTCCCAATACTCCCTTTCCACTTACTCACGATTAGGTGCCCACGGCGTTCCGCTGATCCCGTCCTCACTGCGTACCACGATGCGTCTCACGGACATCTGAGTCGCTGGGCTGGAGAGCGTCTCGTGGCCTGCCTCTGGAGCAAGAGAGCCTCCACCTCGCTACATCCGCTTTTTATCCTATCTCCCCATCCCCAGGGCCCCGCTTCCCCAGCCCTCCTCGCTCCCGCGGCCCTTACGTGCGGCGCGCATTCTAAATTAGTCCCATTCTATGCTCCTCCATAACAATGCTTATGCGCGGCGCTTATTCTAATTATTCTCCTCCATAACAATGCTTATGCGCGGCGCTTATTCTAATTATGCTCCTCCATAGCAATGCTTATGCGCGGCGCGTATTCAAATTAGTAATATTCTTATGCCCCTCCATAATAATGGGTGGTCGGCCTGACCGCGCCGGTGCACGGCGCCTTTGTCATGCCAATTAGCCGTCTCGCTCCTCCTCTGCCTGCCCCGTCGATACGTGCGTGCGTGGGGTGCGTTTCAACCGCGGTCGCCGAGTGGCCCCTCGCCGCGACCATGCAATCTTAATGCCGGTCACAGCGCCGCGGTGCGAATCAGCATCTGGGGAGGTCGTCCAATTCCCTGGCCGCAGAAAACCGTGAAGATTATCCCGGTAAGGGTTTCTCGGGTGAAAACCCGTCAGCCAGGTGACCTCCCCTCGGAGCTCTATAGGGGGGGGAAATGCGTGCGGGTGTGTTTATGTGAGGTGAGGTGAGGGGGAAGCGGGGTTGGCTCCGTCGCTTGGTGGTGGCAAGGTCGTAGATGGGGCGCCCGCCGAGCAGCTTCGTGGCGGCGGCATCACAATCTCGTAGAACTTACAGGCTAACCTGATCGCATGTGGGCGAAGATAGAAGCGTCGGTTGGACGCCGCACCAATGTGCGTGTTGAAAATATGAACCCCGCAATGCATTGTAAGGGGCCTGCGGGTTGTTTGGTTGAAAAAACGGGGATTTTTTCTGTATATTCGTGTTTTCGGCTAACGAGTGAATGTTTGCACGTGGGAGGAAAGAGAAAAAACCCCGCTACTTGTGCGAGGGGATCCACACGTTACAATACAGAAGGCACCAATGATAGCATGAAAAAAATAAGAATAGGTATGTACCCTATCTGGCAATACATCAAATAGAAACCTTTTGCAAGGAATCATGTCTGCATTAACCACACGTACTTGTGGTGACCATGCAAACATACTGTACATGCTGATAATGCATGCATTGACTTTGAAACTGGTTGGTCTACACCAGAGACAGCCTTCTTTATAACCTCGTCTCACCAGTGTCACACCAGAGAACGCCAAAAGGCGAACAGTACAAAGACAATGCACTATGAAAAGCATGTATAGCTTGGGGTGAGTAGCTACAAAATGGGACCTTTTTGTCAGGATCAGAGGATAGCACTTTGCTTATAGCGCTATCTCCTGGCTAGCCAGGGTATACACTCCTGCTGGACGCTCACGGAAAGGGAGTTTCACAACATATATAAGCCTCGTTACAAAGTGCTTTCCACAAATAAACCACAATACTGTATTCTTTGGGTCTTTCGGTCAAGCCACGTAGATAGAAAAAAATAATCAAAATAATAACAATATCACGACGTTTCGATCGCAACACAAGCAATCGTCTTGAACGATTGTGTTGCGAGAGATAACAGTAAGCACCTATAAAGGCCCTCCTGCGTGCCACGAGAAATCAGCGACATCGCCACTGCCAACCGGTATCTGAGGTTGATGAGCCTCTGGGCCCTCTGGTGTGTAGAATATTTATAACGAGTTCATAAAGGCTGTGTTCGCCTGGCAAAAGTTTTCAATAAATATAATGAACCTGATGGGGGGGCGGGGGGCGGGGGGCGGGGGGCGGGGGGCGGGGGGCGGGGGGCGGGGGGCGGGGGGCGGGGGGCGGGGGGCGGGGGGCGGGGGGCGGGGGGCGGGGGGCTGTCGCGTTGCTCGGCGTGCGATGACGGCAGCCAGAGTCGGGGCGGAAGTGAGCAGCCGACCACCACAATCACAACAACCACCACCACTAACTACTACTACAGCTAGAACAGCTACACCCACAACAACCACCACTAACTACTTCTACAGCTAGACCAGCTACAGCAACCACCACTAACTAATACTACAGCTAGACCAGCTACTACAACCACCACCACCACTCCAGCGAGACCGACGACAGCAGTCAACAGCAACGAGGAAGAGCCGGTGGCTGTGGCAAACAACGTCGTGGTGGTGGCAGAGATGGTGATGTGGTGGTTGTGGTGGAGCCGGTGGTTGTAGAGGTGGTGGTTGTGGTGGTGAGCGGTGGTGTCGTGGTTAGCGCTACGCTGCGCTACGAACCCTGCGATCCGAGTTCGATTCCCGCTCACGGCCAACACCGGTGACGATTGTCTGAACCGGTCCTGGGCCTCCTCCCCTGGGGTCGACTTGGCCTCAGATGAGTACCTGGTGCGGTGTGTAAACATCGCCGCTGGGGAGACAAAGGCGGCCGGGTGTGGTGCTGGCCACCCACCCCCATCGTGTGCCGTTCCGGCCTTCAGAGGTGCTCGCTAACAGCACTTGCCCCAACAGTCTGTTACAGGCTGTACGGGGGATCATTGGTGGTGGTGGTTGAGGAGGTTGGTGGTGGTTGAGTTGGTGGTGGTGGTTGAGGAGGTTGGTGGTGGTGGTGGTTGAGTTGGTGGTTGTGGTGGTGGTTGAGGAGGTTGGTGGTGGTGGTTGAGGAGGTTGGTGGTGGTGATGTCCCGCGTGTGTCTCGCTGTGTGCGCCGCCGCCTTCTTGGCGCTCCTCGCGCTGATGGAGGCGCCGCGGGCCGCCGAGCCCGGGAGGCGCCGCGCGGAGCCTCCCTACCCCGGGGCACGAGCCCGCAACCTCGCGTGGGTCCTGCAGGTGCGGCCCGGCCTCGGCCCTCCTTGTCGGCCCCCCCTCGGCCCCACTCCCTCCCGGGCGCCCGCGGCAAGCGGTCGGCAGCGCGGCCCGGCTGGAGCGCATTCGTTGTTGAGATTCGCGGTTTTCCGATGAATACTGCGATGTGTATTAATAATAAATTAATGCACACCGCAGTATTCATGATGATGATGATACGGAAACGTGCCACCTGCTTCGGAGTGGAGTTAAAGATCCCGTATAGGAATATGTCTGGTCCAACATTTCCCAAATTACAACAATTAAGAAGAGTACGTGACGAAACCCATATAAATAAGAATATGCTTTACTCTTTCTGGCAGTAGAACAGGGGGTGTCAAGATGTTCAAACACCAAAATAGATACATATTTAAAGGAATAAAGTCGGCAATAATCACACATGTGCTTGTGACAAAACATGCTCTGCTAACAATAATATACGGTCGTCTTTAAACAGATTGGCCTCCACCAGAGACGACAGTCTTCTTCATGGCCTCGTCTCACCACCAATGTCAGTAGACCAGAGAACAGCGCCAAAGGACGAACAGTACAACGACTCGATTTGGTTTATACAAAGTGTAACATCAACCCGCAGACTGACACCAATCGCGTGCCAGGTACTCTGCCACCTTGTGTTGGCACAGGGACAGCTGAGATGTGAAGCCACACGGAGAGGCGCTGGTTTGTTACCCGAGGTCGCTCTATCATCAACAACAACAACACACGCGCCCCATCACTCTCCCACTCTCCGTCGTGGTTGCCGCACGTTGTAGTGCAGTGTTCTTCACTCAGAGAGGCGGGGGTGCACTTTCGCCAATAAGACATCATCAGTGTGAGGCCCGGCCCACACCCACCGTCTTCAATGTGTGTGTTGAGCTTCTTTCGCACCATTGTAAGCCAACCGTGCTAATTGGAGATGCGGGGAAGGACAACAAACTAAACGCAAAAAGCAGTTGTAAAGAAATGTTTTTCAATCTGTTCTCAGGTTATGACTACAATTTTAAATCTTGAAGGAGGAGTTTAAATGATCCAACAGCAAGAATTGATGGTTGTTATTATGTGAATATATCTGATGATGTGGATGCCTTCATCATTGCCATAATTTCCAGTCATCGACAATTCTACCGCAACCACAAAGTACATGTTAACTGGCCGTCACTGCACCGTACCTCTCATGCAGAGTTTACCACCGCATGCACCGTTATCCGTATTTATCTGCCCCTATAATGACTCGTGTCTTAGAGGTCAGGATCTGATGATTATCTGAATTGTATGGTCAGGGTGTTAGGGTCACAGGGTTTTATGATTAGTGTCGAGGCTACGGTCAGGGTTGTAGAGCTACGGTTAAGCCTCTAATAATGTGTGCCAATACATCTGCATCCTTTTCTTCCCTGGTTGCAAAGATCTCGGATATTCACATCAGCCGTTTCCAAGATCCCACACGTGCCTCTGATCTGGAGCGCTTTTGCACCGAAGACTTGGACGTCCTGAAGCCAGCGCTGGTTCTTGTTACCGGTGAGTGTGTATGGAGAGAGGTAGTGTAGTAGCGATTAGCCTGCTGCACTATGAACCCGTGACCCGAGTTCGATACCCGCTCAACATCAATGACGATTATCTACAGTGGTCCTGGGCCTCACCTAGGTCGACTCGGCCTCAAATGAGTACCTGGTGCGGTATGTAAACATCGCCAATGGGGAGACATGCGGCCCGGGCATGGTGTTGACCACCCACCAACCTCGTGTGTTGTGCCGGCCTTCATAGGTGCTTTCTAACAGGACTTGCCCCAACAGTCTGTTCAGGCTATACGGGGGATCTTTGTCTTTATAGTGGAATGACCAAAACTTAAACCTCAACATGAATTTTCTTTGTGCTTCTTAGATCCCCTTCTTGACCCTGTATCAGCAAACACAGAAATCCATCAATTTATAATCCCACTGGAGATATTTTACTCCTACTTACATTTTTATACCACCTCTTGTCATGTTTAAATCTATGCGAAGACGTGTAAAGTCTACAATGAACTTTTGAAGCCAAAGCATCCCAGCTGTCACCCTCCCACCTGCACCAAAGTCCGTGTCCACGTGCAGGTCCATTGTCCCTGGGGTGGCCCCAGACCACGTGGAGGACGGGGGGGGGCTTGTGGGAACAGAAGAGCTGAGGGGTATCGAATTCGTGGTGACACCTTAGGCCAAGGAGTTTTGTTTATATTTACACTTTTCCCTCGTTAATCGCGAGGGATACGTTCCAGAGATGCTCGTGAATAGCACGTTTCGCAGATACAGTGGAACCTCGGTATACGTCGTTAATTTGTTCCAGAACGTAGGACTTATACCGAAAATGACCTATACCAAACGGATTTTTCCCATAAGAAATAAAGGGAAAGGAAATAATCCGTTCCAGAGGAAAATAAATTATATTTTATGTGGCATATTATACATTAATGGGGTTGTATAAAATAATTTAGACACTAATTACTAAAATGCCTACAGAAGCCACGTGACCACACTGCTGCCAGTTGCGCTGGTCACGTGACGTGCCTCAACCCCGCACGTCGCGTGCGCCTCGACCCGGGGCTCCACCTTCCATGGGGGCAGACCCCACGCCTCCTGCCCCTCTCCCCAACGCCCCCCGCCCCTCTCGCTTTGTTTCAGTCGTGAACGGGGCATACGCGGGTATTGTACGCGTTACTCATCCCGACCCATACAAGTTCTAGCAAATGCGTCGTATCCCAAGCAAGACGTCGTATCCAAAGACATTTTTTTCTCGAAAAAACACGACGTATACCAAATTCGACCTATTCCAAAGCGGTTGTATACCGAGGTTCCACTGTAATGATTTTCATGAATTGTCTTAAATACATTCATATATAAGCTATTGAATACGTACAAATTGTCATAACGCGAAAAATTGTTATAATTAACAAAGGAAATAAAAATAAATATGAAAGTGTTAAATAATCATTTATTAATTAACTTACCTTAAATTATGATCATGATGCTGCAGAGTGGAAGGACGCAGTAACGATGTTGCTTTTGACGATGATGATGGTGATGAGGATGATCACTATGATGTCATTACTGCTCCTACATAGATACATCTGGATAGACTTAAGAGTCATTCAGATCGTCATCACTTAATTTCATCAATTTATTTAATCACTTTCTTGCATCACATTCTCTTTCATGACTTTACCTCATCACATTCTTTCTCTCTCTGTCGATGCAGTCGTGTAGAGTTCCAGATGCGATTTACAGATAGCCAAAATCATGAATATCGAGTTTGTGAATAACGATGGAATACTGTATAGGATTGTGGACTGATGGCCCATATGTGGGACTAGGCCCATGGATGATCCTAGGGTCATCCATGCATTAACACAGTCACGGAAGTGTAGCTTTAGCAGTTGAATTGGTCATCGTAATCTGGGCTCTGTGACTGGCTTAGTCCCGACACAGTGGTCGCTTGAAACTTGCCAGTATGATTTTATAATTGCACTTCCTGTTGTATTAGGCTACGGCACTGTGATTGTGTGAACCCTGGCGCTGGGGTTTGTTTAGGTCTTAACAAGTCCGTTTTTTGGCAGGTGACTTGACAGATGCAAAGACAGAGAATCGCGTGGGATCCATGCAGTACGAGGTGGAGTGGCTGGCCTACCAGACTGCACTCAAGCGCTCGCGTGCTCTGGAGAAAACTGTCTGGATTGACATTCGCGGCAACCATGGTGAGGTTGCGTTATCACTGTCATCATCATCATCAATCACTTTTACTATACATATAAAAAATCTATCCGTTCTGAGAATGTGAAAATTCCACTTTGGTGGAAATTAGTTCAGAATCAGAATATTTATTTATACTGGAAGAATCCGATGAGCTATGAAGCTCTTTTTCACAGATGTCCAGTAGGTGCGGGTAAGAATGTTACAACAACAAACAATACAAAATCACAATAGTATTGCAAAGTACAAGAAAGGTAAACAATCACGCAAACACATACAAATACGACTAAACCTTCCCCATCCTACCAGGCAAAGCCCACTGAGATATTAACTTGTTTTAGAAGCAACCTGACCACAAGTGATAGTTCAACGAAGTCGACCATCATTTGGACATTTATAGCAACAAAATAATCTGATAATCTCAATGCATGTGTAAAGACTGTCAGCAAGTCTCGATGTGAAGACAGGGTGTCAGCGAGGCTGGCGCAAGCAAGTCTGGAGGATCTTGGTTGGGAAATTCCCCAGAGGTCCTTGGTTGGGGAATTCCCCAGAGTGTCCAACATAGAGGGCTGGGGAAATTCCCCCAGAGAATCCACGAGGATAAAAGCAGAACAAGAAGGGAAGTTCGGGGCTGTCGAGAGGGACTAGAGCCATCATCGCTGTCTTCACGTCGTCGCCGTCTTCACGTCGTCACTGTCTTCACGTCGTCACTGTTTGCTCGGTCATACGATCTCCACGTTGGCATTATCTCATGACGACGGGGCCCGAAGCTACATTACGTGCAATAATATAAACCTCTACAGCTCGAGTCCAGAGTCGTGACACATGTTTATAAATGAGAAGGGAAAAACCAGAGGACCCGGAGAAAAAATCCACGTGACCACGTGGAGAACACAAAAACTCCAAATATGCAGGTGTTGTGACATAAAAAAATCGAAATCTGCTGTTCTATTTGAAATTACGTTTTTTGTAGGTAATTTCAAAGGTATGTGTTATAATATGTGAAGATGTTTAACTGCAAGTGTATGAATGAAAACGGTGTTATACTTTGAGCTCGATGGTCAACAAACCAAATTCATTAACCTATAATACCATTCATATTTTTCTAAAATCCAGTAGTTCCAGCCCCCATTCCCCATGGCGGCGAGAGGTGGCACCCTCATGAGCAGGAGTCACATGAGAGTGGTGTCAAAGGAGTTGTGGTGACCTTAAAGTGCACATAGCCTGGCACAAGCGCCTTAGTGACGTCACTGCCACTTAGTGGCGAATTGCCGTTGTTGTTTTAGTACAGATACCAAATGCAGGTGTGTCCAGAACCATCAAGGCAATCGCAACACAGCAATGGAACCTTTAGTAATCATTGACAGCAAAAGCAGATGAGCCTCCACTCGGTCAATGGCTTTCCGGATGAGATAAGCAGCCTGCTTAATAACCTCTTTGCTGGGACAAATGCCAATGTACATAATTGTTTTGTAAGATCATTTGGTTTTATTTAGTTTATATTTTTATTATCTTATATCTTGTATATTAACTCTTGCTGCAAAGTCTGTCTGCTGGCCAAGTTACTCTTGAAAAAGAGCTGTGTAGCTCAAAGGGTAATTTACTCGGATAAGAAACTTCTGATTCTGCTTATGTGCTGACACAAGTAAAACAGCGAGAAGTGAATAGACTCCACACAGATGGATCATCAACCCACTTGCACAACTGGCTCATGCATTCACCACCTCTCGTTGCATGATATAGGGGTGTCGCACGCACATGACGTCTATACAGTCCACCATGCCCGTGCCTAGCAGTACTGCAATTAGTATGAATTATTTACTGTTGCAGGAGCTATAGAATTCCCACGGTGAGCTTACTTCCCTTCCTTCTTCTTTGATTTGCAGATGCCTTTAACATACCTTCCCTGCACAGCATCCAGAATTACTACAGGTGGGTGTGGGTCGGTGTCCGTGGGTGTGCAAAATGGGGAGCCGTAGTATAGTGGTTAGTGTGGTGCGCTACGAACCCGGCAACCTGGGTTCCATTTTCGCTCACGGCCAACAGCAGTGACGATTATCTGAATCAGTCTCAAATGAGTACCTGGTGTAGTGTGTAAACATTGCCACTAGGGAGACAGCTGGCTGGACGAGGTGCTGGCCACTCACCCCCTCGTGTGCTGTTCCGGCCTTTAAAGGTGCTCGCTAACAGCATTTGCCCCAACAGTCTGTTAAGGCTAAACGGGGGGATCTTTCTCTTTGTTTATCTTTGTGGGTGTACAAAATCCCACCTCCATTCAGGGAGATTCTGGGTTTTGAGGACTTCAGTTGTGGTCTGTCCAGGTGGTGCCTATAGTGGTCTGTCCAGGTGGTGCCTATAGGTACAGTGAATCATGGCGTCTTGTCCTTATAGTCGTCCAGGATTAAAGCCAATACTGATTTGGCAGACTGTAACTATATCGAACTATCTATCACCGCATCAACATGACTAGACATTTCAGTAAAAGCGGTACCCTTTATGTTATTTACTTGAGGGGTAGAATGTGGAATGAGGTGTGGGCCCTACTCGGGTGCTTGGCCAGTTCCTCACACGGGATTTCTGCACGTGGGAGGGAGCTGTTGCACTCAGAGAAACCCTCACCAATTACACTCCAGTCGATTTTCCGCGTGCGGTTTATTAACCACACACCTGAGATTTTGAGATCAATTAACAACTCATAGATTTTCCCTCAAGCTCAAATTAATCATATAAACACAGTTATTGTTATTCTTGGAAATATTTATTACAGGTCACGTGCTTAAACCGAACAAATATGTGCTCCAGTTAATCCAAAATCCTCGTGATTGCCGCTACAGTACAGTAGTTGCATATCTTTACAACAGTGGGCGGAGTTTGATTGATGTTGATTGTTGTGGCTCTGCTATCATCCACTTAGTGGGCATAGTTATTTTGCTCGGGAGCAGGAAAGTGTTATTATCACTGAGCACGCACATCGAGCAGTCGATCGTTAGTATTCGTTCTAAATCTAAATTGTAACAATCGAAATTGTCAATTGTGCTTCATTTTGAGTTTGGGTGATTTTGCCCATAATTTTTTGTGAGTTTTAATTTACGAAACTTGTGTCATGGCAGAGAAACTTAAACATAATTTAAACCTATATTAGTGGTTTTTAGCTTAGAGATCCTTGGAAAATGATTTTTTTCGGATTACCCGCTGCCATCCTTCCCGTGATTAGTGCGGATAATCGAGAGTCCACTGGAGTTTAAAAAACTAAGACTAAGCAAAGGGGAGGATGGCTCTCGAGGTCCATTTGCTAGGCCAGTGGTGTCGTCGCGATGTTGCCGCTTAATCTTCTGGTGGAACACAAACTTCGTACAACAGTGAATGTGAGAGTGGAATTTAGGAGGACAAATAGCAGTCATCGAGTAAAACAACAACACAGTATAGCCATGGGTCTGACTACCTCAAGATAAACCCTCGCAAGCCACATGTTTTGCAGTTGAATTACCATTGAAGCATATTGTTATTATTTAACTTGGGTATTATTTTTCTGTTGTTGCTCCGTTTAATCTAATTCTACAACTCTTTTGAGAGGTCAAGAGTTATAATGCAGTCAAGCACAACTTTTTCCTGCCTGGCTAAGTACATTTTGTTTCTAGTGCCATTCTCTGCTATTCACTGCTCCCATTGCTCTGATGGGTTAAAGTATGTAAGTATGTATGTTGAACATTTTACGCACTATACGTAGCCAACCGTGCTAATGGGAGGTGCGGGAATTGCCCATCATCATCCCTTCTGAGGGATGGGGCATTAAAGTACACTGTGCTATCTGTTCCCTGTCCTGTTCTGTGTTGCACATATATTGCAAATGCTTTTATTGGAAATAATGACGAGGATACTGTGCCATACTGCACACTTCATTTATTCAAAATTGGAGCAATTAATTCAAAGTGTAATTGATTAAAAAAGTGTGTAACTGGTATGCGTAAAGGTGTAATAAAATTAAGTAAATTTTGGAGTGATTCGCACAATTTTCAAATACATTGCACGTTTGTGAATATAGGATTAACAGTTTCCAAGCATTGAATGTCGTCACGTTGTGCTTGTAACATATGCAACGTCGGGACGTTACAGGAAGTATTCGGCCCTGGGAAGGGAAGGCCCCTTCCGCCACGTCCTCACCACACCGTTCGGAAACTACTCCTTCATCTGTGCTGACGCCACGCTCACGCCAGGACCCAAGCGGCCAATCAATTTCTTTGGGATCCTTGACCAGGTGAGCAGACTGTGCCCCGGGTGCGGGAGGTGTGGGTCAGTGAAGCGTGAACCAGGCCAGGAAGTCCTGGAGCAGGAGTGGACAACCTGTGCTTCCGGAACCGCGTGCGGCTCTTTATCCGGGTTTGCTTCATGACCGTTGTTTATTAAGGACCCCACCATCTTGTATGCGTCATCACGTTGCATTGCAGCTCTTGAAATATTGAGGTTTTTTTATCGAATTTGAAAAAAAAGGCTCTTGATATTTTGGTTGGCAACCCCTGTCCTAGACCAGATGAGGGAAGTGTGTATAAGGTGAGGAAAGGATGGATTGCATAAGCCAAGCATAGACCATGTGAGAGGCGTGGTCTAGCCAAGCAGACCATCATTATCTTTTATAATTTGTTTTTAATAGCGCCCTTCACGCTGGGACATCCCAGGGTGTCTCATACGATTCAAAGGGCCCTGCTAGTGGCAGCTGTCTCTGCGCAGCACAAGGTGACTTCAGAATTTGGCCCACAAGTGGGCATGAGTGTGCCAGTAGGGGGGCGATAGTTACTGTCGTTCCAATCGTCATCCCCGGATAAGAAAGTCTCAGAACGGGTAAAGAACGCAAAGGCACGGTGAGGAACGTGAAACCAGACTGAGGGAGGTGTAGATCAGGTAAGGGAGAGCATAAACTGTTGGAGAGGAGTTGTAACCAGGTGAATGAACTGCACACCATGTGAGGAAGCTTTCGACCAGTTTTGTGAACCGTGTAATTCGGTGAGTTTGCCTCAACCCCAGTAATCGGAGCCTTGAGCCACATGTGATGCCTTAGAATGGGCAGAAAGAGTCCTATTCTACTTATGGACCCTGTAACATAAACCACTAAGTTAAGGAGCCTTGGGTTAGTTGAGACAGCTTTAGAGCAGGTGAGATAGAGATACTGTAATTTATTGTAATTATTTTGTATGGCCAATGAAGAGCAACTTTGAGAGATTCCTTTTCTAAGCGGTTAAGCCATTTCATTTCTTTGAGAATCCGTGAATTTCAGATACGCCTGCCCACCGCCTTCCAATTTATATTTGGGGCAGTGCGAAGTTACACGCACCGTGCTTCAGTGTCTGTAACCGCAGTTGCACACAGACGAGATTATTTTATTTTCCCCTTGTACATTGGGTATCCGCGTCTTCTGTGCTTTGTGCCGATCCGGTTAACCGCCATCCATTGTTTTGTTGTTTTGTGAAAAAAGCCGGGCAAGCCGGTTGGGGGGTCGCTGGCTGTTCAGGTGATTGTTGGGCGCGTTGCTTGAAGCCCACTGCTCGGTCCACGCCGTTTCGATGCTGACATTCGCATCATGGAGTTTGTGCAACGTGTTTCCACAATGGCCCAGTTCTGGAACTCAGCCGTGGATGTGGAATAATAATAATAGCAATAATAATAATAATAAACACAATTTTTAGTGCACATATTTCACGAATCAGACGCAATTGCACGATCGAGAACTTGGAGGCACAAAACCAGAGCTCAGACCCCCCATATGCCACCTGGCAGGTGTGAGCCTTGTGCTGCTGCTTGAAGGTGGATGATTCTTGGATGCTGCTGCATATATGCAGTGGGAGAGAGAGAGAGAGGTACAGAGGATGAGTGCATCTACGTATGTATGTTGAACTTCTTTCACACCGTACGTAGCCAACCGTGCTAATCTGAGGTGTGGGGGAAGGACAACAAACTAAACACAAAAAGCAGTTTTTAAGAAATTAGTTTTCAATCTATATTTAAAAGTGCACAGCTCCAGTGGCTTCCTAATATCAGAAGGAAGAGCGTTCCAGATGGTCACAGAAGCGCTGTTGTATCTATACCCCCTTTTTTTTATTAAGAATTATTCTACCAACATATATAATTAATTTTTTAATAGACACGGGGCAACTTGGGAGCAAACAGAGACGCGCGGAAAACCCGTTTCCCCACTTCCACAGATGCGCGCATTAAGCTCGCTTCAAAGGCCAGAAGGCAGGAAAAAGATAGCAATAAAATGTCATAAAAACTCCCCTAATTTCACACAAGGGGAAAAAGGGAGGGGGGAATTGCAAGCGGGGGTTAGGATAACACCTATTCCTTCAAAGGTCCTTTTACAATACAAAACCAGGCCACGAAATATAAATAATAATATTCTTAACAAAGAAAATAACATTGACAACAAGAAGCACAGACGGGTTTTGAATCCTCATGTATTAATTCCATGCGGACATTATGTACCCTTAATAATTTCTACGCGGCCAGACCGAAGCATCAAAGAATACTTATGGCAGTCAGGATCGCTCCTAAAAAAAACATAAAAACAAATTCCCTAGCCCGGGATATCAGATTAAATAATAACAAAAAGTCAAATAATAAGTACGAGATTAAAGTGGATCTCCTAGGAGAGTTAAGGGCGGAGAAGTCTATCATAATTAACCAACACGCAACACTCCATGGGAAGCGAGCAGCTCACAGCCGTCTTTGTCTTCCCGAGAGGATCTCCACGGAGCACACACACAAAGCCCGGAAATGACCCTCATAAAGGTCGGGGCAACGGCTCAGAAAGGAAATTAACACATGCCTCCAAAGATAAATAAATAAACACACGCGCAGGGTGCTCCAATGACGGAGCACAGCCGTCTTTGTCTCCCCGCAGCACGGACAGCAAGATTTTCGCACGCGAGCAGGTGGCATTTCCCATGGGGAGATCAAATCACGATGAAATACCGTGAACACGGCTACGACATGCATGGAGTCACTTACAATCAAATCACAATGATACTAAGCAGCAAATGAGTCATTTCAACTTCCAAACCAAAATCAACTTAAGCTGTGTGAGACAAAGGATATAACGCCCAGAGCGAGGGAGGGGATCATTAAGCTCGCTTAACGCGTAGGTTTTCGCGACAAATATTATTCATAATCAAAAACGTGGATTATGATTTTTATAACCTCGGTACGAACGCAAATCGTCGGTCGGGTTTAATGAATGACTCGGGTGGCGCCGTTCGCGAGGAAACCCCACCCCTCCTTCCAGAATGATTACACAGCTGGTCTTTAAAGCTCCCATAAACACACACGCGACATACGGACGGACACGCACACGACACACACGGACGAAACGCACACGAACAAAGGAAAAGTTATATGACCCGGCCTTTGAACAACTCGGGAAAACTGAGTGGATTTTCCCGATATAAGCCGAGGAAAAATCCATTCAACTCAGATCTCCAGGGCTTCGGCCCCACCACAGATCTCCACGGGGCTTCGGCCTCCATCTCATCTCGTCTCCGGGGCCACGGCCCCCACCAGAGATCTCCAGGGCTACGGCCCCATCTCATATCAACGCCGACAACGAGGAAGCTCTTCCGTCATCCAAAATTACGATGTTCGCGGGGTAGCGACGTGCATCGACAAGCTGAGGTCTGCACCACTTAAGAAGAATCGCTACCCTGAGTCGCCGAGCTGCGAGTGAAGCTGACGGAGATTCCAGCTATCACTCTCGAGCAAACAAAGACACCCAACGTCCACCCAACAACGAACGAAGCATCGTTCATCGCCAGAGTGACAACGAGCGAACAACCTGTAGGAAGGACGGAGATCGCCAAGCGTCGACCAAGCGAGCATCGCAAAGGACGAGCAGCAGCGGATGAGCAACAAGATCCATCGTTCATCGCCAGAGCGCTCCAAGCCAGTGAGCGCGCAGAGCCGTATTGTCCAGAGCTCGAGCCAACACCGCCTGAAGGGCGTGTTTCCTGTTGAAGTTGGCAGCGATCAAGGAGAGAGCGACGACGATTTCATCGCACACCGCCGAAGGCGAGCATTGTGCCGACTCAACAATCGTCCAGCAGTGGAGAAAGAGAGTCAAAGCCTTCCGAACGAGCGCCGCCAAGCGCCGCCGCTCACCTCGCAGCGGAGAAAGTCTCGGCTGCAACCCGCACGGACAGAGGAATCTCCGGATCGGTCGTATCACTTCCCCCACTCACAGACTCAAGGAAGCACATAGTGAATATCGTGTCAAACCTGTTTCTTTGCCATAGAGTCTCGCCGAAGAATTAATTAAAACGGAGCCAGATTCGCTCTCCCACCAACACACACGCCCTCACCCACCATTGTCTCAAACATTCCGTTAACAGATATAATCTTGCCAACGAATCGATTGACGTATGCTTCGCCTTCGGGGTACAATAAGTGCTTTTATTGCCTTCATATGAATATTGTCGCATGCCTGTTTTAAAACTCGGCCAGTCGCCGATTGTGCTCGATACATGGGGGAACTAATGAGATGTCTGGTGGAAAGTAGAGGTTACGGTTGTTAGAAGAGTTTTAGCCCTTCAGTTCGTTAATTGCATAATCTCGCCAATGGATAAGAGTTTTAGTCATTCATTTTCGTTAATTGCATAATCTCATTTCGTTGATTGCATAATGGCTCATGAATTTATTGACGTATGCTTTTGCCTTTGCATATTAGAGTGTCATGTGTTTGTTTAGAATTAAAATTGCTTAACACCAACTGTTCGAGTGCTTCTTTCCAAGTCCATGCAAAACTGTCTTATTCCTAAGAACTGTAGCCTGCGATGAGATATGAAATTGGAGACCTAACAGAACATAAACACTAAGATAATCAGTAAATGTTTAATCAATGATAATCGTGTTATCCTGATTGATACAACTCTGGATAAACGAAACTAAGCTTAATTATCATAACTGCACACATTAACATAATCGCAAGCATTCGCATAAATTACTACGATTATCTCTGTAATTATCATAATTTATGCATATAAATACATACATTAACATAATTTATGCGACTTGCGCATTTTTCGGGAAATTATTAATGTTTATTATTTTTATCAAAATTTCATAATCCAACATATACAACAGCGCATCCGAAAGTGCGCGATGCGGTGATCATCTTTGTTTAATTGCTAGCCAAAAGCCACTGCGAGGATGACCGGAGTTTGCGTGGTGATGGTTTATGTTCCTTGACGAGATCGGCAAGGTATTGTGGTTCATTTGTGGCAAGCACTTTGTAATGAGTGCGACCTTATAATGGCTTCGTTCAGCAACCGGAAATCAATGCAGCTCAGAGTGCACTGGACAGTCGGATCTTGCAGTGCCCATCATGACATGTGGCGAAGAATTTTGTACACGCTGCAGAGAAACGCCGCTCAGCCTGGTTCTGGATCCGATGAGCAGATTGTTCGACGTGCTTTGTAGGACTGCGGTGGTTGGCTGTGGTCAATGGAGTGAGCAGGGTGGAAGCGTTATGGCGAGAGAGCCTGAAAAAAGCGTTCTGGCACTGCGTAGCAATTTTGTACCACATTCTATATTTGATGAAGGATCCAGTGAAACATTTTTTTTCGCGAAGCCACGGAAGTTTGTGTGGTCACGCCTAATGCCCAGGACATCACGAGATCCGTTGCTTTGGGAGGTCGCTGAAGTTTGTTGGGTTTTTATCTGATACTTTTTTATACGTAGGCTTTCGCGACCAATACCAATCATCATAAATGTTGCTTTTTGGGTTAGATTGCGTAAATATAAATGTGCCGGTTTTTTCTGATGTCCGAGCAAGGATTGCATTTCTATAATCGAGGGGAGTGCCGAAAATGCTGCAAGCCAACAGTGTTTGCTTTGGCCACAGTCAACATTGGCGCGAACGTGCCATATGGCCCGGAGACGGTGACTTCCGCTCATTTGTTGTGCTGAGGATGTGGCCTGTCCAGTGAGATTGTAGAGTCCACGTTGATGCTGAGCATATTCAAATGATTCGAGAGGCTGATGGTGATGCCAGCGACGCGTAGATGTCGAGGGAGCGACGCCGATGTTGGCTTGGGCAGATCGCCGTTCATTTGCAGATTTTGTGTCAGCTTCCCTGTCGGCGCAGTTCATGGAGCCTTAGAGCAGCACTGCGGCAAATATCTGGCGGCGGTGCCACAATTGACGTTAGAATAAGCCAAGCTAGTGACTTAGATGTTAAATCTCCCGTGATAGACGGCATGGAGATGTTCGGTTTGGACATCAATGAGAGGCGACAGTGGGTGTCTTTTTTTGCTCAAATTAGAGCGCGCACTTCTCTGCGGTCATCTACACCAGGGCAGTGGCCCCGACATTCGAAGCGCTGAGATGTCTGGCACCACCCCCCCGGTTCGTGCCGCGATAACTTTTGAACGAGGTTCATCCGCGCCTTGCTTTTGGCAGCGGCATTTGTTAGGTGTTGGTTGAAAATTAGCATGTAGTTAGGGGGTCACGACAAAGGAAGGTCGTCCTCAGGGTTACATTGCACCTTTTCTAAACTGAACTATGCATGTTTTTTTATATTACCAGGTAAGGCCCCACTGAGCTATCTATGTAGATCTTTTTCATAAACGACGTGGCTATCAAAAATGATAGCTCAATGAAGTCGCTTATCATCATGTGGAAATTGATAGCAGCCATATACTCTAAATACGTGACGTGGATTCTAAATGTAGAGGGGAAAATCAGGGGATCCGGAGAAAAATCCATTAGACCACGGGGAGAGAGAACACGCAAACTCAAAATATACAGCAGGCGTCAGTGGTGGGATCGGACTCACGACCTTCTGTATGCCAGGTGAGGTAGTTAACATCTCGCCAGGAATTACGTTCAAGTGTGGCTTCGGTCGCAGCCACCACTTTCGGAAACACCCCACCATGACGTTGAGGCTGGATCAAAGAAAGCTGTCTCTGGTGTGGACCAATCAGTTTCAAGGAGAATGCATATATTATCAGAGTATGTTTTTTGTTTTCATTCTGACCACAATTAGTGTGTTTAATGCAGACATGATTCCTTGTAAAAGGTTTCAGTTTGGTGTTTTATTAGTGTTTTTATATTATTAGTGTTCTCTATTAGCTCTCTTCACTTACTACAGTGACTTTGGCTGTAACGGTTCCCCCTGAAGACGGAAGCTTGTGTTGCCTCCGAAACGTCGTGATTTAATTTAGTTGTTTTCATTTATTTTATTTATTTTTTACGTACGTGACTTTACCGAAAAAACCAAAGAGTATGAATCATTGCAGTCACGAAAGCTTAAAATCTATCTTAACACCTGTTTTATTGCCAGAAAAAAAGGGGAAACCCGATTCTCATGTTGAGGCTGGAGTTGAGAGAGTGGCTTCCACCATGCAGAGTCTGCGCGCACTAAACTTGTGGGACGACGTCTGTGGCGCATCGCTCGTGCCTACGTCGAATAGCATCTGGGAGCACAGACCCCAGGGGAAGCCCACTCTCCAGGGTGCGAGGCACACTGCTGTGCTCGTCCAGGTCAGCCCCAGGTCAACTCGCATCCTGCGGTCGCCACAGCGTTGGACGCATGGCAGGGGGTTGCTTCAACATGAGGCCTTACTTCCAAGCCACGTCGTAAGCCATAGACAAATCGATGAACGTGGCACCGGTCTTGACTTTTCTTTCGAATCCGGCTTCAATGTTCGTCGTAAAGGCCAGAACTTGATCGCATTTCTTACAATATAGTTTTGTCACCCATGACCAAAGCTTTCTTTCACACACTTGTGCAAATTACACGATATCTTTATCGTTGTTTTTAAAGGAGTCTCCTTGCTTCGTTGTGAAATGAATGGGTGGCTGCACCTCACGTATTCTCTGTGAATCAACTGATTTATTTTGTGTTTTTTCTCGTCTCTCCTGTAAATGCTTGCCTGAACATCTTCAGGCCAAGGTGGAGGAGCTATCTCGACTGGAGGAGGAGAGCCAAAGCAGCAACCACACCTTTTGGTTTGGGCACTACACCACCTCCACCATCGTCTCCCCACACCCGGGCATCCGCCAGCTCATGAGGTGGCGTCTCCAACTGCATGCTCACATTTTCTCTATGTTTATTCAATCGTTTTTTAACCTTAATATTCTGAAACCTGACAGAGATAAAATATCTATGGGACCTTTTTGCCAGTTTCCAAAATTATGAAAAATAAGAATATAACTGCTCGACCCGAGCTATGAGTGTTCTGATACTTGCATTGTCTTTGTACTGTTCGCCTTCAGGCATTCTCTGGTCTAACACTGGTGAGAAAAGGCCATAAAGAAGGCTGTCACTGGTGTAGGCCAATCAGTTTCAAAGACAATGCATATCTTATCAGAGTATGTTTGTTCGTATGTTTTGCCACAAGTATGTGTGGTGCTTGAGCATCTTAACATCTGTTTTATTACTACTCTTTGGGTCTTTCTGTAAAGTCACGTAGATAGAAAAATAATGAAATAAAATAAAATCACGACGTTTTGATCGCAACACAAGCAATCGTCTTCAGGTGAAAAATACAACAGGTGGACTGCTGAGGCAGGAAGAAATATAGCGAGAGAGCTACTGCAGCCAAAGCTTATATAGGTTTGAGATGGGTACAAACCAAGGGTAAATGGGCAGGGCTAGAGATGGAATTTGCAAGTAAATGTAAGATTGCAGAGCTAGGTATACCCCGGCTATTGTGTTGCTAGAGATTAGCATGTCAATCTGTTAATGTAACCCCACTGCTATGGTGCTGAAGAAGCCATTGTATTGCTCGAGATTAGAGATTAGCGTGTCAATATGAGACGGTTCCCGCAGCAGCGGCTGTGTTAATGAGAGACATTCAGGCTATTAAACATCGAGCGCCACCGCCGCGTCGAGGAAAAGGGAGCAGCAGCTATGTTAGTGAGACATTTAGCCTGTTAATGTAAAGACATTTAACAAGGTAATGTAACTCAGAGAGTCGGAAATAACTACTAACATAGACAGGTAGGATGGAAGCATCACAGCCAGTTATAACTTTACCTGGTTAATAACGTCCTTCCAATGATGCTCAGTTTGTACCCATCTCGGTTGAAATTGTGTCTGTGTTTTTATCTGGATGGCTTCATGAAAAAATCTTTGTTGATAGCCAGTGGGTTTGCATAGTCCCTTCATCTTGGAGAAATCCATTTCATGCGTGCCCACAGCGTTAAAACAATGATCAGCCATGGCAGAGGTGTTGGTCCTACCGTGTTTCAGATCTGTCTTGTGTTCGCGAACACGGTCTGAGACATGTCGCTTAGTTTCCCCAATGTAACTACTGCCGCAGGCACAGCTTAGTTCAGAGACACCGGGGTATTGCATGTCAGGGATCACATCCTTCACAGATGGGATCAGATCATGAATTGTATGTACTGTGTTGACTCGGACCTGGATCTTGTGTTTGCTCATGATTTTTGGATTATTTTTGGTGACCCCTGCTATGTATGGCAAGGTGATGGTTTTGATTGAGTCCTCAGGTAGTTCTCTCCCAACGGTTGGGGTGACAGCTTTACGGATTGTGCAATCCGAATATCCATTCATCTTGAAGGCTTGGTGTACGTGCTCCAGTTCACTGGCTAGGTGGTGATGGTCGGAAATGCAACGAGCCCTATGGTGTAGAGTTTTGATGAGGGAATTCTTCTGGGCTGGATGGTGGTGCTAGTCAGGTTTTAGATAGGCATCCGTGTGGGTGGCTTTCCTGTAGACAGTGTCCCAATGAGCCATCTGGTCCTTTTTCGATTAAAACATCCAAGAATGGTAACTTTCCATCCTTTTCCACCTCCATGGTGAATTTGATGGCTGGGTGTATGGAATAAATGTGGTTGGAGAATTGGTTCAGAGCTGGAAGGCCATGTGGCCAGATAATGAACGTGTCATCTACGTATCTCTTCCACAAGGAATGACGTAGGATGGATGTCTGGATGGCATCTGTCTCAAATTTTTCCATGAAAACATTGGCTATCACTGGAGATAAGGGAGAACCAATTGGGGTACCTTCAACTTGTTTGTAGAATGTACCATTCCAGGTGAAGTAAGTGTTGGTGAGGCAGTGTCTCACCAGGGCCGATATATCAGCATTCAGTCCTTGTTGGACCAAATCTTCAATGATTGCAATGGTGTCAGGCACAGGGACTTTGGTAAACAAAGAAACTAAATCGAAGCTGACAAGCAAATCACCTGGTGATAGTGAGATGTCTTTAATTAGAGATACCAATTTTCGATTTAAAGCTTTCGTGACATCAGGGATTCATCTTCTTGGTTCTTTCGGTAAAGTCACGTAGAAGGGAAGTAATAAAATAATAAAAATAAAACATAATAAAATAATTCTCACGACGTTTCGGCCACAACACAAGCAGCCGTCCTCAGGTGAAGACCAGTTCTGTCGAGGCGACAGCATCTAAAAAAAAAAAACTTTAGACGCTGTCACCTCGACAGAACTGGTTTTCACCTGAGGACGGCTGCTTTTGTTGTGGCCGAAACGTCGTAATAATTATTTTGCTATGTTTTATTTTTATTATTTTATTACTTCCCTTCTACGTGACTTTACCGAAAGAACCAAGAAGATAGAGATACCAAGTGAGCTGAATTAAGTACAGCTGAGGTAGTCTTGCAAGTGAATGGCAGCAAGGTCTCAGACAGAAATCGGGCCAGTTTGTAGGTGGGTGAGTCAATGGTGGAGACTATAGGACAGAGTGGTGTACCTTCTTTATGGATTTTAGTTTTTTTTCATAAAATCTGGGTTGTCTAGCAGCAGAGGGTTTTAAAGAGAGCCGCTTGGTTGGTTCGATTAAAGATGTCGAATCAGTGATGATATTGTTGGTTTTCGTAACCAGGCGGTTGGTAGGATCTCTCTTGATTTTGGTATAGTTTCCACCATTAAGTAGGTTCTGAATGTTGTTACTGTATGTGGTTTTATCCATGATGACAGTGGCATTGCCCTTGTCAGCTGAGAGGATGACTATGTCATCTCTCTTTTTCAGTTGAGCAAGCTCAACGCGCTCATCCTTGCTGATGTTGCTAATGGGTTCTTAGCGTTCTTTAGGATTGCAGCAATTTCCGATCTCGCCACTTCTGCAAGAATGTGTCCCAAACCTTTAAGGGCTGCATTGACCTGAGCAATGATATCATCAACTGTTTTATTACTGTATATAAAATATGTACACATTCCGAGAGGCGGGGAAGAAAAAGGAAAGGAGAATGCATGGAAAGAGGGGAATTAACAACAACACAACAACAAATGTACACGATACTGGCTAACCCGCTTACCCCATGGCACAGCCCACCCATTGAAGAATGTGATGCACGCACAGTACAATAAAAGGCCAGGTTCAGCCAATGACCTTGACATGTGAGTGTGACAGTTGAATGACGGTGGTGTGTGCGAGTCATGTAAAACGGCCAGTCTTCGAACGAGTTCGGACCCCCAGGCGAGGTGGGCCTGAGCTCCCTGGGAGGCTCGGGGAGGACTTGCACACGGGCCGACGCCTGCGGTCCTTCCATAGGAGACGACGGCGCCGGCAGAGAATGGCTGGTCAACGGTGGCTCCGCACCATGCAGAGCGGCCGGGGCAGGGGCATCCGGCGACGTCGAGGGCCTCACGCACTCCGGTCCTGTGGGCGGGACCGCAGAACCACCCTGAGTAACCACCTCAGCGGGCGCACCCCAGCTCGCCCGGCACACCCGACACTCGGCCCTCGTGGTTAGGAGATGAGGGGATGTGACAGGGAGCAACAAAAGGCTTAAGGCGGGACGGATGCACGAACCAATTACGGCGACCGAAGCGGATTTTAACACATTGTGGCCGGTTGGCCTGAATCACCTCAACCGGCCCACGTCAGGGTTTGTACAGCTTGGGGGATGTACCCACGGGCACCTAAGGGCAGTGCAGCCATGCCCTGTCCCCCCGAGCCCACTGTTTACCCGATACCCGAAGCCCCCTTAGCCGCTCGTTGGCCGACTGCCGCAAGGCGGAATTTTCCTTGGAAGCCTCGCGTGCCTCCGCGACCCGTTGAAGGGTAAATCGCATGGAGCCCGAAATGGTGACTTTCGGCTTCCTTGGCGCCGTGTTCAGCTGGACGTCAATGGGGGGGCTATGTTCCCTACCATACATTAAAAAGAATGGTGAGTAACCGGTGGAAGCGTGAGGGGCCATGCGATAGGCCGCAAGCACCCCTGGAACGTGCAGGTCCCAGTCACCCTGGGACCTGCTGACTCAGCATGGAGGTCAGAGTCCTGTTGAGTCGCTCTACCATCCCTTCCATCTGGAGATGGTAGGGCGACGTGCGAACCTTCTTCGTGCCCAAAAGGTCGCACACCTCTCGCAACAGTTTGGATGAGAAATTTTTCCCTTGGTCAGTAAGGAGGCGTTCTGGGGCCCCCTTTTCCAGCACGTATCCATGGAGGAATGCGCTGGCGATGGCCGCAGCCGATTGGTTGGGGAGCGACCAAGCTACCGGCCAGCGGGAGAAATACTCCACGCCCGAGGACATCGAGCGTGACAAGCTCGTTAATGCGCGACACTCGAATAGATTGCAAGGGCGGACAGCACTTAGTAGCTGGCGGTTTTCGGCGAGCACATTGCACATAGCCTTTAAGTATATTCTTCATATCCGCAGCCATTTCGGGCCAAAAAGAATTGAGTTGAAGGGTAGCCAGGGTCTTCTGTACACCGAGATGCATAAGTCGCTCATGTACAGCCACAATCAATCTACCCCTGAGGGTCGTAGGCACCACAAGACTGTAGCGATGCAAGCCGCCGTCTCAAAACATTAAAAGGCCGTCCTTTAGAATGACAAGGGCCACCCTGCGCCGGCCCAACACGTTCCCCTCATCACCGACGCGGTGCCGCAGCTTCAAGAGGTGTCCTCCGCCTGGAGGCGCCCCCATTCATCGTAGCTCAAACTGAGGGTGGCATCGTGCGCAACTAGAACCCCGGGGCCATCAGGGGTGGAAGCCCCTCGCGACGCTACAACCACAGGGGATACCGCTGCGGTGGCCAATTTGCAGCGGCCCAAACCAGAGAGGCACGCGCAGTCCCCAGGCGGAAGGAGCCGTGAAAGGGCGTCTGCAATAGTGTGCCACACACCCTTACGGTAGGAAACCTGAAAGGAGTAATCTTGCAGAATTTCCAGCCAGCGGGAGAGCTGGCCGGACGGTTGCTCGACGCGTAAAGCGCATTGGAGAGCGGCGTCGTCGGAACGCACCTCGAACCCCACTTCCGACACCAAATGTAATGGGTTCGATTGAGGTGCACACTCAACTTGGAGGCAACACTATTTATTAACGCATAACAACCAACTGGAATATTATACACAGAGTGGTGACCACCGTTCCTAATCTCACTAACACTCTGGGAATACTACAGAGCGTGACCAGGGCAGGTGATGGGCTGCCTGGTCATGGACGAAGGTCGGAGACTCCCAAGACCGTTGATGGTATCTTTATCCCGGGGTTAAACAGCCCCGCTCTCTTATAACCGCTGCGGCATGGCCGGCACCGCCCCAGGCCACGCCCCCCTTCTCGATCCTTCGAGAAGGTCCGGGCCCCCAACCACTTGACCCCAAAGCTCCCCCCTAGGGTCCCTAGCCGCCCTTTATCAGGTCACGTGTCCTGTTGGGTTCACGCAGAGTGTCACGGCCTGACACGACCCCCATGACACCCGCCTACAGCACCCATACTGAGCCAACACAGTAGTGACGTCATATGTCCCTACGCTCGTACAGTCCCGACACAGTAGTGACGTCGTATGTCAATACACTAGTAATCTATTCCTACAGAAAAATACTCTGTATTTAAGCTGGAAGGTTGCACGTAGAAGAAGACTCTGATGATGCAGGCAGTGGTGAGAAGGAAACTGGGCACATATGTGGGGTGGACAACAAGAGGACAATTAAAAGTGTGTTGTTCGGAAAAATGGAAGGAAACGGAAACAGAGGAAGACCTCACAGAGAATGGCTTAATGACTACAAGGGATTGGTGCCAGACCGATATGGCACGACTTGAGCATATTGGCATGAGACAGAGGAAAGTGGAAACAAATGACGACATGTGCAGTGGACACCTACGTGCTATCTGCCCATGGATCGTGATGATGATTTTGAATCTTTGGATGTAAGGGTTATTGCCATTCTTCTCATCAAATTATTTATCTAATCTAATCTGACCACTCTCTCAGTTCTCCCAGACCAGGGGTCGGCAACCAAAATAACAAGAAGGGCCATTTTTGTTCGAATTCGGAAAAAAAACTCAATATTTCAAGAGCCGCAATGCGTGTGATGAATACGAGATGGTGATGGTCCTTAATAAATAACAGCATGAAGAAGTCCTTAAAGAGCCGCATGCGGCCTCGGAGCGCATGCTGCCTATCCCCTGTCCTAGACCTTTATGATGCTTTGGGATCCTGGGATGAAATGCGCCTTACAAATGTAAATTATTATTTTAAAACCACAGGCCGGTGGTTCCCGGCCTGTGGGGCTACGTTTCTCAATTCGCCTGTCATGGTGAGGGTCAAGGTGGCAGCATGTTGAGTCGGGTGGTCTCGACCTCCGTCTCCCTGGCGACAGACTCTTACTGTCCCTGGGGAATTCCCAGGCGTTCCCAGACCAGCCGAGCGCCAGCGTGTCCTGGACTGGCCCCGGGGTCTTCACCCAGTGTGACATGCCCAGGAGAGTTCCAGAGGAAGTCTACCGGGGGGCATCCTTACCAGGTGCCCGAACCACCTCAACCGTGGGGGGGGGGGTGCGCGTGACAAACCCCGTCACGGCGGCGGTCACGTGGAATTATAAAGCAGCAGCGCTTGCTCTGCGTGTGCATGCACGAGCAATTCTACAGCCGTATACTAATCTTCTGGAGATCTGTGAAAAAGAGCTTTATATCTCATCGGATTCCTCCAGTATAAATAAATATTCTGATTCTGATCTGTTGCATGGAATTCAGTGAACCCGAGCACTAGTCCTCCTGGGTTATCCGCGTGCTCTTCTAGGGCATGTTTTTCTCTCTCATTTAAACAGATTCGTTTAACTTTTGTTACACGTATTCTATTAACTCACTCTGTTGTTGTATCCTCAAGTCTTATAACTCAATTTTAACCCACTTCCCAATGTGGTATCGACTGCAAACTTGGTATACTTATGTCATACTGATGACAATACCATATTCTATCATTAAAAATATATATATTTAAACATTATTTTTAATATGTAATGTTTCGGCTTGGGTCTAATTGTCCACGCTCAACTGACGTTGGCTGTAAATCACCACGGTCCCTTACGTTATGGCAAGCTTCGGGGCCACTTCCTGGAGTCATGGAGTACTTCCATTACTAGAACGGTACATTTCTTTAAAGCATGTTTTAAAAAAAAGTTTTTAAAAATATTACTGTGAATATGCAAAAAAGATGATAAATGTATTCCTTCAAGCCCGGCAGAAAATCTCTTCAGTTTTTTTTCTCACGGTTTAACTTAACTTGATTCATCTTTGTCGTGGTCAAATCTTGTAATCAAAATGTAGTCTACTTCCTGTTGTCCAATCAATTCCAAATTTTGCACACGTACACATATCCGGTGACAATGCGTGCCTGTATCAAAATCGGCATCAATAAATCAATTATTTGGCTCCTTTAAAGCAATTAACATTTTGTATGGGCGCCTTATTATTTATATATATTTGTGTAGGTCAAAAACGCCGCGGTCCCTAAACTCTCGAATCGCCTCGCCCAAGAAGCAGGCGCCACGTGTCTCAGGCGCGCCTGCTCCGTGTGAACGAGTTACGGGCACCCTCACTCCACAAAAAAGTTGTACATTGAAGATTCATTTATAAAATAACTAATTTATTAAAGTAAGCGTTGATGTGGGAGCAGGCGCTGCATCACTGACGACATTCTCGACCGTGAGTTAAACGAAGTTGTGAATAAAACCGTTGTTAAAAAAAAAAAACTTTTTTAAGGAGTTTATTAAGAGTTAAACTGACTCAGCCTCGCCACTCCGCTTCGTGGCGATGGGAAGTGACCCGGCTTTATCTGCACAGTGGTGATTTCTTGAAGTGTTATTGAAGAGTACATATTAAATTGTCAATATTTAGCTAAGTGTTATTACATGGTAAATAAAATGTGTTCAATATTAATTATACAGCAGTAATTAAAATACAGTGCATATTCTATTATGTAATTGAATAATAACTACTCATACCAAGGACAGCCACACCAAGTCCGAAGAATCTTGTGAATAGGGTCCTGCTACATCAGAACGTTTGACCAACACCAATGAGATTGTAACATTCTAGCAATGGGAGGAAACCAGAAGGAATCCCATGCTGAATAGAGGGAGAATATAAACTCCACCGAGGTGTCCGAATCAGGAGTTGAACCCAGGTGCCTCTTACTGTCAGGCACAAGTATGACCACTGTGCTACCCTGTTGCCACACGAATATAAAAATGTATGCTGGTAGGAGGTACACGGCAAGCAACATGTTGGGAACCAATGCCGTAGACCATTCCGTGCCCCTTTAGTGTCGCCATAATTACGCCACGGTGCCGAGATGTTAACTACCTCGCCTGGTATAAAGAAGAAAACTAGATTCGAAGTTTTCGTGACTGCAGGAATTACTCTTTGGTTCTTTCGGTAGTCATTTAGAAAATCAAATCAAATAATAATAGAATATGACGTTTCGGTTGCAACACAAGCAACCATCATCAGGTAAGACTGAATGATAAAACACAGAACAGCATAGGCAGACACACATGCAGAGAGAGACACACACAAAGACACACTGAGCGAGACACACACCAAGACAAACAGAAGGACAATGAATCTGTGCTGAGGCCTGGTATAAAGGAAGTCGTGGGTTTGATCCCGACCCTGACAGCTGCTGTATATTTGGAGTTTGCGTCTCCCTGTGGTCGCGTAGATTTTTATCCGGGTCCTCCGGATTTTCACTCCACATTTCCCACATTTAGAAACATGCATTAAGAGTAATTGGCTGGAATACATTTCCACATGATAAGCCACTTCAAATGTGGCCAGGTCGCTTCTGAAAAAGAGCTCAGTGGGCCTTACCTGATAAAATTAAAAATTGTCTAGTTTATAGGTTATTCCGTAGGAGTCTCCGGCACACTTCTCTCAGGGATTTGCTCGTCACCTCTAGAATCGCTCCTTCGATTCTGTACGGGGCCCATGTCTCCCTCTGTTGCGCATGCAGCCGAGCCTCTGCGTACCTGTGCGGGCACCTGCACACACTGGGAGGACTGGCACCCGTGATGCACACGCGGCACAGCACCGGCATGCTGGAGCTGGAGCTGGGAGACTGGATGCACAACCGCAGGTACCAGCACCGCTACCAAACTGCGGGTCACCCCACTTCCCTTTCTGGTTCTTCCACTTTGGAATTCCCTCCTCCCAGCATCTTACAAACACCTTGCTCAATTCAAGAAACGTGTCAGCCTATCTATTATAACTTTGATGTTTTGGGCCTTTGGACCTGTGCTCAGCACCTATGTTTCAAAATAAATTAATTCAGATCTATGCAGCCAGTTGTAGAAACGTAGATTCATGCTTGTAGCTTCACTGCATTGAGGTCCCGAGCAGGATACCTCCAATTAGTGCCACGGTTGGCTACGTATGGTGCAAGATAAGTTCAACATACGTACACACGTACGTTAATCACACTTGAACCCCCGGAGCAAAGATGCGACTGGCAGATTGTGGTGGAATCCCCCCCTCCCCCTACTCGCAGGTACCGCGTCATGGCCATTGATCACGACCTGCTGAGCTTTGGGGACTTTGAGTTGGACCGCTGGCCAGCGGTGCTCATCACCAACCCCAAGGCGGCGCTGTACAGCCGGGCCACGCGCGAGCCGCTCGGGCGCATGAAGAGATCCAGCCACGTCAGGTCGGCACCTGCCCTCCTCAATGGGGATCGGAATCGGCATGCTTATTTGTCCTGGAGAAATCCAATGAGCCTGTAAATCTCCTGGAAGGGGGGGGGCGGGTTAGAAAGTTAAAACAAACAATACAACAGAACGATAGCAGTGTAAAGTATAGGAAAGACTAATCAAATCACTAAAAATGTATAAATGTAATAAAACTAAACTATTTTTATTTTATCAGAAGCGACCTGGCCACTTATCATGTGGAAATGTATTGCAGCCAAATACTCTAAATGCATGTTTCTAAATGACTCCTGATATGGGACACCTACTCTTAATACGCTACGGTAGCGGGATGTTAATTACCTCGCCTGGTTTACAGAAGGTTGTGGGTTCTATCCCGACCCTGATGCCTGTATATTTAGAGTTTGCATGTTCTCCCTGTAGGGTGCTGGTGTTCTCTCCCATGCCCGTGTCCCTGACCCGTGTCTGTCACCCTGACCCTGTCCCTTTTCCTGACCTGTGTCCCCCTGACCCTGTCCCTGGTCCCTGTCCCTCACCCGTGTCTCTGACCTGTGTCCGTGACCCGTGTCCCTGACCCGTGTCTGTGACGCGTGTCCGTGACCTGTGTCCGTGATGCGTGTTCGCCCCGCAGGGTGCTGGTGTTCTCTCCTGTGCGTGTGCTGCGCGTGTCCGTGAGTGTGGATGGCACGCCGCTGGGAAACGCAAGCCGAGCTGCAGGGGACGCCCCGCTCTACGTCCTGCCCTGGGATCCACGTCTGTACGCAAATGAAGCGCTGCACCGCATCGCCGTCTCCACCGTGGTGAGCGAGTGCACCGCATGTTCCTCCGCCTTCCTCGTGCGACCCGGGTGCTGGCGGCCGTGCCGCACGTGACTACCTGCAATCCAGCACTGCGGAGGCGGCGAGGGTCGGTGGGTTTGCACGCAGGCTCGTTAAACTCCCTCTCGGCCCGTGAGCGTCGAGGTCGCCAACTCCTAGCTTGCCAGGGTATGATGGCAGTTCAGCAAATAGATTCATTTCCATCTCTATTCCATCTATAAGGACATTGCTATGCTGGCCGGCTGATCGCCGTTTGTGTTTGTGTGCGCCCCACAGGACGCGGCTGGCCGGGAAAGCCGTGCGGAGCATGACTTCTGGCTCTCGGAGGAAGACCCTGGGTTGAGCTTCTCCGTGTGGCCGTCTGCAATCCTCCTCATGGACCTGCACACCCTGGTGCCCCTCTCTCCCTCTCTCAAACCGGCACGCCCTGGTCCCCCTCTCCCTCTCTCTCAAACCTGCACACCCTGGTCCCTCTCTCTCCCTTTCTCAGACCTGCACACCCTGGTCTTTCTCCCTCTCTTGGTCTCTTCCACTGTTTTGATTTTCAGCTTTGGCTTCCTCCACTTTTCCTCTCCTGCCGTGTCTCTCATTTCCTTTATTTCGTCTCCATCTTATCACCTCTCTGTCCATCTCGTCTTCTTTCTGCCTCTATACTCTCAAAGTCACGAATGTGGCCAGGCCATATTTCGGGTGGCAGTGGCTAGTCTCGTGAGGTTGTATCCATGGATAGCGCAAGCAACTGGGCCTGCTGGTCATTTTAGAGACGTGAACTTATGGCAGCGTGAGGACGTCGATGGGACGCATCTTGAAAATGTTCACGAGCTACTTGCACGCTATCTGGCAAAGTCCCTCCATGTTTAGTCGGAGGATCCCTCGTTTCAGGACCGATCCGGCGTGTTTGTCCAGCGCTCGAAAAGCAGCGGGCCATTACGGTGGCTCGAGTTGTTGCTCTGGAGACCGGGAAATCGATGATCGATGTTCGGTTTGCCACGTCAGTGGCATTAGTCATGATTTCTCACTTAACAGAGCGGTCCGCGTGAAAGCTGCTGCCATCTTCCACTCCATAACGTCCTCTTAAGCTGTAAACCCCCTTAAACCTGCCTCCCTCCTCCCATGACTCACTGCTCTGTCGCAAACTAACTATAAACTATAAACTCTAAACTAAACTATTTTATATTACCAGGTAAGGCACAATGAGCTATATAGCTCTTTTTCAGAAGCGACCTGGCTATCACAAATTATAGCTCAATTAATTGGCTTATGACATGGAAATTTATAGCAGCCAAATACTCTAAACACATGTCCCACTCCTATCCCGCATGCAGGCGACCTCACCGTGCTGGTTTTCCGTGCGTGTCCGCAGGGCTGTGTAGTCTTCTTGCTGTGCTCCCTGCTGCACACACTGGTGCTGGCGCTCGTGCGCTACCACGGCTTCCCTTCCCTGCTGGGTGAGTCAGTGTCGGGTTGACGTCGGCTCCATGGGACGGATACGTGACTCAAATGATATCTTTGGGCACGACTGGTACACCATGTACGTGGCATCTAAAACTACCAGCCACAGTTTTTGTTTTATCAGGCAGATAAACTAAAATCTAATTTTTATTTTACCAGGTAAGGCCCACTGAGCCATGTGGCACTTTTTCAGAAGAGATCTGGCCACAAATGATAGCTCAACGAAGTGGCTTATAATGGAGAAATGTATAGCAGCCAAATACTCTGAACGCATGTTGATTATAAATGTGGTGGGAAAAACCAGAGGAACCGGAGAATAATCCATGCAACCGCGGGGAGACATACAATGCAAATTCCAAATATAGAAGCGTCAGGGTCGGGATCCAACCCACGACCTCTTGTATACCAGGCGAGGTAGTTAACATCTCGCCACCGTGTCACCCTCGTCTCATCCAATACAAAACTCTCATCCATTACAGAACCTTTGTGTTGTTCAATGCAGAAACTTCGATTCATCCAAAACAGAGCCTTCAAACGAGATGCAGAACCCCCTGTTAACTTCCGGTTCACTTTGCAGGCCAGTGTCAACCACTCATGTTAGCTGTGTAGCTCAACACGCTAACCACTGCACCACCGCTCTTCCCAAAACCTTTTTCCACGTCTAAAAAAAACAAAAACACCATTGCCTAACTTATTCCTAAACCTTTGTCTCATCTGACAAACAATTCTTCCATTTCCAATATCGAATACTTAGCCTCATCCAAGACAGAATGGTTGATCGATCCAACATTTAACCCTCTTCACATCTAATGCCATTGCAGTATTGCTACTGATCAAACCAAGGTTAAGAAGTGACCACGGCCAAAGCCATCGATGCCACCCCACGCTTTATTGCTTTATTGCCCCCCACCCCTCGCTAGATCCATCAGCTACAGAAAAGTCACCGTGCGACCTCCAAGCTCTACTCTCAATCTTGTGTACCTCGCAGAAATCATCATGCATGACGTCGACTTGCAGAGCTGCGAGTTGACCAGAAATCTGATCGTACCGCTCAGTCAGTTAGTTACTCAAGAAGACCATTTCGTGAGCACACGACACCCTTGTCCTTGCATTGGCTACTAATCTAATATCGAATTCATTATAAAGTTCCTGCTATTGACCTACAAGGCTGTCAATGGGTTAGCCCCACATTACTTACAGGAACTGATCAACTTCTATACACCACCAATGATGAGGTCCTTGAGATATTCTGATCGCCTTCTTCTTAGTTTACCGCGGCGAAGGCTCCGTTCCTGGGGTGATGGCGCTTTTGCCAGTGCAGCTCCAAGACTATGGAACGCGTTGCCTCTGACAATAAGACAATCAAAATTATTCAGAGCTATTTAAATCTCGCCCTGAAAACTCACCTCTTTAAAATATCCGTTTCCCCATAATTTTGGTCGTTTACCACTCGCTCTGTCTTATTTCCTGCTTTCCATAAGTCAGAGTACATTGTGATCCTTGGATGAAATGCGCCTTAGAAATTTTAAATTATTATTACTCACCCCCTTATCTCTCGTTTATTGATGAGGACCCGGCTTACGAGACTGACCGTTTCGTCTCGCACACACCGTGTTCATCTGCCATACCAGAAGTGACGTTGCTCTCCCCGCTTCGGAGAAAAGGGTTGTCGTTTAAGAGCTCGTGGGGGGGGGAAGGAAAAAAAAAGACGATGGGAAGGGAGTTCCAAAGTAGCGGAGCACTCTCCGTAGAGAAGCGCTTTCTGCTTCGGAGAGCGCTCCTCTACTTTGAAATTCCCTCCCCATCCTTTTTTCTTTTTTCTCCCCCCCACCGAGCTCTTAAACGACAACCCCTTTTGTTTAATTCGTGAAACACGGCAACGTGTCGATTTACACGCGCCGAAAGTGCTGCCGTGGCTGCTGCCGGCTGCTTGATGTCTTTTTGTGCGTCGTCGTGCTGTGCGCTTTGTGCAGCGTCGTCGGGGTGGCTGGCGCGGTGCTACCACTCCTTCTGGCTGCTCTGCCGCAGCGACGGACTCTTCTACCCCCTCTTTGTGCTCTCCGTCTACACAATAATTGGTGCGTGCAGAACACGTGATGCGTGCCGATCTGTAGGGGTGCAGCTACCTACTTCAATGGGGGGGCTATGTAAGATCCCACTGTGGGCCCCCTACCTTTCTCCTGACTCACTATTACTGAAATAGCTACCGATGTTTTTCACCCCGTATACAATGTAGACAAAACTATATATATTATTTTAGTTGCACCGTGTATTGGGTTTAGATGAAGAAGTCTCACCGCAATGACAGTATTAATAAAAATATTTAAAGGTAATTAAGTTTTCGTGTCAGTTTGCAAAACAATCCTGGTGGTGTTCAGTAACAAACACCATCGGTAGCGGCTACTAGATTTTACACTGTGCGTATCTTTCAGAAATATTGTTTAACTTGTAATCATGTTTTTTTTACCATTTATGCTTAATTATTGGAATAATGTTTCTTAACATTGTATTTTTTTTGTATTTAGTGTCCCCCTTGTGGCCGACTGAGCCCCTATGCGTCACATAGCGCTGCCACATACCCGTGCCTGTCTGCCCTCAGTCCTTGGAATGGAAGAGCATCCCCACGGGTCATCCCCTTGTGTGCATCCCACTCCACGGCTTGGAATACAATGGCCACTCTCATGGCCGGGCTCTTTCGATCGCTACGGTCGAAAACATTCACAAACTCTCTCGTGTCCACCCCCCCCCCCTCCAGGACCGTGGTTCGTCGGAGAAATAATCGATGGCAGCTACGGTGCTTGTTTCTCGTTCGGCATCGTCACCAGAGAGAAGTTTTTCCAGAGCGGCTTGACGTTCTACATGGGTATCTTTCAGGTGATGAGCGTCGCAGTACAGCACCGCTTGCGGTAGAAACAGGCATCCACGTTGATTGTTGGGCACTCTGCTCCGGGCCCTTGACCTCCTCAACCACGTGGCTCGCCGCGTGTGCCAACCCATGGGCGTTCGGCTTGCCGTCGTCGCCACCATCGTCGCCCATTGTGTCCATCTCGTCATTGTCCCTCTCACCCCCCCCACCCCCCCCACCCCCACCCGGGCCAGGTGCTGTTCTTCAACGTGCCGCTCACGCTCTACTCCTGCTGGGTGCTGCGCCTGCGCGTGTCCACGGGTCTCGCGTTCGGGTCGCACGCCCGCGGCGCCGCGGGACGCTGCCGCACGCTGCTGGTGCACGTGCCGGCCCTCGCCCTGCTGGCATGGCAGGCGCAGGGCGCCGCGGCGACTCTGCAGGCGTACGGCGCGCTGGCGTTCGTCCTGAGCCCCATGCGCACGTGGACGCTGGTGCTGGCCGTGGTGCTGGCGCAGCGATCGTGGACTTGGGACTGCACGATGCCGTGTTCCACCCGCAGGGACAGCTGAGGGCGCTGGAGCTGACCGCTTCCCCTTTAGTTACCCAAAACTTCGAATGAAAACAAATACACCAGGATGTTTAATAAATTACTTTATACGCAGGCAAACTGCGCCTAGCGCTCAAGGTGCGTTCCTGGAGAAGTGAGCACTACTCGAATCAGTGCTAAAAAGGGGTCATATCATTGTATATATAGGGATGCGTTCCCAACATCGTTATTTCGTATAAGCAATGTATGAGGGCTTCATTGGATTATCAGTAATCTAGATTTGAAGTTTTCGTGACTGCAGGGATCCATACTGTATGGTTATTTCGGTAAAGTCACGTAGGTATAAAATAAAATATTGTGCAATCATTGGAAGGATTTTATTATCCAGGTAAAACCATAACTGCTTTTGGCCTGCCTTCATATCCGAATCTCCAGTTTCCTAACCCTCCCACTCCCAGCCCCGCCCATTTCTCCTCCCCACCCCGGAATTTTTTGCCGTGCTTGCGTCTTACTTGTAGCCTCCACTCCCCCTACCCCACACCCCCACCCTCCCTGTCTCTCCTCCCTGGCTCCTCCCTCCCTTCTCTTGCCTATTTGGCCTCTTGTTGCAGCAGCCCCTTTTGCCCACTTCAGCAATTGTTTCTTGCTGTGGTTGTCCCACCTGATGACGGACGCTTGTGTTGCGCCCGAAACGTCGTGATTTATTTTATTTTATACCTACGTGACTTTACCGAAAGAACCAAAGAGTATGGAGTATCAGTAATCACGCTAAGAATAATACAGATGGTAAACATTTGATGAATGAAATTTATTTAATAAAATAACATCAGTAAGTATTATGTACTGTACTCGTGTGCATTCTACTGTACTTTTTATACAAGGCAGCGGTAGGAGAGTAGGTTGTAGGAGCTGTTGCTGCTGCACTCCTGATCTGCGTCAATCTCAGAGAAGAGCTCCAGGACCTCTGTGGTGGTCTTAGTGATGCCCTCAGTCTATATTTCTGTGGCGAGGTTTCTCTTAGGTGGTGCTTGAGACTCTATCCTGGTGTCGTGAGTTATCACTGGCTAAACACGCTGGCTGTCGCCTGATGAAGCTAGTTGTAATTACTGGCGAAACATCGCACGTGACTTTACCGAAAGAACCAAGAAGATGAATCCCTGCAGTCACGAAAGCTTTAAATCGAAATTTAAATCGTACTCAGATTTTAAATGTTGTGGCTTGGCTCTCCAACATACGGGTGTGTTGTACTAGTGACGAATTGGCATGTTCTGTTTACGTGACAACCCTTACTAAACTTGATTTGAAGCTTTCGTAACTGCAGGAATCCATACTCTTTAGTTCTTTCGGTAAAGTCACGTAGGTATAAATTAAAATAAATCACGACGTTTCGATCGCAACACATGCGCTTGTCCTCAGGCGGAAAAAATATAATCCAGCAGTGGAACTGCTGAACTAGCGAGAGAGCAGCTACAACAAGGTTATATATGTGGTGATGGGCAAGCAAGTGGGGTCTGAGCCGGATACTCGGACCGTACAATCTGCAAAGCTGCCTCCCGAGCCATGGAGAGACAACCTTCTGAGGATACAACCAAAACCATCACTTTGCCATACATAGCAGGGTTTACCAAAAAGATTTACAAAATCTTAAACAAACACAGGAGCCAGGTTCGTTTCAACACAGTACACAAAATCCGTGATTTAATCCCATCTGTAAAGGATGTGATTCCTGACATGTAATACCCTTGGTGTCTACAAACGGAGTTGTGGTTGTGGCAGCAGTTACATTGGGGAAACGAAACAACATGCTATCACTGAGACCTCCTTTACCAGTGGCAAAATATAGCAATAGGTTTTTACCCTTTCAACTGGTACAAAAACTGACACCTTTATACATGCTATCATCAGAGATTTGTTTATGAAGCCATCCAGATATATAAACACAGACAACTTCAACCGAGAAGATGGGTACAAATTGAGCAATCATTGGAAGGACTTGATTAACCAGGTAAAGTCTTAACTGACTGTGATGTTTCCATCCTACCTGCCTATGTCAGCCGTTATTTCCGACTCTCTGTGTCTCTCTCTCTCTTTATGCCTCTCTCTTAGATCTCTCACATGTCCTTTGGATTGCACTCTCATGCTCACATGTCCTTTGGATTGCACTCTCATGCTCACATGTCCTTTGGATTGCACTCTCATGCTCACATGTCCTTTGGAGTGCACTCTCATGCCCACATGTCCTTTGGATTGCACTCTCATGCTCAAATGCCCTTTGGATTGCTCTCTCATGGTGCTAATCTCTCATTAACACTGCTGTTGTGCGCATATGCGGGCATGATACTCTTATGCGGCGACGGAAGCTCATTCATGCTAATCTCCCTCCCTAATCTCTCTCCCTAATCTCCCCCATTAACACAACTGAGGTGCTCACGTCTGGGGGTGAAATTCCTTTCCAGCTCAGACCCCGCTTGCTTGCCCATCGCCACATATATAACCTTGTTGTAGTTGCTCTCTCGCTAGTTCAGCAGTTCCACTGCTGGATTCTATTTTTTCCACCTGAAGACGACCGCTTGTGTTGCGATCGAAACGTCGTGATTTATTTTATACCTACGTGACTTTACCGAAAGAACTAAAGAGTATACAACCCTTACTAGTTGGCTGTTGGGTGGTGGTGGTGGGTTTTAACAACGAATTTATATATCTATTATGGACGCTGTGATAACATTAAAATATATATGTATAGCATCGATATATTATTTTTATGTAATCGTTACCACGATGCGTGATAATAGAATCGCGGGGGGTGGAGGTCTGTGGTTGGCTCAGAGCCGTGCGTCGCTCTCATTGGCTGAGCTAGTGGCAGGGGCGGTGTGACGCTCCCTGTGCCAACGCTGCTGCGTGCTCTCGCGCGTGTGGCCTTCAGGGGCCATCCATTTAGTACGGACGCATGGGGACGCATGGAGGGAGGGGGAGGGGGTTAACCCAAATGCGTACGCTTATGGCGGGTCTGCTGAAAATGCAGTTTCATTTATTTGGTATAGCCCTGCAAGCCATTCGGCTCTTGAATTGGGCGCAACCGCAACAAACAAAAAACAAAAACATGAACAAGAAAACATCTTAAAGTGACTATGCACAAACAGAAAGATCCAGGAAAAAACTGCTAAGTTCCAGAAAAAAAGCACCGTACACCAACGTTGTACAAAAATCCCAGTGGGATGCAAGTCAAACAACAACCACAAGACAACTTAGATTAAAGCCATCATTCTAACTCTGTACTCCAACAAACAAACATGGCCAAACCAAAAAACATTTCGAAATCAAAATAAAGCCATACGCAATGTAACGGTGATCATAGGAACTGTGACCGAAATTTCACAATAAACGACATAAACAACATGTACCACCAAACCCTGTAGCCATAGCTGACTGCATGAGTCACTCCACAACAGCAGGAGCATCAGTACGCATAGGAAACGGGGGGGGAGGGGGTGAAGCCTCGATAATAATTTGTCTACATTGGCCTTCAAATGAGCCACAGTTCAGTCTCTTCAGCTGTCAGACAACAAGTACTACCGGGAGAAGTGGGACTGTGGGAGAGGTGTCACTCGTATGCCACCATACCCCTGACTGCAGCTATCACGCAGCTCAGCAGTGAGTGACATCGTCTGGCGGCCTGTCCCATGGATGATTACACATCCTTCAATCTGGCCTCACTGCAGACTGCCGTTGGCTCAAGATTGTAGCTGCTGCGGTGCTCTGTTCGCGCTGCTGCTGCCTGGACTTCAGCACTAACACTGCTCTGTACGTCGGTCTACTGCTACAGCAGAAGTTCAGTCGACGCACTTTATATAGAGACTAGTTCACCGAGGTTTAATTGTGTTTTAAGATCATAAGACGTGTTTTTTTAATTTCCAGTCAGGATGGATAACACAGTCAGGTATAACTGTACAAAGCTGTGTGTAAATGTTGCACACTCGAAATGAAGGACGTGGGCAGGTGCTCCAAATCGAGGGCAAGCACATTTATGTATTGTAGTTAATAATAATCTTGTGAAGAACCGCACCGTCACTCTGTAAAATGCAACAGCGCGAGTTACACGCAGCAATCCTTCCGAGACGCCATTAACCATGTGGCTGGTTTACACGTGCGGTTATTCATTTACCCTTTCTCTTAAACCCAATTCTACTAATAAACCATCCTTGTCTTTGACAATCACATTTGCACATCACTATTCGACTATTACTTTAATCCTAAGCTGTATGTCTATCTATACCATTCACATATATCGGTATATTACACCCATTATATGTGTAACGGGTTCCGGAGACACTTGTAGAGGTAACTTGTTTATTACAATACAACACTCCAACAGTCCTGATACTCTGTTACAGCCTAGGTACACAGCCTAGGTACACAGCCTAGATACTCTACTCTGGCTATGCTCTGGAACTCGCCCTCACAAGGTCGTAGAGTCGGGAGTTCCAGAGTCCCACCACTCGCTCTCACAACATCCCAGGGTCTTCAGATGGCTGGTCGTGGGTCTTGGGTCTTGAGTTACAACTGGCCCTGATCGTCCAGGGAGCTCCGCTTTTATGCCCAGTCCCCAACGAGGGGTGGGCCCGTGTGCGCCCCCAGATCTCCCACAGAGCACACACAGCCCCCCCCCTTTGGCGGCGCCAAGGGGATTAAGCGCCTGGGAACCCAACGCCTGACGCCAAGAGGCTTAAGCGTCTGACCCGCCTGAGAACCCACGCCTGGCGCCAAGGGGATTAAGCGCCTGGCCCTCCCAGGGACCCAGAGCCCCCAGCAGTCCCTCCCTTCTTATGTCACTACATATGTACTGTATGTGTACAGTATACGTACTGTATCTCACCATTGTACAGCTTACTACTTTACATGTGTTCTATTCTCAATAGCATTGCAAGTAGTCATACTATGGGTACATGGGCATGGTTATAGACTAACCAGTATTAGAGTTAGAGAATTACAATGACAGTAACTAATTACAGTGCGTGATCTCTTTACAATGCAGTGCTAAAATGCCTCTAATTGCATATATCACAAACGAACAATTCAAAGCCAAGCTTAAAGTCTAGAACAAGTCTATAACATTTATATAACGATCAAAAACAACCTTTGGGTCCTTTACCTGTAAAATGCAACAGCGCGAGTTACACGCAGCAATCCTTCCGAGACGCCATTAACCATGTGGCTGGTTTACACGTGCGGTTATTCATTAACCCTGCCAGCCACCTACAGGCCCGACTCAGTCATCACATGCTGCTGTACACACATGCGTTGATGCACTGCACAGCACATCAGGACCTTCACAGAACCACACTTTACTCCCTTGCTGCACAAGGACATACTTAAAAGAGTGATCCATTCCTAATGTGCCACATAAAGCTAGGCCGATATTTAATCTGCGTGGATTTGGATTAAATATTGGCCATTCTATAGGATTCGGGGGGGGGGGTGTAGAATGTACGCGTGTGTACAGGGAGGGGGGAAGGAGTTAAGTTTTGACAGATTTTTGCGTACATACTAAATGGATGGCGCCTTAAGGATTTCTAGATTTTCTTATTTTTTATCGTAAACATTTTCTCCTCCGGGACAAAGAGCGCCATCACTTATCGGAATTCTAAGGGGCTGTGCTAAGCGAGGTCTGCCTGTACCCCCAATAAACGACTTTTAAATACTCTGTAAGGAGCCGTACCCCCCCCCCCCCCCTTCGTCACACGACGTCACAAAAAGTCAGACCCCCCCCCCCTCAAATATGACGTCACAAAGCTCTGCCCCCCCCCCCCCAAAAAATAATAAACATGCTTCAAATCGCTTTAAACTATTGTCAGTGTAGTGCATATTTAATGTGGCGCTGCACTGTGATGTTGTAGCAGACAACATTTATTAAAACGTATATTTAATTAATTAGAACGTGTTGTGTATACTGTATTTATTTAAAGTTGTGCATTTTGATGTCACGTCACATTTCTCAACCCCCCCCCCCCCGTCATACATCGTCACAAATGTCTGACCCCCCCCCCCCCTAGGTGCGTGACGTCATTTATGGACGGCCCCTAAGTCACCAAAAGGGATGTAAAGCATTCCAGAATCCATGCATGTGTCGTGTGCAATACAAAGGCGCACACACTATACTGGAGGCAACACGTTTAATAAACAACCTACACTCTGGGTTCTAATAGCTCGGTGTGGCTATACTGTTCGCTATGTGCATGGAAGTTAACTGTAACCAACGGGCCAGTCAGCACACACGCTGCCAGACCCACGATCCCCAGCTAAGACTTAACGAGGAGCGAAGATGATCCTCACAACGAACCCCGCTCCCTCTCGGGGCTCCCCTTTATTTCCCTGCTTGCGGCCTCGCCCCCTGCTGCTGTATCAAGTCAGGAGCTCCTCCCGGCCACGTGTCCCTTAAGCCTCCCAGAGAGGTTCCCGGCGCTCGGCGGCACTCCAGAAATAGTGGCTGGCGCTAACAGTGTCGTGACAGTATTTACGTCGCTATACATGTGTAATAAAGGACTCGATCACCGGGTCTGTCTCCGTTGTCCTTTATTTGGGTTCTTACACTTGTCCCACACGGCCCTCGCTCAGAGCCCCTCCGCTTGGCAGCTCCACAGCTGCCTTCGCTCCCGTAGCCTCCTCGCCTCTGCAGCTCCGCTGCAGATCCCCTGTGCAGTCCTCCGGCTGCCCTCACTGCAGCTCCACCGCTGCTCCTCGTTCCCCCGTGCTCGGTCACCGCTGGCCGACGGTGCCGAGTCTTACTCTGTGTGTGTGGCGATCTCGCCACTCTCCAACCTCCGCCCTGCGTGGCCTCACTCTAACTCTATCTCCCACACTCTCCCGTCTCTTCCGGTATCTCTCCCTTAAGACCTCACCCCTCTCTCACACGTGACCTAACTCCTCCCCCCCCCCATGACGTCATATCCGCGAAGCCGTTTACGCCCGCATTACACATGTGTCTGCTCTTCCTTCTTGGCTTTTATGTATGGGTGGCTCTCTTGATACAGCATAACATTGAAGACGTTTACTGCATCAAAGGTGACATCTAGAGCTTTCTCTAATTCACCGATTACTGGGCCGTATAACAAAAATGTTTGCTTGAGATCAGCATTAAATTCCTCCACTGTTTTTTCCCCGCAAGAGCGACCATTTGTGAATTTCTAGTCATTTCAAACCCCTTTGTTTCTGCTCCAATGCTGCCACTGCTTGCTCCGATGTCTTCTTCAATCAAAACAAAACATCGACACGTTCGTTCATTATTGTTGCGTCATGTTCTGTTTCTCATTATTTTCATATATTTTTTTTATAGAGGTTCATTTTACCCAACTTCATTCCCGTATATTTGTCTACTCGGTATTGCGATGCTGCTAAAGGAGCCCCATTTCTAACGATGCTGCTTCTGCCAGTTCGCCAATTATTCAAGTGACGATCACCCCTCTCTGTACCTGTGTTGCTCTCTCTGTGTATCTTGGTGATATCTGTCTGCTTATATGTCTGTCTGTGGTTTTGTGGTTAGATTTTGTGTCGCTATTTCATTATACCTGATGATGATTGCTCGTGTTGCAATCGAAACGTCGTATGCTATTATTTAATTTATTATTTTATCTTTATACGTGACTTTACCAAAAGAACCAAAGAATAATTCCTGCAGTCACGAAAGCTCCAAAATTAAGATTGGTGATATCCAATTAATACATTTACTCCAGGCACGTTACTCTTTGTTAAGATCTAAAAATAAATTCAGCTTTGATATCCCATGTGACGGTTGTTTTTTATATGATTTTAATTCGGTTCATTGCTGTACTTTATTAGTTTTGATTTTGTTATTTTGGAGACCCAGGTAACGTTTGCAAATGAGACTGCCCTGGTCTGGTTGGGTTTACACCTGGTCAAACAAATGAGTTGTGCCATCTACTTCAATGTGTTAACGTGCAACTTGCATCGCACCAAACTGAGCACCTCCTGGAAATTGTCAAATAGAAAGTGGAGAATATAATATAATACAATTTTACTTACAATATCGAGGCCCAATGTTGTGATTTTGTTTTGCTTGTTAGAGCAAGTGTGAACACATCCATTGTTGTGTTGGTGATAGTGTTTATGAACAGAAAACAGGATTTTTTTTAAAAAGAAAGTAAGTGTCTGGCTTTCAAAGTTTTGGCACAAGTAGAGTGAACTGCAACTTAATGACGGTGAAATGAAATTTGTCACGGATCGTGGAAAGAAAGCGTTGTGACCTGATGATGATGATGTGATGGGACGGCCACGTGTGTGGTTTAAACAGTTGCTAAGCACACGCCTAAAACGTCAAGGGGCCAGCAACAGACAGCACCGTTAAAAGTCCCAATTACTACTATAATGAGCTAAGAATGTCTGCTTGTGTGTCCCGAGCGTGACGTCACTCCACATGCCCCCCCCCACCCTGTCATTAATATTCATGAGCGGGTGGATTTTTACACTCACGCTGAAGGTCGGGCGGAAATAAATATTTTTTCGCAAATTCGCTTTAAGTTTGACGTTTCTTTATTGAAAGTGAATCTAATAAATATTTCTACGCAGCAAGAAAGTGGATTTGGTGTCTTTATTTCTTCACCACTTGAGACAAAAGGCAAGTCTAATTTATGCTTCAACATTATGGTAAAATAGACTTTTTTCGGTGATTTTCCAGATATTGTATCGATTTCCTATTTATTTCAACCCCAGCGACCGAAAGCAGAAGAGCAGTAAATTTGAACAAATTGAAGGTCAGTTATATACAGTGCTACAGTGACATGAAGTGAGGTGTTTTATGACTTAGTTTTGTGCAAGAATTACTGCCATTAATACAGTGCTACAGTGAAATGCAGTGAAGTGTTTGACGTACTTTTGTGCAAGATTCACTGCCATTAAATTTACACAAGATACAATTATACTCTGCTCCATGTTTTTGTAAATATTACAGCTTCCGTGCTAGGACGGGCAAACAAGCTAGTAGATAAAGAGTTCACGCGTAACCCTCAAAGGAACAAGTTGGCAGATTTGTTTTCTTTAAGCAAGTGAGAACTCAAGAGACCAGGAGAGTATCATTTGCAAGAGTGACCATGGGCATTATTCTATTTAAAATATATATATTTAACCAGGTTAGGCCCCACTAAACTAAATAGCTATTTTTCAGAAGCGACCTGGCCAATAATGATAGCTCAACGAAGTGGCTTATCATCATGTGGAAATTTATAGCAGCCAAATACTCTTAAACACATTTCTAAATGTGGACGGTATAACCAGATGACCCGGAATAAATGCCACGTGAACACGAGGAGAACATGCAAACTCCAAATATACAACGGGCGCCAGGGTCAGTGTCGAACCCACAGCCTCTTGCAAAGCAGGTGAGGAAGTTAACATCTCGCCACTGAGGCTAGTCGTCGGGGGGCAATGATTGCTCTATATAATTCCAATTGAGTAATTTGTGGGTACGGGACTGTAATTTTAGAATTTATTTAATTTGGACCCAGATACCGACACACAGTGGCACAGTGGCCCACTAGCAAATTACGTCAGGAGATATTTAGCGCCTACCGTGAAGCAAGACTACGTGTAGTAAGGTTTTATCCATAATAAAGGTATTTTGGGTTCGATCGCGTAAATATAAAATGTGTTGTTAAACCGGCCACCAACCGACACAGCCAATTAGGGTTGTCACGTAAGCAAAACATGCAATTAAAACATGTCAATCAGTTAGCACACATCGGTGTATGCTGAACTAGTGACTAATTGCCATGTTTTGTTCACGTGCCAAACCTTACTAAGTTGCCTGTGTCAGGCGATGATGAGGCTGGTTGTAATTACCGGCGAAACGTCACAGTACTCGAATTGTAAATGTTTGTTGGTTTACTCTCCAACACACCGGTGTGCTGAACTAATAACTAATTGGCATATTTTGTTCACGTGGCAAACCTTACTAATTGGCTGTGTCGGGTGGTAGCGGGTTTCTCGACACATTTATACACCTGCAGTAATTATCAGGATGGCCTCTGGAGTTGAACTGTGAACCCCTACGACGGTCAGTGAGAAAGGGATGATGGGGAGGACATTCGAAAATGGAGCAGTGTGAGGAAAGAAGCAAGAACGTGTTGTAGCCTGCGGCGTAATGTGTGGTGGACAGCGTGGAATAGATTAACCGGGTTAGTCTTTGTAGAATCAGAATTTTGATTTATCCTGGAGAAATCCGATGAGTTATGAATCACAGATGTCCAGTAGGGGGCGGGTCAGAAAGTTACAACAACAAACAATACAAACAAAACCGATTGGAGTGCAAAGTATAGGAGAGGTAAGCAAATCGCTGAAAATAAATGTTAAATAAATTACATTGAGTACAAATTGGAAGAGTATATAATTTTAACAATGAATGCAAGCTAGGGCAAGGCAGCAAACCAACAACAGACCCAGAATACGGCAAGACAATAACAACACAGTAGTCCTTCAACAGAATTGCACATTAAAATGGAACTAGCGATGCCACACGGGTAAGGATCAAAGTTACAAATCACATTTGCAAATGTGGTTGTATGCAGCACTCATGTTAGGCTTCGGGATATTTTTTAAGGAAGATATACGATGCTAAGGGAGGACCCAAGGTTGTTCCAAAACTTCTGTGCTGTAACAACGAAAGGTTTGTTACCCATTCCGATTCTCGTTCTTGGGATAGTTAATTGGGGTTGCGGGGCCAATGTAGATTTCATCTCGCATCAAGTGATTTGAGATTGGATTTGAAGTAGAAGTCACAATGTGGGTCCTGTATGGTACAACCGTTGCAAATCAAACAGCAGACCCATGAAGGAAGCGGGTTTAGTCTGTTTAGTGTTTCATTAGTAGCTGCTAGACCAAGTGCTCAACATGGGTGGAGGGATCACTGAGTATGGGCTCAGGCAGGCCACTGAGATGATGAGCACTGGAAACAGATTAAAATATTCCACACCCAGTCATCTCGATAATTGAAGTACTGTATGTAAATGACGAGAAAACCCATCGTACCACAAACGTTAGTGCACGAAGGAAAAACGAAAAATGTTCAACAACACGTAAAAGAGGGCACTGCATGTACAAAAGCTTTCCACAAATTCATTATGCAGAACCACCAGTTCCTCAAGAAGCGCATTGTTGAGCACCGTCAACAAATTGAGACAAATGTGACTTACTGACATGCGGTAGTGAGACAAACCGCGGAATGGTGTTGGCGCTGGGGACTCGTCAGCATGGTCACTGAATGCGGCGCAGTCAGCTGCTCAGCCGACAAGGCCGTGCGACCGCCGTTATCTTGATGTCCCCCATTATCTCGATGTCCCCCGCAATACGCGTGAATGCAAACGGGCTCTTCCCCCGGGTAAAGTTCAACACGGACCTACGAAGTGTACTGGGTCCGTGATTACACCTGGCCGTGACACGGGGAGTCAATGTCAAGAAACCCGAGGGTCACAGGGAGCCACAGAGAGCCGCAGGGTTCGGATCCCGACTTGGCGCCTCTCTGTGTGGATTCATGCGCCTCGCGGGGGTACAATTCTGGCTGTCGCCTGATGAAGCTGGTTGTAACCTACCGGCGAAACTTCGTACTCGAATTTTACTGGACAATGTTTTATTTTACCAGGTAAGGCCCACTGAACTGTGGTTCTTTTTTAGAAGCGATCTGGTCACAAATGATAGCTCAACGAAGTGGCTTATCGCGTGAACATTTATAGTAACCAGATACTCGAACCGCGTGTTGAGTCTAAATGTGGAGAACATACAAATTCCAAATATACAGCAGGCGTCAGTGTCGGGATCGAACCCACTAACTCCTGTATACCAGGCAAGGTCGTTAACATCTCGCCGCCGTTTACGAGTAACTAATTGGCACGTTTTGTTTACATGACAAACATTACTAATTGGCTGTGTCGGGTGGCTACGTACGGTGCAAAAGAAGTTAAACATACATACGTACAAGGCAACTGGCAGAGGCCAAACATCCCAAATGCTGAAGAATCACCTAAAAACGACTCAACTAGGATCACACAGCAGCAACATCGCCCCCCTACTGCGCAAACTTGGCAGAACTCGCCTTTTGAAAGCACTGCGAAGACTCAGTGAGGTCACATGGGGTCAACAAACACCACGAGCACAGGGAGAGCGGGGGGGGGGGTCACGATACCTCGCCCCGTACACCCCCCTGCTCCCAAACACCCCCCCTCTCCGCCACCCCCTCTCCCCCACCCCCTCACCCCCTGCCCCCCACCCCCTCTCCCCCCCACCCCCTCACCCCTGCCCCCCACCCCCTCTCCCCCCCACCCCCTCTCTCTCACCCCCTGCCCCCCACCCCCTCTTCCCCCCACCCCCTCTCCCCCCCCACCCCCTCTCCCTCACCCCCTGCCCCCCACCCCCTCTTCCCCCACCCCCTCTCCCTCACCCCCTGCCCCCCACCCCCCCTCCCCCCCACCCCCTCTCCCCCCCACCCCCTGCCCCCCACCCCCTCTCCCCCACCCCCTCTCCTTCACCCCCTGCCCCCCACCCCCTCTCCGCCACCCCCCTCTCCCCCACCCCCTCACCCCCTGCCCCCCACCCCCTCTCCCCCCCCACCCCCTCTCCCTCACCCCCTGCCCCCCACCCCCTCTTCCCCCCACCCCCTCTGCCCCCTGCCCCCCACCCCCTCTCCCCCCCACCCCCTGTCCCCCACCCCCTCTCCCCCACCCCCTCTCCCTCACCCCTGCCCCCCACCCCCTCTCCCTCACCCCCTCACCCCCTGCCCCCCACCCCCTCTTCCCCCCACCCCCTCTCCCTCACCCCCTGCCCCCCACCCCCTCTCCCCCCCACCCCCTGCCCCCCACCCCCTCTCCCCCACCCCCTCTCCTTCACCCCCTGCCCCCCACCCCCTCTCCCCCACCCCCTCTCCCCTCCCCGTCTCCCTTCACCCCTCCCATGCCGGGGCGCGGATGACGTCACTGCTGTTTACGTCACGAGGCGACGGCGGTGGCGGCGAAATGGCGGACGGGGATCTGAACGTGGAGAGCATCATAGCGCGCCTGCTGGAAGGTGAGCAGCGCTGGTGGCTCTCCTTCCCTCGTCGTCGCCGTCGCTCCCTCGCTCTCCCTGCTGCTGCTGCTCCCCGTGTCACTCCTCCGCGCGCTCACGGTAGCGAGGTCGCGGCGAGAGAGGACGCGGTGCTCGGCCTCGGCTGTCCGCGAAGCGACGGGACGCGTCACCCACCCCCCGTCAACTCTTCCCATAGCCCCGTCAACTCTCCCATAGCCCCGTCAACTCTCCCCGTCAACTCTGCCTGTGCTCCCTGTGATAGTTGCCGTGTCAACTCGTCCCGTGAGGTCACCGCGTGAGCTCTCCCCACAAGCTCCTGGCCACACCAGAGCGCTGTAAACGGCACACAGACAGCTGCTGCCAACCCACGGCGCTTCACTCTGTGCAGTGACATTCACTCCTCACGGCCATGCGGCGTACAGCCGTTTCAATGCGGGCAAAACAAAGTTACATTTGTTTGCGTTTCTCTCTTGTGATGTGACTTTGTAGGATGAACCTTTCAGTTTTTAAGCGCACGGGGTGACCAATGAGGTCTGAATTGGTATGTAATAAGATAGGTACTGATAAGGGGTTGGACAGATTACAGATATGCATGTTATAAATCCCCCCTGGTGAGTGCTATCTTATAACCAGCCTCTACATCAATCTAGCCGCTATAAACTCACCCCTCATAGCCTGGCCATTAAGCCAGCCCGATAGAACCGTCGTCCTATGTAAAATACTCTTAGGTTTTTAATTGGTCGATAATCCCGTGTTTGCGATTCGTCTGTTATAGCAGGCAGCATGCACTACTCTTGTGTAACTTGTTTGGTCACATGCTTACTAAGTTCAGCTTTTTCAAAGGCACATCATCAACCTGATTCGATTGCATCGTGTTGATACCTGTCCACATTCATTAACTGCCTGCGTTATCCACACTGATGCGTTTTGTTTGCCAAACTTTTCGTGTAAGCATTTGATTTTGCCCAATTAAGGTCATAGTCCTACTTACGTATGGTTATAAAACTAAACTATTTTTTTATTTTGCCACGCAAGGCCCACTGAGCCACATAGCTATTTTTTCCGAAGAGACCTGGCCACAAATGATACCTCAACGAAGTGGCTTATCATCATGTGGACACTTATAACAGCCAAGTACTCTCAACGCGTGATGTTGTTTCTAAATGTGGAGGGAAAACCGGAGGTCCCAGAGAAAAATCCACGCGACCACAGAGAGAGAGACGCAAATTCTAAAGATACGGCAGGCGTTAGGGTCGGGATAGAACCCACGGCCTCCTGCATACCAGGCGAGGGAGTTAACATCTCCTAGCCACTGTCAGCCAAATGCTGCCGATGAAACATTGACCGGGCACCGCAGCGTGATAAGGAACGTTGCTGACAGCTCGATAAGGCGGAAGCGTCTCGTGTGGTCGCTGGCTGAACGCAGTATACCTGGGAGATCACATTGCGGGTCTCAGCAACGCTCTCGCCGTCTTTCGAGTTATTCACAGACGTGATTCGACTCAAGAATTGGTTCTCACGTGTTTTTTTTTTATCAGCTCGCACGTGGTACTTGTAAAAAAATATTTCTCGCTCACGCACAATTTTTGTTTGTCCAATTAGCCTAAGTGTAACTGCATATTTTCACAAATTAACGTAATCATCTCATGTGATGCTTGTACTGTTGAAATTTAGAATTGAGGTTGAATGATCAGGCTGCACAAACGTGCATCGTTACGCTTTTAATTTAAACTGAACGTTTATCTGTACAATGGTGTGTGCAAGCCATCGTTACAATGTATTGTGGCGAGTCCGGACAATTAATGACCTTCATTTATACATGGCCAGCGCACTGTGTGATAAACCCGTTTACCTGAGTTAAATGCCTGGTTATGACCAACACCTCTGGTGAAGTATGGCCAAACAAATTCCCTTGAATGAAATGGCCTTCTTCCTACGCTAGGGTGACATGTCTCCATTGTTACTGTTTTTTTTTAAATAGGCTCGAGTCCATTAATACAAAATCGTGGGAGGCCTTGATTTATGTAGGGCGCCATGGTCGCGTGATGTTAACTCCCTCACCAGGTATACAGGAGTTCGTGGGTTCGATCTCGACCCTGACGCCTGTATATTCGGAGTTTCGCGTGTTCTCCCCGTGGTCGACTGGATTTTTATTCGGGTCTTCCGGTTTTCCCTCCGCATTTATACTCAACGTCACGCGTTTAGAGTATTTGGCTGCTATACATTTCCACGTGATAAGCCACTCCGTTGCGCTATCCTTTGTGGCCAGGTCGCTTCTGAAAAAGAGCTGTATAGCTCAGTAGGCCTTAACCAGGTAAAATAAAAAATAGTTTAATAGTTTATGTACAAGGAGGAAACTTGTGCCAATATTCCGTGAAAATGGTATCACGGGTGAATTTGGGCAATGCGTGCAATCTAATTAGAGTATTTAGGTGAAAGTGACATGGAGCAAAGGTAGTGTGCCATACACGATTAACCCATTGTTAAAACCTCGTTAATCAATCGCAACTAGGACAAAAAAAACGCAACGCATTTGCTCTAGCTAGAACCGGCAGCCCAGTGAAAGTGGGGGATACCTTAGCTTTCGGCACGAGGAGACTTGAAAACTAATATCACTCAGACACCAGCTTTAAAGTGTATATAGGTTATCTCTTTGGAAAATGAATAAGATATAATAACACTGTTTCAACATGTGTACAATGCTGCACTGTATAATCTTAATTTACCATCATACACTGCATTCAGAACACAGGTAAAATGTGTTGCAATGAGCGCATTATGCATGTATCTAAAACGGATACTTTGCATTTTTGTGTACGATTTCAGGCAACATTTTTTTTAAAGTGTATAATCTATAATGTAATTAGTTAAATTATAAGAGCACATAAGGTTTCGTTAATTTCACTGAAAACCAGTGCATATCAGCTCTATAGTAACTTTAAGTTTTTGCTATTTTTATTTAAAAATGTGTTTATTAAAGAACGTTTCGACCTCAAATAATTGCTTTGCAAAACCAAAAGTGCCCTGCGCACACCAAAGGGATTGTTAGCAAATACCAAAGAGGGCTTCAGTGGAGTGTCGGCTGAAACGCTCCTCTGTCGTCGTCTGGCTAAAAATGGAAATGCGCCTTGCCCTTAAACTAAAGGCCATAAATAGATAAAATATTTCCATGACCAAAGCTCAGGAGTAATAGGAAGGCTGGACACTTGGTGTAGCAAAATAGTTCTTCGTAACTCAAATGCGTCATGGGCTACAGGAGACGAACTGTTGTGGTGGCGTTTGTGATGCCGAAGTGAGAGCTTTACTTTGCGGTTTTATCTATTTAAATCGTCGATTAATGTGTTTACATAGGGACCGATTTAAATTTTAAAACATCCAATAGGCTCCTTGTTACTACAATCAGGAAATGTTATTTACCTCCATCGGCGGATACTTCACATGCTTTGATGGAAACTACAATACTCCCAAACCAATCTCTGCCACACTTACTACGCAACTTGTCAACACCCATTCCCAGATCCGAGTAATGTCTGGGTAAGATTCACAACAAAAAATGAAAAATATTTTTGATGTATAACTATAAGAGTAATGTTTTTCTGTGAATTCGGACCATTCGCAGGCATGCTTAAAAGGCATGTGCATGGGTGGGTGTAAGCTCATGTGGGGAGTGGTAGTATAGTGGTTAGCGCGCTGCGTAACGAATCCAACAACCCGAGTTAGATTCCCACTCGCGGCCCACACCCATGACGATTATCTGAAACGGTCCTGGGCCTCTACTAGGTCGACTCGGCCTCAAATGAGTACCTGGTGCGGTGTGTAAACATAAGCATTGGGGAGACAAAGGCGGCCCGGTTTGGTGCTGGCCACACCACCCCTCGTGTGCCATGCCGACCTTCATAGGTGCTAACAGCACTTACCCCGGCAGTCTGGTAAAGGCTATATGGGGACCTTTGTCTTGTAAGCTTATGTGCCTGATGTGTGAACCAATTTCTGTGTTTCCAAGGAGCCATTTCTTTATACAGTGATCCCTCGTTTATCACGGTTAATGGGGACCGGAACCCCTCGCGATAGGTGAAAATCCGCGAAGTAGGATTGGCCCCTAGGAATTTCCGTATATGTGTGTGTGGGTACCAGAATGTTTAAAATATATATATTTATACTTTATATATATATATTTTACTTAAATCTATTTAATTATAAAACCTTAATATTATACATTCTCTCTCCCTCATACGATACGTATTATGGTGTTCTACACTCACCAATGACAGTAGTATCTTGAGACTTGACTCCAGTAATGACGACGACGATGACAATGACAATGACGATGATGACAGACCTGTGCAGTTCTATGAATGTGATGATGAATGATGATGATGATGGTGTTACTGCACAGGTATAATGAGGCCTTTAAATCAGTTCGAAAAATCCGCGATGCACTGAGGCCGCGAAACTTGAACCGCGAAGTGGCGAGGGATTACTGTACAGTCAAATCCCCCCAACAGAAGTGTGCCTCACTTAATGGAATAGCTTTCTAGTTTGCATTTTATTCCACAAAATCAGGTAAATCGAATTAGGGGTTTGGAGCAGTTTGTAAACTAAACAAGGCAGGTGAGAAGCCTCCGCTCACCATTCTTCTGTTATAATGCCATCCTTGTGGTTTCGCGAGTTTGGCCTGTGACATCAATCCGTGTCATTACAGCCGCACACAGTCATGCGGGTGAAGTCACTGTTGTGTGAAAAGGCCAGCCCAGTCCACCATCAATAACCCTGCCCATGGAATGATAAATGAATGTTGATGAACCAGTGTGAATTGATGAATCAGCACCATGGTACATTCTTAAATCCTATCTTGTCGGTCCAATTCGTTACCGACATCTGCACAATCCCCCATTCATGTCGGTGCACATTCCTCAATCTCCAGTTACCATTGAAGAAGGCAATTAATGGTCCCTTATCTTTGGTTCGTTTGCTAAAGAACTGAGCGAGTGACTTGACGGCGTGTGCCCACAGTGCGGGGATGCCGGCCGGGGAAGACGGTGCACATGACAGAGGCGGAGGTGAGGGGCCTGTGCATCAAGTCTCGCGAGATCTTCCTCAGCCAGCCCATCCTGCTGGAGCTGGAGGCCCCGCTGAAGATATGCGGTGAGCGTCCTCACCGTCGTGCTGCATCTCGGCCGTGTACGCGTGTGCATAATGTGTGGCAGTTGGCAATCCTGCTTTAGTGGGGAATAAACTATTGAAACTATAAACTTTTTTTATTTTATCAGGTCAGGCCCACTGAGCTAGCTCTTCTTCAGAAGCGACCTGGCCACAAATGATAGCTCAACGAAGTGGCTTATCATGTGGAAACTTATAGCAGCCAAATACTCTTAAGCGCATGATTCTAAATATGGAGGGAAAGACCGGAGGACCCGGAGTAAAATCCACGTGACCACGGGGAGAGAGACACGCAAACTCCAAATGTACAGGCGTCATGATCGGGATCGAACCCACGACCTCCTGTGTACCAGACGAGGCAGATAACATCTCGCCAGTGGATCATCCCTGCTAGTCCACTGCTTATGGATCCCCTTTTTTCCTGGAGTCTTCCTGCTCACCCTTCTACCTGTGCAATCCCCCCTCATCTTCATTTCTTCCCCATCGTGTGAGACCACTTTTAGTTATTTGTGTAGGCCTTTGAATATCCCAAATGAAGTGTTTATCCTCATTAAAGCCCCTACTGTTTAGTAGTGTTAATTATTGTGAAAAAAATATTTAACACTGGTCGAAAAAGTAAAGTTGAATTATTGCTGCATCAGTAAATTTGTACGTAAATAACATACATACTTAGTAAGTGCCTTATCATGAAAATTTACATATCCATACCGTTAAAAAAAAGTTGTTTGACTTGCGCGAGCGTGGATGATAGCAGATGGACTAAACCAGTGGGGAATGGCAGCCAAGAGAGAGCTTGCCTGAGAGGACAACCAGAGCAGTGACGAGTGCGGGAGCGAGCTTGGATCACCACGGCATCGCTAAGACCACGGATGGCTAATGGAAAATTATTATGACGACGCTGACGTGGGGAGGGAATTCATCCAGCGGTGATCGCTCGTGGCTGTTGGCGAAGTTGCCCGTTGCAAGGAACATGAATGTGTTGGGGCCGCTGGTCCCCGAAGTCCCTCCCTGCTCCGTGCCTATGGCAGGGGCTCCGCCGTGCGCCGACCCCTCGCTGCTCTGCGAGCAGCTGCTGCCGTCGCTGGGCTCATCGCCCGACGGCTCCCCTCCCTGGTCCGTCCCTCCGCGAGCTCGTGTGAGAGGCATAGCTCGCCGCACGCCGTCGTTCACCTGCAGACGCTGCGTTGTCTCTCCACGGATCACGCGCTATTAAACGGGGGTCGGAGGGCGAACGACGCTGCCCTCACACTGCGCGAGTCCCGGCGGCGACAGACGGAGCGGGGCCTGCGGACGCACCGACCCCTTCCCCCACACTACGAGCGCACACACCTGCACACACGCGACACCCACTCGTGCGCCGCTCTACGCAGCGCTCACTCACGTGGCGAACCACTGTGTACACACGCGCACCCACACGTTCCCACTGCTCGACAAGATCGCGTGAGGCCACGCTTCGCTATTAATGATTTATTATTCGCTACCTGGTAACTAATGTTGAATCAGTGAGTCGACGAGGCTGGCCTATTCCACTAAACCTGTACCGATTCATTATCTATCGGCTATTATCCCACTTCACCTTCTTACTCCCTGTTAGATGCCCACGGCGGTTCGTTGATCCCGTACTCGCAGCGTGCCTCGATGCGTCTCACGGACGTTCGGGTCGCTGGACTGGAGAGCGTCCTGTCGCCTGGCGCTGGAGAGAAGAGAGCCCGATTTCCCCTTTGCGCCCACTATTTATCCTCCCTACCTCAAAGGGTGTCGGCTCTGAACAATGGGCTCGCGCCCCTCTGGCACGTGCACCGCGGTTCCGGGACCCTGTGATATGCTGATCAGTGTGCGGCGTTGCGCGGCGTAAATTCTAATTAATCCCTTTCCCTCCCTAACAATGGTGCCTGCGCGCTCAAGCGTAATTATCCCAACCATCCGTGACTATGCGCAAGAGCCCCTGCGGTCCCGCTACTCATGCTGTCCCGTCCCTCCCCTGCTTGCCCCGTCGACACGTGGGTGGTGTGTGTGGGGGATGCGCTTCAACCGCGGTGGCCGAATGCCCCTCGCCGCGGCCATACCATCTTAAGGCAGGTCGCAGCGCCGCGGTGCAACGTAGCGTCGGGGGAGGCTGTCCAATTCCCTGATCGCCGGAAACCGTGAGAGTTAATCCCGATAAGGGTTTCTCGGATAAAAACCGGTCGATCAGGTGACCTTCCCTTCCAGCTCTATGGGGGGGGGGGAATGCGTGCGGGTGTGTTCATGTGAGGTGAGGTGAGGGGGACGAGGGGTTGGCTCCGTTGCTTGGTGGTGGCGAGGTCGGGGATGGGGCGCCTGCCGAACGGCTTCGTGGCGGCGGCATCACATATGCGCAACTCTTGAGTGGCACATTTCTACACAATAATGTATTTTCTGTGCATTGCTCGTTCCCCCTAAAGTGTGTGGAGTAGGACACTCACAGGGGTGCTTTGACGTGGTGCAACTGGCCAACAGTGCAACCTTTCATGCGGCCGTGTAAACAAGTCAGCTGAGTTTCCGGAAAAACATAGCAAAGTGGGGGTGGGCATCTGGATTCAATTTGCTGTCTCAATTAAAACACATTCTCCTTGTAACCGCAGGCCAAACTTGTTGGGATATAAGTTAAATAAAAATGGCTAAATTTAGCACCTAACGCGTTTACCCTCGATGGCCCTCGCTGGCTTGTGATGCGGTGACTCGTGGATTTCAATGGCCAGAGTTTTAAACATTTTCTTTGACATTCAAACAGACCAAAATAAAAAATATAACAACCAACATCAATGATTTATGTCCAGATTGCAATTATTATATTTTGCCAGACAGTTTTGCAATTGGGTGCACATTTACACAGAAAAATTAGCTGTCAGGTTTGTTGTTACGTTGTGACAGAATTGCCACAAACGCAACCTTATGAAGTGACTTGGCAAGTCGATAGATACTTGTCCCACTTTGCAACTGGACACCATCCGCGCCATTTTTTACAGTGAGAGAGAAGGAAAAGTCTTGGCCGTCTCACTCTGTGCAGGAGAGTCGTGAGTGTGTATGTATCGAAGCACATGGCCTTCATTTGGGAGCGGTGGTGCAATGGTTAGCGCGCTCACGGCCAACACCAGTGACGATTATCTGAACCGGTCCTGGGTCTCCTCCCCTGGGATCGACTTGGCCTCAAATGAGTACCTGGTGCGGTGTGTAAACATCGCCGCAAGGGAGACAAAGGCGGTCGGGCATAGTGCTGGCCACCCACCCCCTCGTGTGCTGTGCCGGCCTCCATTGGTGCTCGCTAACAGCACTTGCCCCAACAGTCTGTTGAAGGCCATAATGGGGGGGGATCTATCTTTGATATAAATTCAGCAGCAGGGTATTGCCTAGGAATGGGTAGCCATTACGAGGTCATCAGCAGCAACATAACTTGAGTAACCAGTTTTTAGCCATTCCTTGACTGCAAGTGGGCATTGATCAGTCTACCTGTGTAAGTTCAGATCTTTGGTAGAAGTTTTTCTCAGATATGAAAGTTGGAACATTTAACACACAACAAAAATACTTTTATGAAATGTAATGGTAACTAAACGTTGTTGTAACTTTAAAACGGTTAACGAACTAAAGGAAGATTCTGCAAGTGAAGTTTCCTTTCGCATCTTGGGGTAGAAATTTGCAACGTTTGTCAGCATCTCAAAGATGACAAAGCAAGATAAGCAGGAACACAAAACAGCATAGACAACATGCAAAATATATGGTTTAAAAAACACCCTCAGCCACAGAAGCATCAATGAAACTGGGTCCCACTGGATTAGTTGACCTGGTATAGAACAATGGTTACTTTTGGAAATGGGCCTGGGTGCCTTTGGAAGGAACCTTGTTGGCTCACATATCGGCTCTGTGGTCACTTAATGGGGGAGGTGGGGTCTGTCGAGTAAAGTTCAGCATGGCTTCGTGAGCACTGTACGCGTGTGTTTTTCTTTATCTCATTGCGTCCCTTCCACCTTTCTGATATCTTAAAAATGTGTGTCCGCATTCTTTGTTTGTTTTTATTTTCTCTCTGTTTCACTGAAGTTATGTTTGTAATGTATTGGCTTGTAACCACACTTCTTTTCTGTTGTATGTTACAGTTTTTTAAAGACTTAATTATGTGGTTCAGGCTTTGGCTGGCTACATAATTAAGTATTCTGTGGTCATCCTGAATAGGTACTCAATACACATTACTCCCCCTGAAAGTGTATCATTCTAAACTGGGATGGGATGAATGAGATTGTTCTTGTTTTGCGCGCATGGTTGCACAGGCGACATCCATGGGCAGTACACGGACCTGCTCCGTCTGTTCGAGTACGGTGGTTTTCCACCTGAAAGCAACTATCTCTTCCTGGGCGACTACGTGGACCGTGGCAAGCAATCGCTTGAAACCATCTGCCTGCTGCTCGCCTACAAGATCAAGTACCCCGAGAATTTCTTCCTTCTGCGGGGCAACCACGAATGTGCCAGCATCAACCGCATCTACGGCTTCTACGACGAGTGTGAGCCATCGCCCAAGCAGCCACGCGTCCCCTGTTGTGTCCTGTTCTCCTTTGTAATTGCCCTCGTCACAAATATGTCCTCGTGACTGGATTAATTAATAATAATGACAGTGTTATTTGCATATATGTGGCACTTGAATGTGTCGTACTCGAATTGTAAATATTGTGGGTTTTACTCGCCAACACAATCGGTGTGCTGAACTAGTAACTAATTGGCACGTTTTTTATTTACTTTACAAACCTTACTTGTTTGCTGTGTCAGGTGGTGGTGGTTTTAACGACAAATTTATATTTACGCGATCTAACCGAAAAAAAACCCCTCTTATTATGCACTTAAATGCCTAGGCGAATCAAAGTGCCTTTTTATATATAACATCTCAGACATTTAAACGGCTGTCCCAGTGGCAGCTGTCGCAATCAAATGTGAACGTTAATTGTGCAAGCGACACGAAGGTTGACGAGCCCTTTTACTTGCAGGTAAGAGGCGCTTCAACATCAAGCTCTGGAAGACGTTCACAGATTGCTTCAACTGCCTGCCCATTGCTGCCATTGTGGACGAGAAGATTTTCTGCTGCCATGGGGGTGAGATGAGTTGGGGTTTTTGTTTCATAACGAGTAGTCTGAATCTTTTTGAACATGTGCTTTCAAAAAAATATACGGTAGATCATCGATAATTATCCAGCGGCTTCGGGGGGGGGCGCTGGATTTTCAAAAATGCTGGATAGTCACTAATCATTTAAAATAGCTTATTTTTGCACATTATTGCACGACATGTTTTTAGGTTATGTGTTTTTTTTTAAGTGTTTTAAATGTGTTTACCAAGTGAAATTGGCATAAATAATCATACAAATGGACAAAGATAAATATCCTACTTTAAAAGGTTACAGTATTTACTGTACCGTACTTACCACTCCAATCTCGAAGTTTTTGCATCATGGGGTGATTTATATACGTGCAGTATTTTTATTATTTTTTGTATCTAGTTTATAATGTACTGTATAAAATATTTAACACTGAATTCAAGCAATAGCTACTTCTTTGTCACACACACGGTGCCAATTGCCGGACTGGTTCCAACATTTGGAGGGGTTTTGCTTAATCGGCCCGGGTCTGCCGGATAATGTTGGAAGTCGGATAATTGTGCGCCGGATAATCGATGATCAACTGTACTTCACCTATTGTCAAATGCAGTTGCGACTGTATTTTGATTTAATTTTGCCACCATGAATGTAAGTAGCGATCCTAAACCTGTGTATTTTTCAGGTGGTTCATGTAGCTGCAGGTACTTTCATGTGTGCATCAGCCATAGATCATGTCCTGTTGAAGAAAGAGTAACAGACAGAGATTTTCAGGTTTGGTTACATTTGATTAAGTACAATGTGGCACTTTGGTTCTAGCCTACTTCTCAAGGCTCACCTTTATTGCTGCCACTATTATATTTTGGTCAGCCAAGTAACACCCTTATATAGTGTGGGTGGAGTCTAGTGAGAGAGAAATGGATACCAAAACTGAGGCGATTTAAGAGGGTTGGTTTGTCTTTCATTTGTACCCCAGCTCCCCCTGCCTGCTTTCACACCATAGCATATATCTGGACAACACGGTGCGCTGACAGTATACCACAGGACGACCCCTATGTCCCGACACTCACACTTGAGAATACGCGTTCCTGAACACACACACACCCTTAAGGCACGTTTAGCTTTAAATGGCGTTTATCACCCAATTTGGGCTACATTCATAAGAAACTTCGAAGTGATGCTCGACGTCACTTGCCGTGGGCCACCGCCGGCCCGCCACCGTCGTCCGAGGAGGAAGAGAGCCGGCGCCTGCTGGCTCCTCTCCACAAAAGGGGAGCATCAGAGGCTGCCTCCCTGCGTTCCTCTGCGCGTCCCTGCTCCCCACCGGGTGTCCAAGCTTGACGCTTGTATGTTTTCTGGGACTGCTCCTGTTCTCTACTGGCTGGAGCTCGAGAGCATAATTGGGTGGGGTCTTCCTCCATTCACCCTCCGCTATACCCTGGTGAGGGTGGGAGGTCCCTATGTATAGGAAGCTGGCCACACGAATGGTGATTGAAGCCTTGTTTGCTGCAGGTGTCTCTAATTTTCAATCACCCACTTTCCCTAATACAGGTGGACCCCACCCTCCATTGTATTTTGCCTTGCCACTTGGTGCCATGTGACACAATAGTCCCTCAGTTAAAGTTTCTAATCTATGACACGAAAACTACTGTTCACTGATTTAAATGTTAATATAATATAGGAATTATATTTCTGCGAAAACAGAATGTAAACAAAGTCAGTCGAGGTCTCAACGTTAATAAACCAGCATCGCTGATTGGCTGAGGTCATGGCTCAGGCTCCCCTTATGAGCACTCGGATTGGCCAAAATTGGCGCCCAGCATGCATAAAATGAACGTACCATGAATCAACAATGTTAACGTTAGTCAAAACCATGGGGGGTCCTACGGGAGGCGAAATGTCAACCGAATAACCGTTAACGGATGTCACCGTTAACCGAGGGACTGCTATATCTTTACCACAATATTTGTAATCTGAAACTTCTCAGTGAGTTTGCTTTTTAAAGAAGATATAACCCAATATGTAAAACGCTTTTGGCATTGGAATCCAATTGTTTGTTGTATTTGAGTTACGTAAATGAATGGGTTTCGGTTAAAAGACATTTGTCTCTGCAGGTCTCTCACCCGACCTGCAGTCCATGGAGCAGATCCGGAGGATAATGAGACCCACGGACGTCCCCGACACAGGTAAGCTTCTCACCCGGGTCACCTAATACCCACCCACGTCTCAGTGCCGCGTTCGAGGCGAGCCAGTGTGGTGGCCCTCATGGTTCGGGTGGTTTTCCGACCAGACTACCGCGACGAGATCCAACCAAAATCCGTGAAATGCTGGCCTTGCAAAACAATCGCGCTCGGAGCCACCACGCAGGGCCAGGGGGAGAAGGTTACTTCGCGTGCAACGCTGAGGACACCGCATCACCGCGCCACCTAGACGTGACACGGACTTCCATCGTTGTTGTCCTTCCCCCCCGCACCTCCGATTAGCACGGTTGGCTCCGTAAGGTTGCGAAAGAAGTTCAATATGCATGCATTGTATGTGACATCACGTCACATTACAACAACGGTCTTCGTATTACTGTTGATTTATTTTTGCTGGATTTGGTCCTAACCCTTTGATAAATTTGCCCAGTTGTCAAGAAGCTAATAGTAGCACAGCATTACAATGAACCCTTATTTACATATTCGATCATCTTAACGATAATTATTATAACCTCCCCCACCGCCCCCATCGCAGACGGGACAGAGCTATTGCATTAGCACTTTGAGTGTCAGTTTGGAAAGTGTTCAAAAACACAGTAGTAAGCAGGAATGATTTGGTTGAAAAACTAAAAAAATCAGAAGCATGCAGCAGGGAAATGTTCTTCTGACATCACACCTTGGTGGATATTTACTCACATCTTGATGCCTCCAGCTGTAAGAGAACGCGGTGTGCACGCCTGTGTGTGTGTGTGTACGTTGCAAGGGCTGCTATGCGACCTGCTGTGGTCGGACCCGGACAAGGACGTGCAGGGCTGGGGAGAAAACGACCGTGGAGTTTCCTTCACCTTCGGCGCCGACGTCGTCAGCAAGTTCCTCAACCGCCACGACCTGGACCTCATCTGCCGTGCGCACCAGGTGAAGGAGTCCCCACGGCCGGCTGCCTGTTTATCTGCCCGCCCGCCCGACCTCCACACCACACACTCACACCGGTCCAGCCCCCTTCAATGCTCCTCCTCCTTTTCGCCCCCTTCACTGCTGTGCCACACGTGGCCTCTACGTATGTATGTTAGAACTTCGAACCGTATGTAGCCAACCGTGCTAATCGAAGGTGCCAGGGAAGGACAACAAACTAAACACAAAAAACTAGTTAGATGATTTAAAAGTGCATATCTCCCAGTGGCTTCCCAATATTGGAAGGAAGTGTCCCAGATGGGCGCAGAAGCGCATCTGAAAGCGTGCGATGTCATGACCATCTTTGTTCGATGGCTAGCCCTTCTAGATGGGGATGAGCCACCGAGCTGCCTTTCACAAAGTATAGCGTTGAAACGCACCATTGAGTCTCAAGGGTATTTCTTGGAAGACCATGATTTTTATTTGTTTAGCCCAGTTCGTTATTCCTGGCTAAAGTAAGGTTTCGTATGTAATTAACTTTAACAGGCATCTCTTAATCATAGGCCTTTTTTTTTTTTATAAATATGTAATGCGAGCGTAAATGGGAAGGCCGGATGTGACGATCCGAGAGGGAGGAGTCAGGGTCACGTGGGAGAGAGGTTATAGGAGGGAGCCCGGAAGAGATCAGGGCCAGTCGATGGAGTGAAGAGGCGGGACCACGTTGGGTGGCCGCCGCGCCATCAGCCACGTGGCTGATGGGGGCTTGGCACACCGTCGGCCAGGGTGTGAGGAGCGAGAGAAGAGTGTGCGGGGCACACGGGGCTAGCAGGGTGGCTAGCGGAGCGTGCGGAGTGCACGGGCTAGCGGAGTGGCTAGCGGAGCGTGCGGAGTGCACGGGCTAGCGGAGTGGCTAGCGGAGCGTGCGGAGTGCACGGGGCTAGCGGAGTGGCTAGCGGAGCGTGCGGAGTGCACGGGGCTAGCGGAGTGGCTAGCGGAGCGTGCGGAGTGCACGGGGCTAGCGGAGTGGCTAGCGGAGCGTGCGGAGTGCACGGGGCTAGCGGAGTGGCTAGCGGAGCGTGCGGAGTGCACGGGGCCAGCGGAGTGGCTAGCGGAGCGTGCGGAGTGCACGGGGCCAGCAGAGTGGCTAGCGGAGCGTGCGGGGTGCACGGGGCTAGCGGAGGGGCTAGCAGGGCGTGCGTGGCACGCGAGAGGAGACGCTGGTCCGAGGAGGAGGCCAGCGGGGTGCGGAGGAGAAGAATCTAAATAAAGGACCAACGGAGAGCGACATTGTGTGTGAAGAAGTCCTTTATTACAAATATAATCATGGTGCAATTTGTAACATGCACAGTATTTCACACACATAATTGATCATAATGTAATAAAGGACTCTCTCTCAGATGTCGATCTCCGTTGTCCTTTATTGGGTTCGTAGAATCTCGTTACCACGGCGTCCTCGCTCAGGCCCGCGTCCCTCCCGACGATCTCTCCACAGTCACTCGGCTGCCATGATATGCAGTCTCCCTGCTGCTCCGATATGCAGTCTCCCTGCTGCTCCGTTAGGCAGTCTCCCTGCTGCTCCACCTTGCAGCCACACCGCTGCTCCGCTCTCTAGCTTCACTGCTGCCCCGTACACAGCTAGCCTCCCACAGCCGCTAGCTCTCTGCGTCTGACACCGATGGCTGACGGTGTCGACGTCTTCCATCGCGTGGCGACCGCGCCACTCTCTCCGTCCTGCCCAGCGTGGCCTCCTCCTGTTTCACTCCGTCTCAACTCCCCTTTCCCCTTCCGGTTCTCCCCCTAAATCCTCTCTCCCACGTGACCCAGACTCCGCCCCCCCTCAATCCTTGCTCGCATTACAATAACTCTTGAGACACAGAGCCAAGCTCCGTGTCACTTGAATGCCAGGCAATAGAGGTGGAGATTTTTGTTTGTTGTCCTTCCCCCCACCTCCGATGAGCACGGTTGGCCATGTACGGTGTAAAAGAAGTTCAACATGCAGTTGATTATCCGGTGGTCCCTGCCGATCCGTCAACACCGGAAAAACCCCTCCAAATGTTGGAACCAGTCCGGCAATTGGCACCGTGTGCATGACAATAAAAGTAGCTACGCTTGATTTCAGTGTTAAATATTATATACAGTACATTATACACTACATACAACTTAAAACAATGAAAACTCTGTACATGTACTCATCACCCCATGCAGAGTCTTTGAGATTTGAGTTCTAAGTATGGTACAGTAAATACAGTAACTTTTTAAAGTAGCATATTTATTTTTGCCTATGTGTATGTTTATTTACTGAAATTTCCTATAGTAAACAAATTTAAATCACAAAAAAAATGCAACACCTGCAAACATAACGTCACCCAACAATATGCACAAATAAGCTATTCTAAATCGTGATGTAATGATAATTATCTGGCGTTTTTGACAATCCCCCCCCCGAAGCCGGAACATAATCGATAATATAATCTACTGTACATACGTACATTAAAAGTCTGTGTAGATTGTATGCTGCAAATGTGCAGCAGGATGGCATTCTGGATGGCAGGTGGGCTGCCACTGAATAACGACGCCTGGCAATGTGACGGTTCTCGTCCTCGGTGGAGAGAGGAGGTTGTGAGTTGCGCCGCTGCAGAGGGTCCTGCCGTGAGCTGTTGTGCAGGGTGGCCGGTTGTGAAGGGAGATACGGTGGTGGATGATGACCAAAAGTAGAGGTCAGGTGCCACAGGCAGCAGGACATCTTATAGCTGACCCTGCTTCTGGTGATGGTGGGGAAGCCAGTGGGGCGGAGTGGAGGGAGGTGAAGGATGACAGGTGCAGAGAACGACGCGGGGGCGAGATTGTTTTACATCCATTGGAGTTACTTGAGGTTGCTCGATGGAGATTGAATAAGGACGGAGTTGTAATGTATGCATTTGTGGATGTTGAACTTCTTTCGCACTGTACGTAGCCAAACGTGCTAAATCGGAGGGACGGGATAGTCGAGGTGAGACCCGACTATTCTACAGGCGAGGGTATCGGCAATTTTAGAGGTGATGAGTGGACGTATACATGACAGAGGGCCCTGAAGTGGTGGTTGGAAGATGTGATGATTCGGTTGGTGTAGTTGTCAAAAGGATGAGGTGGAGCCAAGAATGGCGCTAAGGAAGTTGATGTGGTGGGAGAAATGGATAGCGGGAGACCGTGATTAATGTGCCAGTAGGCGTCGACACGGTGAGGCGCTGTTTGGCACCGATCACGGTTTGGATTTGCAAGCATTCAAGGAGAGATTGTGTACCCAGAACCACTTCTGCTCTTGACTCCAGAAGCGTTGGTAGAATGGACATGTGAACGGAAGAGAGTGATCTGCGTAGGTATGGTATTTGATGCCAAAGCTCTTGATAAGGCGACCAACAAGAGATGTTTAGGCCGTCAACTGCAGGGGGCTGAGGATGTTTGGGTTATGTTGTTTTATTTGCGGTTATAATGTGGTTGTGGTTTTGGTTGTAATTGTTTTTGTGGTTATATTCTGGCTTCGGTTGTGGTTGTAAATTAGTTCTCCAGGCATTGCTAATATTCATACACATGGTGTTGATGATATTCAAATTAATATGGTTGATGTTAATATGAAAAACAATCTCATTGTTAATTGATGTTGATATTTGGTTATTGCTGTTGATGTGTCAAATTGTTGTTGGTGATGATATTTTGTATTATTGGTGTTAATAATGTTAACATTGTTACATCATATTGTTTTTGATGATCAGGGAAAGTAAGCCAGCAAGTGTCCATTAGAAAGTAATAACAAGAAATCCCTATAGCTTGCAATTCACTTACGTTATATCCTACGCAAATTCTTTGCCAGTGTTAGATGGTCATAATTGTTGGGAGTTCTGTGGCACACTTTTTGAACAGAGAACCGGGGCCGATGCCCGGAGGAGACAACTTCATGTGAAGTGCGTGGATTATGGTGGAGACATCCTTCAGTAGCACAGGCGAGGAGGACAGGAACGTAGTCTATGGAGTCGAGGGATGGGGGCCGTATGTATGTATGTACATATGTTGAACATCGTTTGCACCGTACATAGCCAACCGTGTTAATCGGAGAGGGCCGGCTAGGAGAGGAGTGTGGGCGAAGTTTGAGGGATGCAACTTTGGTGATGGTGGAAAGTTTTTTGATGAAAGTACTTTTGCTGAAAGAGGTTGCGAGCTTCACTGACGTTTGTGGGTCATTTTGACTGGAGGGCCAGCCTGATGCTTGGGATGGAGGAGGTTTCTTTTTATGGCTTTTCCAATGGTCACGAGGGCTTTCTTCCTGTGGAGGTGCGCGATGCAAATAATCGGCGCGTTTGCTCTCTTGCAGGATGCTCTGTATTGGGTCTAGTTGGTGGTGAGCCTACTGTGCGATTACAGTCAGTCCATTCCCCAATGCCCCCTGATTTGCTTGGCACGGATGGCTTCAGTGGAGAGCCGGTTGGAATTGTGTGATGATGCGCGCGTGTGGCTCGAAGTTTGAGAGGTGCCAATTTTGTCCAATGCTATCCTGAGATCACCTTCGAGCTTATGGGCACAAACATCCGGGTTGGGAGAAGGGGGAAAACATGGAGAGGCAGTTGGTGAATAGATGCTGAAGAATTTGGGAAATTCGATGCCTCCTAAGGTTGTTGTGTGAGTTGTCAGTAGTTTTGATAATGGGAGGCCTGGCCAAGTGTAGAGAAGTGATTAGAATAGCCGACAAGGATATACTCGATCGGAGATTCGCACCGGCCGAAGTCCGGATCAATAAAGAAAGATACTCAGATTGGGCCAGCAGTTGGAAAATTTACAAGTTGTGGTAAGAGCCAAAGTTTCCTTGTGACGACCGTCGATGGTGGTTGAAGCCGGGCTTGCACGGTTTAAATATCCTGCAAGCACCAAGCGGTAGGTCACATCAGGGGAGAAGAATAAAGTAAGTTTGGAAAGGAAGCTCATTGAAGAAGCTGATGATGCTGCCATCAGGAGGGTGGTAGATGAGGATTGAGGGATAGTTGATAGTTTGCATGATAATTCTGGTACTGGGAGACACTGACTGGACCTCGTGAGTGGAGGGCACATTGCAATATGCATGTACGTACGTTTTTTTTCGATGGCTCGCCTTCTAGGTGGGAACGAACCATTGAGCTGCCTTTCACAAAGTATAGCGTTGGAACGCACCATTGAGTCTCAAGGTTATTTCTTGGAAGATCATAATTTTTATTTGTTTAGCCCAATTGGTTATTCGTGGCTCATGTAAGGATTCGTATGATTCACTTTAACATAATCGATGAAAGGCCTCTTTTATCAATATAACCAAAATGCTATTTGTAACATGCTCAGTATACAGAATTGTTTTGGTTAAGTCGTCCCTATGGATGACAGCCGGTCTGCCGCCACGGTGGTCACTCGTGACTGGCGGTGTGCGTTACCCCCTCACCCTCTCACACTCTCCCTCACCAATCCCCTCGCCCCCCCAATGGCCTGCAGGTCGTCGAAGATGGCTACGAGTTCTTTGCCAAGCGCCAGCTGGTCACGCTCTTCTCCGCCCCCAACTACTGCGGAGAGTTTGACAACGCGGGGGCCATGATGAGCGTTGACGAGACGCTCATGTGCTCCTTCCAGGTGCGCCTCGCTGCGTTGCTGCGGCGTATTCCCGTTCGCATGAATGTTTAAGGATGCAGTTGGTGCACCAAGTCCTCATTTTAAATGCAGTTGATCGTTGATTATCTGGCTGCTTCCAACATTATCTGGTGGTCCCGGGGCCGATCAGGTGAAATTGGCAAAACCGCTCCAAAGGCTGCAACCCAATCCGGCGATCGGCATGGTGCACGTGACAAACAAAGTAGCTACGCTTGATTTCGGTGTAAAATATTATAAAGAGTACATTATACACTACATACAACTTAAACAATAAAAATACTGCACGTGTATACATCAACCCATGATGCAGAGTCTTCGAGATTGGAGTGGTAAGTACGGTACAATAAATACAGTCTATAGTAAACATATTTAAAAGACAAAAAAGTAACACCTACAAACATGATGTCACACAGCAATGTGCACAAATAATTTAAAATAATAATTATTATAATGAGTAATTATCTGGCATTTTTTAAAATCCGGCACCCCCTCCCACCCCGAAACCACCGGATAATCGATGATCTACTGTATGTACAAATATATTTGGCTTATTCCTGTAGTTGAGAGGAGCGCAAGTGACATTATACACTTCCAGCCACGACACCCCATGCTGCGGAACCCTTGCTGCATACTGCGTAAGAGCCCTTACGATCCTCCAATGTAAACAAAACTCTACTATAAAGTCGTGCCGCTGTTAGGGACTAACCCAGTTGACAACTGGGAAAAATATATCAAAGGGGTTGGCTAAAACTAGGTAAAAAAAATTCTGCATTATTTAAATAGGCCTCATGACCCAGTACAATGACGGTGCATGGCATACACCCAGAGTGCGTCATGTAATTTCGCGATGCGAGGTCATGCATCAGCCTCCCGATGACATCGCAGTGTGGTGTTATTGGGAGGGAGACACCAGTCACATCGTATCCTGTGGGACGTCAGCTCGTACCAATTGGAAACATTCTTCTTCATCATTATCATCATCGTCTGCCATCGGCAGCTTAGTAAAATGATGGGGACCGACCATTGCCTCAGATTGTTATTTTTGCTAGGAACCATGAAATGTCAGGTCTGTCTACAGTTCAATGAAACATTTGTTTGCCTTAATGTAAGCAATCAAATGTCACAAATAGTTAAAAACAGTAGTTGTAACAGGCACCGTCATGACATACAGTAGGCTCTCGATTATCTGCGGGTGGGTTATCGATTTGGATATTAACCACGCACCTGAGATTTTGACATGAATTAATAACTCATGGATTTTCCCTTAAGCCCAAATAAATAATCTAAAAAAGTTATACATTGTTACTCTTTGATATGTTTATTACAAGTCACGTGCTTAAACCGAACAAATATGTGCTCCGGTTAATCTGAAATCAATTTGATCGCCTCTACAGCACAGTAGTTGCATATCTTTACAACAGTGGGTAAGAGTTTGATTGATGCTGATTGGTGGGGCTCTGCTATCATCCACTTAGTGGACTGAGTCTTCTGCGCAGGAGCAGGAAAGTGTTATCATTGAGCAAGTGCATCGATCGGTCGAAAGTTATTTTTTGTCAAAGAGATCCGTGGTAAATGGATATTTTTGTATTATCCGTGGCCATCCTTCCCATCATTAGCGCGGATAATCGAGAGTCTCCTGTATTTAGGTAGTGGTTAAGAATTGTTTAGATTTGATTTACAATACTCCTACGTTCTCGAGAGCAGTTCCACAAGTGTAGAGTCACATTTGTATGCTATTCTGTTGTGCGACACAATCTTCCGTACTATATTTAATGTGACTGTTTATATAGCTGGTACTATGTTAATTGTGTTGCATTATGCAAATCATCCAATCTTTGGCAAAAAATTAAGAACCACAAAAAATGCGGTTCTTTAATCTGCTCACTTTCCATACTTCAAATATATGTTGCCAAGTTGCCTGATCACCATGATCAATCCACTGCTAGAGGGAAGCCACTGCCTATCCCCCAAGGTCCGGTGATGTAACAATTCACCCATGTCCTCGCAAGCGCCTTCCCCTGCCTTGGCCGCCACTTCATTGTTGGGCCACCATTCCTAGGGGTTGTGCAGGCTGCACCCATGAAATACATCAAATATATATTGGCAGTTTTGCATGTGGCTAAGTTATCCAGACATCAAATTTTATTCATGACTTTAATATTGAATACCACGTATAAAGGCAACGATTTAAAATATCTTTGCATGGGTGGCCCGTCTGAAAATTAACTCTACATGCCTACAGCCTCGGCACTTTTGTGGTGGGTTCCACGGAGGGACACACTTTTATCTGGGAGGCAACACGTTTATTACACGGCCCCAACAGGGCTACTACTTAACGTAACAAACACGTAACTAGACCCCAACAGGGTAACTACTCAACTAGACCCCAACAGGGTAACTACATAACCGGGCCAGGCAGTAACGTACTGCCTGACCCACGATGCCGAACGTGACGACCGAAGACCGAAGATGGAAGAGACGTAGCCCGACGGGATGATTCCAAGAGACAGCCCCGCTCAGCTCTCGGGACCCCCTTTTTATCCCCTGAGCGTGGCTTCGCTCCGCCCTCGGCCACGTCCCCTTCGGGATCTGCCCAGAAGGTTCTGGGGCCTTCCACCACCTGTCCTTCTCGTCACCTGTCGGCCCCCCCTCGTTATTTTTTCCTCATCACGTGCCCTCTCGGGTTTCCATAGCCTGTCACATTCTCGGGTACCAGAGGGAGGCTGTGATACGCACAGTTCCACTCATCTCTCAGTAGCTGGCGCTAACGGCGTAGTGACTCAATATACGTCACTACACTCTGATAAAAAAAAATATTTCTAGGTGCGAGCCACGCCATTTCTTTGAAGCATTTGTGAAAGTGTTAAGTTGTCTTGAACTATGGGAATTTTTTTTGCCATTATCAAAAATTACGAAAAATAAGAATAGGTTAACCCTTTCTAGCAATAAAGCTGGTGTTTACAATGTTCAAACGCAAATAGATACCTTTTCGCAAGGCATCAAGTCTGCATTAACCATAGATATAACTGCTCGACCCGAGCTATAATTGCTCTGATACTCAATGACGGAGCCAGGATATTCAGGTAGGGTGGGCAACCCCTCCAGCAATGAAAAATGGTCGGAGTTGTTAGTAAGTAAGGACTTGTCCCTTGCTTTTTATTCGACGCGTGTGCGGCGATGGCGCAGCCATCGATCGAGGGTCGAATTTGAACCGCGTTGTGTGATCGGCATCGCGCTCGCTGAAGGTCTTTGCCTTCAGGGAAGTCGTGTACTGTAGACGCAACTGCGCACAATTCTGTGAGTCACTTATAACTGCTTTGCCGTTACTTATTGCCAATTATGGACTCAGACTATTGTCCTTTCATCTCATAGAGTCCCTGGCACGTAATAATATGCTACACAGTGGCAGTGGGGGTCGAAAAATGCCGATGTATTACTAATAATCCGATGATCCGATCGAAATTAGAGATTTCAATCAGATCATTGGGGGGGCACATGCCACCCCCCCCCCCCCCCACTGGCTCTGCCAGTGCTGATACTTGCATTGTCTCTACTGTTCGCCTTTTGGGACTCTCTGGTTGAGCACTGGTGAGACTATGCCATAGAGATGGCTGTCTCTAGTTGAGACAAGGCAATGCATATATTATAAGGGGATATTTGTTTGCATATTTTGCCACAAGTATGTGTGGTTAATGCAGACTTGATCCATTGAAAAACGTATCTATTTGGTGTTTGAATATCTTAACGCCAGAAAGGGTAAAACCTATTCTTATTTTTCATAATTTTTGAGACTGGTAAAAGGTCCCATATATATAACTGCTCTGATACTTGCCTTTTGGCGTTCTCTGGTCTCACACTAGTGGTGAGACAAGGCCATAAACAAGGCTGTCTCTGGCGTAGGCCAATCAGTTTCAAAGACAATGCGTGTATTATTATCATCGGAGCATGTTTGTTTGTCTTTAACTAAATGGCGTATTGTTCAACAACGTTTGCTTATTTTCGACCAGATCTTGAAGCCGGCTGAAAAGAAGCCAAAGTACCAGTACGGAGGACTGAACTCGGGCCGGCCCGTGACTCCGCCCCGCACTGCGCCCGCACCACCTAAGAAGAGATGAAGCCCATCTGTGTTGTATAACCACCCCCCCCTGCTCCACACCGCACACCACACGGAGAGGGAGTCACGCAAACGCACTGATGCCATCAGAAGTCAATGGCAAATGCTGTAGCTAGAAGGTAGAAGCTACAGCAGTGCCTCTTGAGAATAATAATCGGGATACTGGAGGGGGTGTACATCTCGTTTTCGAGTCTTTTCACCAATCGGTCACATAGCTGTGACTGGTAAAGCTTACGTGAGTCCTATGTTAAAAAATGTGATACATTTTGGGGCAACAGGGTCAATGGCTTATTTTGATTAGGCATGTTCACCATTCAGTCTTTTGGTAAATAGCACTTTCCCGCCACAACTGCAAACACGTTGATATGTAACGGTGATATGTATAATATATCCCCTTGCAATTACTTTTATTCCAGATTGGTTTCGAACATAAGATAATGCCACTGGCCTCTGAGCAGCAGTCAAACGGACATTTTTCACGCTCGACGTGCATCATTAACAGCTGGTGCGCCGTCGCGTCAGGATTTACCAACGGAGCTCTGCCGTGCAGATTTCCAAGAAGGCGTCTTGCTGACGGGGTGCGTTTGTCCGCCGCCCTTGGTGTTTGCGAGGGCTGTGGATCTGCCTTGAGTCCTTCGGTGTCTGCTCAGTCCACTCAACGTCACTTCAGTACTAACCGGTGCCGTGACCTAGCTCTGTTGTCGATGCATCTAAATTTGCCCACACAATGTTGTTTTTCTTTGTCAATATGCAAATGTAAAATGCTAAAATTCACTTGCCTCACTAAAGCTCTTGTGCCATTTTATGCATCACAGTAATATCTTAGGCCCCCACCATGCTGAGTTTTCCACAGGCAGAATGTAACGTCAAAATAAACATTTTAATCTGTCACTAAAAATAAGTTTTGTATCGTATGATTTGGTGTTTGTTTAATAACAGTGAATTCTTTAAAATGTTCACGGTAAATGGTAAGCATTTTCGGTCATAACTAAAGGTGTCATGCAATTATAGAGCTTAAACAAATCTAGTCATGTAACAGATAAAATAGACACAATTAAGTGATATTTGAAAGCAGTCCTTTGCCTATATACATTCACACGTTTCTGTAGGCTGTATAATTCGGTGCATCTTTTAGCACTCTTTTTGCAAATCAATATTTCCACATGCAGAGATGGGATGTTACAACGTTTCCTGTCATGTTTTTGCATGACCACGTAACCACGTGAAACAAATCACACAACACACTCTCACCCACAGCAAGGCGCTCCTCTACCCTGCACTGGGGTGGTGTGCGCTCACCGTGTAAGCTCACTCGCGTTACGCAGGGCTCCCTTCTTATGGGGTTGGTGGAAACACTGGCGTTCATTTGCATAAGGGCGCGTACCCAGATGAACCAGAGCCCGATTGGTTGGCTCTGTTCGTGGGCAGGGCTTGCGTCATTACATCATGATGCCCAGGCCAGAATGCCGTTGTTACCATCCGCTAGCTGATGATTGGCTGGTGTGTTTAGTACAGAATGCAGCCACATCAGTGCCTTAAAACAAATTGGTATATCTACAGAATAACGTTTTTCCCTAAATATACCAGAATTTCCACAAAAGTCATGAGCAAACTGTTCAGAAATCGGGCTCAGTATATAGATGTGATGCAAATAACATATTGCACAAGACCATTCAGATATAAATGATAGCCAGTTGGCAGTTGGGCAGTTTTGTGAGTTGTCATCCCCTTGGGTGTGAGAGATGTCTCTAGCTACTCATGTTTCCTTCCACTCAAACATTTTCAATAAAAAATTGGCCAAATTTCTCCAGTCACCAGAACCTCTAATATCCTAAGGCTTGGTAAGGCAACTATGGGTACATGTTTTACAAATAATAATATGTATCATCGCTGTGGGAATGCCTTGGCTCTTTTTTGGGTCCATATTAAGCAAGGGCTATGGAACGTAAACACGAGCCCACGGTTTTTCACCTGATTCACTGTACTAAATATTGCAATCAAGTGACTTCACATTGCAAAATAATCCCTTGGACTCCTCCACAATAAGTTTGTGATGACCACCACCAAGGCTGCATTTTAGGATTCACTCGTAGCTTCCTGCATTTTGTTAAAACCATGAAACATCAAATTGAATTTCTAACAAACATTTATATTTGATGATACAATTTCAATTCTGAAAGAATTTTGGACATGGCAAAGTGTAGGGTAAATCATATAATTAATAAATGTATTAATATAATGTATTAATATATTTAATGAAGTGTAACATAATATATATAAAGAGTTTCAAGTGAATGAAAAGTGCTCTACTAACAAAAAATCGGGACAATCGTAACCGCTTGTAAATTGTGCAGAATATGCCATGTAATTTGTGTGTGTGTGCAGTCGTGGAGCGATCGTGCAATGGTTAGCGCTACACATGCGTTGCAAACTCGGATACCTGAGTTCAATTCCCGCTCACGGCAAACATCAGTGATAGCGATTATCTGAACCGGTCCCGGGCCCTCCCCTCGGTCGACTCAGCCTCAAATGAGTACCTGGGTGCGGTGTGTAAACGTCGCCACTGGGGAGACAAAGGCAGCCGGGCATGGTGCTGGCCACCCACCCCCTCGTGTGCTGTCGGCCTTAATAGGTGCTTGCTAACAGCACATTCCCAAACAGTCTGTTAAGGCTACACGGTGGGAGTGGAGGATCTTTGTCTTTGTGTGTGCAGTGATCACTGTAATGTTTGCCTTAAAGAATAGTTTGTCTTGTTTGGAACACTTTCTTGTGTTTAGATTGGTGTATTGCTGTACTTGTTGAATCCCAATTTTCTGTTAAATATATTTTCTGAACTTTCAATGGGCTCTTAACTGGTTATACATAATTTTTCGATCAAAATAAATAGCGTAGTTGGACGTAAAATTGAAATTTGCAAGTAATATATTTCATTCGCCCAGATTTACTTTTGAGGTACCACATTACTTTGTTTATTGAAATTTGACGAGTGAAAAAAAAATCAGTGTTGCAAAAAGTGTTCCTCGTGAGAAGACGACTTGTCGTGAAAAATGTAAAGTTTAGGATTTTATTTCAAACGGTACTTTCGTGTGTCTGCAGTGTTGAATCGGCACAGAACGATTCACCACCCAGCTCCTCCGGCGTCAAATTGAAATGTGACTTTTGTCCAGCAATCCGACGAGTGACGTCTTCGTTCCGTTATATTCGTACGGTCCCATTCCCTCCATTGGCCAGCGGCGGCTTTGCTGTGTTGGACAACGTCGGTTCAGAGCCTTTAATATTAAAGTACCTTGTAATTGGCATATAATTAGATGATTTGTGTAAATTGTAAATATTCTGCTCTTACAACGGTGCGATTCGATGCATGTATCCTGAGCATAATGATCTTTTCAACTATAAATCAACATCGTTGCATGCCTGATGTATGTGCAGTATAAGCCCTGAATGTTAACTGGCCCACTTTCCTTACACACCTATACCGAATGTGGAGTTTTTTGTTGTAGAAATAGAATTTGCTTATAAATAGTTGTCTTGGTTTTTCTATTTAAAGTACATTACCACTAAGTTGAAACCCATTACATCATTAGTGTTTTTATATCAAGTCTGATGGTGAAATGCTTCTATTTGATTTCCTTCAATGTTTTTTTTTTTACATCGAGCAAATCACTCGCAGTTCCATATGATCGATCCCCTGGAAGGCTCGCGAAAGCAAGATCTCGATGCAGGGATGCGAGTCTTTGATGATGCCAAAGAGCGACACTGGTTTGAAAAAGGAAACTGTTGTGGATATAAACACATTGCTTCTTTGGAACACTAATTCGGTACGGGAATCGTGACCAACTTAGAGAAGACTGGCGTGATCTGACAACCCTTCAGTTACTTGGTTTAAGGCCTTGGACGTACTACTCAATAATCTCGCATTAGGTGAGTTGCAATCTGCTCCCCATGCCTTGACGAATACACGCAGTGTATATATTTTGGCATAATTTTTTGTTTATTTGGACTTGTATATTTGACTATATAGGTGTGAAAAATATCCAGCAAAAGAACAGTAATTTGTATAGCAAACTATAAAATTCTGAGGTTTACTGGCGTGCTCGTATCCCTTCTGACGCGTGCTTATGTGGGATGCATTAGTACAGTTGTCAACTATTTAACATACTGAAGATGAAATACTTTCATTCTTGGAAATGCAGTTCAAAGCTTGCAACAAATATAATGCTTATTTCTAAGGTATGCGATACTTTTTGTTAATGAGGCGCTTGCTTCCTCGACTAGTTCCATAATGTTGAATATGTTAAAGCTAATGCCGATTTTTTTCTTCATCCCATGCAAACTTTGTCGCACTGAAACAAACGTCAGCATAACCATACAAGCATCTGTTGGCCGAGCATGCTCTGCTGTGTAATATAATGTAGTGCAGAGCCATGAGATTATAAGGTGGCTTAGACGTGACCTGTCATACATGTGGAGCCTGTTAAATCTCGTTCTTTGATGATCATCGTTTCATTCTCTCCCATTTTGGACATTTCTAATTTTGTAACACCTCATCTCTCTCGTCTTCCATTTAATACAGATACGGTCACAACCACACTACGGTAATGTTATCTCCATGTACTGTTTGTATACAAGTATATATAGCTATGTACACAGCAATCTGTGTGCATCCTACCCCAGATACTTGTGTATGACATTAAACATTTTAATCTGCAAAAAAAAAGCTGTTTTTACAATTACCAAGTTACAGGTTGCACAATTCACAATGCTTACACTTAGAGAACATGCTAAATAGCCTTGAGTTTATCTTGATTCTTTTGCATGTGTAGTATGGTTTGAATTCATATTTTGCGTTCCGACATATACATTGTTAAATGTACTGTGTATACGTTGTGATTTGTTTTTTCCCAAATAAAAGGACGAGGGAATACAATTTTGGCGTGTCATTAACATTAATTAAATACAAACACTAAATAAATACAAAACTCACTTCACCAATCCTAACTGACTTACATTTTTTTAAGAGGGCCTTACTTTGGTTATTAGAACAGTTTATACGTAAATATATACGTGAAATTATATTTGTTTTACATTTTCGTGACAATGGAAATTTAACCATGTTCATTATCACAAGATTATATGAAATGTATTGCCATTCTGAAATATTTGTGTATTCAGTGAAGTTAAGGTCTATTGAGAAAGGTGTATTCTTTCACAGGTAGCAGGTTGCCGCATCTTCCTTAAAAACACATTTACAGGGGGGTCGCCACCTCCCCTGTCCTCAGCTGAGTTAAGTTGCTTGGTTGGGAAACAGAGCGACCCACTTATGTTTAAGTTAAGTTTAGGTTTTAATTTGGCAGAGGGAAACCCCATTGGGCAATAAATGGCTCATTCCCGACGAGGATCTGGTTACGCTATAGACACGAATGCAACTGTACAGACTCAAGTTCTGAATGGCAAGATCGCACATCGACCTGGTACAACTAGCACAACGAGACCAAGGCGAATGGAATTCATCACATGCAACCAACTCTGACCTCGTGTCGTCAACCACCAAGGGGGTGAGCGGTAGGTCAGCTCTGACACGAAATTGGAAACCAACCGCCCATTTAATTTTTACAAGAATTCGTACCAATTACAACTAGTCTTGCATTTATAAGTCCAGTATCAATGAAAGTAGATCCCAGTACAGTTTGGTGACTGGGAATACCTGAGGGGGTAGAGCACCATCCACTGTTTAAATTGCCAGGAACAGGAGACTCCTGTGCAACTCCGCATTGTAACCTTGCCACCTCTGCAACTCAGCCTCGTGCCCGAAACAGTCCGTTGGAGCCCTGTTCAACCCGTGTGTGCAACCAAGCGGGCTGTATTACTACAGAAGGAGACTTCTGCATCTAAGCTGGGCCCAAAGAGTGACCAATGTAAAAGTAAGAAGAACGTTGCATTTAGAAGACTCTGATGATGCATGCAGTGGTGAGAAGTAAACTGGCGCTATTAGGACACATGTGAAATGATTCAATAGAGGTGCACACACTGAGCTGAGACGGCAACACTATTCCTGAACACAACGATAACTCGTAACGATACACATAGGGTGGTGACCACCGACCTATCCTCACTAACTCTGGTTAACACTGACACTCTGATAACACTGGTGTGGCCAAGCCAGGAGGGCTACTGCTTGGCCATGCTGGCTTGAGGCGTCTTCATGAGGCGTCTTCATCCCGGACTCGAGCAGCCCGCGCCAGGGGCGGAGGCCGCCGCTTATATATGCGCCTCGGCGTGGCCAGGCCACACCCCGGCCACGCCTCCCTTCGAGAAGCCTCGAGAAGGCTCTGCTCCCCGACCACGTAACCCCCAAGGTCCCCCTGGGGCCCCCGGCCCCCACCTTGATCCGGTCACGTGTCCGGTCGGGTTCATCCAGAGTGCCACGGCCTCACGCAACCCCCGCGGCACTGACCGACGGCTTCCCGGCTCCCCGACCTGGCCGTGACATCATTCCCGCATCCGCACGTAGTTACGTCATGTGTGTGTTGGCCCAGACGGTGGTGACGTTCCCCGCACATAGTGACATCATGCGTGTGCGTGTATACACCCACACAGTAGTGACGTGACAAGTCACGACATTACCCCCCCCCCATGTAAAAATACAGCTGTCCCGGCTGTGATTAACCTGAACAAACTGTGTGCCCCCCAACAAGCAACATTAATAAATAACCGACGTCCGACAATAAATAACGTGAGAAACATATGTACAATAACACCAACATACAACAGCAAAAAAACTAAAATGTAACGTGAACGGCAATAAACAACACCCAGCCCTGAGGCACCCCGCACTCGCAACCCGACGAGCACGAACGAACCGCTGCGGGGGAAGAAACGCACACAAGCAACAATAAGGACCCGCAGAACAACTCGCAACGTGCGATACTTTTGGGGCCTGAACTTGAGATTAGCCTGCGGCATTTTGAGATAAACAGCGCGCAGGCAGACAAGATGTTCCTCAAACATTCGATTGAATACAATAACGTCCAAATATATCCAGCAGGAGTCCCACTGGAGTCTTGCCAAAACCAACTCCATTAATCTTTGGAAAGTAGCTGGGGCCGAATGTAAGCCCATTGGGAGTCTATTGAATTTGAACAACCCTTGCGGCGTCCGGAAAGCCGTCTTAGGCCTGGAGAAGTCGTCGAGGGGCAACTGCCAGAATCCCGAAAGGAGGTCGAGTGTAGAGAAAAATCGTCCAGTGAATCATCCATACGGGGCAGGGTATATGGGTCCGCCACAGAAACTTTATTGAGTTTGCGGAAGTCTACGCAAAAGTGCAGACTCCCGTCATGCTTCTTTACCGGCACTATCGGAGCGCCCCATCTAAACGCGATTCCGAATCTAAACACGATTCCGAATCTAATACACGATTCCAAATCTAGACGCGATTCCGAATCTAATACACGATTCTGAATCTTAACGCAATTCGGAATCGATTATGCAATTCCGATTCTAAACGTGATTCCGAATCCAAACCCGACTCGGAATCGAATACGTGATTCCGAATCGAATACGCGATTGTGAATCTAATACGCGATTCCTAATCTAAACACGATTCCGAATCTAAACGCGATTCCGAATCTAGACGCGATTCCGAATCTAAACGCGATTCCGAATCTAGACGCGATTCCGAATCTAATACACGATTCCGAATCTAGACACGATTCCGAATCTAAACGCGATTCTGAATCTAATACACGATTCCGAATCTTAACGCAATTCGAAATCGATTACGCAATTCCGATTCTAAACGTGATTCCGAATCTAAGCGTGACTCGGAATCGAATACGTGATTCCGAATCGAATACGCGATTCCGAATCTAAACGCGATTGCGAATCTAATACGCGATTCCGAATCTAAACACGATTCCGAATCTAAATACGATTCCAAATCTAAACGCGATTCCGAATCTAGACGCGATTCCGAATCTAGACGCGATTCCGAATCTAAACGCGATTCCGAATCTAGACGCGATTCCGAATCTAAACACGATTCCGAATCTAAATACGATTCCAAATCTAAACGCGATTCCGAATCTAGACGCGATTCCGAATCTAGACGCGATTCCGAATCTAAACGCGATTCCGAATCTAGACGCGATTCCGAATCTAATACACGATTCCGAATCTAGACGCGATTCCGAATCTAAACGCGATTCTGAATCTAATACACGATTCCGAATCTTAACGCAATTCGAAATCGATTACGCAATTCCGATTCTAAACGTGATTCCGAATCTAAGCGCGACTCGGAATCGAATACGTGATTCCGAATCGAATACGCGATTCCGAATCTAAACGCGATTGCGAATCTAATACGCGATTCCGAATTTAAACACTATTCCAAATCTAAACGCGATTCCGAATCTAGACGCGATTCCGAATCTAGACGCGATTCCGAATCTAAACGCAATTCGGAATCGAATATGTGATTCCGAATCTAGACGCGATTCCGAATCTAATACACGATTCCGATACTAAAAGCGATTCTGAATCGAATACGCGATTCCGAATCTAAACGCGATTTCGAATCTAGACGCGATTCCGAATCTAAACGCGATTCTGAATCTAATACACGATTCAGAATCTTAACGCAATTCGAAATCGATTACGCAATTCCGATTCTAAACGTGATTCCGAATATAAGCGCGACTCGGAATCGTATACGTGATTCCGAATCGAATACGCGATTCCGAATCTAAACGCGATTGCGAATCTAATACGCGATTCCGAATCTAAACACGATTCCAAATCTAAACGCGATTCCGAATCTAGACGTGATTCCGAATCTAGACGCGATTCCGAATCTAGACGCGATTCCGAATCTAAACGCAATTCGGAATCGAATACGCGATTCCGAATCTAGACGCGATTCCGAATCTAATACACGATTCCGATACTAAAAGCGATTCTGAATCGAATACGCGATTCCGAATCTAGACGCGATTCCGAATCTAATACACGATTCTGAATCTTAACGCAATACGGAATCGATTACGCAATTCCGATTCTAAACGTGATTCCGAATCTAAACCCGACTCGGAATCGAATACGTGATTCCGAATCGAATACGCGATTCCGAATCTAAACGCGATTGCGAATCTAATACGCGATTCCTAATCTAAACACGATTCCGAATCTAAACGCGATTCCGAATCTAGACGCGATTCCGAATCTAAACGCGATTCCGAATCTAGACGCGATTCTGAATCTAATACACGATTCCGAATCTAGACGCGATTCAGAATCTAAACGCGATTCTGAATCTAATACACGATTCCGAATCTTAACGCAATTCGAAATCGATTACGCAATTCCGATTCTAAACGTGATTCCGAATCTAAGCGCAACTCGGAATCGAATACGTGATTCCGAATCGAAAACGCGATTCCGAATCTAAACGCGATTGCGAATCTAATACGCGATTCCGAATCTAAACACGATTCCAAATCTAAACGCGATTCCGAATCTAGACGCGATTCCGAATCTAGACGCGATTCCGAATCTAAACGCAATTCGGAATCGAATACGCGATTCCGAATCTAGACGCGATTCCGAATCTAATACACGATTCCGATACTAAAAACGATTCTGAATCGAATACGCGATTCCGAATCTAAACGCGATTTCGAATCTAGACGCGATTCCGAATCTAAACGCGATTCCGAATCTAGACGCGATTCCGAATCTAATACACGATTCCGAATCTAGACGCGATTCCGAATCTAAACGCGATTCTGAATCTAATACACGATTCCGAATCTTAACGCAATTCGAAATCGATTACGCAATTCCGATTCTAAACGTGATTCCGAATCTAAGCGCAACTCGGAATCGAATACGTGATTCCGAATCGAAAACGCGATTCCGAATCTAAACGCGATTGCGAATCTAATACGCGATTCCGAATCTAAACACGATTCCAAATCTAAACGCGATTCCGAATCTAGACGCGATTCCGAATCTAGACGCGATTCCGAATCTAAACGCAATTCGGAATCGAATACGCGATTCCGAATCTAGACGCGATTCCGAATCTAATACACGATTCCGATACTAAAAACGATTCTGAATCGAATACGCGATTCCGAATCTAAACGCGATTTCGAATCTAGACGCGATTCCGAATCTAAACGCGATTCCGAATCTAGACGCGATTCCGAATCTAATACACGATTCCGAATCTAGACGCGATTCCGAATCTAAACGCGATTCTGAATCTAATACACGATTCCGAATCTTAACGCAATTCGAAATCGATTACGCAATTCCGATTCTAAACGTGATTCCGAATCTAAGCGCGACTCGGAATCGAATACGTGATTCCGAATCGAATACGCGATTCCGAATCTAAACGCGATTGCGAATCTAATACGCGATTCCGAATCTAAACACGATTCCAAATCTAAACGCGATTCCGAATCTAGACGCGATTCCGAATCTAGACGCGATTCCGAATCTAAACGCAATTCGGAATCGAATACGCGATTCCGAATCTAGACGCGATTCCGAATCTAATACACGATTCCGATACTAAAAACGATTCTGAATCGAATACGCGATTCCGAATCTAAACGCGATTTCGAATCTAGACGCGATTCCGAATCTAAACGCGATTCCGAATCTAGACGCGATTCCGAATCTAATACACGATTCCGAATCTAGACGCGATTCCGAATCTAAACGCGATTCTGAATCTAATACACGATTCCGAAACTTAACGCAATTCGAAATCGATTACGTAATTCCGATTCTAAACGTGATTCCGAATCTAAGCGCGACTCGGAATCGAATACGTGATTCCGAATCGAATACGCGATTCCGAATCTAAACGCGATTGCGAATCTAATACGCGATTCCGAATCTAAACACGATTCCAAATCTAAACGCGATTCCGAATCTAGACGCGATTCCGAATCTAGACGCGATTCCGAATCTAAACGCAATTCGGAATCGAATATGTGATTCCGAATCTAGACGCGATTCCGAATCTAATACACGATTCCGATACTAAAAGCGATTCTGAATCGAATACGCGATTCCGAATCTAAACGCGATTTCGAATCTAGACGCGATTCCGAATCTATACGCGATTCTGAATCTAATACACGATTCAGAATCTTAACGCAATTCGAAATCGATTACGCAATTCCGATTCTAAACGTGATTCCGAATATAAGCGCGACTCGGAATCGTATACGTGATTCCGAATCGAATACGCGATTCCGAATCTAAACGCGATTGCGAATCTAATACGCGATTCCGAATCTAAACACGATTCCAAATCTAAACGCGATTCCGAATCTAGACGTGATTCCGAATCTAGACGCGATTCCGAATCTAGACGCGATTCCGAATCTAAACGCAATTCGGAATCGAATACGCGATTCCGAATCTAGACGCGATTCCGAATCTAATACACGATTCCGATACTAAAAGCGATTCTGAATCGAATACGCGATTCCGAATCTAGACGCGATTCCGAATCTAATACACGATTCTGAATATTAACGCAATTCGGAATCGATTTCGCAATTCCGATTCTAAACGTGATTCCGAATCTAAACCCGACTCGGAATCGAATACGTGATTCCGAATCGAATACGCGATTCCGAATCTAAACGCGATTGCGAATCTAATACGCGATTCCTAATCTAAACACGATTCCGAATCTAAACGCGATTCCGAATCTAGACGCGATTCCGAATCTAAACGCGATTCCGAATCTAGACGCGATTCTGAATCTAATACACGATTCCGAATCTAGACGCGATTCAGAATCTAAACGCGATTCTGAATCTAATACACGATTCCGAATCTTAACGCAATTCGAAATCGATTACGCAATTCCGATTCTAAACGTGATTCCGAATCTAAGCGCGACTCGGAATCGAATACGTGATTCCGAATCGTATACGCGATTCCGAATCTAAACGCGATTGCGAATCTAATACGCGATTCCGAATCTAAACACGATTCCAAATCTAAACGCGATTCCGAATCTAGACGCGATTCCGAATCTAGACGCGATTCCGAATCTAAACGCAATTCGGAATCGAATACGCGATTCCGAATCTAGACGCGATTCCGAATCTAATACACGATTCCGATACTAAAAGCGATTTTGAATCGAATACGCGATTCCGAATCTAAACGCGATTTCGAATCTAGACGCGATTCCGAATCTAAACGCGATTCCGAATCTAAACGCGATTCCGAATCGAATACGCGATTCCGAATCTAGACGCGATTCCGAATCTAATACACGATTCTGAATCTAATACCGAATCTAGACGCGAATCCGAATCTAGACGCGATTCCAAATCTAAACGCGATTCCGAATCTAAACGCGATTCTGAATCGAATACGCGATTCCGAATCTAATACACGATTCTGAATCTAATACTGAATCTAGACGCGATTCCGAATCTAGACGCGATTCCGAATCTTATAGTGTGAGGGATTTGCTGTCAGCGGCCCGGATCGATTTCTGAAATGGAATCGCTGAATCGAGACGCGCCCCCCGACCCCACCCTGATCATGGAAGGAACCGAACCGTCGAAATGATTCGTCACACAGCACACGCAACACAACATACACACGCGATTATACACACATAACTCAACATACACACACGATTATACACACGCAACTCAACATACACACACGATTATACACACATAACTCAACATACACACGCGATTATACACACATAACTCAACATACACACACGATTATACACACGCAACACAACATACACACACGATTATACACAAACAACACAACATACACACGCGATTATACACACATAACTCAACATACACACGCGATTATACACACGCAACTCAACATACACACACGATTATACACACATAACTCAACATACACACGCGATTATACACACATAACTCAACATACACACACGATTATACACACGCAACACAACATACACACGCGATTATACACACGCAACTCAACATACACACACGATTATACACACATAACTCAACATACACACACGATTATACACACACAACACAACACACACACGCGATTATACACACGCAACTCAACATACACACGCGATTATACACACATAACTCAACATACACACGCGATTATACACACATAACTCAACATACACACACGATTATACACACGCAACTCAACATACACACATGATTATACACACATAACTCAACATACACACGCGATTATACACACGCATCTCAACATACACACACGCGATTATATACACGCATCTCAACATACACACGCGATTATACACACGCATCTCAACATACGTACACGATTATACACACGTAACTCAACATACACACGCGATTATACACACGCATCTCAACATACACACACGCGATTATATACACGCATCTCAACATACACACGCGATTATACACACGCATCTCAACATACCCACGCGATTATACACACGCAACTCAACATACACACGCGATTATACACACGCAACTCAACATACACACACGATTTTACACACGCAACTCAACATACACACGTGATTATACACACGCAACACAACATACACACGATTATACACACGCAACTCAACATACACACACGATTATACACACGCAACTCAACATACACACACAATTATACACACGTGACACAACATACACACACGATTATACACACGCAACTCAACATACACACACGATTATACACACGTGACACAACATACACACGCGATTATACACACGCAACTCAACATACACACGCGATTATACACACGCAACTCAACATACACACACAATTGTACACACGGAACTCAACATACACACACGATTATTCACACGTCACACAATATACACACACGATTATACACACGCAACTCAACATACACACACGATTATACACACGCAGCTCAACATATACACGCGATTATACACACGCAACTCAACATACACACGCGATTATACACACGCAACACAACATACACACGCTATTATACACACACAACTCAACATACAGACGCGATTATACACACGCAACACAACATACACACACGATTATACACACGCATCTCAACATAGACACACGATTATACACACGCAACACAGCATACACACAATTATACACACGCAACTCAACATACACACGCGATTACACACACGCAACTCAACATACACACACGCGATTATACACACGCAACTCAACATACACACACACGATTATACACACGCAACTCAACATACACACACGCGATTATACACACGCAACTCAACATACACACACGATTACACACAAGCAACTCAACATACACACACACGATTATACACATGCAACTGCACATACACACACGCGATTATACACATGCAACTCCACATACACACACGCGATTATACACACGCAACTCAACATACACACGCGATTATACATACGCAACACAACATACACACGAGATTATACACACGCAACACAACATACACACACGATTATACACACACAACACAACATATACAATTATACATACGCAACTCAACAACACACGATTATACCACACGCAACCCAATATACACACGCGATTATACACATGCAACTCAACATACACACACGATTATACACACGCAACACACCATACACACGCGATTATACACACGTAACACAACATACCTACGCGATTATACACACGCAACTCAACATACACACGCGATTATACACACGCAACTCAACATACACACGCGATTATACACACGCAACACAACATACACACACGATTATACACACGCATCTCAACATACACACGCGATTATACACACGCAACACAGCATACACACAATTATACACATGCAACTCAACATACACACGCGATTACACACACGCAACTCAACATACACACACGCGATTATACACACGCAACTCAACATACACAAACACGATTATACACATGCAACTCCACATACACACACGATTATACACGCGCAACTCAACATACACACGAGATTTTACACACGTAACTCAACATACACACGAGATTATACACACGCAACTCAACATACACACACGATTATACACACACAACATATACAATTATACATACGCAACTCAACAACACACGATTATACCACACGCAACCCAACATACACACGCGATTATACACACGCAACTCAACATACACACACGCGATTATACACACGCAACTCAACATAGACACGCGATTATACACACGCAACACAACATACACGAGATTACACACACGCAACACAACATACACACACGATTATACACACACAACATATACAAATTATACATACGTAACTCAACAACACACGATTATACCACACGCAACTCAACATACACACGCGATTATACACACGCAACTCAACATACACACGCGATTATACACACGCAACTCAACATACACACGCGAGTATACACACGTAACACAACATACACACGTGATTATACACACGCAACTCAACATACACACACGATTATACACATGCAACTCAACATACACACACTATTATACACACGCAACACAACATGCACACGCGATTATATGCACTCAACTCAACATACACACGCGATTATATGCACTCAACTCAACATACACACACGATTATGCACACGCAACTCAACATACACACGCGATTATATGCACGCAACTCAACATACACACACGATTATACACACGCAACTCAACATACACACACGATTAAACACACGTAACACAACATACACACGCGATTATACACACGCAACTCAACATACACACGATTATACACACGCAACTCAACATACACACACGATTATACACACACAACTCAACATACACACGCAATTATACACACGCAACTCAACATACACACACGATTATACACACGCAACTCAACATACACACGCGATTATACACACGCAACACAACATACACACACGATTATACACACGCATCTCAACATACACACACGATTATACACACGCAACACAGCATACACACAATTATACACATGCAACTCAACATACACACGCGATTACACACACGCAACTCAACATACACACACGCGATTATACACACGCAACTCAACATACACACACACGATTATACACATGCAACTCCACATACACACACGATTATACACACGCAACTCAACATACACACGAGATTATACACACGTAACTCAACATACACACGAGATTATACACATGCAACTCAACATACACACACGATTATACACACACAACATATACAATTATACATACGCAACTCAACAACACACGATTATACCACACGCAACCCAACATACACACGCGATTATACACACGCAACTCAACATACACACACGCGATTATACACACGCAACTCAACATACACACGCGATTATACACACGCAACACAACATACACGAGATTACACACACGCAACACAACATACACACACGATTATACACACACAATATATACAAATTATACATACGCAACTCAACAACACACGATTATACCACACGCAACCCAACATACACACGCGATTATACACATGCAACTCAACATACACACGCGATTATACACACGCATCTCAACATACGTACACGATTATACACACGTAACTCAACATACACACGCGATTATACACACGCATCTCAACATACACACACGCGATTATATATACGCATCTCAACATACACACGCGATTATACACACGCATCTCAACATACCCACGCGATTATACACACGCAACTCAACATACACACGCGATTATACACACGCAACTCAACATACACACACGATTTTACACACGCAACTCAACATACACACGCGATTATACACACGCAACACAACATACACACGATTATACACACGCAACTCAACATACACACACGATTATACACACGCAACTCAACATACACACACGATTATACACACGTGACACAACATACACACACGATTATACACACGCAACTCAACATACACACACGATTATACACACGTGACACAACATACACACGCGATTATACACACGCAACTCAACATACACACGCGATTATACACACGCAACTCAACATACACACACAATTGTACACACGGAACTCAACATACGCACACGATTATTCACACGTCACACAATATACACACACGATTATACACACGCAACTCAACACACACACACGATTATACACACGCAGCTCAACATATACACGCGATTATACACACGCAACTCAACATACACACGCGATTATACACACGCAACACAACATACACACGCTATTATACACACACAACTCAACATACAGACGCGATTATACACACGCAACACAACATACACACACGATTATACACGCATCTCAACATAGACACACGATTATACACACGCAACACAGCATACACACAATTATACACACGCAACTCAACATACACACGCGATTACACACACGCAACTCAACATACACACACGCGATTATACACACGCAACTCAACATACACACGCAACTCAACATACACACACGCGATTATACACACGCAACTCAACATACACACACGATTACACACAAGCAACTCAACATACACACACACGATTATACACATGCAACTGCACATACACACACGCGATTATACACATGCAACTCCACATACACACACGCGATTATACACACGCAACTCAACATACACACGCGATTATACATACGCAACACAACATACACACGAGATTATACACACGCAACACAACATACACACACGATTATACACACACAACACAACATATACAATTATACATACGCAACTCAACAACACACGATTATACCACACGCAACCCAACATACACACGCGATTATACACACGCAACTCAACATACACACGCGATTATACACACGCAACTCAACATACACACGCGAGTATACACACGTAACACAACATACACACGTGATTATACACACGCAACTCAACATACACACACGATTATACACATGCAACTCAACATACACACACTATTATACACACGCAACACAACATACACACGCGATTATATGCACTCAACTCAACATACACACACGATTATGCACACGCAACTCAACATACACACGCGATTATATGCACGCAACTCAACATACACACACGATTATACACACGCAACTCAACATACACACACGATTAAACACACGTAACACAACATACACACGCGATTATACACACGCAACTCAACATACACACAATTATACACACGCAACTCAACATACACACACGATTATACACACGCAACTCAACATACACACGCAATTATACACACGCAACTCAACATACACACACGATTATACACACGCAACTCAACATACACACGCGATTATACACACGCAACACAACATACACACACGATTATACACACGCATCTCAACATACACACACGATTATACACACGCAACACAGCATACACACAATTATACACATGCAACTCAACATACACACGCGATTACACACACGCAACTCAACATACACACACGCGATTATACACACGCAACTCAACATACACACACACGATTATACACATGCAACTCCACATACACACACGATTATACACACGCAACTCAACATACACACGAGATTATACACATGTAACTCAACATACACACGAGATTATACACACGCAACTCAACATACACACACGATTATACACACACAACATATACAATTATACATACGCAACTCAACAACACACGATTATACCACACGCAACCCAACATACACACGCGATTATACACACGCAACTCAACATACACACACGCGATTATACACACGCAACTCAACATACACACGCGATTATACACACGCAACACAACATACACGAGATTACACACACGCAACACAACATACACACACGATTATACACACACAATATATACAAATTATACATACGCAACTCAACAACACACGATTATACCACATGCAACCCAACATACACACGCGATTATACACACGCAACTCAACATACACACGCGATTATACACACGCAACTCAACATACACACGCGAGTATACACACGTAACACAACATACACACGTGATTATACACACGCAACTCAACATACACACACGATTATACACATGCAACTCAACATACACACACTATTATACACACGCAACAAAACATACACACGCGATTATATGCACTCAACTCAACATACACACGCGATTATATGCACTCAACTCAACATACACACACGATTATGCACACGCAACTCAACATACACACGCGATTATATGCACGCAACTCAACATACACACACGATTATACACACGCAACTCAACATACACACACAATTATACACACGCAACTCAACATACACACACGATTATACACACGCAACTCAACATACACACACGATTAAACACACGTAACACAACATACACACGCGATTATACACTCGCAACTCAACATACACACGATTATACACACGCAACTCAACATACACACGCGATTATACACACGCAACACAACATACACACACGATTATACACACGCATCTCAACATACACACACGATTATACACACGCAACACAGCATACACACAATTATACACATGCAACTCAACATACACACGCGATTACACACACGCAACTCAACATACACACACGCGATTATACACACGCAACTCAACATACACACACACGATTATACACATGCAACTCCACATACACACACGATTATACACACGCAACTCAACATACACACGAGATTATACACATGTAACTCAACATACACACGAGATTATACACACGCAACTCAACATACACACACGATTATACACACACAACATATACAATTATACATACGCAACTCAACAACACACGATTATACCACACGCAACCCAACATACACACGCGATTATACACACGCAACTCAACATACACACACGCGATTATACACACGCAACTCAACATACACACGCGATTATACACACGCAACACAACATACACGAGATTACACACACGCAACACAACATACACACACGATTATACACACACAATATATACAAATTATACATACGCAACTCAACAACACACGATTATACCACATGCAACCCAACATACACACGCGATTATACACACGCAACTCAACATACACACGCGATTATACACACGCAACTCAACATACACACGCGAGTATACACACGTAACACAACATACACACGTGATTATACACACGCAACTCAACATACACACACGATTATACACATGCAACTCAACATACACACGCGATTATATGCACTCAACTCAACATACACACGCGATTATATGCACTCAACTCAACATACACACACGATTATGCACACGCAACTCAACATACACACGCGATTATATGCACGCAACTCAACATACACACACGATTATACACACGCAACTCAACATACACACACAATTATACACACGCAACTCAACATACACACACGATTATACACACGCAACTCAACATACACACACGATTAAACACACGTAACACAACATACACACGCGATTATACACACGCAACTCAACATACACACGATTATACACACGCAACTCAACATACACACACGATTATACACACGCAACTCAACATACACACGCAATTATACACACGCAACTCAACATACACACACGATTATACACACACAACTCAACATACACACACGATTATACACACGCAACACAACATACACATGTGATTATACACACGTAACTCAACATACACACGCGATTAAACACGCAACTCAACATACACACACGATTATACACACACAACACAACATACACACGCGATTATACACAAGTAACACAACATACACACGCGATTATACACACGCAGCTCAACATACACACGCGATTATACACACGCAACTCAACATACACACACGATTATATACACGCAACTCAACATACACACGCGATTATACACACGCAACACAACACACACACACGATTATACACACGCAACTCAACATACACATGCGATTATACACATGCAACTCAATATACACACGCGATTATACACACGCAACTCAACATACACACACGCGATTATACACATGCAACTCAACATACACACACACGATTATACACACGCAACTCAACATACACACACGATTATACACACGCAACTCAACATACACACACGCGATTATACACATGCAACTCAACATACACACACACGATTATACACACATAACTCAACATACACACGCGATTATACACACGCAACTCAATATACACACACGATTATACACACGCATCTCAACATACACACGCGATTATACACACGCAACTCAACATACACAAACGATTATACACACGCAACTCAACATACACACACGATTATACACACGTAACACAACATACACACACGATTATACACACGCAACTCAACATACACACACAATTATACACACGCAGCTCAACATACACGATTATACACACGCAACTTAACATGCACACAATTATACACACGCAACTCAACATACACACACGATTATACACACGCAACACAACATACATACACGCGCGCTCACAACAAACGTGTAGTGGTGATACGCGCTGGGTGTATATGTCGTGTGCCAGCGCGTATGTACGGGTGTGTGTGTGGTGACGCGCGCTGACGGGGAGGAGCAGGCGTCAGTGCGCGGGTGGGGGTAGTGCTGCTGATTGGCTGTGTGCCGGTGACGCGCCCAGAGGGAGTGATCGGGTAGCAGCGCGGTGTGATTGGTCGGGGAGTGGAAACACGCGCTGAGCGGAACCGGATCGTAGGGATAGCGCGTGGGGATTGGGTAACTGAGGAGCGGTGCCGACGTTGAGGTCCGCATCCGCTCCGTCTCCCGGGAAGAAGAGGTATATAAGGTGATGCACAAAGGAGCAGGGGGCAGAAGTGGAACCATCTAAGAATGAAGACGAAGGTGCAGAGATAGAGCCCGGAGAGGAGAGTAGAGGAGAGTAATGGAGAGTAGAGGAGAGTAATGGAGAATAGAGGAGAGTAAGGTATAAGTGTGTAGCCAGCGAGAGAGAACGGTCTACACGAGCTGAGTGATGTATAGTGTGTAGCCAGCGAGAGAGAACGGTCTACACGAGCTGAGTAATGTATAGTGTGTAGCCAGAGAGAGAGAACGGTCTACACGAGCTGAGTGATGTATAGTGTGTAGCCAGCGAGAGAGAACGGTCTACACGAGCCGAGTATGCATACGGTGTAGCCAGAGAGAGAGGAAGGTCTACACGAGCCGAGTATGCATACGGTGTAGCCAGAGAGAGAGATGCAAAGTCTACACGAGGCGAATGGAGAGTGTAGCAGAGGCGCAGAGTCTACACGAGGCGAGAGAAGAGTGTAGCCGAGGCGCGGAGTCTACACGAGGCACAGAGAGCCAGCAGCACAGAATCCAGAGAGTCAAGAGAAGCGTAGGGTGAAGAAGAAGAGGTCACGAGTTGTACCGTTGTATGGTGACCGCATTGTGAAGAAGAGAGGCCACGCGTTGTATTGTTACAAGTCAAGATTTAATAAAAGAAGTGTGTTCCCGTCAAGGAGTTTCCTGCCGTCATTTTCCAATACTTCATCTGGCGTCAGAAGTGAAACGGGCTTCCAAGTATGGAGACAAGGAAGACCCGTAGGACCCACGGGATTGACCGCGGGGAAGACCTGGACGACTCGGGGCCGCTGGTGGCGGGGGATGAGGAAGAGGACTTGCCCACGCTACAGGGTCCGTCGACGGCGCCGGCCGAGCGACCGGGGACCGACGCCGGGCTTCGTGAGGCGCACTCCCGACTGGCGGAGCTGCTGCTCGCCGCCGCGTCCATCTTGGCGGAGATCAGCTCGTCGGGAGGAGCGGGGACGGTGGGGGACATTTTACAAGGTCGCCCCGCAGATTCCCGCCAAAACGAATGGGGGATTCCCGCCATTGCGCCTGGGCCTACTTTTGGCGGGAACGGCGAGCGCCACGTGGTGGTGGGTTCCCAAGCGCGCGCATCGACGTCATCAGCGCGCGAGGGGGTCCGCCATCTTACGTCTGCTGCTGGAGCCGCCATCTTAGACACCGACGGACAGGCGGAGAGGAACCACGAGGCGGATGACTTCATTTTTCAGCAGCGCCTGCCCACGTTGTCAGCCTTCAAGGCGGAAGGCGGAGACTGGGGCCAATTTCAGCGAAGGTTTTTGGCGCATCAAGAGATGTCAGCGTGGTCCGATGCTACGGCGCTGCGGGCATTGCCCGCCATGCTGGACGACGATGCGCTCGCGGCCTTCAGGGCTGCACGGAAGTCGGACCGCTCCACGCTGAAGGATGCGCTGGGTTTGTTGGCCAGGGTCTACGGACCTCCCTCTACGTGCCGCCATCAGTTCTACGCAAGACGGAAAGCGGCCACGGAGACCGCGCTGGCCTATCGCACGGCGTTGCTGGCTCTTGCTGATGCTGCGTTCCCTCGGATGGACGAGGAGGGCCAAGACGCGATGGTTTTGGAGCAGCTGCTCAAGTTGGCGCAGGACCTGGGGGTCCCTATCAACACAGCTGACGAGATTGATATTTCTTCTTTGAGAGTCGCCACGAGTATTCAAGCGCACGAGGCCCTACAACGGAAGCAAGGCGTTGGTTGCAACGCTGCTGTCGTCGCAGCCCCGGGTTTGGTGGTCGCCGAACCCCAAGTCGTCAGCCCACGAGAGGAGGCGTTCGCCACGGGACGACCAGGGGACTGGAGGCCGGGGGCCCGGTCGCCTCTGCGATCGGGCCGAAAGTCGGAGCAACCAAGATCTACTCCGACCCTCGTCACGTGCTATAACTGCGGCCTCCGGGGCCACGTGGCGTCCGGGTGCCGCGCTCCGCGGCAGCGCGCCATGGGAGCTCGGCTGGACGACGACCGAGAGCCCAAGTCATCTCTACAATCCCCGGCAAGTCGCGGCACCTCACACGCTCGGCCTGTTTATTCGGCACACATGGGACGCCGCGTTGCGGCGGAGGAGGGCCGGTTAAGGTTCGGGGATTCGGTTCGGCGAGGGGGGTTCGGCCGGGACCAGGGAGACATTGAATGGGCGGAATTGGGGCATAGAATTGTGGCTGCTTCGGCGGGTTCGTCCGTTGTTACGGGATCTATTGATGGGGTTGAGATTAGGGTGTTAGTGGACACGGGGGCATCGGCAACTATTATATCGGACCTCATTTATAATATTCTTCCAGTCCAATGTCGTCCGCTGCTTCCAGTGGATGTGCCATTTTACGCCGCTAATGGGGGATCGTTGGGCATTATCGGTCAGGTTAGGGCGTCCATTTGCATTGGAGATATCAAATTGTCGGGACCCGTTTTCGTTTCGTCTTCTTTGGCAGTTCCGTGTCTTTTGGGCACTGATTTTTTGGCTAAAATGCCTATTAAAATTCTTATCGATCAACGATGCATTGAACTGCCATCGGGTCGCCGGATTTCATTTTTGACGGGCCCTACTGACATTCGGACGGCGTGCGCTACGATACAAGCGGTGGCGACGCAGACAGTGCAAGTGCCCCCGGGTTCACAGATGTTGATTCCCCTCCGGTTGCGGAAACCATGGGTGAGGGAGGCTTCGGGACAGAGTATGCTTTTGGGTCCTTCTAACAAGGCTGTCGGGGGTCTTGATTTATCGGTGGCTCACACTTTGGTGCGGGCTGACAGGGATCCGTTTGTGATGGTTTTGAACGCGGGGTCGCGACCAGCTGTCATTCCGCAGGGCACCGTGCTGGCTCACGCGGCGCAGGTCCCTGGGGATGATGGGTTGGTTGCGCAGGTGGGCTCGAGCCCCGCGCGGAACGTTGAGCCAAGGGAAGACCTTGAGTGGGTCCATTCGCTATGTGCCGCCTCGGACGATTTGTCGGCGGCGCAGTTGGGTGCGCTGCGCGAGTTGCTCATTGAATTCTCTGATGTATTCAGTAAACATAAGTATGACATTGGGTGCACGGATTTGTTGCACCATCACATTGAAACGGGCGATGCGGCGCCGGTCAGGCTAAATCCCTTCCGACTGAGTCCCGTGGAGAAGGAACATGTTCAGTCGGCTGTTAACGATATGCTAGAAGCCGATATTATTTCGCCCTCCTCTAGCCCGTGGGGAGCGCCTATTGTGCTGGTTAAGAAGCAGGACGGGTCCCTGCGATTCTGCGTTGATTTCCGTCGCCTGAATAAGATCTCTGTGGCTGACGCGTATCCGCTCCCCAGGATGGATGAGTCCCTCGATGCATTGTCTGGTGCGCGATACTTTTCGACTCTTGATTTGTTATCGGGGTTTTGGCAGTTGCCGCTCGACGAAGAGTCGAAACCTAAGACAGCATTTCGGACTCCAGGGGGGCTGTTCCAGTTTAACCGGTTACCCATGGGACTTCACTCCTCTCCAGCGACGTTTCAGCGACTTATGGAGCTGGTTTTGTCGGGCTTGCAGTGGGATACATGCTTGATTTATATGGACGACGTCATTGTTTTCAGTAAAACGTTTGAAGAACACCTCCGGCGATTGAGAGGGGTGTTCTTGCGAATGCGATCGGCTAAGTTGAAATTTAAACCGGCCAAATGTCACCTCCTTCGTAGGTCCGTTAGATACTTGGGTCACATTGTCGATTCTTCGGGGATCTCCACCGATCCCGCGAAGACGGATTGTGTCGGTTCGTGGCCGACACCTACGTCCGTTTCCGACGTGCGTAGTTTCATCGGGTTTGCTTCTTATTATCGGCGGTTCGTTGAGCACTTCGCCACTATTGCAAAACCCTTGCACGCTCTAACGGCGAAGGGAGTGAAGTTCAAATGGGGACCGGAGGAGGAGGCCGCGTTTCGCTCCCTCCGGGACGCCTTGGTGGGTGCCCCACCCTTGTGTTATCCCGATTTTGCCAGTCCCTTTTTGCTGGACACGGATGCTAGCAACACGGGCATTGGGGGGGTGCTATCCCAAGTCGTTGGGGGTGTCGAAAGAGTTGTCGCCTACGGTAGTAGGGTGTTGTCTCCGGCGGAGCAGCGCTACTGTGTCACCCGTTGCGAGCTGCTTGCCATTGTTTTTTTTGTGCAGCAGTTTAGGCCATATCTCTATGGTCGTCACTTTACAGTCCGAACGGACCACGCGGCGCTACAGTATTCATTGAGGGTCGCCCAGCCCTCGGGCCAGTTGTCGCGTTGGTTGGAAGTCCTCCAGGACTATCAGTTTACGACTACGTACCGTAAGGGGTTGCGACACACGAATGCCGATTGCTTGTCGCGGTTGTTGCCTTGTGATGAATGCGCGTGTTTGTCGGGATCGGCGCGCTGTAAACCGACGCTTGCGGGGGAGATGGGGGCACTGGCTGCGACAGCGGGCGCACCGATCGGGGATGATTCCACGGCCTCTCAGGGTCGGGACTCGCTGCTCTCGCTGTCGCTCAGCGAATGGGGCCGCCTCCAGATGGCGGACAGCTCGCTGCTAGCATTGCGCCGCAAGGTTGGGGGTCCCGAGGGGGACCAGGAGCGTACCGGCTCCTATGTACTTGAGCAGGGCGTGTTATTGAGATGGGACAGTTTGTCCCGGCGGAACGCACTCGTGGTGCCTTCCGCTGTGAGGGGGAGGGTTGTCTTGGCGGCACACGAACGCCTCTGGCACTTGGGAGTTAACAAGACGCTTGCCCTGCTTCAGCGTGACTATTACTGGCCGGGAATGGGAAGTGATGTGGTACATATTCTGAAGGGGTGCGTTGAGTGCGCCAGGCGTAAACCACCGGCCGAGGCAGCTAATCCACCGCTGCAATCTATTCAGGTCTCGCGTACCAACGAGCTCGTTGCACTCGATATTTTGGGGCCCTTCCCAGTCACGCCGAGAGGGAATAAATATTTGTTAGTGGGGGTCGAATACTTTACCCGATGGCCTATGGCGTGGCCTCTCGCTAACCAGTCGGCAGCGGCTGTGACGGATGCCTTCGTCCAGGGCTATGTCCTGGACAAGGGGGCTCCCGAACGCCTGCTGACCGACCAAGGTAAACATTTTTCGAGTAAATTGTTGCAAGAGGTGTGCGATCTGTTGGGTACCAAGAAGGTGCGTACCTCCCCGTACCACCCGCAGACTGACGGGATGGTGGAGAGACTCCACAAAACTTTGACTTCCATGCTGTGCCAGCAGGTGTGCGAGGCACATGTAGATTGGGACCTGCAGGTCCCGGGAGTCCTTGCCGCGTATAGAATGGCCCCCCATGCAGCTACGGGGTTTTCCCCATTCTATTTGATGTACGGTCGGGAAGCTGACCCGCCAATGGAAACGCAACTTGGCCTGTCCGCTCCACGAACTAATTCTAATTTGGCAGAACATATTAAGTTTAATATTCACAAGCTGACAGAGGCGAGGGAGGCCGCACGGCTTAATTCGCGGGCTCGCCAAATTGCTAATGAACGGTTGCGGGCACGGAAGGTGTCCATGCACGAATGGAAACCAGGTGACAGGGCCTGGCTGCATTGCCCTCAGGCACCCTTGGCTACGTCGCCTAAATTGTTGAGACCGTGGAGGGGACCCGTGGAGGTCGTGCGCGTTGCACGGCCCCAGTGCGTTCAGATAAAGTGGGGAAAGCGCCGTTGGTACGTTCACCCCTCCCGACTGAAACCGTTCTCGCCTCCATATGGCCTCCCCTTGTGTCGTGATGGCCGGGCGTGTGACGTGACCGGCGACCCAGAGGGGGAAATGTCTCTGCCTGATCCACACGTATTTTCGCCTGATCTGCTCCCAGGTGTCTCGGAACTGACAGCTGCCGATCACCGGCGGCCGGATCTCCGCGGCGGGGCCGGCCCTTTCAGGCCCGTTCCGCGCCGTCTGGAGCAGCCGGAACCGCCGGACGGTCGTCAGTGTCCCGCCCCATACGATGGACCAGCCAGACGGACTCGCGCCAGGTCGTGCTACTTTGCATGACCTGCCTCGTGAGGAGTCGGGGCAGTTGGAGCGCCTCGTCACTGCGTGTAGTCGCAGGGACGTGGGGCGCGTTCGTTTTCGAATTTGCTCGTATCGTGTTATTGTTGACTTTTCGTGTTCATTGTCAATCTGTACATAGTTATTCTTGTTGTTGTTGTTGTGTTATGTTACGGGGCACACTCGGGGGGTTACGCGGTTTTTTTTCGTTGGTTGTCGTTTTATCGTCGCGGTTGGTTGTTGTTAGCAGCCGGGCCGGCTGCGAGCTATGTGGGAGGGGGTGATGTAGTGGTGATACGCGCTGGGTGTATATGTCGTGTGCCAGCGCGTATGTACGGGTGTGTGTGTGGTGACGCGCGCTGACGGGGAGGAGCAGGCGTCAGTGCGCGGGTGGGGGTAGTGCTGCTGATTGGCTGTGTGCCGGTGACGCGCCCAGAGGGAGTGATCGGGTAGCAGCGCGGTGTGATTGGTCGGGGAGTGGAAACACGCGCTGAGCGGAACCGGATCGTAGGGATAGCGCGTGGGGATTGGGTAACTGAGGAGCGGTGCCGACGTTGAGGTCCGCATCCGCTCCGTCTCCCGGGAAGAAGAGGTATATAAGGTGATGCACAGAGGAGCAGGGGGCAGAAGTGGAACCATCTAAGAATGAAGACGAAGGTGCAGAGATAGAGCCCGGAGAGGAGAGTAGAGGAGAGTAATGGAGAGTAGAGGAGAGTAATGGAGAATAGAGGAGAGTAAGGTATAAGTGTGTAGCCAGCGAGAGAGAACGGTCTACACGAGCTGAGTGATGTATAGTGTGTAGCCAGCGAGAGAGAACGGTCTACACGAGCTGAGTAATGTATAGTGTGTAGCCAGAGAGAGAGAACGGTCTACACGAGCTGAGTGATGTATAGTGTGTAGCCAGCGAGAGAGAACGGTCTACACGAGCCGAGTATGCATACGGTGTAGCCAGAGAGAGAGGAAGGTCTACACGAGCCGAGTATGCATACGGTGTAGCCAGAGAGAGAGATGCAAAGTCTACACGAGGCGAATGGAGAGTGTAGCAGAGGCGCAGAGTCTACACGAGGCGAGAGAAGAGTGTAGCCGAGGCGCGGAGTCTACACGAGGCACAGAGAGCCAGCAGCACAGAATCCAGAGAGTCAAGAGAAGCGTAGGGTGAAGAAGAAGAGGTCACGAGTTGTACCGTTGTATGGTGACCGCATTGTGAAGAAGAGAGGCCACGCGTTGTATTGTTACAAGTCAAGATTTAATAAAAGAAGTGTGTTCCCGTCAAGGAGTTTCCTGCCGTCATTTTCTAATACTTCAAACGGTGTACTCAATATTCTTCATGTCAATGCGAATTTTATTGTCAGTAATAATTATGATTATACAATACGGAAACGTATACAAACATTTCACTGCGTACTGCGTCCTTAATTCGCTTGTGTGTGTGTGAATGCTTCAAATCTGTAATATTTTCCACAAATGCGTGTGTGTGTGTACGCTTGTGTGTGTGTGTGTGTATAGCCATGTATTTTCAGTTTGAATGTGTGCGTTGAATGTGTTCCTAGTGTGTGTGCGTGCTACTGCGCTACGAACCCGGCAACCCGGATTCGATTCCCGCTCACGGCCACCAACACCGATGACGATTATGTGTACCGGTCCTGGGCCTCCCCTAGATCGACTCAGCCACAAGTGAGTACCTGCTGCAGTGTGTGAACATCGCCACTGGGGAGACAAAGGCGGCCGGGCGTGGTGCTGGCCATCCCAGCCACCTCGTGTGTCGTGTCTAGATTGCTACTCGCAGACAGCACTTGCCCCAGCAGTCTGTTGAAGGCTATATGGCGAAGGGGGAATCTTTGTCTTTGTTTGTCTTTAAATATCTAATATGGGGGGGCTGGTGGAGGTGCAGCCAATGTGTAACTGATGTACGTGTCTCGTAGCGGTGTCAAGCATCACCCCCTCCTTACACCTCACACATACACACAGACCCCCCCCCCACACATACAGACCCCCCCCCCCACACACACACACAGACCCCCCCCCACACACACACAACAACAACCGCCATTCGCCACTAAGTGGCGGTGACGTCACCACGACGCTTGTGCCAGGCTATGTGCACCTTGAGGCCACGTGAAGTGTCGAACGCCCGCTGGCAGGAGGTCACGGGCAGACCCAGGTGCCACGGGTCGACTGACCGAGATGACCGAGATGACTGGCTGATGCACTACCTGTGCCCCCTACTGTACCAACTTGCTGTGCTTTAGCCACCCGGCGCTCCGCTCGTTGTTGTGAGCGTCGCTCCTCCGCCCTCCGTTGTTGTGGGAGGGCGACTGCCTCCAACTGCCCAGTAGCGTCCTTCACAAGCCTCCTACACAGAGGCCGATCTTGACACCGCTGGTACCAGTCATCGGCAAGTCCACTCAGCTCCATGTCCTCCTGTACCACATCACTCCATCTCTTCTCTAGCCCGTGCCGCGCCCATTTAGCCCCCTCGATCCGGCCGAACAAAAGCTGTTTAGGCATGTGGTGGCTGGGCATGCGGGCTACATTACCCAGCCAACGCAGCCTTGCCTGCCGGAGGAGCTCACCGATGGGACTTTGCCCAGATCTTTCAAGGATTTGTGAGCTCCTCACACAATCCAGCCTGGTTAAACCCAGGATGGATCGTAGGCAGACCAGCATAAATGTTTCCAACCGGCGAAGATGTTCCATTAGGGGGGTCCACGTTTCGCAAACGTAGAGAAGGGAGGGAATGACTGTGGCCGAGAAGACCTGAAGCTTCGTGCGGAGCGACAGACCAGGTAGCTTCCATACAGCGTTACACAACCGATGAAAAGATATTGCCGCTCGACTGATTCGGAGTGAGACCTCTGCTGTTAAACTGGAGCTGGTCATAAGCACACTGCCCAGGTATGGGAAACTCTCCACTCTCTCCACTACTGCCCCATCACCGATTGGGAGTTGTGGGGGTGGAGTGTCCAATGGTACAAAATACCCAGGCAGGTGCTTAGTTTTGGTTGGGCTAATGGTAAGGCCCCACCTCTTAGTGGCACGCTCCAGTCTCAGCAGCAGCGTCTCCAACTCCTCTTCTGAATGAGCAGCTATTACCAATCATCGGCATACATAACGTGGTTGACCAATAGGGAGCCATCCCTTGATCGCACCCGGGCGTCGATCAGCCTCCCATTATATCTGTACCAAATGGAAATTCCCCTGGTACAGCTATTGAAGGCTTCACGAACTACGCGGTCAAAATAGATGTTAAATAATGTGGGAGCCAGAGGACATCCCTGTCGCACCCCAAGGTGTACAGGGAAAGGCTCTGACTCCCGGCCACGTAGTTTTACCCGGGCCCGCTCACCATCATGAAGGTCCTTAATGATCGTGAGCAGAGGGTCAGGGACTCCGAGGAAATTGGATCACCGTTTTTTGTGTGGCGCTGCAGGTTACTTTTTTGATGGAGTTAAATAGTGATTTGTGATCGCGGGCCACTGAGGCAGACTCTATCTCCTCAGCAACCCGCGACCACCACCCATCCTTGCAGCGCCTTACGGCTCTCCGAACCTCCAAGCGAAGGCTGCGGTAAACCTCATTCTCTGACGTAGGATGCTGTAGCCGATGAGAGTGGGCCTGTCGCTTTTTCTCACTAACCTGAACACCTCCTCTGTCAGCCAGGGTTTCTGTGGAGGTCTGGACCGCGTACCCAAAGCAGCCATTGCAGCTGCATGAGTCCCCCACACACACACAGACCCCCCACACACAGACCCCCCCCCCCCACACACACACAGACCCCCCCCCTACACACACACACACACAGATCCCCCCCCCACACACACAGACCCCCCTCCCCACACACACAGACCCCCCACACACACACACAGACCCCCCCCCCCCACACACACGCAGACCCCCCCACAAGCGAGCGTACGCCCCCCCCTACACACACACACACACAGATCCCCCCCACACACACACAGACCCCCCTCCCCACACACACAGACCCCCCACACACACACACAGACCCCCCCCCCCCCCACACACACGCAGACCCCCCCACAAGCGAGCGTACGCTCGCTTGTGGGGGATTTGGCTCTCGGACCGTGGGGTTTGCTGAATAAATTTTTTGCCGGGAGCCCCGCGGTGGGAATAGGCATTTCCGTTTTTTCGTTCCTAAACTTTAAAGCGGTCCGATTATCGATTTAGTGCGATTTCTCTTTATTTATTTATGTTTGCCGACCAGCGCGCAACTAAGCACGCCGTTGCGCATGCGCAAGACGCCGACCGAGGGCGGTTGCCCCTGGCAACGGGCGGTTGCCCCTGACAACGGGCAGCAACGCGGTCGCTGCGGGGTGGACGCCATTTTTTATTCCCGTTAAAAATATGCACACGCATTAACACGCGACGCTGAGATAAATTCATCAAAGTGTAATAAAGGTCGTTGAAGCGACTTCTGGAATCCGGTCTTTATTCGTCTTTCATTACAACACTCCTTCACGCTGCTGACAGACAGCGTGAGAGGGATAGAAAGAGAGAGACACGCGCAGCCACGTGGCAGCCTGGACCCCCGCTCTCGCGTGGCCCTTTCCCTTCGTTCGTTCCAGTTCTGAACACGTGTTGTTCGTCTCCACCCCTATTTAATACCCGGGTCACGTGGTACCTTTCCACCAATCCTGGCTAATTCCCTCTGTGAAAGATGTCAATCTTGACTTACAATACCCTGGAGTCTACAAACTGAGTTGCAGCTGTGGTGATTGCTATATTGGAGAAACGAAACGTCATATCTCTGATCGTGTCCGCGAGCACAAGTCAGATCTGAAACACGGCAAAACTGATTCTTCCGCCGTTGCCGATCATTGCTACAACGCTGTGGGCTCTCATGAAATTGTCTTTTCCGAGACCAAGGTACTCTGCAAACCTCCTGGCTACCATCAAAGGTTTGTACACGAAGCCATCTATATATATAAAATCGCAAATCTGTCTGTTTGTCTGTGTGTGTGTCTGTGTGTCGCCAGACCATACGCAGTTTCATTGGACGGCGGTTGCCCCTGGCAACGGGTAGCGACGCATTCGCTGCGGGGTGGACGCCATTTTTAATTCCCGTTAAAAATATGCGCACGCATTAACACGCGACTCTGAGGTAAATTCATCAAAGTTTCACGTCCTCTTCACTCCCCTCCCACCCCAATGTGTGCAATTACTATTATAGGGTCGGTAGATAATAAAATTATAGCGATTACACAGTATTATTGTAGCGCGGGGGGGGGGGGGGGAATGGCACCCGTACCCAGCCTCAGCCGGGTGGGCAATTTAGGCGAGGCCGGAGGCTCTGCACGGTACTAGGCCTCGACACCCACCACGCGACTCTGAGGTAAATTCATCAAAGTTTCACGTCCTCTTCACTCCCCCCCCACCACAATGTGTGCAATTACTATTATAGGGTCGGTAGATAATAAAATTATAGCGATTACACAGTATTATTGTAGCGCGGGGGGGGGGGGGTAACGGCCCCAGTACCCAGCCTCAGCCGAGTGGGCAATCTAGGCGAGGCCGGAGGCTCTGCACGGTACTAGGCCTCGACACCCCACCCGTGTCAAGCGACGACTTTGTGGTATCAACTCGATATACCCAGCGTTGCCCGGGGGGAAAATACATTTAAAATCTTATGAAAACTTTCAAACATTACATACCAATGAAAAAACAACTGTCTAATTACTTTTCAACCCGACGCGCCAAGAATCGATTCTTTAAATGTTGACTGTACAAATAGTCATTAAGCTGGGTGAGCGTACTGCCAGTCTATAATGTAGACTGTAGCCTGCTTATTAAATTGGGTGAGTGTACTGCCAGTCTATAATGTAGACTGTAGCCTGGTTATTAAGCTGGGTGAGCGTACTGCCAGTCTATAATGTAGACTGTAGCCTGGTTATTAAGCTGGGTGGGTGTACTGCCAGTCTATAATGTAGACTGTAGCCTGGTTATTAAGTAAAGTTAGTCAATTTGTAACACGTAGGTTTTCGCGACCATTATTCATAAACAACGTTATTGGGTTTAGATCGCCTTATTTATTAATGTGTTGTAACCCTCCACCACCCCACACGGCCAATCAGTAAAAAAGTGTCCCGTTGATAAAAGACTAATAGTTCACTGCTTTAGCCCACCGGTGTGTTCAAGCGTAAAACCACAACAATTACCATTTCTGATGAAAAAACAACTGTGTAATTACTTTTAAACCCGACGCGCCAAAAATCGATTCTTTAAATGTTGACTGTACAAATAGTCATTACGCTGGGTGAGCGTACTGCCAGTCTATAATGTAGACTGTAGCCTGCTTATTAAATTGGGTGAGTGTACTGCCAGTGAATAATGTAGACTGTAGCCTGGTTATTAAGCTGGGTGAGCGTACTGCCAGTCTATAATGTAGACTGTAGCCTGCTTATTAAGCTGGGTGGGTGTACTGGCAGTCTATAATGTAGACTGTAGCCTGGTTATTAAGTAAAGTTACTCAATTTGTAACACGTAGGCTTTCGCGACCATTATTCATAAACAACGTTATTGAGTTTAGATCGCCTTATTTATTAATGTGTTGTAACCCTCCACCACCCGACACGGCCAATCAGTAAAAAAGTGTCCCGTTGATAAAAGACTAATAGTTCACTGCTTTAGCCCACCGGTGTGTTCAAGCGTAAAACCACAACAATTACCATTTCTGATGAAAAAACAACTGTGTAATTACTTTTAAACCCGACGCGCCAAAAATCGATTCTTTAAATGTTGACTGTACAAATAGTCATTAAGCTGGGTGAGCGTACTGCCAGTCTATAATGTAGACTGTAGCCTGGTTATTAAGCTGGGTGGGTGTACTGGCAGTCTATAATGTAGACTGTAGCCTGGTTATTAAGTAAAGTTAGTCAATTTGTAACACGTAGGCTTTCGCGACCATTATTCATAAACAACGTTATTCGGTTTAGATCGCCTTATTTATTAATGTGTTGTAACCCTCCACCACCCGACACGGCCAATCAGTAAAAAAGTGTCACGTTGATAAAAGACTAATAGTTGACTGCTTTAGCCCACCGGTGTGTTGAAGCGTGAAACCACAACAATTACCATTTCAGAGTACGACGTTTCGCTGATGCTGGATGCAATTACCAGCAAAACGTCGTACTCAAAAAATGTCTGTCCGTCTGTGTACGCTCGCTTGCGACGGATTTGCCGGGAGGCACGTCCCGTGCCCCGCGATGGGAATAGGCATGTCAGTTTTTTTATCCGTCACCTTTAAAGTGGTTTAATGATCGATTTAGTGTTATTCAACTTTATTTATTTATTTCATCTGTGTATATATGTAAGGTTAATAAGAAATATATTTTTCACCCGGGCAACGCCGGGTACTTCTGCTAGTCCAAATATACAAACACGGACATAATTTCAACCGTGATGATGGGTACAAACTTAGTAATCATTGGAAAGATGTTATTAACCATGCAACAAAGATTTAACTACACATATTTGGACCATCTTATTTGACAGGCACTATTCTTCAGTTACCGTATAGTTTCTTCTTCTTTTTCACACACTGATTTTCCTGCTTTAAGTTTTACCACACATATTTTGCAAATCTAGAATTAATGCCAGCAACGTAGCAAAGTGCTGTTAAATCTACATAACAAAGGCTCAGTCCCATTTACAGCAGCCGCACCTTTACAGCAGCCGCACCTTAACAACTCTTGGAACCTCCCAGTTCAACCAGTCTACACAACAAAGGCTCATTCCTAGCAGCGGTTTCAGCCGCACCACCTCTACATAACAAAGGCTCAGTCCCATTTACAGCAGCCGCACCTTTACATCAGCCGCACCTTAACAACTCTTGGAACCTCCGAGTTCAACCAGTCTACACAACAAAGGCTCATTCCTAGAAGCGGCTTTAGCCGCACCAACTTCACAATATTAATAATATCCAGGGGCCTGCCTTGGCTCCTCCCACCATCAACCAGCATATATACAAGGACGGTTTTCTTGGAATTTCTCTTACTTGATACAGCAATCGTGCTGTGACGGTTCCACCAGAAGACGGAAGCTTGTGTTTCCTCCGAAACGTCGTGATTTGAATTTTATTTTTATTTTACTTTATTAATTTTAATTTTATTTACCTACGTGACTTTACCGAAAAAACCCAAGAATATGAATCCTTGCAGTCACGAAAGCTTCAAATCTAGAATTAAAATTTTAAACCCAACTGCGCCAAGAATCGATTCTTTGAATCGCGCAAAGGAATCGAAGGTTGTAGAGTCGTTTAGAATCGGCCGATTCCCGTTTAATATATGTTGGTTATAGAGTTGATATAAACTGCTACGAACGGGAAATATCCGGCATTGACCGGGGCAAAAATACATTTTAAAACTTCTGAAAACTTTAAAACATAACATATACAAATGAAAAGAAAACTCATTAATTAGAATTAAACCCAAGCACGCCAAGAATCGATTATTTGAATCGCGCAAAGGAGTCGAAGGTTGTAGATTCCTTTAGAATCTCCCTATTCCCGTTTAAAAAACTGCCTGTCGCCAAGTTTTCTTAACATTTCCAACAGACACACACATGCACACATTTAGCTTTTACATTTAACATACAAAACGTCAGCATGTACTGCTGTCATCATAGGCAAAAATATATACACCCTCACCACTCTCCCTCACCACTTACCATCAAATTTCACAAGTAGTACTAATCGCATATCTGCATTTCCCATAAATATGCCAAATTCCTCTTGATATGCAAATTATTTTGTCAAGGCGCTCTTCACCCCTCCATCCCAGCATAAATAGTCGCTCCAAGCCTGGGGCGTGCCATTCAGACTATGTCTACTTGACAGACCTGTTCTCCACCTGAAGACGGCTGCTTGCGTTGTGGCCAAAACGTCGTGAGAATCATTTTATTATGTTGTAATTTTATTATTTTATTATTTTCCTTCTACGTGACTTTACCGAAAGAACCAAGACGACGACACTTACCATCACTCACACCCTCACCACTCACCCTCACCACTCACCATCACCACTCACCCTCACCACTCACCACCACCACTCACCCTTACCACTCACCACCACCACCACTCACCCTCACCACTCACACTCACCACCACCACTCACCCTCGCCACACACCCTCACCACTCACCACCACCACTCACCCTCACCATCACCACTCACACTCACCACCACCACTCACCATCACCACTCACCCTCACCATCACCACTCACCACCACCACTCACCCTCACCACTCACACTCACCATCACCACCACTCACCACTCACCCTCACCACTCACCCTCACCATCACCACTCACCCTCACCACCACCACTCACCATCACCACTCACCCTCACCATCACCACTCACACTCACTCACCCTCACCATCACCACCCACCCTCACCACTCACCACCACCACTCACCCTCACCACTCACCCTCACCACTCACCACTCACCACTCACCACTCACACTCACTCACCCTCACCATCAACACTCACACTCACCACCACCACTCACCATCACCACTCACCCTCACCACTCACCACCACCACTCACCCTCACCATCACCACCCACCCTCACCACTCACCACCACCACTCACCATCACCACTCACCCTCACCATCACCACTCACACTCACTCACCATCACCACCCACCCTTACCACTCACACTCACCATCACCATCACCACTCACCCTCACCACTCACCCTCACCACACCACTCACCACTCACCATCACCACTCACGCTCACCACTCACCCTCACCACTCACCACTCTTCCTCACCACTCTTCCTCACCACTCTTCCTCACCCTCACCACTCACTCTCACCACTCATGCTCACCACTAACCCTCACCACCACCACTCACGATCACCACTCACCCTCACCACTCACCCTCATTACTCACCACTCACCCTCTCCCTCACCACTCACGCTCACCACTCACCCTCACCACTCACCCTCACCACTCACCCTCACTACTCACTAATCACCCTCACCACGCACCACTCACCCTCACCTTCACTCACCCTTCACCTTCACCACTCACCCTCACTACTCACCACTCTCCCTCACCACTCACCCTCACCACTCACCTTCACCACTCACCTTCACCACTCACCCTCACCACCACCACTCACCCTCACCACTTACCCTCACCCCTCACCACTCACCCTTCACTACTCACCACTCACCCTCACCACTCACCCTCACCACTCACCCTCACTACTCACCACTCACCCTCACACTCACCACTCACCCTCACCACTAACCCTCACTACTCACTCTCACCACTCTCCCTCACCAATCACCCTCACCACTCACCCTCACCACTCACCCTCACCACTCTCCCTCACCACTCTCCACTAACCCTCACCACTCCTCCTCACCACTCTTCCTAGCCACTCTTCCTCACCACTCTTCCTCACCCCTCACCACTCACGCTAACCACGCACGCTCACAACTCACCCTCACCACTCACTCTCATCACTCACCACTCATGCTCACCACTCACCCTCACCAATCATCCTCACCCTAACCATCACCACTCACCCTCACCACTCACCCTCATCACCAATCACCCTCACCACTCTCCCTCACCTATCACCCTCACCACTAACGCTCACCACTCACCCTCACCACTCACCCTCACCACTCACCCTCATCACTCACCCTCACCACTCACCATTCACCCTCACCACTCACCCTCACCACTCACTCTCACCACTCACGATCACCACACACCCTCACCTCTCACACTCACCACTCACACTCACCACTCACGCTCACCACACACCCTCACCACTCACGCTCACCACACATCCTCACCACTCACACTCACCACTCACTTTCACCACTCACCACTGACACTCACCACTCACCCTCACCACTCACCCTCACCACTCACTCTCACTATCACCACTCACGCTCACCACTCACCCTCACCACTCACCCTCACCCTCACCACTCATCCTCACCACTCACTCTCACCACTCACCCTCACCACTTACCATCACCACTCACCCTCACCACTCACACTCAACCTCAACCTTCACCCACAACACTCACCACTCACCCTCACCACTCACTCTCACTTTCACCACTCACGCTCACCACTCACTCTCACCACTCACGCTCACCACTCACGCTCACCATTCACCCCTCACCCCTCTCCCTCACCACTCACCCTCACCACTAACTCTCACTCTCACTACTCACCCTCACTATTTACCCTCACCACTCTCCCTCACCAATCACCCTCACCAATCACCCTCACCACTCTCCCTCACCACCACCACTCACCCTCACCACTCACACTCACCACTCACCCTCACCACTCACCCTCACTACTCACCACTCACCCCTCTCCCTCACCACTCACGCTCACCACTCACCCTCACGACTCATCCTCACCACTCACCATTCACCCTCACCACTCACCATCACCACTCACCCTCACCACTCACACTCAACTTCAACCCTCACCCACAACACTCACCACTCACCCTCACCACTCACCCTCACCACTCACTCTCACTCTCACCACTCACGCTCACCACTCACCCTCACCACTCACCACTCTCCCTCACCACTCACCCTCACCACTCACCACTCACCCTCACCACTCATCCTCACCACTCACTCTCACCACTCACCCTCACCACTCACCATCACCACTCACCCTCACCACTCACACTCAACCTCAACCCTCACCCACAACACTCACCACTCACCCTCACCACTCACCCTCACCACTCACTCTCACTCTCACCACTCACGCTCACCACTCACTCTCACCACTCACGCTCACCACTCACGCTCACCATTCACCCCTCACCACTCTCCCTCACGACTCACCCTTACCACTCACCCTCACCAATCATCCTCACTACTCACCACTCACCCTCACCACTCACCCTCACCACTTACTCTCACTCTCACCACTCACGCTCACCACTCACCCTCACGACTCACCACTCACCCCTCTACCTCACCACTCACCCTCACCACTCACCCCTCTCCCTCACCACTCACGCTCACCAATCATCCTAACCACTCACCCTCACCAACACCACTCACCATTCACCCTCACCACTCACCCTCACCACTCACCCTGACCACTCACCCTCGCCACTCACCACTCTTCCTCACCACTCATCCTCACCACTCTCGCTCACCACTCACCCTCACCACTAACCCTCACCCTCACTACTCACTCTCACTACTCACCCTCACTATTCACCCTCACCACTCTCCCTCACCAATCACCCTCACCAATCACCTTCACCACTCACCCTCACCACCACCACTCACCCTCACCACTCACAATCACCACTCACCCTCACCACTCACCACTCACCACCACCACTCACCCTCACCACTTACACTCAACTTCAACACTCACCCACAACACTCACCACTCACCCTCACCACTCACCCTCACCAATCACTCTCACTCTCACTCCTCACGCTCACCACTCACCCTCACCACTCACCACTCTCCCTCACCACTCACGCTCACCACTCATCTTCACCACTCACCCTCACCACTCACCCTCACCACTCACCATCACCACTCACCCTCACCACTCACACTCAACCTCAACCCTCACCCACAACACTCACCACTCACCCTCACCACTCACCCTCACCACTCACTCTCACTCTCACCACTCATGCTCACCACTCACCCTCACCACTCACCCTCACCACTCACTCTCACTCTCACCACTCATGCTCACCACTCACCATCACCACTCACCCTCACCACTCACACTCAACCTCAACCCTCACCCACAACACTCACCACTCACCCTCACCACTCACCCTCACCACTCACAATCACCACTCACCCTCACCACTCACCATCACCACTCACCCTCACCACTCACACTCAACCTCAACCCTCACCCACAACACTCACCACTCACCCTCACCACTCACCCTCACCAATCACTCTCACTCTCACTCCTCACGCTCACCACTCACCCTCACCACTCACCACTCTCCCTCACCACTCACCCTCACCACTCACCCTCACCACTCATCTTCACCACTCACCCTCACCACTCACCCTCACCACTCACCATCACCACTCACCCTCACCACTCACACTCAACCTCAACCCTCACCCACAACACTCACCACTCACCCTCACCACTCACCCTCACCACTCACTCTCACTCTCACCACTCATGCTCACCACTCACCCTCACCACTCACCCTCACCACTCACTCTCACTCTCACCACTCATGCTCACCACTCACCATCACCACTCACCCTCACCACTCACACTCAACCTCAACCCTCACCCACAACACTCACCACTCACCCTCACCACTCACCCTCACCACTCACTCTCACTCTCACCACTCATGCTCACCACTCACCCTCACCACTCACCCTCACCACTCACTCTCACTCTCACCACTCATGCTCACCACTCACCATCACCACTCACCCTCACCACTCACACTCAACCTCAACCCTCACCCACAACACTCACCACTCACCCTCACCACTCACCCTCACCACTCACTCTCACTATCACCACTCACCCTCACCACCATCACTCACCCTCACCACTCACCCTCACCCCTCACCACTCACTACTCACCACTCACCCTCACCACTCACCCTCACCACTCACCCTCACTACTCACCACTCACCCTCACCACTCACACTCACCACTCACCCTCACCACTCACCCTCACCAATCATCCTCACTACTCACCACTCACCCTCACCACTCACCCTCACCACTCACTCTCACCACTCACGCTCAGCACTCACCCTCACCACTCGCCCCTCTCCCTCACCACTCACCCCTCACCACTCACGCTCACCCTCACCACCCACCCTCACCACTCACCCTCACTACTCACCACTCACCCTCACCACTCACCCTCACTACTCACTACTCACTCTCACCACTCTCCCTCACCAATCACCCTCACCACTCACCCTCACCACTCACCCTCACCACTCTCCACTAACCGTCACCACTCAACCTCACCACTCACCCTCACCACTAACCCTCACCACTCACCACTACTCCTCACCACTCTTCCTCACCATTCTTGCTCACCACTCTTCCTCACCCCTCACCACTCACGCTATCCACTCACGCTCACCACTCGCCCTCACCACTCACTCTCACCACTCACTACTCATGCTCACCACTCACCCTCACCAATCATCCTCACCCTAACCACTCACCCTCACCACCACCAATCACCCTCACTACTCTTCCTCACCACTCTTCCTCACCACTCACTCTCACTACTCACCCTCACTACTCACCACCCTCCCTCACCAATCACCCTCACCACTCTCCCTCACCAATCACCCTCACCACTCACCCTCACCACTCACACTCACCACTCACCCTCACCACTCACCCTCACTACTCACCACTCACCCCTCTCCCTCACCACTCACGCTCACCAAACATCCTCACCACTCACACTCACCACTCACTCACCACTCACCACTGACACTCACCCTCACCACTCATCCTCACCACTCACACTCACCACTCACCACTCACCCTCACCACTCACCACTCACTCTCACCACTCACCCTCACCACTCACGCTCACCACTCACCACTCACTCTCGCCACTCACGATCACCATTCACCCCTCACCCCTCTCCCTCACCACTCACCCTCACCACTCACCCTCACCAATCATCCTCACTACTCACTATTCACCCTCACCACTCTCCCTCACCAATCACCCTCACCATTCACCCTCACCACTCACCCTCACCACCACTCACCCTCACCACTCACACTCACCATCTCACCCTCACCACTCACCCTCACTACTCACCACTAACCCCTCTTCCTCACCACTCACCACTCACCCTCACCACTCACCATCACCACTCACCATCACCACTCACACTCAACTTCAACCCTCACCCACAACACTCACCACTCACCCTCACCACTCACCCTCACCACTCACTCTCACTATCACCACTCACGCACACCACTCACCCTCACCACTCACCCTCACCCTCACCACTCATCCTCACCACTCACTCTCACCACTCACCCTCACCACTTACCATCACCACTCACCCTCACCACTCACACTCAACCTCAACCTTCACCCACAACACTCACCACTCACCCTCACCACTCACTCTCACTCTCACCACTCACGCTCACCACTCACTCTCACCACTCACGCTCACCACTCACGCTCACCATTCACCCCTCACCCCTCTCCCTCACCACTCACCCTCACCACTAACTCTCACTCTCACTACTCACCCTCACTATTCACCCTCACCAATCTCCCTCACCAATCACCCTCACCAATCACCCTCACCACTCACCCTCACCACCACCACTCACCCTCACCACTCACACTCACCACTCACCCTCACCACTCACCCTCACTACTCACCACTCACCCCTCTCCCTCACCACTCACGCTCACCACTCACCCTCACGACTCATCCTCACCACTCACCATTCACCCTCACCACTCACCATCACCACTCACCCTCACCAATCACACTCAACTTCAACCCTCACCCACAACACTCACCACTCACCCTCACCACTCACCCTCACCACTCACTCTCACTCTCACCACTCACGCTCACCACTCACCCTCACCACTCACCACTCTCCCTCACCACTCACCCTCACCACTCACCACTCACCCTCACCACTCATCCTCACCACTCACTCTCACCACTCACCCTCACCACTCACCATCACCACTCACCCTCACCACTCACACTCAACCTCAACCCTCACCCACAACACTCACCACTCACCCTCACCACTCACTCTCACTCTCACCACTCACGCTCACCACTCACTCTCACCACTCACGCTCACCACTCACGCTCACCATTCACCCCTCACCCCTCTCCCTCACCACTCACCCTTACCACTCACCCTCACCAATCATCCTCACTACTCACCACTCAGCCTCACCACTCACCCTCACCACTTACTCTCACTCTCACCACTCACGCTCACCACTCACCCTCACGACTCACCACTCACCCCTCTACCTCACCACTCACCCTCACCACTCACCCCTCTCCCTCACCACTCACGCTCACCAATCATCCTAACCACTCACCCTCACCAACACCACTCACCATTCACCCTCACCACTCACCCTCACCACTCACCCTGACCACTCACCCTCGCCACTCACCACTCTTCCTCACCACTCATCCTCACCACTCTCGCTCACCACTCACCCTCACCACTAACCCTCACCCTCACTACTCACTCTCACTACTCACCCTCACTATTCACCCTCACCAATCACCTTCACCACTCACCCTCACCACCACCACTCACCCTCACCACTCACAATCACCACTCACCCTCACCACTCACCATCACCACTCACCCTCACCACTTACACTCAACTTCAACACTCACCCACAACACTCACCACTCACCCTCACCACTCACCCTCACCAATCACTCTCACTCTCACTCCTCACGCTCACCACTCACCCTCACCACTCACCACTCTCCCTCACCACTCACCCTCACCACTCACCCTCACCACTCATCTTCACCACTCACCCTCACCACTCACCCTCACCACTCACCATCACCACTCACCCTCACCACTCACACTCAACCTCAACCCTCACCCACAACACTCACCACTCACCCTCACCACTCACCCTCACCACTCACTCTCACTCTCACCACTCATGCTCACCACTCACCCTCACCACTCACCCTCACCACTCACTCTCACTCTCACCACTCATGCTCACCACTCACCATCACCACTCACCCTCACCACTCACACTCAACCTCAACCCTCACTCACAACACTCACCACTCACCCTCACCACTCACCCTCACCACTCACAATCACCACTCACCCTCACCACTCACCATCACCACTCACCCTCACCACTCACACTCAACCTCAACCCTCACCCACAACACTCACCACTCACCCTCACCACTCTCCCTCACCAATCACTCTCACTCTCACTCCTCACGCTCACCACTCACCCCCACCACTCACCACTCTCCCTCACCACTCACCCTCACCACTCACCCTCACCACTTATCTTCACCACTCACCCTCACCACTCACCCTCACCACTCACCATCACCACTCACCCTCACCACTCACACTCAACCTCAACCCTCACCCACAACACTCACCACTCACCCTCACAACTCACCCTCACCACTCACTCTCACTCTCACCACTCATGCTCACCACTCACCCTCACCACTCACCCTCACCACTCACTCTCACTCTCACCACTCATGCTCACCACTCACCATCACCACTCACCCTCACCACTCACACTCAACCTCAACCCTCACCCACAACACTCACCACTCACCCTCACCACTCACTCTCACTCTCACCACTCATGCTCACCACTCACCCTCACCACTCACCCTCACCACTCACTCTCACTCTCACCACTCATGCTCACCACTCACCATCACCACTCACCCTCACCACTCACACTCAACCTCAACCCTCACCCACAACACTCACCACTCACCCTCACCACTCACCCTCACCACTCACTCTCACTATCACCAATCACCCTCACCACCATCACTCACCCTCACCACTCACCCTCACCCCTCACCACTCACTACTCACCACTCACCACTCATCCTCACCACTCACCCTCACCACTCACCCTCACCACTCACCCTCACTACTCACCACTCACCCTCACCACTCACACTCACCACTCACCCTCACCACTCACCCTCACCAATCATCCTCACTACTCACCACTCACCCTCACCACTCACCCTCACCACTCACTCTCACCACTCACGCTCAGCACTCACCCTCACCACTCGCCCCTCTCCCTCACCACTCACCCCTCACCACTCACGCTCACCCTCACCACCCACCCTCACCACTCACCCTCACTACTCACCACTCACCCTCACCACTCACCCTCACTACTCACTCTCACCACTCTCCCTCACCAATCACCCTCACCACTCACCCTCACCACTCACCCTCACTACTCTCCACTAACCGTCACCACTCAACCTCACCACTCACCCTCACCACTAACCCTCACCACTCACCACTACTCCTCACCACTCTTCCTCACCATTCTTGCTCATCACTCTTCCTCACCCCTCACCACTCACGCTATCCACTCACGCTCACCACTCACCCTCACCACTCACTCTCACCACTCACTACTCATGCTCACCACTCACCCTCACCAATCATCCTCACCCTAACCACTCACCCTCACCACCACCAATCACCCTCACAACTCTTCCTCACCACTCTTCCTCACCACTCACTCTCACTACTCACCCTCACTACTCACCACCCTCCCTCACCAATCACCCTCACCACTCTCCCTCACCAATCACCCTCACCACTCACACTCACCACTCACCCTCACCACTCACCCTCACTACTCACCACTCACCCCTCTCCCTCACCACTCACGCTCACCACTCACCCTCACCACTCATCCTCACCACTCACCACTCACCCTCACCACTCACCATCACCACTCACCCTCACCACTCACACTCAACTTCAACCCTCACCCACAACACTCACCACTCACCCTCACCACTCACCCTCACCACTCACTCTCACTCTCACCACTCACGCTCACCACTCACCCTCACCACTCACCACTCTCCCTCACCACTCACCCTCACCACTCACCACTCACCCTCACCACTCATCCTCACCACTCACTCTCACCACCCACCCTCCCCACTCACCATCACCACTCACCCTCACCACTCACACTCAACCTCATCCCTCACCCACAACACTCACCACTCACCCTCACCACTCACCCTCACCACTCACTCTCACTCTCACCACTCACGCTCACCACTCACTCTCACCACTCACGCTCACCACTCACGCTCACCATTCGCCCCTCACCCCTCTCCCTCACCACTCACCCTTACCACTCACCCTCACCAATCATCCTGACTACTCACCACTCACCCTCACCACTCACCCTCATCACTTACTCTCACTCTCACCACTCACGCTCACCACTCACCCTCACGACTCACCACTCACCCCTCTACCTCACCACTCACCCTCACCACTCACCCCTCTCCCTCACCACTCACGCTCACCAATCATCCTAACCATTCACCCTCACCAACACCACTCACCATTCACCCTCACCACTCACCCTCACCACTCACCCTGACCACTCACCCTCGCCACTCACCACTCTTCCTCACCACTCATCCTCACCACTCTCGCTCACCACTCAACCCTCACCACTAACCCTCACCCTCACTACTCACTCTCACTACTCACCCTCACTATTCACCCTCACCACTCTCCCTCACCAATCACCCTCACCAATCACCTTCACCACTCACCCTCACCACCACCACTCACCCTCACCACTCACAATCACCACTCACCCTCACCACTCACCATCACCACTCACCCTCCCCACTCACACTCAACTTCAACCCTCACCCACAACACTCACCACTCACCCTCACCACTCACCCTCACCAATCACTCTCACTCTCACTCCTCACGCTCACCACTCACCCTCACCACTCACCACTCTCTCTCACCACTCACCCTCACCACTCACCCTCACCACTCATCCTCACCACTCACCCTCACCACTCACCCTCACCACTCACCATCACCACTCACCCTCACCACTCACACTCAACCTCAACCCTCACCCACAACACTCACCACTCACGCTCACCACTCACCCTCACCACTCACTCTCACCACTCATGCTCACCACTCACCCTCACCACTCACCACTCACCCTCACCACTCACTCTCACTCTCACCACTCATGCTCACCACTCACCATCACCACTCACCCTCACCACTCACACTCAACCTTAACCCTCACCCACAACACTCACCACTCACCCTCACCACTCACCCTCACCACTCACTCTCACTATCACCACTCACCCTCACCACCATCACTCACCCTCACCACTCACCCCTCACCACTCACCACTCACCACTCACCCTCACCACTCACCCTCACCACTCACCCTCACCACTCACCCTCACTACTCACCACTCACCCTCACCACTCACACTCACCACTCACCCTCACCACTCACCCTCACCAATCATCCTCACTACTCACCACTCACCCTCACCACTCACCCTCACCCCTCACTCTCACCACTCACGCTCAGCACTCACCCTCACCACTCGCCCCTCTCCCTCACCACTCACCCCTCTCCCTCACCACTCACGCTCACCCTCACCACCCACCCTCACCACTCACCCTCACTACTCACCACTCACCCTCACCACTCACCCTCACTACTCACTACTCACTCTCACCACTCTCCCTCACCAATCACCCTCACCACTCACCCTCACCACTCACCCTCACCACTCTCCACTAACCGTCACCACTCAACCTCACCACTCACCCTCACCACTAACTTTCACCCCTCACCACTCACGCTAACCACTCACGCTCACCACTCACCCTCACCACTCACTCTCACCACTCACTACTCATGCTCACCACTCACCCTCACCAATCATCCTCACCCTAACCACTCACCCTCACCACCACCACTCACCCTCACTACTCTTCCTCACCACTCTTCCTCACCACTCACTCTCACTACTCACCCTCACTACTCACCACCCTCCCTCACCAATCACCCTCACCACTCTCCCTCACCAATCACCCTCACCACTCACGCTCACCACTCACCCTCACCACTCACCCTCACCACTCACCCTCATCACTCACCCTCACCACTCACCACTCACCCTCACCACTCACCCTCACCACTCACTCTCACCACTCACGATCACCACACACCCTCACCACTCACACTCACCACTCACCCTCACCACTCACCCTCACCACTCACCATCACCACTCACCCTCACCACTCACACTCAACCTCAACCCTCACCCACAACACTCACCACTCACCCTCACCACTCACCCTCACCACTCACCACTCACCCTCACCACTCACTCTCACTCTCACCACTCATGCTCACCACTCACCATCACCACTCACCCTCACCACTCACACTCAACCTTAACCCTCACCCACAACACTCACCACTCACCCTCACCACTCACCCTCACCACTCACTCTCACTATCACCACTCACCCTCACCACCATCACTCACCCTCACCACTCACCCCTCACCACTCACTACTCACCACTCACCACTCACCCTCACCACTCACCCTCACCACTCACCCTCACCACTCACCCTCACTACTCACCACTCACCCTCACCACTCACACTCACCACTCACCCTCACCACTCACCCTCACTACTCACCACTCACCCTCACCACTCACACTCACCACTCACCCTCACCACTCACCCTCACCAATCATCCTCACTACTCACCACTCACCCTCACCACTCACCCTCACCCCTCACTCTCACCACTCACGCTCAGCACTCACCCTCACCACTCGCCCCTCTCCCTCACCACTCACCCCTCTCCCTCACCACTCACGCTTACCCTCACCACCCACCCTCACCACTCACCCTCACTACTCACCACTCACCCTCACCACTCACCCTCACTACTCACTACTCACTCTCACCACTCTCCCTCACCAATCACCCTCACCACTCACCCTCACCACTCACCCTCACCACTCTCCACTAACCGTCACCACTCAACCTCACCACTCACCCTCACCACTAACCCTCACCCCTCACCACTCACGCTAACCACTCACGCTCACCACTCACCCTCACCACTCACTCTCACCACTCACTACTCATGCTCACCACTCACCCTCACCAATCATCCTCACCCTAACCACTCACCCTCACCACCACCACTCACCCTCACTACTCTTCCTCACCACTCTTCCTCACCACTCACTCTCACTACTCACCCTCACTACTCACCACCCTCCCTCACCAATCACCCTCACCACTCTCTCTCACCAATCACCCTCACCACTCACGCTCACCACTCACCCTCACCACTCACCCTCACCACTCACCCTCATCACTCACCCTCACCACTCACCACTCACCAATCACCCTCACCACTCACCCTCACCACTCACTCTCACCACTCACGATCACCACACACCCTCACCACTCACACTCACCACTCACACTCACCACTCACGCTCACCACACACCCTCACCACTCACGCTCACCAAACATCCTCACCACTCACACTCACCACTCACTCACCACTCACCACTGACACTCACCACTCACCCTCACCACTCATCCTCACCACTCACACTCACCACTCACCACTCACCCTCTCCACTCACCACTCACTCTCACCACTCACCCTCACCACTCATGCTCATCACTCACCACTCACTCTCGCCACTCACGATCACCATTCACCCCTCACCCCTCTCCCTCACCACTCACCCTCACCACTCACCCTCACCAATCATCCTCACTACTCACCACTCACCCTCACCACTCACCCTCACCACTCACCCTGACCACTCACCCTCGCCACTCACCACTCTTCCTCACCACTCTCGCTCACCACTCTCGCTCACCACTCACCCTCACCACTAACCTTCAACCTCACTACTCACTCTCACTACTCACCCTCACTACTCACCCTCACCACTCTCCCTCACCAATCACCCTCACCAATCACCCTCACCACTCACCCTCACCACCACCACTCACCCTCATCACTCACCACTCACCCTCACCACTCACCCTCACTACTCACCACTAACCCCTCTCCCTCACCACTCACGCTCACCACTAACCCTCACCACTCACCATCACCACTCACACTCAACCTCACCACTCACTCTCACTCTCACCACTCATGCTCACCACTCACCATCACCACTCACCCTCACCACTCACACTCAACCTTAACCCTCACCCACAACACTCACCACTCACCCTCACCACTCACCCTCACCACTCACTCTCACTATCACCACTCACCCTCACCACCATCACTCACCCTCACCACTCACCCCTCACCACTCACTACTCACCACTCACCACTCACCCTCACCACTCACCCTCACCACTCACCCTCACCACTCACCCTCACTACTCACCACTCACCCTCACCACTCACACTCACCACTCACCCTCACCACTCACCCTCACCAATCATCCTCACTACTCACCACTCACCCTCACCACTCACCCTCACCCCTCACTCTCACCACTCACGCTCAGCACTCACCCTCACCACTCGCCCCTCTCCCTCACCACTCACCCCTCTCCCTCACCACTCACGCTCACCCTCACCACCCACCCTCACCACTCACCCTCACTACTCACCACTCACCCTCACCACTCACCCTCACTACTCACTACTCACTCTCACCACTCTCCCTCACCAATCACCCTCACCACTCACCCTCACCACTCACCCTCACCACTCTCCACTAACCGTCACCACTCAACCTCACCACTCACCCTCACCACTAACCCTCACCCCTCACCACTCACGCTAACCACTCACGCTCACCACTCACCCTCACCACTCACTCTCACCACTCACTACTCATGCTCACCACTCACCCTCACCAATCATCCTCACCCTAACCACTCACCCTCACCACCACCACTCACCCTCACTACTCTTCCTCACCACTCTTCCTCACCACTCACTCTCACTACTCACCCTCACTACTCACCACCCTCCCTCACCAATCACCCTCACCACTCTCTCTCACCAATCACCCTCACCACTCACGCTCACCACTCACCCTCACCACTCACCCTCACCACTCACCCTCATCACTCACCCTCACCACTCACCACTCACCAATCACCCTCACCACTCACCCTCACCACTCACTCTCACCACTCACGATCACCACACACCCTCACCACTCACACTCACCACTCACACTCACCACTCACGCTCACCACACACCCTCACCACTCACGCTCACCAAACATCCTCACCACTCACACTCACCACTCACTCACCACTCACCACTGACACTCACCACTCACCCTCACCACTCATCCTCACCACTCACACTCACCACTCACCACTCACCCTCTCCACTCACCACTCACTCTCACCACTCACCCTCACCACTCATGCTCATCACTCACCACTCACTCTCGCCACTCACGATCACCATTCACCCCTCACCCCTCTCCCTCACCACTCACCCTCACCACTCACCCTCACCAATCATCCTCACTACTCACCACTCACCCTCACCACTCACCCTCACCACTCACCCTGACCACTCACCCTCGCCACTCACCACTCTTCCTCACCACTCTCGCTCACCACTCTCGCTCACCACTCACCCTCACCACTAACCTTCACCCTCACTACTCACTCTCACTACTCACCCTCACTACTCACCCTCACCACTCTCCCTCACCAATCACCCTCACCAATCACCCTCACCACTCACCCTCACCACCACCACTCACCCTCATCACTCACCACTCACCCTCACCACTCACCCTCACTACTCACCACTAACCCCTCTCCCTCACCACTCACGCTCACCACTAACCCTCACCACTCACCATCACCACTCACACTCAACCTCAACACTCACCCACAACACTCACCCTCACCACTCACTCTCACCACTCACGCTCACCACTCACGCTCACCATTCACCCCTCACCCCTCTCCCTCACCACTCACCCTTACCACTCACCCTCACCAATCATCCTCTCTATTCACCACTCACCCTCACCACACACCCTCACAACTTACTCTCACTCTCACCACTCACGCTCACCACTCACCCTCACCACTCACCACTCACCCCTCTCCCTCACCCTCACCACTCACCCCTCTCCCTCACCACTAACGCTCACCAATCATCCTAACCACTCACCCTCACCAACACCACTCACCATTCACCCTCACCACTCACCCTCACCACTCACCCTGACCACTCACCCTCGCCACTCACCACTCTTCCTCACCACTCTTCCTCACCACTCACCCTCACCACTAACCCTCACCCTCACTACTCACTCTCACTACTCACCCTCACTATTCATCCTCACCACTCTCCTTCACCAATCACCCTCACCAATCACCCTCACCACTCACCCTCACCACCACCACTCACCCTCACCACTCACACTCACCCTCACCACTCACCCTCACTACTCACCACTCACCCCTCTCCCTCACCACTCACGCTCACAACTCACCCTCACGACTCATCCTCACCACTCACCACTCACCCTCACCACTCACAATCACCACTCACCCTCACCACTCACACTCAACTTCAACCCTCACCCACAACACTCACCACTCACCTTCACCACTCACCCTCACCACTCACTCTCACTCTCACTACTCACGCTCACCACTCACCCTCACCACTCACCACTCTCCCTCACCACTCACCCTCACCACTCACCCTCACCACTCATCCTCACCACTCACCACTCACCCTCACCACTCACCATCACCACTCACCCTCACCACTCACACTCAACCTCAACCCTCACCCACAACACTCACCCTCACCACTCACCCTCACCATTCACTCTCACTCTCACCACTCACGCTCACCACTCACCCCTCTCCCTCACCACTCACGCTCACCAATCATCCTAACCCTGACCACTCACCCTCACCACCATCACTCACCCTCACCACTCATCATCACCCCTCACCACTCACTACTCACCACTCACCACTCACCCTCACCACTCACCCTCACCACTCACCCTCACTACTCACCACTCACCCTCACCACTCACACTCACCACTCACCCTCACCACTCACCCTCACCAATCATCCTCACTACTCACCACTCACCCTCACCACTCACCCTCACCACTCACTCTCACCACTCACGCTCAGCACTCACCCTCACCACTCGCCCATCTCCCTCACCACTCACCCTCACCACTCACCACTCTCCCTCACCACTCACGCTCACCAATCATCCTAACCCTAACCACTCACCCTCACCACCAACACTCACCCTCACCACTCACCCTCACCCCTCACCACTCACCCCTCATTACTCACCACTCACCCTGACCACTCACCCTCACCACTCACCCTCACTACTCACCACTCACCCTCACCACTCACCCTCACTACTCACTACTCACTCTCACCACTCTCCCTCACCAATCACCCTCACCACTCACTCTCACCACTCTCCACTAACCGTCACCACTCAACCTCACCACTCACCCTCACCACTAACCCTCACCACTCACCACTCCTCCTCACCACTCTTCCTCACCATTCTTCCTCACCACTCTTCCTCACCCCTCACCACTCATGCTAACCACTCACGCTCACCACTCACCCTCACCACTCACTCTCACCACTCACCACTCACCCTCACCAATCATCCTCACCCTAACCACTCACCCTCACCACCACCACTCACCCTCACTACTCTTCCTCACCACTCTTCCTCACCACTCACTCTCACTACTCACCCTCACTACTCACCACCCTCCCTCACCAATCACCCTCACCACTCTCCCTCACCAATCACCCTCACCACTCACGCTCACCACTCACCCTCACCACTCACCCTCACCACTCACCCTCATCACTCACCCTCACCACTCACCACTCACCCTCACCACTCACCCTCACCACTCACTCTCACCACTCACGATCACCACACACCCTCACAACTCACACTCACCACTCACATTCACCACTCACGCTCACCACACACCCTCACCACTCACGCTCACCAAACATCCTCACCACTCACCACTGACACTCACCACTCACCCTCACCACTCATCCTCACCACTCACACTCACCACTCACTCACCACTCACCACTGACACTCACCACTCACCCTCACCACTCATCCTCACCACTCACACTCACCCCTCACCCCTCTCCCTTACCACTCACCCTCACCACTCACCCTCACCAATCATCCTCACTACTCACCACTCACCCTCACCACTCACCCTCACCACTCACCCTCACCACTCACCCTGACCACTCACCCTCGCCACTCACCACTCTTCCTCACCACTCTCGCTCACCACTCTCGCTCACCACTCACCCTCACCACTAACCCTCACCCTCACTACTCACTCTCACTACTCACCCTCACTACTCACCCTCACCACTCTCCCTCACCAATCACCCTCACCAATCACCCTCACCACTCACCCTCACCACCACCACTCACCCTCATCACTCACCACTCACCCTCACCACTCACCCTCACTACTCACCACTAACCCCTCTCCCTCACCACTCACGCTCACCACTCACCCTCACCACTCATCCTCACCACTCACCACTCACCCTCACCACTCACCATCACCACTCACACTCAACCTCAACACTCACCCACAACACTCACCCTCACCACTCACCCTCACCACTCACTCTCACCACTCACACTCACCACTCACCCTCACCTCTCACCACTCACCCCTCTCCCTCACCACTCACCCTCACCACTCACCACTCACGCTCACCAATCATCCTAACCCTAACCACTCACCCTCACCAACACCACTCACCCTCACCATTCACCCTCACCACTCACCCTCACCACTCACCCTGACCACTCACCCTCGCCACTCACCACTCTTCCTCACCACTCTTCCTCACCACTCTCGCTTACCACACCCTCACCCTCACTACTCACTCTCACTACTCACCCTCACTACTCCCCCTCACCACTCTCCATCACCAATCACCCTCGCCAATCACCCTCACCACTCACCCTCACCACCACCACTCACCCTCACCACTCACACTCACAACTCACCTTCACCACTCACCCTCACTACTCACCACTCACCCCTCTCCCTCACCACTCACCCTCACCACTCACCCTCACCACTCATCCTCACCACTCACCACTCACCATCACCACTCACACTCAACCTCAACACTCACCCACAACACTCACCACTCACCCTCACCACCACCACTCACCCTCACCACTCACCCTCACTACTCACTAATCAACCTCACTACTCACCCTCACTACTCACCCTCACCACTCTCCCTCACTACTCTCGCTCACCACTCACCCTCACCACTCACGCTCACCCTCACCACTCACCCTCACTACTCACTACTCACCCACCACTCACCCTCACCACTCACCCCTCACCACTCACCTTCACCACTCACCCTCACCACTCACCACTCATCCCCACCACTCACCCTCATGACTCACCACTCACCCTCACCACTCACCCTCACCACTCACCCTCACTACTCACCACTCACCCTCACCAATCTCGCTCACCACTCTCCACTCACCCTCACTACTCACCCTCACCACTCACCCTCTCCACTCACCCTTACTACTCACCACTCACCCTCACCACTCACCCTCACCACTCACCCTCACTACTCACCACTCACCAATCACCCTCACCACTCACCCTCACCACTCTCCACTAACCGTCACCACTCAACCTCACCACTCACCCTCACCACTAACCCTCACCACTCACCACTCCTCCTCACCACTCTTCCTCACCATTCTTCTTCACCACTCTTCCTCACCCCTCACCACTCACGCTAACCACTCACGCTCACCACTCACCCTCACCACTCACTCTCACCACTCACCCTCACCAATCATCCTCACCCTAACCACTCACCACCACCACTCACCCTCACTACTCTTCCTCACCACTCTTCCTCACCACTCACTCTCACTACTCACCCTCACTACTCACCACCCTCCCTCACCAATCACCCTCACCACTCTCCCTCACCAATCACCCTCACCACTCACGCTCACCACTCACCCTCACCACTCACCCTCACCACTCACCACTCACCCTCACCACTCACCCTCACCACTCACTCTCACCACTCACGATCACCACACACCCTCACAACTCACACTCACCACTCACATTCACCACTCACGCTCACCACACACCCTCATCACTCACGCTCACCAAACATCCTCACCACTCACCACTGACACTCACCACTCACCCTCACCACTCATCCTCACCACTCACTCACCACTCACCACTCACTCTCACCACTCACCCTCACCAATCATCCTCACCCTAACCACTCACCACCACCACTCACCCTCACTACTCTTCCTCACCACTCTTCCTCACCACTCACTCTCACTACTCACCCTCACTACTCACCACCCTCCCTCACCAATCACCCTCACCACTCTCCCTCACCAATCACTCTCACCACTCACGCTCACCACTCACCCTCACCACTCACCCTCACCACTCACCCTCATCACTCACGATCACCACACACCCTCACAACTCACACTCACCACTCACATTCACCACTCACGCTCACCACACACCCTCACCACTCACGCTCACCAAACATCCTCACCACTCACCACTGACACTCACCACTCACCCTCACCACTCATCCTCACCACTCACACTCACCACTCACTCACCACTCACCACTGACACTCACCACTCACCCTCACCACGCATCCTCACCACTCATACTCACCCCTCACCCCTCTCCCTTACCACTCACCCTCACCACTCACCCTCACCAATCATCCTCACTACTCACCACTCACCCTCACCACTCACCCTCACCACTCACCCTGACCACTCACCCTCACCACTAACCCTCACCCTCACTACTCACTCTCACTACTCACCCTCACTACTCACCCTCACCACTCTCCCTCACCAATCACCCTCACCAATCACCCTCACCACTCACCCTCACCACCACCACTCACCCTCATCACTCACCACTCACCCTCACCACTCACCCTCACTACTCACCACTAACCCCTCTCCCTCACCACTCACGCTCACCCTCACCACTCATCCTCACCACTCACCACTCACCCTCACCACTCACAATCACCACTCACACTCAACCTCAACACTCACCCACAACACTCACCCTCACCACTCACCCTCACCACTCACTCTCACCACTCACACTCACCACTCACCCTCACCTCTCACCACTCACCCCTCTCCCTCACCACTCACCCTCACCACTCACGCTCACCAATCATCCTAACCCTAACCACTCACCCTCACCAACACCACTCACCCTCACCATTCACCCTCACCACTTACCCTCACCACTCACCCTGACCACTCACCCTCGCCACTCACCACTCTTCTTCACCACTCTTCCTCACCACTCTCGCTTACCACTCACCCTCACCCTCACTACTCACTCTCACTACTCACCCTCACTACTCACCCTCACCACTCTCCCTCACCAATTACCCTCGCCAATCACCCTCACCACTCACCCTCACCACCACCACTCACCCTCAACACTCAAACTCACAACTCACCCTCACCACTCACCCTCACTACTCACCACTCACCCCTCTTCCTCACCACTCACCACTCACCATCACCACTCACACTCAACCTCAACACTCACCCACAACACTCACCACTCACCCTCACCACCACCACTCACCCTCACCACTCACCCTCACTACTCACTAATCAACCTCACTACTCACCCTCACTACTCACCCTCACCACTCTCCCTCACCACTCTCGCTCACCACTCACCCTCACCACTCACGCTCACCCTCACCACTCACACTCACTACTCACCCACCACTAACCCTCACCACTCACTACTCACCACTCACCCTCACCACTCTCGCTCACCACTCTCCACTCACCCTCATTACTCACCACTCACCACTCACCCTCACCACTCACCCTCTCCACTCACCCTTACTACTCACCCTCACCACTCACCACACACCCTCACCACTCACCCTCACCACTCACCACTCTTCTTCACTACTCACCCTCTCCTCTCACCCTCACCTCTCACCACTTATCCTCACTACTTACCCTCACCACTCACCGCTCTCCCTCACCACTCACCACACACCCTCACCACTCACCCTCACCACTCTTCTTCACTACTCACCCTCTCCACTCACCCTCACCACTCACCACTCATCCTCACTACTTACCCTCATCACTCACCGCTCTCCCTCACCACTCACCCTCACCGCTCACTACTCACCCTCACCACTCACCATCACTGTGGTGGTGGTACCTGCTATTATGACAGTAGTACAAGCTGACGTTTTGTATGTTAAATGTCAAAAGCTAAATTTGTGAATGTGTGTGTCTGTTCGAAATGTTAAGCATACTTGTGTAATGGATTCCGGAGACACTTGTAGAGGTAACTTCTTTATTACAATCCAACACTCCAACAGTCCTGATACTCTGTTACAGCCTAGGTACACAGCCTAGGTACACAACCTAGATACACTACTCTGGCTACGCTCTGGAACTCGCCCTCACAAGGACGTAGAGCCGGGAGTTCCAGAGTCCCACCACTGGCCCTCACATCGTCCCAGGGTCCTGAGATGGCTGGTCTTGGGTCTTGGGTCTTGAGCTACAACTGGCCTCGATCGTCCAGGGAGCTGCCCTTTTATGCCTCGTCCCCAACGAGGGGTGGGGTTGTGTGCGCCCCCAGATATCCCACAGAGCACACACAGCCCCCCCCCGTTGGTGGCGCCAAGGGGCTTAAGCGTCTGGGTTGCCTGGGAACCTAGCGCCTGGCGCCAAGGGGCTTAAGCGTCTGGGTTGCCTGGGAACCTAGAGCCTGGCGCCAAGGGGCTTAAGCGTCTGGGTTGCCTAGGGTCCCAGAGCCCCCAGCAGCCCCTCCCCTCTTATGTCACTACACTTGGCGACACGCAAGCAAGTTTTTAAAACGGGAATAGGGTGAGTGGTGGTGGTGAGGGTGAGTGTTGAGGGTGAGTGGTGAGTGGTTAGGGTGAGTAGTGAGGGTGAGTGGTGAGCGTGAGTGGTGAGTGGTGAGCGTGACTGGTGAGTGTGAGTGGTGAGGGTGAGTGGTGAGGGAGAGTGGTGAGGGTGAGTGTGGTGAGTAGTGAGTGTGAGTGGTGAGGGTGAGTGGTGAGTGGTGAGGGTGAGTGGTGAGGGTGAGTGGTGAGTGGTGAGGGTGAGTGTTGAGGGTGAGTGGTGAGGGTGAGTGGTGAGGGTGAGTGGTGAGAGTGAGTGGTGAGGATGAGTGGTGAGGGTGAGTTGTGAGTGGTGAGGGTGAGTGGTGAGTACAGTCAATATGCACTACTGTAATCATAGCAGGTACCACCACCACCGTATGTACTGCTGTCATCATAGCAGGTGCCACCACACTCGGTATGTACTGCTCTCATCATAGCAGATACCACCACAATATGCACTGCTGCAATCATAGCAGGCACCACCACAGCAGTATGCACTGCTGTAATCATAGCAGGTACCACCACAATATGCACTGCTGTCATCATAACAGGTACCAACACAGCAGTATGCACTGCTGTTATCATAGCAGGTACCACCACAGTCAGTATGCACTGCTGTAATCATAGCAGGTTCGACCACAATATGCACTGCTGTCATCATAGCAGGTAACAACACATCAGTATGCACTGCTGTAATCATAGCAGGTCCCACCAGTCACTATGCACTACTGTAGTGATAGCAGGTACCACCTCAGTCGGTATGCACTGCTGTAGTGATAGTAGATCCTGCTATGGAGTTGGTAGATACTGCTATATAGAGTTAGCGGGGGTCGGCCACTTGTGACACCATTGCAGAATCTGTATGTAGATGTGGGAGGAATCCGATGAGCTATGAAGCTCTTTTTTCCCACTAATGTCCAGTATGGACGGGGGTGGTTTGCGGTACAGTGTGGTGTGGTGCATCTATCGGTCATCTCAGCCAGCCAACCAATGGCATCTGCTGGGTCTGTCCCGAGACCTTCTACCAGCGAGCCTTCGACACACCACGTGGTAGCCTCAAAGTGCACCTGGCCTGGCACACGCGCCGCGGTGACGTCACCGTCACTTTGTCACTTTGTGGCGGGGTATTGGTTTGCGGTACAAAGGGAAACAACCCCCGTGTCGCTGCCTCCCGAATCTCTCCCACGCTCGCATGTCACCACAGGGCACAACAACATCAGAGCACACAAATGAGAGGCCAGAGAGGGTGCCGAGGCAGTCGGTGGCTGCGCTTGTTTATCACCAGGGGACCTGGTCACAATAGACATTAAAGCCCAGAGGTGGGACAAAGTCATTGTTATGCAAGTCCAAGTCGAGTCGCAAGTCATCAAATTCATGACTCGAGTCTGACTCGAGTCCAAGTCACATGACTCGAGTCCACATCTCATAGGTGGGACAAAGTCATTGTTATGCAAGTCCAAGTCGAGTCGCAAGTCATCAAATTCATGACTCGAGTCTGACTCGAGTCCAAGTCACATGACTCGAGACCACACCTCTGTTAAAGCCACGCGCGCACCAACAATTTGGTGGCAGTGCGGTCGGTGCATGACGCAACCTTGCACAGCTATGACGCAATAACGGTGGCCGTGTGACGTCATTGCACCTTCGAGTTCGTTTACCGCCATCGCGTCGATGAGTGATTTTTTTCCCTGACGTCATCGCGCGGCTTTCTGTTCGGGCGACGACGTCACGAGGCGCCGCGGCTGTGCTGGCGATGGCATCATGACGCGCCTCTGACGGTGATGACGCCATCTCACGAGTCGCGAGGAACGCGCGACGACTGCTGCTGTGGGCGATGACGTCATCGCGCAGCCGCTGTGCGCGATGACGTCAACGCCCTCGCTCCGCGGCCAATGCGGTCACGCGCGGCAGTGGCGAAGTGGCGCCCGCGTTGAGGGGTTTGGGGTGAGGTGGTGGTGAGGGTGAGGTAGAGGTGGTGAGGAGGGGGTGAGGTGGTGGTGGGGGAGTCGCGCGCCGCTACCCACGGCGCCCAGAAGCTGTCGCCGCCTCCTGGCGCCATCTTATTGAAGGAGGGGGGCAGCAGCTCTCCCGCAAGCGCCTCGCCGTGGAGACGTCATCACGATGCTCTGCCACTTGGTTCGTATCGCCCCCCCACCACGCCGCGGTCCTTCCCCCCCCCCACCACCTCTCCTCCTCACCCCCCCTGTGTAACATGGCCGCGAAGTGCCTCCTCGTTGTTTGACGCGGGCCTGCAAGCCCCCCTCGCGAGCGAGCGAGAGACGTTACCCGCAGTGCGCAAGAGCGAGACGCTCGCTCCTCCTGCCACCGACTACCGAAGCCTTCCCCTCCCCACTGCTGTCGAGGCGACGGCAATAGCGGCCACCCTGCCACCCTGTCAATAGCGAGACCCCCCCACTCCCAACACCCAATAGCGGGACGCCCCCCCCCGAGGGGACCTGGTGGCAATAGCGCGACCCCCTCTGCCCCGTCTACCCCCTCACTCCCTCTACCACCTCTACCCCCTCTACCCCGCGACAACCGCCGCCGCCAGCCCCAGGGGAGGCGGCGAGCGAGAGGCGTGGAGGCCGCCGATTTTAACCGCGAATTTTGAGGGAATTTAAAATACAAAAAGCACCACGCATCGCTTCGTCTTTGTTGATATAAAGCTATACGTCTGTTTTAGGGGGACCACTCGCGCGTGTTTATTTACTGTGCGTAGTTTTATTGCTCTTTATATTAACACGGACGGCTGCTTGGCGGTGCGCGTGTAAATGGCGAGCGGAATTAACCAGAACACCGTGGTGAGTGCAGCATCACCACAGCTCACCATCACCACAGCTCACCATCACTACTAATCACCATCACTTATAATCACCATCACTTATAATCACCATCACTTATAATCACTACAGTTCACTACACACAGTGACACTACAGTTCACCACACACAGTGACACTACAGTTCACCACACACAGTGACACTACAGTTCACCACACACAGTGACACTACAGTTCACCACACACAGTGACACTACAGTTCACTACACACAGTGACACTACAGTTCACCACACACAGTGACACTGCAGTCCACTACACAGTGACACTACAGTTCACTACACACAGTGACACTACAGTTCACTACACACAGTGACACTACAGTTCACTACACACAGTGACACTGCAGTTCACTACATACAGTGACACTACAGTTCACTACACACAGTGACACTGCAGTTCACTACACACAGTGACACTACAGTTCACTACACACAGTGACACTACAGTTCACTACACACAGTGACACTGCAGTCCACTACACAGTGACACTACAGTTCACTACACACTGACACTACAGTTCACTACACACAGTGACACTACAGTTCACTACACACAGTGACACTACAGTTCACTACACACAGTGACACTGCAGTTCACTACACACAGTGACACTACAGTCCACTACACACAGTGACACTACAGTCCACTACACACAGTGACACTACAGTCCACTACACACAGTGACACTACAGTTCACTACACGCAGTGACACTACAGTTCACTACACACAGTGACACTACAGTTCACCACACACAGTGACACTACAGTTCACTACACACAGTGACACTACAGTTCACCACACACAGTGACACTACAGTTCACTACACACAGTGACACGACAGTTCATTACACAGTGACACTACAGTTCACTACACACAGTGAAACTACAGTCCACTACACACAATGACACTACAGTCCACTACACACAGTGACACTACAGTTCACTACACACAGTGACACTACAGTTCACTACACACAGTGACACTACAGTTCACTACACACAGTGACTCTACTGTTCACTACACATTGAGACTACAGTTCACTACACAGTGACACTACAGTTCACTGCACACAGTGACACTACAGTTCACTACACACAGTGACACTACAGTTCACTACACACAGTGACACTACAGTGCACTACACACAGTGACACTACAGTTCACCACACACAATGACACTACAGTTCACCACACACAGTGACACTACAGTGCACTACACACAGTGACACTACAGTTCACTACACACAGTGACACTACAGTTCACTACACAGTGACACTACAGTTCACCACACACAATGACACTACAGTTCACCACACACAGTGACACTACAGTGCACTACACACAGTGACACTACAGTTCACTACACACAGTGACACTACAGTTCACTACACACAGTGATACTACAGTTCACTACACACAGTGACACTACAGTTCACTACACACAGTGACACTACAGTTCACTACACACAGTGACACTACAGTTCACTACACACAGTGACACTACAGTTCACCACACACAGTGACACTACAGTTCACCACACACAGTGACACTACAGTTCACCACACACAGTGACACTACAGTTCACTACACACAGTGACACTACAGTTCACTACACACAGTCACACTACAGTTCACTACACACAGTCACACTACAGTTCACTACACACAGTGACACTACAGTTCACTACACACAGTGACACTACAGTTCACTACACACAGTGACACTACAGTTCACTACACACAGTGACACTACAGTTCACCACACACAGTGACACTACAGTTCACCACACACAGTGACACTACAGTTCACTACACACAGTGACACTACAGTTCACTACACACAGTGACACTACAGTTCACTACACACAGTGACACTACAGTTCACTACACACAGTGACACTACAGTTCACTACACAGTGACACTACAGTTCACTACACACAGTGACACTACAGTTCACTACACACAGTGACTCTACTGTTCACTACACACTGAGACTACAGTTCACTACACACTGTGACACTACAGTTCACCACACAGTGACACTACAGTTCACTACACACCGTGACACTACAGTTCACTACACACAGTGACACTACAGTTCACCACACACAGTGACACTACAGTTCACTACACAGTGACACACACAGTTCACCACACACAGTGACACTACAGTTCACTACACACAGTGACACTACAGTTCACTACACACAGTGACACTACAGTTCACCACACACAGTGACACTACAGTTCACTACACACAGTGACACTACAGTTCACTACACAGTGACACTACAGTTCACTACACACAGTGACACTACAGTTCACTACACAAAGTGACACTACAGTTCACCACACACAGTGACACTACAGTTCACTACACACAGTGACACTACAGTTCACCACACACGGTGACACTACAGTTCACTACACACAGTGACACTACTGTTCACTACACAGTGACACTACAGTTCACTACACACAGTGACACTACAGTTCACTACACACAGTGACTCTACAGTTCACTACACAAAGTGACACTACAGTTCACCACACACAGTGACACTACAGTTCACTACACACAGTGACACGACAGTTCACTACACACAGTGACACTACAGTTCACCACACAATGACACTACAGTTCACCACACAGTGACACAACAGTGCACTACACACAGTGACACTTCAGTTCACTACACACAGTGACACTACAGTTCACTACACAGTGACACTACAGTTCACCACACACAATGACACTACAGTTCACCACACACAGTGACACTACAGTGCACTACACACAGTGACACTACAATTCACTACACACAGTGACACTGCAGTTCACTACACAAAGTGACACTACAGTTCACCACACACAGTGACACTACAGTTCACTACACACAGTGACACGACAGTTCACTACACACAGTGACACTACAGTTCACCACACACAATGACACTACAGTTCACCACACACAGTGACACTACAGTGCACTACACACAGTGACACTACAGTTCACTACACACAGTGACACTACAGTTCACTACACAGTGATACTACAGTTCACCACACACAATGACACTACAGTTCACCACACACAGTGACACTACAGTGCACTACACACAGTGACACTACAGTTCACACACAGTGACACTACAGTTCACTACACACAGTGACACTACAGTTCACTACACACAGTGACACTACAGTTCACTACACACAGTGACACTACAGTTCACTACACACAGTGACACTACAGTTCAATACACACAGTGACACTACAGTTCACCACACACAGTGACACTACAGTTCACCACACACAGTGACACTACAGTTCACCACACGAAGTGACACTACAGTTCACCACACACAGTGACACTACAGTTCACCACACACAGTGACACTACAGTTCACTACACACAGTGACACTACAGTTCACTACACACAGTGACACTACAGTTCACTACACACAGTGACACTACAGTTCACTACACAGTGACACTACAGTTCACTACACACAGTGACACTACAGTTCACTACACACAGTGACACTACAGTTCACTACACACAGTGACACTACAGTTCACCACACACAGTGACACTACAGTTCACTACACAGTGACACACACAGTTCACCACACACAGTGACACTACAGTTCACTACACACAGTGACACTACAGTTCATCACACACAGTGACACTACAGTTCATCACACACAGTGACACTACAGTTCACCACACAGTGACACTACAGTTCACTACACACAGTGACACTACAGTTCACTACACAGTGACACTACAGTTCACCACACACAGTGACACTACAGTTCACCACACACAGTGACACTACAGTTCACTACACACAGTGACACTACTGTTCACTACACAGTGACACTACAGTCCACTACACAGTGACACTACAGTTCACTACACACAGTGACTCTACAGTTCACTACACAAAGTGACACTACAGTTCACCACACACAGTGACACTACAGTTCACCACACACAGTGACACTACAGTTCACTACACACAGTGACACTACTGTTCACTACACAGTGACACTACAGTCCACTACACACAGTGACACTACAGTTCACTACACACAGTGACTCTACAGTTCACTACACAAAGCGACACTACAGTTCACCACACACAGTGACACTACAGTTCACTACATACAGTGACACTACAGTTCACTACACACAGTGACACGACAGTTCACTACACACAGTGACACTACAGTTCACCACACACAGTGACACTACAGTTCACCACACACAGTGACACTACAGTTCACTACACACAGTGACACTACAGTTCACTACATACAGTGACACTACAGTTCACTACACAGTGACACTACAGTTCACTACACACTGTGAGACTACAATTCACTACACACAGTGACACTACAGTTCACCACACACAGTGACACTACAGTTCACTACACAGTGACACTACAGTTCACTACACACAGTGACACTACAGTTCACTACACAAAGTGACACTACATTTCACCACACACAGTGACACTACAGTTCACTACACACAGTGACACTACAGTTCACCACACACGGTGACACTACAGTTCACTACACACAGTGACACTACTGTTCACTACACAGTGACACTACAGTTCACTACACACAGTGACACTACAGTTCACTACACACAGTGACTCTACAGTTCACTACACAAAGTGACACTACAGTTCACCACACACAGTGACACTACAGTTCACTACACACAGTGACACGACAGTTCACTACACACAGTGACACTACAGTTCACCACACAATGACACTACAGTTCACCACACACAGTGACACTACAGTGCACTACACACAGTGACACTTCAGTTCACCACACACAATGACACTACAGTTCACCACACACAGTGACACTACAGTGCACTACACACAGTGACACTACAATTCACTACACACAGTGACACTGCAGTTCACTACACAAAGTGACACTACAGTTCACCACACACAGTGACACTACAGTTCACTACACAGTGACACGACAGTTCACTACACACAGTGACACTACAGTTCACCACACACAATGACACTACAGTTCACCACACACAGTGACACTACAGTGCACTACACACAGTGACACTACAGTTCACTACACACAGTGACACTACAGTTCACTACACAGTGATACTACAGTTCACCACACACAATGACACTACAGTTCACCACACACAGTGACACTACAGTGCACTACACACAGTGACACTACAGTTCACACACAGTGACGCTACAGTTCACTACACACAGTGACACTACAGTTCACTACACACAGTGACACTACAGTTCACTACACACAGTGACACTGCAGTTCACTACACACAGTGACACTACAGTTCACTACACACAGTGACACTACAGTTCACTACACACAGTGACACTGCAGTCCACTACACAGTGACACTACAGTTCACTACACACTGACACTACAGTTCACTACACACAGTGACACTACAGTTCACTACACACAGTGACACTACAGTTCACTACACACAGTGACACTGCAGTTCACTACACACAGTGACACTACAGTCCACTACACACAGTGACACTACAGTCCACTACACACAGTGACACTACAGTCCACTACACACGGTGACACTACAGTTCACTACACAGTGACACTACAGTTCACTACACACAGTGACACTACAGTTCACCACACACAGTGACACTACAGTTCACCACACACAGTGACACTACAGTTCACTACACACAGTGACACTACTGTTCACTACACAGTGACACTACAGTCCACTACACAGTGACACTACAGTTCACTACACACAGTGACTCTACAGTTCACTACACAAAGTGACACTACAGTTCACCACACACAGTGACACTACAGTTCACCACACACAGTGACACTACAGTTCACTACACACAGTGACACTACTGTTCACTACACAGTGACACTACAGTCCACTACACACAGTGACACTACAGTTCACTACACACAGTGACTCTACAGTTCACTACACAAAGCGACACTACAGTTCACCACACACAGTGACACTACAGTTCACTACATACAGTGACACTACAGTTCACTACACACAGTGACACGACAGTTCACTACACACAGTGACAGTACAGTTCACCACACACAGTGACACTACAGTTCACCACACACAGTGACACTACAGTTCACTACACACAGTGACACTACAGTTCACTACATACAGTGACACTACAGTTCACTACACAGTGACACTACAGTTCACTACACACTGTGAGACTACAATTCACTACACACAGTGACACTACAGTTCACCACACACAGTGACACTACAGTTCACTACACAGTGACACTACAGTTCACTACACACAGTGACACTACAGTTCACTACACAAAGTGACACTACATTTCACCACACACAGTGACACTACAGTTCACTACACACAGTGACACTACAGTTCACCACACACGGTGACACTACAGTTCACTACACACAGTGACACTACTGTTCACTACACAGTGACACTACAGTTCACTACACACAGTGACACTACAGTTCACTACACACAGTGACTCTACAGTTCACTACACAAAGTGACACTACAGTTCACCACACACAGTGACACTACAGTTCACTACACACAGTGACACGACAGTTCACTACACACAGTGACACTACAGTTCACCACACAATGACACTACAGTTCACCACACACAGTGACACTACAGTGCACTACACACAGTGACACTTCAGTTCACTACACACAGTGACACTACAGTTCACTACACAGTGACACTACAGTTCACCACACACAATGACACTACAGTTCACCACACACAGTGACACTACAGTGCACTACACACAGTGACACTACAATTCACTACACAGTGACACTGCAGTTCACTACACAAAGTGACACTACAGTTCACTACACACAGTGACACTACAGTTCACTACACACAGTGACACGACAGTTCACTACACACAGTGACACTACAGTTCACCACACACAATGACACTACAGTTCACCACACACAGTGACACTACAGTGCACTACACACAGTGACACTACAGTTCACTACACACAGTGACACTACAGTTCACTACACAGTGATACTACAGTTCACCACACACAATGACACTACAGTTCACCACACACAGTGACACTACAGTGCACTACACACAGTGACACTACAGTTCACACACAGTGACGCTACAGTTCACTACACACAGTGACACTACAGTTCACTACACACAGTGACACTACAGTTCACTACACACAGTGACACTACAGTTCACTACACACAGTGACACTACAGTTCACTACACACATTGACACTACAGTTCAATACACACAGTGACACTACAGTTCACCACACACAGTGACACTACAGTTCACCACACACAGTGACACTACAGTTCACCACACACAGTGACACTACAGTTCACTACACACAGTGACACTACAGTTCACTACATACAGTGACACTACAGTTCACTACACAGTGACACTACAGTTCACTACACACTGTGAGACTACAATTCACTACACACAGTGACACTACAGTTCACCACACACAGTGACACTACAGTTCACTACACAGTGACACTACAGTTCACTACACACAGTGACACTACAGTTCACTACACAAAGTGACACTACATTTCACCACACACAGTGACACTACAGTTCACTACACACAGTGACACTACAGTTCACCACACACGGTGACACTACAGTTCACTACACACAGTGACACTACTGTTCACTACACAGTGACACTACAGTTCACTACACACAGTGACACTACAGTTCACTACACACAGTGACTCTACAGTTCACTACACAAAGTGACACTACAGTTCACCACACACAGTGACACTACAGTTCACTACACACAGTGACACGACAGTTCACTACACACAGTGACACTACAGTTCACCACACAATGACACTACAGTTCACCACACACAGTGACACTACAGTGCACTACACACAGTGACACTTGAGTTCACTACACACAGTGACACTACAGTTCACTACACAGTGACACTACAGTTCACCACACACAATGACACTACAGTTCACCACACACAGTGACACTACAGTGCACTACACACAGTGACACTACAATTCACTACACAGTGACACTGCAGTTCACTACACAAAGTGACACTACAGTTCACTACACACAGTGACACTACAGTTCACTACACACAGTGACACGACAGTTCACTACACACAGTGACACTACAGTTCACCACACACAATGACACTACAGTTCACCACACACAGTGACACTACAGTGCACTACACACAGTGACACTACAGTTCACTACACACAGTGACACTACAGTTCACTACACAGTGATACTACAGTTCACCACACACAATGACACTACAGTTCACCACACACAGTGACACTACAGTGCACTACACACAGTGACACTACAGTTCACACACAGTGACGCTACAGTTCACTACACACAGTGACACTACAGTTCACTACACACAGTGACACTACAGTTCACTACACACAGTGACACTACAGTTCACTACACACAGTGACACTACAGTTCAATACACACAGTGACACTACAGTTCACCACACACAGTGACACTACAGTTCACCACACACAGTGACACTACAGTTCACCACACGAAGTGACACTACAGTTCACCACACACAGTGACACTACAGTTCACCACACACAGTGACACTACAGTTCACTACACACAGTGACACTACAGTTCACTACACACAGTGACACTACAGTTCACTACACACAGTGACACTACAGTTCACTACACACAGTGACACTACAGTTCACTACACAGTGACACTACAGTTCACTTCACACAGTGACACTACAGTTCACTACACACAGTGACACTACAGTTCACTACACACAGTGACACTACAGTTCACTACACACAGTGACTCTACAGTTCACTACACAAAGCGACACTACAGTTCACCACACACAGTGACACTACAGTTCACTACATACAGTGACACTACAGTTCACTACATACAGTGACACTACAGTTCACTACACACAGTGACACGACAGTTCACCACACACAGTGACACTACAGTTCACCACACACAGTGACACTACAGTTCACTACACACAGTGACACTACAGTTCACTACATACAGTGACACTACAGTTCACTACACAGTGACACTACAGTTCACTACACACTGTGAGACTACAATTCACTACACACAGTGACACTACAGTTCACCACACACAGTGACACTACAGTTCACTACACAGTGACACTACAGTTCACTACACACAGTGACACTACAGTTCACTACACAAAGTGACACTACATTTCACCACACACAGTGACACTACAGTTCACTACACACAGTGACACTACAGTTCACCACACACGGTGACACTACAGTTCACTACACACAGTGACACTACTGTTCACTACACAGTGACACTACAGTTCACTACACACAGTGACACTACAGTTCACTACACACAGTGACTCTACAGTTCACTACACAAAGTGACACTACAGTTCACCACACACAGTGACACTACAGTTCACTGCACACAGTGACACGACAGTTCACTACACACAGTGACACTACAGTTCACCACACAATGACACTACAGTTCACCACACACAGTGACACTACAGTGCACTACACACAGTGACACTTCAGTTCACTACACACAGTGACACTACAGTTCACTACACAGTGACACTACAGTTCACCACACACAATGACACTACAGTTCACCACACACAGTGACACTACAGTGCACTACACACAGTGACACTACAATTCACTACACACAGTGACACTGCAGTTCACTACACAGTGACACTACAGTTCACCACACACAGTGACACTACAGTTCACTACACACAGTGACACGACAGTTCACTACACACAGTGACACTACAGTTCACCACACACAATGACACTACAGTTCACCACACACAGTGACACTACAGTGCACTACACACAGTGACACTACAGTTCACTACACACAGTGACACTACAGTTCACTACACAGTGATACTACAGTTCACCACACACAATGACACTACAGTTCACCACACACAGTGACACTACAGTGCACTACACACAGTGACACTACAGTTCACACACAGTGACGCTACAGTTCACTACACACAGTGACACTACAGTTCACTACACACAGTGACACTACAGTTCACTACACACAGTGACACTACAGTTCACTACACACAGTGACACTACAGTTCAATACACACAGTGACACTACAGTTCACCACACACAGTGACACTACAGTTCACCACACGAAGTGACACTACAGTTCACCACACACAGTGACACTACAGTTCACCACACACAGTGACACTACAGTTCACTACACACAGTGACACTACAGTTCACTACACACAGTGACACTACAGTTCACTACACACAGTGACACTACAGTTCACTACACACAGTGACACTACAGTTCACTACACAGTGACACTACAGTTCACTACACACAGTGACACTACAGTTCACTACACACAGTGACACTACAGTTCACTACACACAGTGACACTACAGTTCACCACACACAGTGACACTACAGTTCACTACACAGTGACACACACAGTTCACCACACACAGTGACACTACAGTTCACTACACACAGTGACACTACAGTTCACTACACACAGTGACACTACAGTTCATCACACACAGTGACACTACAGTTCATCACACACAGTGACACTACAGTTCACCACACACAGTGACACTACAGTTCACTACACACAGTGACACTACAGTTTACTACACAGTGACACTACAGTTCACTACACACAGTGACACTACAGTTAACTACACACAGTGACTCTACAGTTCACTACACAAAGTGACACTACAGTTCACCACACACAGTGACACTACAGTTCACCACACACAGTGACACTACAGTTCACTACACACAGTGACACTACTGTTCACTACACAGTGACACTACAGTCCACTACACAGTGACACTACAGTTCACTACACACAGTGACTCTACAGTTCACTACACAAAGTGACACTACAGTTCACCACACACAGTGACACTACAGTTCACCACACACAGTGACACTACAGTTCACTACACACAGTGACACTACTGTTCACTACACAGTGACAATACAGTCCACTACACACAGTGACACTACAGTTCACTACACACAGTGACTCTACAGTTCACTACACAAAGTGACACTACAGTTCACCACACACAGTGACACTACAGTTCACTACACACAGTGACACTACAGTTCACTACACACAGTGACACGACAGTTCACTACACACAGTGACACTACAGTTCACCACACACAGTGACACTACAGTTCACCACACACAGTGACACTACAGTTCACTACACACAGTGACACTACAGTTCACTACATACAGTGACACTACAGTTCACTACACAGTGACACTACAGTTCACTACACACTGTGAGACTACAATTCACTACACACAGTGACACTACAGTTCACCACACAGTGACACTACAGTTCACCACACACAGTGACACTACAGTTCACCACACACAGTGACACTACAGTTCACCATACACAGTGACACTACAGTTCACTACACAGTGACACTACAGTTCACTACACACAGTGACACTACAGTTCACTACACAGTGACACTACAGTTCACTACACACAGTGACACTACAGTTCACTACACAGTGACACTACAGTTCACTACACAGTGACACTACAGTTCACCACACACAGTGACACTGCAGTTCACTACACTGTGACACTACAGTTCACTACACACAGTGACACTACAGTTCACCACACACAGTGACACTACAGTTCACTACACACAGTGACACTACAGTTCACCACACACAGTGACACTACAGCTCACTATACACAGTGACACTGCAGTTCACTACACACAGTGACACTACAGTTCACTACACACAGTGACACTACAGTTCACTACACACAGTGACACTACAGTTCACTACACACAGTGACACTACAGTTCACCACACAAAGTGACACTACCTTTCACTACACACAGTGACACTACAGTTCACTACACAAAGTGACACTACAGTTCACCACACACAGTGACACTACAGTTCACCACACACAGTGACACTACAGTTCACTACACACAGTGACACTACAGTTCACTACACACAGTGACACTACAGTTCACTACACACAGTGACACTACAGTTCACTACACACAGTGACACTACAGTTCACTACACACAGTGACACTACAGTTCACTACACACAGTGACACTACAGTTCACTACACAATGTGACACTACAGTCACCACACACAGTGATACTACAGTTCACTACACAGTGACACTACAGTTCACTACACACAGTGACACTACAGTTCACTACACACAGTGACTCTATTGTTCACTACACACTGAGACTACAGTTCACTACACACTGTGACACTACAGTTCACCACACAGTGACACTACAGTTCACTACACACAGTGACACTACAGTTCACTACACACAGTGACACTACAGTTCACTACACACAGTGACACTACAGTTCACTACACACAGTGACACTACTGTTCATTACACAGTGACACTACAGTTTACTACACACAGTGACACTACAGTTCACTACACACAGTGACACTATAGTTCACTACACACAGTGACACTACAGTTCACTACACAGTGACACTACAGTTCACTACACACAGTGACACTACAGTTCACTACACACAGTGACACTACAGTTCATTACACAGTGACACTACAGTTCATTACACAGTGACACTACAGTTCACTACAAAGTGACACTACAGTTCACTACAAAGTGACACTACAGTTCACCACACACAGTGACTATTGTTCACTACACACTGAGACTACAGTTCACTACACACTGTGACACTACAGTTCACCACACAGTGACACTACAGTTCACCACACACAGTGACACTACAGTTCACTACACACAGTGACACTACAGTTCACCACACACAGTGACACTACAGTTCACTACACACAGTGACACTACAGTTCACTACACACAGTGACACTACAGTTCACTACACACAGTGACACTACAGTTCACTACACACAGTGACACTACAGTTCACTACACAGTGGCACTACAGTTCACTACACACAGTGACACTACAGTTCACTACACACAGTGACACTACAGTTCACTACACACAGTGACACTACAGTTCACCACACACAGTGACACTACAGTTCACTACACAGTGACACACACAGTTCACCACACACAGTGACACTACAGTTCACTACACACAGTGACACTACAGTTCACTACACACAGTGACACTACAGTTCATCACACACAGTGACACTACAGTTCATCACACACAGTGACACTACAGTTCACCACACACAGTGACACTCCAGTTCACTACACACAGTGACACTACAGTTTACTACACAGTGACACTACAGTTCACTACACACAGTGACACTACAGTTAACTACACACAGTGACTCTACAGTTCACTACACAAAGTGACACTACAGTTCACCACACACAGTGACACTACAGTTCACTACACACAGTGACACTACTGTTCACTACACAGTGACACTACAGTCCACTACACAGTGACACTACAGTTCACTACACACAGTGACTCTACAGTTCACTACACAAAGTGACACTACAGTTCACCACACACAGTGACACTACAGTTCACCACACACAGTGACACTACAGTTCACTACACACAGTGACACTACTGTTCACTACACAGTGACACTACAGTCCACTACACACAGTGACACTACAGTTCACTACACACAGTGACTCTACAGTTCACTACACAAAGTGACACTACAGTTCACCACACACAGTGACACTACAGTTCACTACACACAGTGACACTACAGTTCACTACACACAGTGACACGACAGTTCACTACACACAGTGACACTACAGTTCACCACACACAGTGACACTACAGTTCACCACACACAGTGACACTACAGTTCACTACACACAGTGACACTACAGTTCACTACATACAGTGACACTACAGTTCACTACACAGTGACACTACAGTTCACTACACACTGTGAGACTACAATTCACTACACACAGTGACACTACAGTTCACCACACAGTGACACTACAGTTCACCACACACAGTGACACTACAGTTCACCACACACAGTGGCACTACAGTTCACCATACACAGTGACACTACAGTTCACTACACAGTGACACTACAGTTCACTACACACAGTGACACTACAGTTCACTACACAGTGACACTACAGTTCACTACACACAGTGACACTACAGTTCACTACACAGTGACACTACAGTTCACTACACAGTGACACTACAGTTCACCACACACAGTGACACTGCAGTTCACTACACTGTGACACTACAGTTCACTACACACAGTGACACTACAGTTCACCACACACAGTGACACTACAGTTCACTACACACAGTGACACTACAGTTCACCACACACAGTGACACTACAGCTCACTATACACAGTGACACTGCAGTTCACTACACACAGTGACACTACAGTTCACTACACACAGTGACACTATAGTTCACTACACACAGTGACACTTCAGTTCACTACACAGTGACACTACAGTTCACTACACACAGTGACACTACAGTTCATTACACAGTGACACTACAGTTCATTACACAGTGACACTACAGTTCACTACAAAGGGACACTACAGTTCACTACAAAGTGACACTACAGTTCACCACACAGTGACACTACAGTTCACTACACACAGTGATACTACAGTTCACTACACAGTGACACTACAGTTCACTACACACAGTGACACTACAGTTCACTACACACTGAGACTACAGTTCACTACACACTGTGACACTACAGTTCACCACACAGTGACACTACAGTTCACTACACACAGTGACACTACAGTTCACTACACACAGTGACACTATAGTTCACTACACACAGTGACACTTCAGTTCACTACACAGTGACACTACAGTTCACTACACACAGTGACACTACAGTTTACTACACACAGTGACACTACAGTTCACTACAGACAGTGACACTATAGTTCACTACACACAGTGACACTTCAGTTCACTACACAGTGACACTACAGTTCACTACACACAGTGATACTACAGTTCACTACACAGTGACACTACAGTTCACTACACACAGTGACACTACAGTTCACTACACACTGAGACTACAGTTCACTACACACTGTGACACTACAGTTCACCACACAGTGACACTACAGTTCACTACACACAGTGACACTACAGTTCACTACACACAGTGACACTACAGTTCACCACACACAGTGACACTACAGTTCACCACACACAGTGACACTACAGTTCACTACACAGTGACACTACAGTTCACTACACACAATGACACTACAGTTCACTACACACAGTGCCACTACAGTTCACTACACACAGTGCCACTACAGTTCACTACACACAGTGACACTACAGTTCACTACACAGTGACACTACAGTTCACCACACACAGTGACACTACAGTTCACCACACACAGTGACACTACAGTTCACCACACACAGTGACACTACAGTTCACTACACACAGTGACACTACAGTTCACTACACACAGTGACACTACAGTTCACTACACACAGTGACACTACAGTTCACTACACACAGTGACACTACAGTTCACTACACAGTGACACTACAGTTCACTTCACACAGTGACACTACAGTTCACTACACACAGTGACACTACAGTTCACTACACACAGTGACACTACAGTTCACTACACACAGTGACTCTACAGTTCACTACACAAAGCGACACTACAGTTCACCACACACAGTGACACTACAGTTCACTACATACAGTGACACTACAGTTCACTACATACAGTGACACTACAGTTCACTACACACAGTGACACGACAGTTCACCACACACAGTGACACTACAGTTCACCACACACAGTGACACTACAGTTCACTACACACAGTGACTTTACAGTTCACTACATACAGTGACACTACAGTTCACTACACAGTGACACTACAGTTCACTACACACTGTGAGACTACAATTCACTACACACAGTGACACTACAGTTCACCACACACAGTGACACTACAGTTCACTACACAGTGACACTACAGTTCACTACACACAGTGACACTACAGTTCACTACACAAAGTGACACTACATTTCACCACACACAGTGACACTACAGTTCACTACACACAGTGACACTACAGTTCACCACACACGGTGACACTACAGTTCACTACACACAGTGACACTACTGTTCACTACACAGTGACACTACAGTTCACTACACACAGTGACACTACAGTTCACTACACACAGTGACTCTACAGTTCACTACACAAAGTGACACTACAGTTCACCACACACAGTGACACTACAGTTCACTGCACACAGTGACACGACAGTTCACTACACACAGTGACACTACAGTTCACCACACAATGACACTACAGTTCACCACACACAGTGACACTACAGTGCACTACACACAGTGACACTTCAGTTCACTACACACAGTGACACTACAGTTCACTACACAGTGACACTACAGTTCACCACACACAATGACACTACAGTTCACCACACACAGTGACACTACAGTGCACTACACACAGTGACACTACAATTCACTACACACAGTGACACTGCAGTTCACTACACAGTGACACTACAGTTCACCACACACAGTGACACTACAGTTCACTACACACAGTGACACGACAGTTCACTACACACAGTGACACTACAGTTCACCACACACAATGACACTACAGTTCACCACACACAGTGACACTACAGTGCACTACACACAGTGACACTACAGTTCACTACACACAGTGACACTACAGTTCACTACACAGTGATACTACAGTTCACCACACACAATGACACTACAGTTCACCACACACAGTGACACTACAGTGCACTACACACAGTGACACTACAGTTCACACACAGTGACGCTACAGTTCACTACACACAGTGACACTACAGTTCACTACACACAGTGACACTACAGTTCACTACACACAGTGACACTACAGTTCACTACACACAGTGACACTACAGTTCAATACACACAGTGACACTACAGTTCACCACACACAGTGACACTACAGTTCACCACACGAAGTGACACTACAGTTCACCACACACAGTGACACTACAGTTCACCACACACAGTGACACTACAGTTCACTACACACAGTGACACTACAGTTCACTACACACAGTGACACTACAGTTCACTACACACAGTGACACTACAGTTCACTACACACAGTGACACTACAGTTCACTACACAGTGACACTACAGTTCACTACACAGTGACACTACAGTTCACTACACACAGTGACACTACAGTTCACTACACACAGTGACACTACAGTTCACTACACACAGTGACACTACAGTTCACCACACACAGTGACACTACAGTTCACTACACAGTGACACACACAGTTCACCACACACAGTGACACTACAGTTCACTACACACAGTGACACTACAGTTCACTACACACAGTGACACTACAGTTCATCACACACAGTGACACTACAGTTCATCACACACAGTGACACTACAGTTCACCACACACAGTGACACTACAGTTCACTACACACAGTGACACTACAGTTTACTACACAGTGACACTACAGTTCACTACACACAGTGACACTACAGTTAACTACACACAGTGACTCTACAGTTCACTACACAAAGTGACACTACAGTTCACCACACACAGTGACACTACAGTTCACCACACACAGTGACACTACAGTTCACTACACACAGTGACACTACTGTTCACTACACAGTGACACTACAGTCCACTACACAGTGACACTACAGTTCACTACACACAGTGACTCTACAGTTCACTACACAAAGTGACACTACAGTTCACCACACACAGTGACACTACAGTTCACCACACACAGTGACACTACAGTTCACTACACACAGTGACACTACTGTTCACTACACAGTGACAATACAGTCCACTACACACAGTGACACTACAGTTCACTACACACAGTGACTCTACAGTTCACTACACAAAGTGACACTACAGTTCACCACACACAGTGACACTACAGTTCACTACACACAGTGACACTACAGTTCACTACACACAGTGACACGACAGTTCACTACACACAGTGACACTACAGTTCACCACACACAGTGACACTACAGTTCACCACACACAGTGACACTACAGTTCACTACACACAGTGACACTACAGTTCACTACATACAGTGACACTACAGTTCACTACACAGTGACACTACAGTTCACTACACACTGTGAGACTACAATTCACTACACACAGTGACACTACAGTTCACCACACAGTGACACTACAGTTCACCACACACAGTGACACTACAGTTCACCACACACAGTGACACTACAGTTCACCATACACAGTGACACTACAGTTCACTACACAGTGACACTACAGTTCACTACACACAGTGACACTACAGTTCACTACACAGTGACACTACAGTTCACTACACACAGTGACACTACAGTTCACTACACAGTGACACTACAGTTCACTACACAGTGACACTACAGTTCACCACACACAGTGACACTGCAGTTCACTACACTGTGACACTACAGTTCACTACACACAGTGACACTACAGTTCACCACACACAGTGACACTACAGTTCACTACACACAGTGACACTACAGTTCACCACACACAGTGACACTACAGCTCACTATACACAGTGACACTGCAGTTCACTACACACAGTGACACTACAGTTCACTACACACAGTGACACTACAGTTCACTACACACAGTGACACTACAGTTCACTACACACAGTGACACTACAGTTCACCACACAAAGTGACACTACCTTTCACTACACACAGTGACACTACAGTTCACTACACAAAGTGACACTACAGTTCACCACACACAGTGACACTACAGTTCACCACACACAGTGACACTACAGTTCACTACACACAGTGACACTACAGTTCACTACACACAGTGACACTACAGTTCACTACACACAGTGACACTACAGTTCACTACACACAGTGACACTACAGTTCACTACACACAGTGACACTACAGTTCACTACACACAGTGACACTACAGTTCACTACACACAGTGACACTACAGTTCACTACACAATGTGACACTACAGTCACCACACACAGTGATACTACAGTTCACTACACAGTGACACTACAGTTCACTACACACAGTGACACTACAGTTCACTACACACAGTGACTCTATTGTTCACTACACACTGAGACTACAGTTCACTACACACTGTGACACTACAGTTCACCACACAGTGACACTACAGTTCACTACACACAGTGACACTACAGTTCACTACACACAGTGACACTACAGTTCACTACACACAGTGACACTACAGTTCACTACACACAGTGACACTACTGTTCATTACACAGTGACACTACAGTTTACTACACACAGTGACACTACAGTTCACTACACACAGTGACACTATAGTTCACTACACACAGTGACACTACAGTTCACTACACAGTGACACTACAGTTCACTACACACAGTGACACTACAGTTCACTACACACAGTGACACTACAGTTCATTACACAGTGACACTACAGTTCATTACACAGTGACACTACAGTTCACTACAAAGTGACACTACAGTTCACTACAAAGTGACACTACAGTTCACCACACACAGTGACTATTGTTCACTACACACTGAGACTACAGTTCACTACACACTGTGACACTACAGTTCACCACACAGTGACACTACAGTTCACCACACACAGTGACACTACAGTTCACTACACACAGTGACACTACAGTTCACCACACACAGTGACACTACAGTTCACTACACACAGTGACACTACAGTTCACTACACACAGTGACACTACAGTTCACTACACACAGTGACACTACAGTTCACTACACACAGTGACACTACAGTTCACTACACAGTGGCACTACAGTTCACTACACACAGTGACACTACAGTTCACTACACACAGTGACACTACAGTTCACTACACACAGTGACACTACAGTTCACCACACACAGTGACACTACAGTTCACTACACAGTGACACACACAGTTCACCACACACAGTGACACTACAGTTCACTACACACAGTGACACTACAGTTCACTACACACAGTGACACTACAGTTCATCACACACAGTGACACTACAGTTCATCACACACAGTGACACTACAGTTCACCACACACAGTGACACTCCAGTTCACTACACACAGTGACACTACAGTTTACTACACAGTGACACTACAGTTCACTACACACAGTGACACTACAGTTAACTACACACAGTGACTCTACAGTTCACTACACAAAGTGACACTACAGTTCACCACACACAGTGACACTACAGTTCACCACACACAGTGACACTACAGTTCACTACACACAGTGACACTACTGTTCACTACACAGTGACACTACAGTCCACTACACAGTGACACTACAGTTCACTACACACAGTGACTCTACAGTTCACTACACAAAGTGACACTACAGTTCACCACACACAGTGACACTACAGTTCACCACACACAGTGACACTACAGTTCACTACACACAGTGACACTACTGTTCACTACACAGTGACACTACAGTCCACTACACACAGTGACACTACAGTTCACTACACACAGTGACTCTACAGTTCACTACACAAAGTGACACTACAGTTCACCACACACAGTGACACTACAGTTCACTACACACAGTGACACTACAGTTCACTACACACAGTGACACGACAGTTCACTACACACAGTGACACTACAGTTCACCACACACAGTGACACTACAGTTCACCACACACAGTGACACTACAGTTCACTACACACAGTGACACTACAGTTCACTACATACAGTGACACTACAGTTCACTACACAGTGACACTACAGTTCACTACACACTGTGAGACTACAATTCACTACACACAGTGACACTACAGTTCACCACACAGTGACACTACAGTTCACCACACACAGTGACACTACAGTTCACCACACACAGTGGCACTACAGTTCACCATACACAGTGACACTACAGTTCACTACACAGTGACACTACAGTTCACTACACACAGTGACACTACAGTTCACTACACAGTGACACTACAGTTCACTACACACAGTGACACTACAGTTCACTACACAGTGACACTACAGTTCACTACACAGTGACACTACAGTTCACCACACACAGTGACACTGCAGTTCACTACACTGTGACACTACAGTTCACTACACACAGTGACAGTACAGTTCACCACACACAGTGACACTACAGTTCACTACACACAGTGACACTACAGTTCACCACACACAGTGACACTACAGCTCACTATACACAGTGACACTGCAGTTCACTACACACAGTGACACTACAGTTCACTACACACAGTGACACTATAGTTCACTACACACAGTGACACTTCAGTTCACTACACAGTGACACTACAGTTCACTACACACAGTGACACTACAGTTCATTACACAGTGACACTACAGTTCATTACACAGTGACACTACAGTTCACTACAAAGGGACACTACAGTTCACTACAAAGTGACACTACAGTTCACCACACAGTGACACTACAGTTCACTACACACAGTGATACTACAGTTCACTACACAGTGACACTACAGTTCACTACACACAGTGACACTACAGTTCACTACACACTGAGACTACAGTTCACTACACACTGTGACACTACAGTTCACCACACAGTGACACTACAGTTCACTACACACAGTGACACTACAGTTCACTACACACAGTGACACTATAGTTCACTACACACAGTGACACTTCAGTTCACTACACAGTGACACTACAGTTCACTACACACAGTGACACTACAGTTTACTACACACAGTGACACTACAGTTCACTACACACAGTGACACTATAGTTCACTACACACAGTGACACTTCAGTTCACTACACAGTGACACTACAGTTCACTACACACAGTGACACTACAGTTCACTACACACTGAGACTACAGTTCACTACACACTGTGACACTACAGTTCACCACACAGTGACACTACAGTTCACTACACACAGTGACACTACAGTTCACTACACACAGTGACACTACAGTTCACCACACACAGTGACACTACAGTTCACCACACACAGTGACACTACAGTTCACTACACAGTGACACTACAGTTCACTACACACAATGACACTACAGTTCACTACACACAGTGCCACTACAGTTCACTACACACAGTGCCACTACAGTTCACTACACACAGTGACACTACAGTTCACTACACAGTGACACTACAGTTCACCACACACAGTGACACTACAGTTCACTACACACAATGACACTACAGTTCACCACACACAGTGACACTACAGTTCACTACACACAGTGCCACTACAGTTCACCACACACAGTGACACTACAGTTCACGACACACAGTGACACTACAGTTCAGCACACACAGTGACACTACAGTTCACCACACACAGTGACACTACAGTTTACTACACAGTGACACTACAGTTCACTACACACAGTGACACTACAGTTCACTACACAGTGACACTACAGTTCACCATACACAGTGACACTACAGTTCACCACACACAGTGACACTACAGTTCACCACACGCAGTGACACTACAGTTCACCACACAAAGTGACACTACAGTTCACTACACACAGTGACACTACAGTTCACCACACAGTGACACTACAGTTCACTACACACTGTGACACTACAGTTCACTACACACTGTGACACTACAGTTCACCACACACAGTGACACTACAGTTCACCACACAAAGTGACACTACAGTTCACTACACACAGTGACACTACAGTTCACCACACAGTGACACTACAGTTCACTACACACTGTGACACTACAGTTCACTACACACTGTGACACTACAGTTCACCACACACAGTGACACTACAGTTCACCACACACAGTGACACTACAGTTCACCACGCACAGTGACACAACAGTTCACCACACACAGTGACACTACAGTTCACCACACACAGTGACACTCCAGTTCACTACACACAGTGACACTACAGTTCACTACACAGTGACACTACAGTTCACTACACAGTTCACTACACACAGTGATACTACAGTTCACTACACAGTGACACTACAGTTCACTACACACAGTGACACTACAGTTCACTACACACTGAGACTACAGTTCACTACACACTGTGACACTACAGTTCACCACACAGTGACACTACAGTTCACTACACACAGTGACACTACAGTTCACTACACACAGTGACACTACAGTTCACCACACACAGTGACACTACAGTTCACCACACACAGTGACACTACAGTTCACTACACAGTGACACTACAGTTCACTACACACAATGACACTACAGTTCACTACACACAGTGCCACTACAGTTCACTACACACAGTGCCACTACAGTTCACTACACACAGTGACACTACAGTTCACTACACAGTGACACTACAGTTCACCACACACAGTGACACTACAGTTCACTACACACAATGACACTACAGTTCACCACACACAGTGACACTACAGTTCACTACACACAGTGCCACTACAGTTCACCACACACAGTGACACTACAGTTCACCACACACAGTGACACTACAGTTCAGCACACACAGTGACACTACAGTTCACCACACACAGTGACACTACAGTTCACTACACAGTGACACTACAGTTCACTACACACAGTGACACTACAGTTCACCACACACAGTGACACTACAGTTCACCACACACAGTGACACTACAGTTCACCACACACAGTGACACTACAGTTCACCACACACAGTGACACTACAGTTCACCACACACAGTGACACTACAGTTCACCACACACAGTGACACTACAGTTCACTACACACAGTGACACTACAGTTCACTACACAGTGACACTACAGTTCACCATACACAGTGACACTACAGTTCACCACACACAGTGACACTACAGTTCACCACACAGTGACACTACAGTTCACCACACAAAGTGACACTACAGTTCACTACACACAGTGACACTACAGTTCACCACACAGTGACACTACAGTTCACTACACACTGTGACACTACAGTTCACTACACACTGTGGCACTACAGTTCACCTCACACAGTGACACTACAGTTCACCACACAAAGTGACACTACAGTTCACTACACACAGTGACACTACATTTCACCACACAGTGACACTACAGTTCACTACACACTGTGACACTACAGTTCACTACACACTGTGACACTACAGTTCACCACACACAGTGACACTACAGTTCACCACACAGTGACACTACAGTTCACTACACACAGTGACACTACAGTTCACTACACACTGAGACTACAGTTCACTACACACTGTGACACTACAGTTCACCACACAGTGACACTACAGTTCACTACACACAGTGACACTCCAGTTCACTACACACAGTGACACTACAGTTCACTACACAGTGACACTACAGTTCACTACACAGTTCACTACACACAGTGATACTACAGTTCACTACACAGTGACACTACAGTTCACTACACACAGTGACACTACAGTTCACTACACACTGAGACTACAGTTCACTACACACTGTGACACTACAGTTCACCACACAGTGACACTACAGTTCACTACACACAGTGACACTACAGTTCACTACACACAGTGACACTACAGTTCACCACACACAGTGACACTACAGTTCACCACACACAGTGACACTACAGTTCACTACACAATGACACTACAGTTCACCACACACAGTGACACTACAGTTCACTACACACAGTGCCACTACAGTTCACCACACACAGTGACACTACAGTTCACCACACACAGTGACACTACAGTTCAGCACACACAGTGACACTACAGTTCACCACACACAGTGACACTACAGTTCACTACACAGTGACACTACAGTTCACTACACACAGTGACACTACAGTTCACTACACACAGTGACACTACAGTTCACCACACACAGTGACACTACAGTTCACCACACACAGTGACACTACAGTTCACCACACACAGTGACACTACAGTTCACCACACACAGTGACACTACAGTTCACCACACACAGTGACACTACAGTTCACCACACACAGTGACACTACAGTTCACCACACACAGTGACACTACAGTTCACTACACACAGTGACACTACAGTTCACTACACAGTGACACTACAGTTCACCATACACAGTGACACTACAGTTCACCACACACAGTGACACTACAGTTCACCACACAGTGACACTACAGTTCACCACACAAAGTGACACTACAGTTCACTACACACAGTGACACTACAGTTCACCACACAGTGACACTACAGTTCACTACACACTGTGACACTACAGTTCACTACACACTGTGACACTACAGTTCACCTCACACAGTGACACTACAGTTCACCACACAAAGTGACACTACAGTTCACTACACACAGTGACACTACATTTCACCACACAGTGACACTACAGTTCACTACACACTGTGACACTACAGTTCACTACACACTGTGACACTACAGTTCACCACACACAGTGACACTACAGTTCACCACACACAGTGACACTACAGTTCACCACACACAGTGACACAACAGTTCACCACACACAGTGACACTACAGTTCACTACACACAGTGACACTACAGTTCACTACACAGTGACACTACAGTTCACTACACAGTGACACTACAGTTCACTACACACAGTGACACTACAGTTCACTATACACAGTGACACTACAGTTCACTACACAGTGACACTACAGTTCACTACACACAGTGACACTACAGTTCACTATACACAGTGACACTACAGTTCACCACACTGACACTACAGTTCACCACACACTGTGACACTACAGTTCACTACACACAGTGACACTACAGTTCACTACACAGTGACACTACAGTTCACCACACACAGTGACACTGCAGTTCACTACACTGTGACACTACAGTTCACTACACACAGTGACACTACAGTTCACCACACACAGTGACACTACAGTTCACTACACAGTGACACTATAGTTCACTACACAGTGACACTACAGTTCACTACACAGTGACACTACAGTTCACCACACAGTGACACTACAGTTCACTACACACACCACACAGTGACAATGACTCGAGAGCAGCTGTCGCAGAAGTGTTCTGTATAGCCAGCACGCCTGCATTGTAAATTGTACACGCATGTGTATGTCCACATGACCGTGTGGGTGGTAATCGGATCACCATGGCATCCAAATCAGGTCTGAGCCGCAGCAGCGGAAGTTGTAGCCTTGACGCGTGAGTGTTCGACACCGACCCCAGGTGTTTCATTCGCCTCGCACTCGTGCGAGTCAGTGGCACTCACGTGGATAGAGGACTAGCCCGTACTGTAGTTGGTTAAATAAATTACTTGCCCGTACCGTAGTTGGTTAAATAATGGAATGACTGGTTCTGTAGTTGGTTAAATAAAGACATGGCTGTTACTGTAATTGGTTAAATAATGGGCTGGCTGGTACTGTCGTTGGTTAAATAATGGAATGACTGGTATTGTAGTTGGTTAAATAATGGGCTGGCTGGAATTCTAGTTGGTAAAATAAAGGACTGGCTGGTACTGTAGTTGGTTAAATGAAAGGCTGGCTTTGGCTGTTATGTAGTGTGAGGTGCTGGGTAACGGGAATTAGAGTTCACTTTGAGTTCCGCATGGAGGCTTCGAGGATAACCTAGTACAGTAATTGCACCTTGTGATGTTTCTATGTATTCATTGTGTTACTTTGGCAAATTCAGCGAAATGCTTCACCGGGAAAAGCAGTCGAGTGGAAATTCAGTGGAAATTCTTCAATGTCAATTCATTGGAAATTATTTATTGGAAAATCCATTGCAACTTCAGTGTGTCATTGGTGCTGTACTTTTAGTCTAAGTTCTCTGTAGGTCAGTGGCAGTGCTGTTATATTTTTTGGCGGGCGAGGCATTTGCCGTTGGGGGGTTGAGCCCAAATTTCCAGCATATCAGGGGTTATGGGTTCCCTTACAGGCACAGATCAGCGGTGGCTAGGAAATGTTAACTCCCTCGCCTGGTATGCAGGAGGTCGTTGGTTCGATTCCGACCTGATGCCTGTTGTATATTTAGAGTTTGCGGTGTGTTTCTCCCCGTGGTCGCTTGGATTTTTCTCTAGGTACTCCGTTTTCCTCCCTCCGCAATTGGAATCAGCCTCACGCGTTTAAAGTATTTGGCTGCTATAAATTTCCACATGATGATAAGCTACTTGGTTGAGGCTAGCATTTGTGATGGCCAAGTCGCTTCTGAAAAAGAGTTATGCAGCTCAGTGGGCCCTTACTTGGCAAACTAAATAAAAAATAGTCTCCGTAGAGAGACGCCTTATTCAAGATCTCTCTCTCTGCCTTCATTCACCTGGCCCGGCATAAATGGTGATTGCGTCGGTGATAAGAAGTTGTGATGACTCCACACATGGATTATGTTGACGTGTTTTACATATTGTTGTTTTTTTAACACCGAGTTTTAAAGTCTAATTTCAACCTGTTTTACTCAAGCAGTACTGTGTGTGTTTTGTTCAGTTCGTGTCAATGACTGTGAAGTGAATGTTAAAAAACCCCTCTGGCTCATCTGCAAGAGTGGACGATTGTGAGCCTCTGGTATCAGCCATGAATCGTACATGTTGAAAACAAGCAACTAAGTTATGTACCCTTTAGTTCAAAGACATAATGTCTTGACGATGACATGATAAGAGATTGGTGCTAAAAAGACGTGGCACTACTTGAGCACATTGGCACAAGACAGAGGAAAGTGAAATCAAATGATGAAATGTGCATTGGACACCTACGAGATATCAACCCATGGATCATGATGATGAGTTCAAAGACAGTGCTCTGGAAGCAGGGTTAGTGGATTGAGATTGTTGTGTGAGATTCGTCTGGGCACTCCAGATTTTTCTAATTCGATGTGCCGCGGCTCAAGCAACCATTGGTGCAGTCCAGGTCTCCATTAATGATGCCAGTGGATCAGTGATGGAAAGTCAGTTTTCTCGCCAGGGAAAGCAGTATGTGCGCCGAGGATGGTCTCGTCAACTTTACGGAGCATTGTAACTGCACTAATTACACCGTAACTAGCTACAACGGACCGGACCACAGCTTGGGTCCAGGTTCACGTGTTGGTGACTTCGTGTTGGACGTAGAACGCAGATTCTTGAGGATGAACAACAGCAGCCAGTCCCTCTGGGGGACCTGGCTTATATCCTCAGCGGCGTGGCTGGCTCCTCCCTTGGCCACGACCACCTTCGAGAATCCTCGAGCAGGATCTCGGCCCTGACACGTGACCACCCCTAGCCCCCACTTGGGGGCCCCGTGTAGACTTCACCGGTCACGTGTCCTCTGGCGTCAACAAGAGTGCCACGGCCTATAGTCACTCCATTCCCGTGGCCGGCACTCTCACACCCTATCCTGTATGGGGCCGGCACTGCACGCAGAGCGTGGTGCCATCCAGCACTGTCAGTCGGCGCTCACCAAGCCCCTCCAGGGCTGGTACTGCACTCACATATAAGTGATGTCCTCGATGTCAATACATCGCACGCCGTGCCTCTCGGTCCGGCATTACACAGTGATATCCGCGATGTCACTACACTTGTAAAAAACATGGGCTTAAACTCAATGAGTTTTAAGTTTATTTGATTGCGTCGGTGATAAGAAGTTGTGATGACTCCACACATGAATTATGTTGACGTGTTTTACATATTGTTGTTTTTTAACACCGAGTTTGAAAGTCTAATTTCAACCTGTTTTACTCAAGCAGTACTGTGTGTGTTTTGTTCAGTTCGTGTCAATGACTGTGAAGTGAATGTTAAAAAACCCCTCTGGCTCATCTGCAAGAGTGGACGATTGTGAGCCTCTGGTATCAGCCATGAATCGTACATGTTGAAAACAAGCAACTAAGTTATGTACCCTTTAGTTCAAAGACATAATGTCTTGACGATGACATGTTAAGAGATTGGTGCTAAAAAGACGTGGCACTACTTGAGCACATTGGCACAAGACAGAGGAAAGTGAAATCAAATGATGAAATGTGCATTGGACACCTACGAGATATCAACCCATGGATCATGATGATGAGTTCAAAGACAGTGCTCTGGAAGCAGGGTTAGTGGATTGAGATTGTTGTGTGAGATTCGTCTGGGCACTCCAGATTTTTCTAATTCGATGTGCCGCGGCTCAAGCAACCATTGGTGCAGTCCAAGTCTCCATTAATGATGCCAGTGGACAAGTGATGGAAAGTCAGTTTTCTCGCCAGGGAAAGCAGTATGTGCGCCGAGGATGGTCTCGTCAACTTTACGGAGCATTGTAACTGCACTAATTACACCGTAACTAGCTACAACGGACCGGACCACAGCTTGGGTCCAGGTTCACGTGTTGGTGACTTCGTGTTGGACGTAGAACGCAGATTCTTGAGGATGAACAACAGCAGCCAGTCCCTCTGGGGGACCTGGCTTATATCCTCAGCAGCTTGGCTGGCTCCTCCCTTGGCCACGACCACCTTCGAGAATCCTCGAGCAGGATCTCGGCCCTGACACGTGACCACCCCTAGCCCCCACTTGGGGGCCCCGTGTAGACTTCACCGGTCACGTGTCCTCTGGCGTCAACAAGAGTGCCACGGCCTATAGTCACTCCATTCCCGTGGCCGGCACTCTCACACCCTATCCTGTATGGGGCCGGCACTGCACGCAGAGCGTGGTGCCATCCAGCACTGTCAGTCGGCGCTCACCAAGCCCCTCCAGGGCTGGTACTGCACTCACATATAAGTGATGTCCTCGATGTCAATACATCGCACGCCGTGCCTCTCGGTCCGGCATTACACAGTGATATCCGCGATGTCACTACACTTGTAAAAACATGGGCTTAAACTCAATGAGTTTCAAGTTTATTTAGTTGAACAAAGTGACAAACTCAAGATGCCAGGAGAGTCCCATTGGCAAGAGTGTCTGGGACATTAGTCTACCAACATACGGTGAGAAAGACGTTCAACGTGCATACACATACAATAGGGCGCATTGATTGTTATGTATAATCCCCATTGATACATTTTTAGGTTATATTCGAATTTGGTAAATTTACATCCAGTCGTCGGCACACAAATTGCCGACAATTGGGGATCACGTCAGAGGATTTGTAAGGTCCACTGTGAAGCAGATGGCGCATGTTATTGTTATTATACTCGCAATAATAATAATTGGGCTGGCCACTGAATTTGAACCGCAAAAGCTGTGAAGGTGCTATCGCTGTGTCATGTCACTGCCTGTCATCTGAGGCCATCTTGCGTAAATAATTACTGTACTTCCCTTTTGTACAAATGGTCTCAAGCTCTTTTGTAAAATCTCATGAATTACATTGAGCTCCCACTTGGTTAAATACAGGTCTAAGAGCCAAAAGTAAAGTCTCTTTGAAACCCAAATTATGGCTTGTTCTTGAGAATGGGTATCGTGAGTGTATTTATCCAGCCAGTAGCACTGGCAGAGAGCACCACACCCTCAGGTGTCAATAGTAAAAATCTGAGACATGTACTATGTTGAACTTTTTTCGCACCGTACGTAGCCAACTGATTTGACCGACCTTCCCTAGTAAGTTGAGAAAATGAGCACAGCTGTGTAGGAATTAAACAGTGTCTATTATCCAGTGGCGGCTGGTGATATTTATTTTTGGGGGGGCGCATTTTTTTTATTTTATTGAGATGGGCAAATAAATATAAAGCAGTACCAAAAACCATTTTGACTACTTGAATATAAATTTTGATGATCTTTATTTACATTTCAGGCCAAAAGAAGTACCAAAAAGCATGTTTCCTACTTGAACATAAATGTTTCTCTTTTATATACATTTCAGACCAAAGTACCAAAAAGCATGTTTCCTACTTGAACATAAAAACGTTAGTTTCATGCTATTATCAATATGGCTACGGCTACTTTCATGACGTTTGCATTTGTCAGAGAGATGTTTGAGGTCTCTTACCCCCGTCGTTGTCCACAAAACTTCAGTGCCGACACTTTGAATAAAAGACAGGGAAAACAAAAAAGAGAATTGCTAACATCACATCCAGCCAGCCACCTCCGTTTCTCATAACAAGCGCGGGTGAAGCTTCGTGTGTAGCTTCGTCCTCTGTCACTGGCCTGCTGCTGGATTTGTAAATCGGGTTGGTCCGGTCCGAGATCCTTTATCTTTTTTATTTCTTCCAGCGAAAGCCTTGTGAAAGGGTTTTTTTTTAAATAAATTACAGAATTTGGATGAACTGCTGCCATTGTTTACACAAAAAATTTGATCAGCCTAGCAAGTGTCGAAGTGGTGTCGCCTGCGCACTCGCAGTAGTGGCCCAGAGCGTAAATTTGAATGACAGGTGACGAGAACCAATCAGATTGGATAAAATAACATGTATCCAATTCTGATTGGCCAGGGACGCAACGACTTGCGCCCCGAGGAGAATCTTTAAGAAACCAATTAGAGACCAGCTTCAGGTCACATGCTGTCCGAAAATTTAAAGTCTCACATAGACATCCATTTGTCCGGCGCCCCGCATGAAACACATTGAAAAACATAGAAAATAGTTGACCGATTAAAGCCAGTTTTTATTAAATGCTGATGCTTTTCTTACTACCAGCCGGCACATCGTATGAAAAAAATATTTTATTTATGTATTTTTATATAATTTTTGTATATGTATATTCTTGAATCTTGATGGGGGCGGCGCCCCTGCGCCCTCTATTGACGAGCCGCCACTGCTATTATCTCTACTTGTGGCAATATGTTCAGGAGCTTAATGGCAACATCAAGGTTTGCTAGCCACAGAGGGCTTCAGGAGAGAGTTTGTGTGGTTTTGTCTATTCATTTGAAGGAGCACAGAAGACTACGGAGGATTACGATGTGATCCATAGTTGGGCTTGTATGGCCACAATTTCACTGCATCTTGTTAACTTTCCATTCATGAAGGAGATGTGCCCATTGGCCTGTTGATGTTCTGATGCTGTTACATCGGTGTCTTTGAGAAATGTCAAAGCCAGGAGATGTGATGTTAGGGTCTCGAATGAGGTTTATTCTGGATGTGCGCATTTGTTCCACTGTTCGCCGGTAGTTTTCCAGATCTGGGTGAGATTCTAGGATGGTGACAGCGGGATCCCAGAAAGGGGAATTGGGACTTGAGTCGGAGGTGGTGATGTCCATTGTTGAGTTCTTGGTTGATGAGTAGGTTGTCAAGAAAACATGTAATCTCCCTTGCAGTTTGCATCTCTCTTCGGATGTTTGGTGGCAGAATGCTTGCGAGAACAGGGAGCCATGGGATTGGTGTAGGTTTCCTTGTTCCAGTTATGATGCACATTGCATTTACTGTATTTAACTGTGCATCTAGCAGTGTTGTGTCCCAGCTCCTGAACCAGGCTGGAGCGTCGTACTCTTCCAGTGGCTGCACTTTTCAGGAATGTGACAATGACATTATTCTCATTGGCTGAAGAGCACCAATGAAAGATGAGTAATATGCATACTTGTTTGACCATGAAAACGTGTTTAAGTTGTTCGTGATATTTAAGCAAGTAATGTGCATTTATTTTGGGATTTTCCTCTTATAAGGACTGAAAGAAACATCCCCATTAAAAACATGGTTTAAGCCTACGTGTTAAACTATGCCAAAGCTGATGCTAAGGTCATCCTTATGGAACAAAGTTGTGTGTACCACCCCTTCCTTGATGTAGTGGAACGCTCCACTTTTAACAGGTGCCAGACATTGATTTTAACGCAGTCTCTTGAGTGTTCTCTGCACTGCACTGCACATGCTGTGCTTTCATTTGCAGTTTATAGACTGGTGCTACTGTCGGTGAAACAATGAGGTGGCAGGCGGACACTAGAGGCTCATTATGGTAAAATAAGAGCCACTAAGCTAATTTTGCAGATGTGTGTATAAGCACATGACATCAACCATGGACTCTGAACTCTTACCTGGTTATAAAAAAAAATATCTGCCTGTCAAACTTAAGCCCAATCACTCACACAATCCAATTCAACCAGGTTCACATATTTATATTTAATTTTATGGTTACAACCAGGTGGCTAACATTGGATCTTAATGTGATTTAAGATTTATTCCCTGGTCTATCCCAGTTTGTGAAGGATTATATTATTATACAATGTTTCTATATATGTAGCTTTAAGAGGCAGTCTGGTGGATAGCGACGTGCTGAAGTGACTCCGACCGAAGTGGTTCTATGGTGACATGCTGTGATGTCATGACATGAGGTGTTACTGCCTGTATGGCATTGGCATTATATTGTGTACATTTTGTCAAGGGACATTCGCTATTATTTTATAATTCTAACCAGCCGTGCAATTTTCCCGAGCCCTTCTTTTACTGGGGAAAGCTGTAGTTTAAGAAAATTATTTGCATATATTTTAGCTCCATTTGAAAAAAAATCAACAAGATTTTGCTTAAATATCCTCACAATATTCAAATTACATGCGATTTTCGGTTTGCGATTATCTATATTTACGACGTTTGTGTAATACCACTATGGATAGATTTACGATGCAGACACTTGATTTACGACACATTTTCGCACATGGCTCCAAACATTTGAACAGAGGCAGTCTGGTTTCTGATGTGACTTGGCATGGAGCTTTTGTTATTCACAAGTGTTTTTGTGAAATTTTACCTATTAAACCCTGTTAAATATAGCTGATAAAAGGAAAACACCGGCAAGTGATATTTTTAATGTTTCTACTTTCTGGGAAAATCGGGTATGATTTACGAAGATTTTTGACGGGGTCTCCAGGAATGCATTGTGTTGTAAAAGCGTCTGTATTTTGCTTCGTAATTTACATATTTTGTGCTATTATTTGTGATTGGGCTGAAATTGTTAAACCAAACCTGAGCACCATTTTAGTTTCACTGTGGTGGCTAATTTGGCAAGAATAGTGCTTCAGGGTGCCCTCAGACACAGCCATGAGTTAGTGGCTCTGACTCAGCTGCAATGAGCCTCGTGCTGATGAAGCATGAGAAATTACTTGTTTTGTCTGGGCAGCAGAGTGATGCTTTATCTCTCAAATCATAGCTCTCCGCTTCATGCAAGCCAACATGACACACCTCGAGTCCATTCACATTGTGTCTAGAGGTCCCACTATGCACTGGGTGCCGTGTCCTCTACAATGCAAGTCGCTCTGACTTGTGGCCCACGGAATGACGTCACGTGCGGATGAGACTCGGCTGCGTGCACGCCACGCTTGCTGTGCGGCTGTGGGGCGTGTGAATGGGGGAGCAGTGGTGCTGCTATGATCCTCGTAATCCGGGTTCCATCCCTGGCACTAACTCGATTCCTGTGCTCGTGGCTGTGTTTACACGCCTGTCATCCAGCTCTTTGGAGGGAAGGGTGGGTGGATAACACAAATTCGTGAAAGTCCCTGCCCTCAAGGGTACCGAGGTTCCCATCTGGCTTTTCCTGGCTATGGTAATGCTGCACGTGGTTTTATTTACATTCGTATTCTGTCTGTACGTGGATTGAGTGTTACCCCCCTCCCTTCGCAATCGTGTGTTTTCCCTCGGTACTCTGGTTTCCTCCCAGATGTTTTAACTCTCATTAATGGAGTTGGCCAAACATCCCAAAATATAGGACGACAGAACTTTGGCGATTGTTGGCGCTGGTCCCGGCTGCCTTACTCCTCGTCTGGTTTCCCGTGCCTGCGTGCAAAACTGTACATGTTACACATTCTACAAATGCGTTTTGAGATGAAATTCTCACGAATGATAGAACATTTAAAAAACAATCATCTTGCTGGTGGAAATTACCTAAATCAGGCCTGCCTTAACCATAGATTTACTGAGGCTAAAGTGACAACATGCTGCAGTGTGATATTATCATTGGCATGACAAATGTGGTCAGTCAAAAGTGTGTTGCTGACTCCACCACTCCCTTGTGTGCTATACCAATGTTGATAAGTGCTTGTCAGCAGAACTTACCACCAATGGTCTGTTCATGTTAATACGAACCCTGCGACCCGAGTTCGACTCCCGCTCACGGCCAACACCAGTGACAATTACCTGAACTGGTCCTGGGCCCTCCCGTAGGTCGACTCAGTCTCAAATGAGTACCTGGTGCGGTGTATAAACATCGCCGCTGGGGAGACAAAGGCGACCGGGCGTGGTGTTGGCTACCCACCCCGTGTACCGTACCGGCCTTTATACGTGCACGTTAATAGCACTTTTCCCAACAGTCGGTGAAGGCTATACGGGGGTTCTTTGTCTTTTATCTTTTGTGTGCGTGTTTGTCCTCAGCCCAAGCTGTACCGCTCGGTGATGGAGGACGTGATTAACAACGTTCGGGAGGTGTTTCTAGACGAGGGAGTGGAGGAGCAGGTGCTGCAAGAGCTCAAACAGGTGCTCCACTGCCCTCGTCACCCACAGGCTCCTGGTGGGGACTGTGGACAGGGGATAGATAAGTCGATGTTAAACTGTGGCTTATGGCTCCCATAAGCTTAGTAGCCTCGCTATCTTTCACTTCGGCACATTTCTAACAACACTAGGGGGCAGCCTGTCCTATGGATGGGGTGAATCTTTCCACTTCCTTCCTCGCTGGCCATACCCACTAATCGTACGACACTCACCAGAGACCCACCACTCACATGACATATTACAGGCACCAGGCACTCACGTGTGAATTACAAATGAAGTGCAATACATCATTTGGGCGTATTGGTGGTACACCGGTGCAGTATAACAACACACCGGTGCAGCATGACAACACACCGGTGCAGCATGACAACACACCGGTGCAGCATAACACATCGGTCCTCATAACACAGTCTGACGATGTCGCTGTTGCCCTTGAGTGAGCTGCAGATTCTCTCCATCAGAAGTTTCCTTAGATTCAGCAGCCGCTTTCCCATTTGAACATATGGTGACACCACGAGTCGTAATCTTTTGATGCCACCGTCCACTAAGAAATGATTCCGGAAATGAATCGAGGAACCGTCCGTTGGAGTAAAATCTGCCGTTGGAACACGGAACATCGCTTTAAAGATATCCTTGGTTCCTCTCCTAACTTAAACTATCTTAATCAAAATTTGATGCTAAACTGTCAATTCTTTATAACCTCACTTGCAATTGCATTTGATACATGTCCTCTTTGTTTAAATATATGTACTATAGTCAATCTATATCTGTTTCTGTCGCGTAGTTGTGTAAGTTTTGCTGTGTTCAATCTGGAGGTAATCTGCACCGAGCCCATTTGCACTGTAGATAATTAGTTTGCAGTCTTTGCAATCCTCATGTGGTCCAGTTATTTTTGTTATTGTGCTGATTTTTCATTTCTTCTCATCACTTTAGTGACCCAGGGCAATCTTGAAAATGAGACTATCCTGGTTTCTTAACGAGTTTTCACCTCGTGAAACAAAATAAACTCGTCTTGTTTTTAGGCCCTAAAAGATGCTTGTTAATATTACTTGTCCCTCCAGTCTATAAAACGAAATGGGAGTTGTATTTTTGTATGTGCATGCGTATGTGTGTACATGTTATTCTAGTACACTTATGTGTAGACACATAAGTGTACTAGAATAACATCTGGCTTGACCATACGAAAGAAGGTTTCTACGCATTCACTGCATTTATGTGTGTATTTGTTTTCGTACTTGTGGGGAGCAGTGGTGCAGCGGTTATCGTGCTGCGCTATGAACCTGGCAACCCAAGTTCGATTCCCGCTGACAACCAACACCAGTGACAATTATCTGAACCGGTCCTGGCGTCCCCTAGGTAGACTTAGCTGTAAATGAGTACCTAGTGCAGAGTATAAACCTCAGCACTGGGGAGACAAAGGCGGCCAGGTGTGGTGTTGGCCATGTACCCCGTCGTGTGCCGTGCCGACCTTCATAGGCGTTCGCTAACCACTTTCCCCTGCGGTCTGCTAAGGCTTAGTCGGGGATCTTTGTGTGTAGGGAGTGGTTTTATAGAAGTTTGCATTCTATGTTATGATTCGTTTGATTTATGACTAGATTCACAGTACCTGTTACAATTGGTATCTGAACCTGGCCTCCCGTAGCTGAGGCTCCTGACAGTCCCCATCATCATCGTGATCCATGGGTAGATAGCCCCGTAGTAGGCGTCCACTGCACATTTTTTTACTTGTTTCCAATTTGCTCAAGAGGACCTTTGTGTGTGCAGATTTGGGAGAGCAAACTGCAGCAGGCGAAGACGGTGGACGGCTTCCACTCGGAGGAGCAGCAGCTGCTGCTGCAGGCGGCCCAGGGTCAGCAGGGGAAGGGCACGGCCCTGCAGAAACAACCCCACGTCATCCAGATCCCAAACATCCCAGCTGGAGGTAATGCACATGCACCGCAGCAGTATGCTGCACTTACTGCACACGACTTGTATTTATTATGACGATGCTCGTTTACCCAGGAAGGCTTCACTGAAGCCTCAAGACTATCTGTCGAGAGGGCCCTGCCAAGTTTTCAGAGTAGGGGGTGATGTTGCTGCTGTATGATCCTAATCGAGTCCTTTTCAAGGTAATCTTTCAGCATTGGGATGTTTTGACTCGGGCCATTTATATTCTGTGGGGGTGGGTGGGGGGCAGAGTTTGCAAAGAGAGCAAACCAGATAACCCTGAGGAAACTCATGCACAATCAGAGAACATAATAACAACAACACAGCAATATGCCCAAGTCGTGAATCGACCCCTGGCCCTTCTTGCTGTGAGGCGCGAGAGTTACCACTCCGAGAGTTACCACTCCGAGAGTTACCACTCCGAGAGTTACCACTCCGCTGCCACCCTGCCGCCCTACTTCACTCATTTCTGATCTTGTGTTACATACGACTATTTGACTTATATTATGGTGTTATCAGTATTTTTGTTCATCTATGGGACCTTTTTGCCACTATCAAAGTTATGAATTTTTTTTAATATGCTTCACCCTTTCTAGCAATAAAACAGGTGTTAAGATGTATAAACACCAAAATAGATAGCTATTACAAGGCATCAGGTGTGCATTAACCACACATACTTGTGGAAAAACATGCAAACAAACATACTCTGATAATAGTATTTTTATTTCATATTTAGAATCTATACATAAATGAGTATTCATACATAGGCACCCACTGCATGTAAATGTGTATAAGCTGTGCACGTATGCATCATGTGTCGCGATAACGCAGCGCTGAACTAAAGATCCATAAGGTTCAGTGTTATTGCTCAATGCTCGCAGTCAGTGGCACCGCTAGGGTTATCAGTGGGTAAAGTTGTAGTGTCTGAAACGAAGAAAGCCTGTCAGGTGTGGCATAGCTAGGAAACCACCTAGGACTGCACAATGTACACGCTCACTAGACACGCCACTACCAGTCTACTACACGACACACTCCACACACACACACACTATGTACTACACACACACTGAATATTATACACATGCATAGTGTATCACACACTACATACTACACACATACTGCATACTATACACACTACCAGTGTAGTACACATGTACTGCACGTAAATACTGAACACTATACACTACAAATGTACCACATGTTGCACACATACTGAAAACTATCCACATGCACATTACCATTATGCTACACCCTAATTTCTACATGCTATATACAAAAAATGAAAGATCCCCGATTCAGACTACTGGGTCAAGTGCTGTTTGTGAATGCCTATTCAGGCTGGAATGGCACACCAGGTGGTGGTCTGGTCAGCACCATGCCCACAGCCACTTTGATGTCCCCAGCACCAAGTACTCATGACCTAGGGGATGCCTTGGACTGTTTCAAATATCAATTGTCGCAGATAATAGCCGTGGCTGGGAATCGAACTCGGGTTGCCAGGTTTTGTAGCACATTGTGCTAACCACTGTTCCACTGCTCCCCACAACACACCACACTACAGTGCACACACCACCGCTATGCCACGCACTCTACACAAGCCACAGGATGGATGCACACTGCGTGCAGCACACGACCACCGCACAACAGTTGATGTAAACTGTGTGGTGCTTGGTGTCTAGTGGAGCACCGTCAAGTAGCTATGTTTTCCCCAGTGTCTATCATGAGCAAGATTAATTTAGACCCATTTGTTCGCAAAGCGAGCAAAATGTTCGCTTATCGAGCGGGGACCGGTCAAATTCTGGTTGGGTGTTAACTCAGCCCATAATGCCTCTGTTGTTGCTAAAAATGAGTACCACTATGTGAGGAAGTTAGTGGTTAATTTATGGTGTGGCTTATTCCCACCAGATGAATGTGGAATTTTTACCACTGGCTCAGGGCTGCAAACAGGAGATGATCTCCACCTCAATATAGGAATTCACTTTTACTTTTTTTGGCGAGCTTTATTGAAAGTCAAAGCTGCCTGTCTCAAGCCTGTCTGTAGCCTGTCCCTCGGAGAGATACCGTACTGACTGAAGATGCGCATGTGCCTCCCTATCTCCTCTCGTCGCCGCTGCAGCTCAGATCGTGGTACAAGATGGACGCTCCATTCAGCACATCTCAACAACGAACATGGTGAACAGTGAGGCCACATGCATACGAAGACAAATATCTCTTGTATAGCCTGCACAGGCTGTCAGGGCAAGTGCGGTTATCCAGTACCTATGAAGGCCGACACGGCACACGAGGGGGTGGGTGGCCAAAATCACTTTTGACCACCTTAGTCTCTCGACTGGTGATGTTTACACAGCATCAGGCACTCATTCGATGCCGAGTCGACCATATTCAACAATAACAACCGTCATTTGCCACTAAGTGGCAGGGCAACACATGATGTTGATGGTGATTTTTATATTGATGTGATACAGACGGCATCCGCAACAGCAGCAACCATGGCTCTGCCGCAGGGCGTGGTTCCACCTTACCAGATTACAGGGGGACTGCCCGGTAAGACACGGACACACACACACACACGAGCGCGTGTGCGCATGCACATAGATGCATATGCACAGACGCAGGTACACACCTACCCACATACACGCACGTTACCATCCCGAGTATAAACATGCATGAAGATTATTTAGATTACTATAAATTTCCAGATGATAAGCCACTTGGTTGAGATATCATTTGTGGTCAGGTTGCTTCTGAGAAATAAGTGAATACTTCAGTGGGCTTTGCCTGGTAGGGTGGGGATGGTTTTGTTTTGTTTGTATGTTTTTGGGTAATTTGTTTGCCTTTCCTGTACTTTGCACGACTATCATGTTTGCTGTTGTAACATTCTTACCCACCCCTACTGGACATCTGTAAAAACAAGAACTTTATAGCTCATTGGATTCCTCCAGGATAAATAAATATTCCGATTGATTCTGATTTGGGTCCGTGCTTGTGCAGGCCAAATGATCCAGACATACAAGCACGTGATGGTGACGCCGCAGGGCCAGCAGATCATCCTGCAGCAGCCGACCACCATGCTGGCGTCAGTTGGAGGGCAGCAGCTGCTGGTGCAGACTAGCCAGGCCGGGGCGAGTGGCACCGTCGGCCAGCCTGGCGGGGCGGCCAGCCAGGGCACGGTCATCCAGCAGGGCCAGGGCACGCAACACGTGAGGGCGGCAGCGGCGGCACCGGTGGTCTGCGTACACACAGACATGTACAACTAAGGGCCTCCCCCCCCACCCCGTGTAGCCCACACAGGCTGTTGGGGCAAGTGCTGTTGGCGAGGAACTCTTGAGGGCAGCCTATGGTGCAACCTGCGAGAGGACAGATGTTGCCAGAAGCGGATAGAGTTCTAGCTGTCTCCCTGGGGGTGATGTTTACACACCGCACCAGGTGCTTGTTTTAAGGTCGGGTTGATCTAGGGGACGCACAGGAACATTTCAGGTATTGGTCACTTATATTGGCTGTGAGCGGGAATCGATCTCCGGTCGCTGGGTTAACAGCACAGTGCTTTAATCACTACACTACACTATCGCTCACAAAAACTTGCATATATACAAAGATAAAGATCCCCCGTATAGTCTTAACATACTGTTGTGGCAAGTGCTGTCAGTGAGCACCTAGGGAGGCCAGTAAGGTACACGAGGGGGTGGGTGATCAGTACCACGCCCGACCGTCTTTGTCTTCTCAACGGCGATGTTTACACACCACACCAGGTACTCATTTAAGGCTGAATCGCCCTAGGGGAGGCCCAGGACCGGTTCAAATTATCGTCACTGGTATTGGCCGTGAGTGAGAATCAAATTGGGGAACCGGATTCGCAGCGCAGCGCGTTAACCACATCACTACTTCCCCCCTCACTACATGTTTGCATATCTACAAAGATGTAGGGGTGTTACGGAGGGGCTGTATACATAGGATCACACGGGAAACAAACACAGTGGGCGGGGCTTCGTGAGGGCACGGGGAGGTGCTCTCAACGACGTCCGCACCGGGCAGCCTGGGGGGGCTGGCCCCACCCCTCAGCGGGGGGTTTTGGTATAAAAGGGGATGAACCGGAGAGCTCGGGGAACAATGTTAAAGCTAAACCAGTAAAGACCGAAGATCGTCTAGCTAGAGCCCTGGACTCCCCTGGGTCGCCGCCCTTGTCAGGGCCGCGCAGGACCGAGCCAGCGGCGTGGTCCCGAGAACCAGAGCTAGTGCTCTGGGACTCCGGGTACCGTAGCCCGACTTACCAGTGTCGGGCCAGACAGCCTCCCCTAGCCCGTTAGTGGAGGACTAGGAGGTAGGTCAGAGATAGCTAGCAGTGTATTCCCAGCTTGCCGGGTGAGGGGGCCGATACCCCCTCCAGTGTGGTATGTCCGCGGTTGTGACAACTGTTGCGGAATAAATGCGTGTGCCTCAACCCCGGCGTCCAAGAGTCCTCAACGATATTACATCTGGTGACAGAAGTGAACGACCACGAACATGGACACGCGCCGGACAGCTCGAGCCGGGGTACCGGAGGCGGAGGACACCGCTGAAATTGTGGAGCCCGAGACGGCTGAAGAAGGCATCGAACAGCCGGGGCCGGACGCATCCTTACCGCAGCATCGGGATGAAGGGGAGCCGTCAACAGAAGGACTGAGGCTGGCTCACGCGAGACTAGCGGAGCTGCTGTACGCTGCTGCCGCCACGCTCGAACACATCACACGGCTGGGGGCTGGTGGACCGCCACGGGGCGAGGACAGCCGACGACCGGTGCGCCTTCCCGCCATTTCAACGGAGCCCACCTTTGAATCTCCCGCCATCGCCGCAGCAGCTGCTGAGGGCGTGGCCGGCCTGAACCTCGGGTCCGACATCGGCCTCACAGGGGCTGCCGCGTCATCACCAGCGGACAGAGCGTCACCACTGGTGCGACCGGCGATGCCATCCGTCGTTCGCGCCGAAGCCCAGCCGAGTAACGGGGACAGCGGAGTGCGAGCTTCCACGGCGGTCCGCTGCGCTGCACCAACGGCTACCTCCACTCAAAGAGTTTGTGGGCGAGGAGGGCGACTGGGGCGGCTTCCAGCGGCGCTTCCTCGCGCACCAGGAAATGGCGCAGTGGTCGGATGCCGAGGCTCTCTGCGCGCTGCCGGCGCTCCTCGACAGCGACGCCCTCGCCGCTCTTACATCGGCGCCGAAGGACAAACGCTCCACGCTACAGATGGCGCTGCAGTTGCTGGCTGCGGTCTACGGACCATCGTCGGAATGCAGGCAGCTCTTTTATGATCGCCAGCGGGGTGCAAAGGAGTCGCCCCTGGCGTACCGTACGAGTCTCCTGGCGCTGGCGAAGACGGCCTTCCCACGAATGGACGACGAAGGCGTGGACGCGATGGTAACGGAAAAGATCCTCCTGCTGGCGGACGACCTGGACATCGCCGTCGTTGTACAGGAGGACACAGAAATGGGTTCCCTCCAGGCTGCGCGGCTCCTCCACGCCAACCTGCTGTCGCAGCGACGGAAGGCCAGCAGGGCAGCGGCCGGGCGTACGGTGGCTGCAGCCACCCTCCCGGCGGAGGAAGTTTGCGCCATCGACCATCGACTGCAGCAGAGGGTGGGAGTACGGGCGGGCCGGGATGGATCGAGCCGCTCCGACCATCCGTCATCGCCGCCTGCGCTCCCGCGCTGTTACAACTGCGGCATCCGGGGCCATGTCGCCTCGGGGTGCCGCTCTCCTCGGCAGCGCGGGACGACGCCTCGACAGGACGCCGGGCCTCCTCCCAAGCTCCATCAACATAACCCGGCGAGTCGCGGCACCCCTCATGTTTGGCCCACGCACACACCCGTCACACACTCGCACACCGCAACGAAGGGGGGGCCGACATTGCGCACCGTCGCGCCAACACGCACCACTATGGGCACTCAGATTGAACCCAGGCAGTGGTCCGTGTTGGCCCATCGCGTTGTGGCTGCATCGTCGGGGTCGTCGGCCGTGGTGGGGCACATTGACGGGGTTGAGGTGCGCATCCTGGTCGATACAGGAGCATCGGCGACCATCATTTCGGAACTAATTTACAATATTCTCCCTGTCCAGAGCCGTCCTTTACTGCCGGTTAACGTCCCATTCTATGCTGCTAACGGGGGCTCACTTGGCATCATTGGACAGATTCGAGCACAAATTTGTATCGGTGATATCAAATTGTCCCGCCCGATTTTTGTTTCCTCCTCGCTGGCGGTTCCGTGCCTGCTGGGGACGGACTTCTTGGGCAAAATGCCGATTCGTATTTTAATAGACCAGGGCTGCATTGAGCTCCCGTCGGGACGACGCATGGCGTTTCTGCCATCCCCTACTGCGGCTCGGACGGCGTTCGCGACGGTACCGGCGTTCGTCGTTAAAACGGTTCGCGTACCGCCGGGGGCACAAATGTTGGTGCCTCTCAAACTTCGTCGGCCCTTCGCTAAAGGCATTGGGGACCAGGGAATTCTGCTGGGGCCATCTAGGGCCGGGGTTAGCGGACCTCATTTAATTCCGGCCCAGACCATCGTAAAAGGGGACGGGGACCCTTTCATCGCGGTCCTCAATGTGGGGTCGCAGACAGTGGTGGTTCCTCAAGGGACCGTGCTTGCTCACGCAACGCCGGTGCCCTCTGAGGAACCTGTCGCGAATCACGTAGGCACTGTCCCTCTGCCGCATCCACATTCGGACACCGATGAAGGGTGGCTCGAGGCACTTTGTGCGGGATCGACGGACCTGTCGGATTTAGAGCGTCAAAAGCTTAGGACACTGCTGCGTGAATTTTCCGACGTTTTCAGTCAGAACAAATTCGATTTGGGCTGTACCCATCTGCTGCGTCACCATATTGATACAGGTGACAGCGCGCCAATACGCCAAAATCCTTTTCGGTTAAGTCCCGCCGAAAAGGACCATGTCAAATCGGCTGTTGATGACATGTTAGCCGCCGACATCATTTCTCCCTCTACCAGCCCGTGGGGAGCGCCGATCGTCCTGGTTAAGAAACAGGATGGCTCGTTGCGGTTTTGCGTCGATTTTCGCCGCCTCAACAAAATTTCTGTTGCCGACGCATACCCGCTCCCACGGATTGACGAATCGCTGGACGCCTTGGTGGGAGCGCGATTCTTCTCCACATTGGATTTGCTTTCGGGATTCTGGCAGCTTCCTCTGGACGATGATTCTAAGCCTAAAACCGCATTCCGTACACCGCACGGTCTCTTCCAATTCAACCGGTTGCCGATGGGACTCCACTCGGCGCCGGCGACTTTCCAGCGATTGATGGAATTGGTTTTGGCTGGATTGCAATGGGACTCGTGCTTAATTTATTTGGATGACGTTATCGTCTTTAGCAGAACATTTGACGAGCATCTCTAGAGGTTGCGGGCGGTTTTCCTCAAAATGCGGGCTGCTAATTTGAAATTTAAACCTCAAAAATGTCATCTGTTACGCGAATCTGTGCGTTATTTGGGACACATCGTTGAACGCTCAGGTATTGCTACCGATCCCGCCAAAACGCAGTGCGTCAGCTCCTGGCCGACTCCCACCTCTGTGGGAGAGGTCAGGAGTTTCATTGGATTCGCGTCGTATTACCGACGCTTTGTCGCGGATTATGCGACAATTGCAAAGCCCCTACACGCTTTGACGTCAAAGGGGGTCCACTTTCATTGGGGACAGGAGGAGGAGGCTGCTTTCCGCTCCCTTCGGGACGCTCTGGTTAAAGCTCCTCCCTTGGTTTACCCCGATTTTTCTAAACCCTTTGTGCTCGACACCGATGCGAGCAACACAGGTATTGGGGGCGTGCTTTCCCAGGTGGTTGACGGCGTGGAACGGGTAGTCGCGTACGGTAGTCGGGTGTTGTCTCCAGCGGAGCAAAGATATTGTGTCACCCGTCGGGAACTGTTGGCAATTGTCTATTTCATCCAACAGTACCGCCCATATCTGTACGGTCAGCGTTTCACCGTCCGTACAGATCATGCGGCACTACAGTACGCCCTGCGAGTTCAACAACCATCGGGACAATTGTCTCGATGGTTGGAGGTTCTCCAGGACTTTGATTTTGAAACCACGTACCGTAAGGGCGTTCGCCACACCAATGCGGACGCTCTGTCGCGCATGCCAACCACCCCCGAATGCGCATGCCTCCTGGGGTCGGGCCGTTGCAGGCATCCGGGGGAAATATCTGTTCCAGTCTTGGCGGCCGCAGACGACGCAGCGTCAATGACGAATTCGATCGCACAACAGGGATCAGATTCCCTGTTGGGGTTGCCTGTCACTGAATGGGGGCGCCTACAGATGGAGGATACCTCCCTCCTCGCGTTGCGTCGCCGCGTCGGGGATGCTGGGCGGGGGAGGGGTGATGCCGACGCATGGGAAATGGTCACGGGTCTGCTGATGCATTGGGACGGGAAATCCCATCGACACCGGCTGGTGGTCCCTTCTGGGTTACGGGGTAAGGTGGTGTGGGCCGCTCATGAGCGCCTCCTCCACCTGGGGACCCAAAAGACCCTCGCCTTGCTCCAGCTTGATTTTTTTTTGGCCGGGCATGACAAGGGATGTCGCAGATCTGTTGGGGTCATGCCCTCGGTGTGCGCAACGGAAACCACCAGCACGGGAGTCTAACCCGCCTTTGCAGTCTATCAAAGTCTCCAGAGTCAACGAACTTGTCGCGCTGGATATTCTGGGCCCATTCCCCGCCACCCCCAGGGACAATAGATATTTGTTGACCGGGGTGGAGTACTTTACGCGCTGGCCTATGGCCTGGCCCCTGGCCAACCAGTCGGCAGCAGCCATCGTGGAGGCCTTTGTCCAGGGATACGTCCTGGACAAAGGTGCTCCCGAGCGGCTGCTGACCGACCAGGGCAAAAATTTTTCCGGCAAACTGCTCCAACAAGTCTGTGAGCTCCTGAGCACGAAAAAAATTCGTACCTCTCCCTATCACCCGCAAACTGACGGGATGGTCGAGCTTCTGCACCGAACCATCACGTCCATGTTGTCACAGCAGGTTTCGGACTCACAGACCGATTGGGACCTGCAAATTCAAGGGGTCCTGGCAGCATACAGATTGGCCCCCCATGCGGCAACGGGATTTTCCCCCTTCTTCCTCATGTATGGCCGCGAACCTGACCCACCTGTTCGGGCCCAGCTGCAGATCCCCGCGCCGCAGGGTAAAACTAAATTGGCCGACCATGTTAAATTTAACCTTGCGAAATTAACAGAGGCACGGGATGCTGCCATGCAAAATTCCGACCTACGTCAGAAAGCTAATGAGCGGCTCAGACTGGGTCGCGCGCACGTGCTACAGTGGAAGCCGGGGGACAAGGCATGGCTGCACTGTCCCCAGGTACCACTCGCGACCTCTAAACTGGTGAGGCCGTGGCGGGGCCCTGTCGAGGTGGTTGAGGTTTTGCGGCCTCAGTGCGTACGCATCAAATGGGGGAAGCGCCGGTGGTTTGTGCACCCCTCCAGATTGAAACCCTTCGTTGCGGTGCGAAGTCCCACTCCACACACGCGTGGCCAAACATGTGGGGGGTCGACCGACTCAAAGGGTCCGTCTCCGCTGCTCTCGCCTGACGTGTTGCCGGCTGTCCCGCCCCCAGGTGCACCAGGAATGACGGGCTCACGCCCGACAACCCCTACGGGGGATGCCGAGGGTCTCGCGACATCGAGAGGAGACTCACTCGGAAATGGACAGTTGCCACCCGACGGCCCGCCATCCGGGGTTGCCCCGTGTGACGGGCCTGCTGCAAGGACGCGCGCAAGAATGCGCAGACTCTTGTGATGCACAAAAATAAAAAAAAATATTTTTCACATGTTATGTTCACTGTGTGCTGCGTCGGTGGTGTGTTCCTGGCACATTGGATTGTACGTATGTTGTGTTCACTGTGTGTTGTGTGTGTGCTGGGGTTCCCTGCAAATTGTATGTACGTTGTTTTTACGGAATTCGTATTTATTCGGGGGTGGGGTGCGTCGGGTTATTTTCCCTTCTTGCTTTTCTGGTTCTTGTTGTTGTTCTCGTTCGCGTTATTGTTGAAAAAAATTGTGAGGCACACGCGGGGTCGAGGGGTAAATAAACTTTTATTGTCGTTTGTTGCAGCCGGGACGGCTGCGAGCTGTACAGGGGGGGGGGTGATGTCGGGGTGTTACGGAGGGGCTGTATACATAGGATCACACGGGAAACAAACACAGTGGGCGGGGCTTCGTGAGGGCACGGGGAGGTGCTCTCAACGACGTCCGCACCGGGCAGCCTGGGGTGGCTGGCCCCACCCCTCAGCGGGGGGTTTTGGTATAAAAGGGGATGAACCGGAGAGCTCGGGGAACAATGTTAAAGCTAAACCAGTGAAGACCGAAGATCGTCTAGCTAGAGCCCTGGACTCCCCTGGGTCGCCGCCCTTGTCAGGGCCGCGCAGGACCGAGCCAGCGGCGTGGTCCCGAGAACCAGAGCTAGTGCTCTGGGACTCCGGGTACCGTAGCCTGACTTACCAGTGTCGGGCCAGACAGCCTCCCCTAGCCCGTTAGTGGAGGACTAGGAGGTAGGTCAGAGATAGCTAGCAGTGTATTCCCAGCTAGCCGGGTGAGGGGGCCGATACCCCCTCCAGTGTGGTATGTCCGCGGTTGTGACAACTGTTGCGGAATAAATACGTGTGCCTCAACCCCGGCGTCCAAGAGTCCTCAACGATATTACAAAGACAAAGATCCGCCGTATAGCCTTAACAGACTGGGGGAAATTTCTGCATATATATATACACACACATGCGTATACACGCACACATACATGTACGGGCATCTAATTTATGCAGCTCCATAAATAGGAAGGTAACATTTTCTTCATCATTTTTATTAAGTGAGGCTCACGGGATTGTGGACCTGGGGTTTGTGCAGGGTGCTGAACTAAAACTTATCGTGCAGGTGCTGACCCAGCTGGGCACGGGGACGCTTCCCTCGGGCGTGGTGTTGCAGCACGCCGCACCACAGCACCAGGTGGTGCTGGGAAAGCCGCCCTCCTCAACCGCCTCGGTGAGTCCCAGCAACCCCGCTACCTCTGCTACCCCCCGCCACGACCCCCACGGCTGCTGCGACCCCGTGACCCGAAGCGGCTCGAGATGAAGTTGGTGGCGTTTGAGTGTCACTGTCCGTAACGGACAGTGGTGGGGAGCGATAGTGCAACGGTTGGTGCGTTGCGCTACGAACCTGGTGACCAGAGTTCAATTCCCGCTCACGGGCCAACACCAGTGATTATCTGAATTGGTTTTGGGCCTCCCCTAGGTCGACTCTGCCTCAAATGAGTACATGACACGATGTGTAAAGATTGCTACTGGGGAGGAAAAGACAGCATGGCGCGATGCTGGCCTTCATAGGTGCTCACTAACAGCACTTGCCCCAAAAGTCTGTCACGGTTATACGGATATCTTTGTCTTTGTGACGGACAGAATGAATTCCATAGAAAAGCAGGATGAGCAACAAAATAAGTGCGGAAGAGAACGTGGCAGGTGTTGTAGATGTGATGAGACGTAAACGTGCACACTGGCTTAGCCGTGTTTGCAGGATGGGGGGCGGGGCCAATTGCCGAGACGGGCACTGGAGTGGTCTCCACGAGTCCGGCGACCGAGGGGAAGACCTGAGAACAGACGGTGGGAGACTGTCAACGCAGTGCTTGGAGGTAGTTCGTCGACTGTGCAGCAGCTGTGAGATCTAGAAGGGAGGGGGCGGAAATGTGTTGGCAATGAGACGTGGGATGGTATCGGTGGTTTTGGGCATGGTGACACCTTCACCCGAGGACCCCCGCGTGACCTGTTGTGTGACCTCCGCCCCCAGGCTGCGACGACGAGTGGGGGCTCGGGGTCGACGGGGCCGTCACCGCTCGTCATCCAGGTGGATGGCGCCGGGGACACGTCGTCGGACGAGGACGAGGATGACGCCAACGACGACGACAAGAACAAGGACGACGAGCTGGGGGACGAGGACGACGCCGTCGAGGAGGTGCGGCCACCCCCGGGGAGGGCTAACGTGGCGTCCCAACTGGGCTGCCTTCGTGGGACGCTCGGATGACTTAACTAATTTATTTAACTCTTTTTTTATTTTTACCAGGTAAAGGCCCCACTGAGCTACGTCGCTTTTTTTTCAGAAGTGACTTGGCTGTCACAAATGATAGCTCAACAAATTGGCCGCTCGTGTGGAAATTTATAGCAATAGCCAAATACTCTAAACCCGTGACGTTGATTCTGAATGTGGAGGGGAAAACCAGAGGATCCGGAGAAAAATCCACATGACCACGGGGGAGAAACATGCAAATTCCAAATATACAGCAAGTGTTAGGGTCAGGATCGAACCCACGACCTCCTGTATATCGGGCGAGATAGTTAACATCTCGTTACCGTGACTTTGTACGTTTCTACTGAGGCGGATACCTTTTCATCTAGAGAGGCCTGGCACAATGGGGCAAGGATTGGGAGAGATGGTGGCGGCTTGGGAAGAATTTTCATCCAGCGGTGAATAGATCATGGCTGATGTTGAGGTTGGATTTAGGGTGGAAGCAGAATGGTGTTGGGGCTATTAGGGGCAGCAGTGGGCCGGTGTACGATGGGATGGTGCTATGCGGGCCGATGCTGTGAAACAGTGCTGCTCAGGCGGATACTGAGAGGATGTACTGTTGAGGTATTGCTGTAGGGAGGGATACTGTATGGAAAGGTTATATCAGGGGCAGTACTGGGCTATGCAGTCCAATGAGGGGTGGTACTATCGGAGACGGTACTATCAGTTTAATGAGGGGATTCTCCATGTTGGGTGGGACGAGGAGCCGGTGTCCTTTGTGGGAGACTACTTTTGGAGTAGGTACTGAGGGAATATAGGATGGGGTTAACACTATGGGGATCAGCACTTTGAGGGATGTACTTTGGAGGATGGTATTATTGTTGGTGGTACAATGACAGACGGTAGTATGATTGGATGTACTATAGATGTTCAACTAATAGGATGGTACTAAGGAGGCCAGTACCATGTGGTGGACGACTAAAGATAGTTGCACGTTATGAGTGGAGACGCCAAGGGCGGTGCAAATGTTGGAGGCAGTACTCCAGGGTACTGTCATGGGGATAAGGGCAGTACTAATGGGGGCAGCGTACTATGGGTGGCAGTGCTATCGGGTGGCAGAGCTGTGGAATGAGAGGCGTAAGGATGGATGTAGATCTATGGTGGGGGGTGCTACTGCTGGTTGGGGTGCCACCATTGTGGGGCAGAACTGTAAGTGGCATGCTTGCGGACTTACGGGGGTGGTGGGCCTGTAGGAGCTCCCGCTTTGAGCCCGTGTCGGCATGAGCGCACCGACCACAGCTACAGGCGGCGCTGCTGCAGCCCACACAAGCAGAGAGCGCCTCTGTCGTGGGGGACAGCTTGCGCGTTGGGGCTGCGAGGCTCCGGGTTAAACGAGTAAAATCCTCACGGGAGCCTCCATGTGGCCCCCCCTCTCCCCACCCACCACCGATCAGGACCCCTTGAACTCGGAGGATGACGTGAGCGAGGACGACCCCTCGGACCTCTTCGACACCGACAACGTGGTGGTGTGTCAGTACGACAAGGTGGGCTGCTGAAGCGTGGTCGGGCGACTTGGCCGGGGGGGAGAGGATCGTGGGGGGCTGATGCCCCCATGTCAGCATGGCGGTGCCACTGAGCCGGCACCGCCAAGGTCTCGGCTTAGGATCCTGGGCTCCCCACCCATGATGCGAAGGATGAATCAGGTCCTCTATAAATATTACCATTTTGTTCACCAATTATATATAGTTTGGGGTGGCATAGTGGTTATCGCACTGTACTAAGAACCTGGTGATCTGAGTGAGATCTGAACCAGTCTTGGGCACGCACTCCTTTAAATCTGCACCGACCAGCGTGGTGAAGTGGGGTGATGAAAAATACGCGCGGCCAGTGTGGCAAGGGGAGGCTTTCAACTTGCTGGACGTGTGTAAAAAAGAGCTTCTTTGCTCATCGGATTCATCCAGTCTGAATAAATATTCTTATTTTGATTCAATCACCAGTGGATTAAGGGATGTAAATACCGAAAGAACCAAAGAGTATGCATGTAAATAAAGTTATTTTTACATCCTATTTGTGCTTTTATCAGTTTTAGCAAGAAACATTTACACGTCTGTTTATATCTCTGTCTGTTCCCTCAATCTCTCTCCGTTTATGTCTCCGTCTCGCTCCCTCCCACCAGATTCACAGAAGCAAAAACCGATGGAAGTTCCACCTCAAGGATGGCATCATGAACCTCAACGGCAAGGATTACGTTTTCTCCAAAGCGGTCGGAGACGCCGAGTGGTAGGGCGGGATTTGGAGCTGCGTGCGGTGCGTTTGTGTCAAGTGACCGGGTTCGGCAGCGGGGGAACAGAGGGACGGAGGGATGAGGGAGGCCCAAGGGGCGTGTGCTTTGATGCCGCCCATGGGCTCAGTGCAGCAGCAGCGGCATCGACAGCAGCGGCAGCAGCAGCAGCGGCGGTGGTGGCGGCGAGGGCTCGTGGAGCTTCGAGTCACCGTGTCTCTGATACACGGGCCTCCCCGACGCTTTCGTGTGCGACACTGCCAGCTGCGTGGACGCTGGAAGGTGAGGCTGAGAGGCACGAGTTTTTTTCGACGAGGCCTCATTGATCGAGAGCCCGAAATCGACCAAACGAGAGATGGGGGGGGGGGGGGGGAGTGTGACATGGGAAAACGGGGGTAGGGGGAGAGGGTGCCGGTTTTACTCTCGGTAGCCGAGGAGGCAGCGTGCACAGACGCGGCTTTGTATATTGTGTCCGGTCACTGTTCAGTCATGTTCATTATTGTAATGTTTATTTATGTATATATTTGGCTTCAGTTTTAATTTGGGTAGCTAGTCGGTGCAGTGCTTAGAGAAAAGACAAAGCATCTCTTTTTGCAGTCAGTTGGTGGTTCTTAGCCACTCATGGAAATTATTTCCTATGCTGGGAGCCAGGCTTCTGTACCACAACTACTGTCGTTTGTATCACAGTGGTTCTGAAGGGAGCCAGGTTTCCGTATCACAACTACTGTCGTTTGTATCAGTGGTTCTGAAGGGAGCCAGGCTTCCATAACACAACTACGGTCGTTTCGCCACAGTGGTTCTGATGGGAGCTAGGCTTCCCTACCACAATTATTGTCATTTTGCCACCGTGGTTTCTGATGGGAGCCAAACTTCTGTAACACAACTACTGTCGTTTTTGTCACAGTGGTTCTGATTTTATTGGTTATGGGAGGCGCACAAATGCCGAGTTGCTTACCGAGTGACATTTTAATTGATAGTTTCTGATTGTTAGCCCCCTGACCACTGCACCACCTGGTTGAGTAGAGTAAGTGCACATTCACATATGTTCATGCCAAATGGGATAGATGAAGTCAGTTTGTTTGAAAATAAAAGATGTTTTTACTCCGTATTAAAACTCCTGGCTTCCATGCATTCGTCTGCCAAAGACCAGTCTGTTCCAAGAACAGTCACTGATGACTTGCCACAGAGCAATACTCATTGTATCCGTAATAAACCTCAAGCACAGCCAGACAAAACGAGATAAATTAGCCTCTAAATTAACACTGAACTCAGCTGATTGGACAAATGTCTCTGTCAGGTCACAATTGAGAATGGCCGTGTGTAACCTGTTATTTAAGAATAATATGCTTCTGAAATTAAGGCATCAAGGCACCGATGGGAGATGTGCATGTTTAGCATGGGGGATACGTTGAGAAGAGGGCTATTGCCACTTCATTTTGCTTTCAAAGTTTTCCAGAACTAAAAGTGGGTGAATACTGAACCACCCTCATAGTCGGTTCACTCCATGGAGAAGCGTAATTTCAAACCCAAAAGTGTGAAGACGGACGCAGTTTGTGAGCTGAGTTTTTGGCTAGTCAAGAACCTCCCCTAGTTCTTCAAAGTTTTACAATGGCGTCATCTCTGACTGGGATGGAACAGAGTCACGGGTCCACACGATTCCACTTGCCGGGCCCTGAAAACCCCGGCCTCCACACAAGGAAACTTGTGCTTTCAAGACGCAGAGTGCCTCCTTGTTGTCATTGGCAACCACTCGCATTTTAAGATCAGCTGAAGTGGATCACGAGACTCATAATGGCCATGTTAGAACACCGAGCCACCACTTTGGAAATCCTGGGTATGAATCTAGGTAGCCAGCCATGATGAATAAAAATGGATTTAAAATTTCAGATAGGTTTGGTTTTTAACCCTTTCCCGTTCCGATGACATACATGCACGTCATCAGTTTCTCTTCCGATTCTGTTCCGATGACGTACGTGTACGACAAAATAACTTTATCGGTACCGAGGTTCCCGCAACGCCATGCGGGAGGGCATGTGGCACAGTTTGGCGGCAGCTATTGTAGAATGCGGTCGTGTTGCTACGGTTCTCTGCGGTGAGTGCAATATCTTTCAAAACAATGGCGCTACTACGCCTCTAAAAGTAAAGTTAACGCTCAGTCGCTTGTGCGTTCCGAGATTCAACGGTGGCCAGGGACCCCCCCCCACCCTGCAACTTGGAACGGGAAAGGTGTTAACTTAATGTGGCCCAGCTCTGAGGGATAAAGTATAAAAACCAAATGGACTAACCCTGGAAGAACCCGTGTATTCACTCGAGGTAGATTTCCACTGAAGCCGTCCAGTGTAGATGTTATTTTAAGTGACTCGTCGAAGTGGTTCTGTGGTGTCTGGGACTTCACTGATGTGGCGGCGTGTGGTTCCGCCACCTGTGGGAGTTCTTTCCTGGACGTTTCCTCGCTCCGCTGCTTAACGACATTGACAGCACAGTCGGTATTTGGGTGGTGATAACAATTCAACAAGTACGGTAACGTAATTGCAAGCGAGTTAATTATGCCCGCTTGTAAATTTCCCTTCATGCCGTAGCGTTGATGGTCTTAAATTGGTGAAATATTTGAGTATTTTATCTTTTCAATGCCTTGAGTGTTGCAGGAGCAAGTGAGTTGAAACAAATATAGCAGAGCATTTGTGATTTCTAGCTTTTATTAATATACGTAACATGTTACCCGTATACCATATAATTGTGTGAGGGATGTAAAGACAAGTGGTGCCTTAGACATGATTTGCATTCCTGCCATCGTTTGTGATGTACACTTTGCGTCCCCTGTATGTACAACACACGGTCACGCCACGTCTGTCCTTCAAAACACTGCCTGGTCATTTCAGTTGTTAAGATACGGTGTGCAGAGTTTAGATGCAGTTACATCTGAAAGTGCTTGGCAGTTGTATGTGTTCAACATGGGGGGGGGGGGATCGGAGCTAATTTAACCCACACCCGCAAACTTACAGAACCGATCTACAACCTTCAAAGGTTCATAGCCTTAGCTATTCCTGATGGGGTGAGTGCTGTCAGACGGCAACGTTGTTACTCTGGGGGTGATCGGACCACAGTTGTCTGTCCATTGCTGATGTTTTCAGCTGGCGCATCTGCTATTAATTTTTGAGGCCGAGTCCACGTAGAGGAGACCCACGGTGGTGGATTTAGATGTCAAATGGCCACTGATGGTTTGTGCACAACTGTCACAAATCGAGGTTCTACTGCTGGGATTATAGCACAGCGCACAAGCCCCTCCAAACGCGCACATTGCGTTGTCCATACAGAGCAGAGGCTGTCATTGCAATGTTGTTAGCGAGTACCTGTTAAGCACATACAACATGCACGCGCGAGCAAGCTTGCTAGATAAGTTATTATTTTTCATGTTAAATAAATTACCAAAATTTGTAACGAGTCATAAAAAAACGTTGTCCCGGTTGGACTCGTGTTGTATTCATCGATTCATTTATAAATCAAACTATACTCGTTATATTACAAAAATGTAGTTTTATTCAAGTCTCCATGTCAACTTGATAGAAACTGGAGTGGGCCTAATCCTACATGGGGCCAAGAAAAATCAGTAATAGGGAGAGGGATGTAAAACGTGACAGTAGAGACGACCACTGCGTACACGGGTTTTGTCTCCCTCAGACTCCCATTATTTGCTGTTCTGAAAGGAAGACGAGCAAAATCAAATAATTGGTGGACTTTACCTGAAAACTGTAAAAAAAAATTTTCCATCAAGGTAAAACTAAAATCTTCGAGCTGTGTTGGCCAGGGCAGTGTGCTGCTGCTGCTGCTGGTGCCGGGTTGATTGGTCTCGCTGCACCCGGCTCGTCGACATGCAGGCACCACCCAAGTGTGCGTTGGTGAGATGCTCGCCGTGCGTGTGAGCGAGCCGAGGTGCTTTTTTCTGCACTTCTAATTATTGCAGGGGCAGCTCAAGCTTACGAACGCGGTCACCTGGGGGGGGAGAACGTGGGTTCCCCGATTGCTCCTGGAACGCGCTTCCCTGTGTAATTGCATTGGCGACGTTGCACAGTCGTGTCAGCCCAGTCCACACTTAGGCGGTGGCGCTACTCTGCAGAGCGAAGTGACATTCGCGTGAGCATCTCGTGACGTCACCCCCCCTCCCCAAGCAGTGACGTGTGGTGAGGTCAATAGCTGGGGAGGCACTAGCGAGTGTCAGAGCCAGATTCACACACTGAGGGGGGTGTGGCCTTACTGAGGGGGGCGTGTCCTCACTGAGGGGGCATGTTAGACACATCCCCCTCAGTGAGGCAGATGTGATAGCTGCCTCCCCCGGTGCTTTTTCATTGCAGTTTCATGACAAGACCAGCGAGCTTAAATATCTTTATACACATACGTGAAATAAGTTACCTGGAGTATGGAAGGCAAGGACATGAAATGAAGGGGTCTACAAACATTACATTCGTGACAGAGATAGTAACAGGCACGCGCTTATTGCCCGCGCTCAATCCAGTTACTGAGGGGTTGCACAATCAAGAGGGGAGGCTGAGCTCGTCGCTGCCTCACCTCTCGTCTTCCTGTATTTGCAGCGGAGCTCCGCAAATTTGGCGATTTTGACTTAAAATGATTGGCATCGTACAGAAATTACATGTATAACACAGATCAGTGGAAAATCTTAATATTTATTTAATTTGATTATTCTATTTTTTTACTTTTCGTAACAGCTATTTTCATTGGAGTATGACAGGTGAGGCTCTGCCTCCCCTGACCGCACGTCCCTGCCCCCAAGTGACCTTTACAGCTTCAGACTCGTGTTTCGATCGGTGCCCATGATTAACGAACCGCACTCTACAGACGATAACCCAGCTGTCCTATGGGCTCTGCCTTCCTTGACGGTCGATACACGTGGCCCATGTCGGTTATGGATTCCCTTTGATTATGTTCAGGATACTTCTAAAATGTGTACATTATTTTGTTGTGGTTACATCAATACCAAGCAGCATTATTACTCGTCAATTGTCTTGCTTGAAGCTTGCGTTATTGTCATACGTATTGCAGTTGTGCTCCATTTTAATAGAAACCGATTCGAGGCAGTTAGTTAGCAGAGCAAAATTAGAATTCTTTTTAAAGAATGGCCCTGCAAGGTGATGCCACAGAACCACTTTTTTGGGTCACTTCATGAGAATCTGATGGTTTACTGGAGGAATCCGATGAGCTACGTTGACTCTTTTTCAAAAGTGATTTTCCCGCGTGTCAATTGTCAATATCCACGTTTGAATTTGCAAAAACGGGTTCTTTAAATAAGGCTCTAAATCAAGATCTCAGCAGTACCGACTGAGTGGTTTTCATAGAGGCATCAGTGTTGGCGCTCAACTAACCCAGATATACACACAACCAGCTCGCCCACTTGTGGCTAATCGGATAACTTCAGTTGGATAAATGTTTCCTAAAAACGCAATCCATATTCACTTTAGGATGCCGTAAACTTTTCTTTGGTTGCACGGTTCACAAGCTTAATGTTGTAGCTCGTAATTGGTTGAAGTCCAGCAGAGCGTATCAGCTGTTGCTTTTTTGCCTTGGCTGTGTCAGCATAGGGAAACCACTTTGAGACTTTGAGTCTCATGCGACAGGTCGAGATACCCGTCTCCAGCTGTTACATATTTAATATTCTTGCGGATTTAACATTCTTGTAACTGTACATAGTGGCCAATTAAACTTCCTTCTCCAAACCCTGATTTTATTCCTGAAAGTATTTTGGCACTTCTTGACTTCTCCAAATGATCAACTCTCATCCATTTGTAAATAGTCTGACACAAAAAACTAAAAGATTTCAACAAAAAGGTAGCCATGCATGTCAACCTGGAACATTGTACTCTGCTTTGCCCAAATTTGGCTCTTTTTGAGTCTCAGGCATTTTCTACTGAATCATAGGAATCGCAAACTCGGTGCAGTCTGTGGGCAATCAACGGCTCTCGTTTAATCGGCAACTGACGGCAATCTCTTTAATCTTTTGTTTTTGTAAAGATATTCTCGCGCGTACCGCGAATGCGCCGCGTGCTGCGTGATTACGAGTGAGCTCAGTTGGGTGGTCGTGTTCGTGACGGCCAGCTCGTCACCCCCACTTCTTTTGTACAATGGGTGCTCTGTATGGAGAATATTTAGTAGACAGCTGTGTGTCCCTTGAAAGATGAGAAGCGCGAGTGATCTGATTTTCTGAGAGGCACAACTCGACGTCATTATCTGCCACTTGGTGCCAAATTCGTTGCGGGCTTGTGGTTTGCTAAACTGGTGCAGATGCGTGTAATATATGCGATTGAATGTAAGTAGCTAAATCAGTCGTAAAATATGTTTTTGTATAGCTAGTTGCCTGATCCCAAATGAAAGCACTGCATTTAGGCGTTGGTGGCAGTAGTACGTGTGTTCTTGAGGACCGGTAGTGTCGCGATTAGCTCGCTGCGCTACGAACCTGGCGATCCGGGTTCGATTCCCGCTCATGGCCAACACCAGTAACGATTATCTTAACCGGTCCTGGGCCTCCTCTAGGTCGACTCAGCCTCAAAATTAGTACCTGGTGCGGTGTGTAAACATCGCCACTGGGGAGGCAAAGGCGGTCGGGCGTGGTGCTGGCCACCCACCCCCTCGTGTGCCGTGCCGGCCTTCATAGGTGCTCGCTAACAGCACTTGCCCCTATAGTCTGTTAAGGCTATACAGGGGATATTTGTCTTTATCTTTGGGTTCTTCTCCACACAATCTTAACACACGGGCATGGGGTTTGGTTATAATATTAATTCTGATCCCCATTGGGCCATATTAATGTATATTGAAATAAGGGAAGCCCCGGATTAGTTTCGACCTCCCTGGGCCTCAAAAGCACGTCATGGCATTCATAGGTATGCTGCTGCTTTACCTTGTTCTGACAAACACGAGGGGGATGCACTGAAACAACGGCAATTTGATGATGAACTAAATTTGTATATACGTAGGTATGTTGAACTTCTTTCGCACCGTATGTAGCCTGTGCTAATCAGAGGTGCGGGGTGTGGTGACGCGCCTGAGGTCCAGCACGGTGGAGGCAAGGGTTGGTGGATCACACAGACTATGTGTCGAGGCTCCCAGCTTTAAAATGCAGTATATTCCAAAGCTCGAATATTTTTTCAGCAAGAATTCCACATGTGACCTTGCTTGCCTATCTGTGCAGAAGTATGGTTTGGTGATGGCGTAAATGCTCTTCGCTCATTTTTTGTCCTTATGTATTTACAACAATTCCTCAAATTGGGAACATCTGTAAAAAGAAATCCACAGTGCCGTTCGCCGCTCTCCGTCTCAAACAGCGACAGCCGGGAGGCGTTCCTCTGTGCCCTCCCGGCCTCCCACCACCACCCCCCCCCCCCACAACGCCTCATCGTGCACTCGGAGCCTGGTTTTCTCTCGCCAATTTTTGTACTCGAAATTGTTTTCCCATTTCCACCGTCGCCACCCTCGGGTCACTTTTTTATGGAGAACGCGGTGGTGTGAGCGCGACTTTTATAACGCGAGACATTTTGTACCCTCCCTGGGGGTTTCCTTGCGCTCCGTGTGGCGCATCGCGGGGGAGTCGCCGTGTCGGCTGAGAGGGTTTTAAGCGGTCGCCGCGGTCGCGTGCCATTCCACAAGTACACCGGAGCCGTGTTAGTGTCCTTGAACTGTCAATAAAAGTTGTTTTGCTTTTAAAAGAGCCTCTTTTTTTAAAAAAGAGTTTTGCTTAAAATGTACATCTGCTCTATTTTTGGCGGCGCCCGTATCGCGCTTTTGGCGGCCTCTGCTCAGTTGGGGGCAGCAACGCAGCCCAGCGGTTGCACATCGCCGCAGAGGTTCGCGGTTCGCATCCGGCAGGCCGCCCCAGCTATTGCTGGGGGTTTATGGACTAGAATGCTACCACGCGCCGTCTGTTTCGTGGCAGACGTTAAAGATCCCCTGGCATCATGGGAAACGAGTGGGGCCCATAGTGTGCCGGAATTGTCCAAATTTGAAAAATTTCCTGGAAATTACACGCTTGGCACGAGACTAACCAACGTCGCCCCCTGCTGTGATAGCATTGCGCTATAAAAATGGCCTAGGGTCGTGCTATCGTTACCGAGATGTATTTCTGTTGGCAGGGTTCGGTTTTCCACCCGCCAGCTGAACCGTGCCCCGACTCGGACACGCAGGCATCTGCCACTGCACCTGCTCAAGCACGCGTCATCTGATGCTCCAGCACTTGACGCGGTGCGGAGTGCCATCGGGCAGACGGCATTCTCCCCCTCCGGAGCTGATCCGAGGCCGTGGGTAGTTTGACCCTCCTTGAACTCTCCCTCAAGGTCTCTGGACATCAGGGAGTGGCACCTGCAGTATAGCACTCCACTGGATAAGATTTAAAGGCCACATGGTGGAGCTGAGACTGTGAAGGGCGGTTCGGCAAGTTGGGTGTTGCGGGATCCGGCAGAAGGAAAGAAGCGATGGCCAAGTCCGGTGGCATTCAAAGTATCGGCGGTGATGACCACCGAATCTTCACCCCCTCATTCCTCACACGAGAGGCTACTTAGGACCTGCAGATTCGCAGATTCCATCCATGAGTAAGGTTTGTCAAGTAATCAAAACGTGCTAATTAGTTACTAGCTCAGCACATCGGTGTGTTGGAGAGTAAACCCACAACATTTACAATTCCAAGTACCGTGACGTTTCACTAGTAATTATGTAGTGAGTCCAACTGAGTCGCAAACGTTATCTTGGAAGCAACACTATTTATTCACATAACAGTACGTAACATAACACAACCTACGCTCGGGTCTTGAATGACCATCTAACCACGCTACCGCAGAACTAGACATGGGTCGCTATCCCGGTCCGGACCACAAACTGGGTCCCGGACCGCATGGCTAGAGGCTTCTTCTCCCCGACGTGGATCTTCGAACACCAACACATAAAGAACCTTGAGCTCCTCGCATAGCTCTCGTTAGATGCCCCGGGGCTGGGGCTGGCTCCGCCCTCAGCTCCGCCCTTAGCCCCGCCCACCTTCCAGGCTTCTCGAGCTCCTTCACGAATGTTCCCGACAGCCCCTCGGGACCACGTGACCGCGCCTCGGCCCCCGTCTACCGGTGGCCCCCCCCTCCAGTATCGTCCGGTCACGTGACAACAGGTCAGCCAGAGTGTCGTGCCCCAGAGTAACCCTGGCTGGCTGATACTCCCTCTCGCTCCCTCGCTGGGAGCCGACACCGCACATTGCTTGCGGTGCCTCTACGCTAACCAGCGCTCACCCAACCACCGCTAGAGTTGGTACTGCAGCCCATAACCCAGGCTGCCCGTAATCATATTACCGGCCGTGACTTCGCAAGCCCGGCACCGTACAGTGACAAGTACAGTCACTACAATTACAAAAACCAGCCTCGTCAAGTGACAGCCAGAAAAAGAAAAACTAATTTTTTTATGGATAATATTGGTCGCAAAAGCCAATGTGCTAAACATATTCCACCATCCCTAACCTGGACCCCAGAATGTGACGGAGTGTGCTGTGATCTTGCAATGAGACCTCGTTCATGCAACATGCACTGTCATGTTATTGCCTGGGCTACGGCCTGCTCTTGTAGAGTCCACTGAGTTTCAGATAAGCGCGTTTGGGCTCTTGATGCCAGTCACTGAATTGGCCAAACCCGTTCGACCGGGGCTGGCAGCATGGGCTTCATGTGCTTCAGTGACCGAGCGCAGCTGATGGGAATTTTTTATCGAACCTGCACCCCATCCCCTTCCTCATCGTGCGCAACTTCATAGCATCCATAATTATGAGTGCAAATTTCACTGAATCTGCCGAAGCAGCGTGCTGCAGTAGTCCCCCTCATTATGACTGCGTGCCTTGTAAAGGAACTCTGTATCGCTTCGCAGCCTGGCCACGCGAGTGCATTTTTATCCACCTACTCCGTTCAGAACCAGTTATATGAGTGCGTGTTTTTTTCCACGTGCTCCGATCCCCGCACTCTCACCCTCGCCTGCCCTCTCGGCGCACATCAGACCTGACCACCACCACTTCCATTCCCTTGCAGAGCAGAGAGCAGAAGCTCCTGCGCCGATGGGTGCCCACCCAGCCAGAGAGACAGGGGCATCTCTGTCGCCCACGCCACCACCAGATCAGCGTGGGGCAGCTGCCTACAAGGAGACACGCAAAGAGAAGGAGACATACGGAGACAAAGCACAACGTGATTCGTAGCAGAACAGATTCAAACGTCTGCATGCGGTGTGAGGGGACTAGTGGCCACAGGAGGTAATGACAGGGAAGTCAGTTGTGAGTGCGAAGGGACTGGTGGCTACAGGAATGTTCGAGAATGGGAGCGTGGTCAGGTGACGGAAGAGGACGGTAGAGTTTGCCGGTGGAGCGAGCGTCCAGAGTCAGCGAGAATGATCAAGAAGGGGGTCGTGGCCTCGTGTTGGTATATAAGGGAGATGCGCGGGAGACTCAGGGCTGTTGCAGTGGGGGTCTCCACCTGATGTCAAGTGAACGTGTCTTCAATAAAGTGCCATCTCAAGAGAAGTGTGTCAAGTCGTCATTACACGTGCATTAGGGTGTTGCATTTATTGGCGGCCATGAAGGAGTCTGCTGTGGGAATTTCACTTTACTACGACGGGGCATTTTATACAATTTTGTCAAATACTACGGTCCAATAGGAACATAACTATCTCGAGATGTACGAGATTGGGGAACATAAGTTTTGACAAAAGCAGAATATTTACTTATACTGTAGGAATCCGATGAGCTATAAAGCTCTTTTTCACAGATGTCCAGTAGGGGTGGGTAAGAACGTGGCAACAACAAACAACACAAAAACACGATAGTCCTGCAAAGTACAGGAACTGCCGACTCCCTCCAACTGTCCAAGCCACCGCCCTTCTTCTCTGCGATTGACAACATCCCCTGATGAAAACCTCTCACTTCACAAAATATCCTTCCTCTGCTGCCAATAGATTATTTTGCTGCTATAAATTTTCACGTGATAAGCCACTTTGTTGAGCTATCATTTGTGGCCAGGTAGCTTCTGAAAAATTAGGTAATACTTCAGTGGGCTTTACCTGGTAGGATGGGGATGGTTTAGTTTTATTTGTGTTTGGGTGATTTGTTTGACTTTCCTGTACTTTGCACTACTATTGTGTCTTGTATTGTTTGTTGTTGTAACATTCTTACCCTGTGCCCCTCACTGGATATCTGTGAAAAAGAGCTTCATAGCTCATCGGATTCCTGCAGTATGAATACATATTTTTGATTCTGAACTCCATTACAGTAGAGCTTTAACTCATAGGCTTTCGCGACCAATATTATCCATAATCGAGGTTTTTTTGGGTTAGATCGCTTAAGTATAAATGTTGTTAAACCTGCCACCACCAGACAGTCTATTAGTAAGGTTTGTCACATCAACAAAATATGCCAGTTGGTTACTAGTTCAGCGCACCGGTGTTGGAGAGTAAACCCCCAACATTTACAATTCGAGCACCGTGACGTCTGGCTCACAAGTGACGACATCACATTTATCCCTCTATTTAAGACCGAAACAGGAGAATTTCTCCACATCACGGTACCCCGCGCGGTGTTGATAAGACCTGGGCTGAGGAAACGTGCATCTGGGTTTAGGTCCGGGCATGGGGGTCAGGCGGCAGCCCCTTTCGCACGTTTTCGTGAACCCACCGGTCGGGCATGAGGGAGGCTGCGCACGCAGGGCTTGGTGCGAAGTCGCCACCGCTGCCGTCGCTCCGTCCCGGCCGCACCCTGAAGCCCTGGCCCTCGCCCGCGAAGGCCCGAGCCACGAGGGTGGCGGCCGACGTGGCTGGGAGGCCTCGTGTGGCGCACGCGTCGAGGGCGGCGCAGGCGCAGAGCTCCAGCGTTCTGGGGTTCGGCCTCGCGATGTGGCCTGCAGGCAAACCGTTGCAACGGGGTGGAATTGGCGTGCGCTCTTGTTCTTCGGTAACGCGGCGGCCGTGGTCGATGCGTTCCTGAAGAACGCCGCGTTGTGGAAAAATCGCGTTATAATAAATAATATATAATGTAGGATAGAGCACCAATGGCGGGAAAGTGTAATAAGGGCGGTGATCGGCAGGGCCAGGTGCGGCCGGACCGAGCGCGAGCGGAGGCTTGGGGCTGCTTCGTGTGGGGAGCTGCCGTCGTCGTCGTTGCCTTGGATAGGGTCGTCTCCATCGTCTGCGAGTTGTCTTGAGAGTGGAAGCTATGTTCTCTCAGAATAGAGTTGTGTCACTACCCAAGTGTACAGAGTCACTCGCGGTTACGTGTTGAGTTGTCATTGGACTTTATTCTTAATAAATATACAGAAGACAAGACGGCGTCTCTGAGAGCTATATTACACTTGTAGTACAAGTCCATGCAGGAGGGCGTGTGGCACAGTTTGGCGCCAGCTATCATAGAGTGGCCGTGTCGCTATGGTTCTCTGCGGTGAGTACAATGTCTTTAAAAACAATGGCGCTACGCCTCTCTAAATCAAATTAACGACACCCGCTTATGCGTTCCGAGATTCAGCGGTGAACGGGACACTCACACCCTGCAACTTGCAGACGACTCGGAACAGGAAGGGGTTAATTGAAACCAAACATTATTTTATTTAGTTATATCTTTTACTCAGTAAATTTAGGTTCATAGCACTTGATTTAACCAAATTTTTTTTTTGGTTCACTTGGTTAAAATAAGCTTATTTTAAAAGGTGTGCAGCTCGGTTTCCTTGTGGTGCGTCACTGGGAGTGGTTGTGGTGTGTGCGTTTGTAGGTCCCAAAGTGATCAGAGCCGTTGTTCAAAAAGCCCTTGCCGAGACAGACTCTCATGTGGCGTGAAATGCGGAGTGCGATGTGTCGTGTCCCTGCGTTTCCCTATGGCTCACCCCACGTGGGAGCCTCAGGTGGCCCGTCTGTGACTCTGGGTGATGGCCTGAGTCCAGGACCCGCTTCCAGCTGTGTGTGGCAGTCATCTTGGCCTACGCAGTCCATCACAAACTCCGGCTTCATCACCCTGCCGTGCCCAAGGAGCTGCTTCAGTCTGAGGGAAACAAAGGTTTGAAGAGATTTCATTTGTCATGTCTTCGGATTCCCATCAACAATTCAAACACAGCTGAGCTGTTGGAGTGTGTTGCTGGCTTAATTAAATGTCCCTACCGCAAATATTGGCAGTTTGTCTAAATAGATGTTGTTTATGTGCCTTTTATAGAAATGTTATGATTGCTAGGTTATTTTTGAGGATACATATGTGAAGATGGGACATCTGCGGACTCACCCCATGTAACCCCTGACAGTTTATTCCTCGTGGAAAGGCAGGTGACCATTAGGTCTGGGCACCTGCTATTTACAACTCTGCGGCAACTTCACGTCTACCAAGTTCATCTCAGGGTTAACGTCTCAAACTGTTACAACCTCACGCCACTATACGCTACACGATAAGCTACACTGCACTATACTCTTCATTATTATACACTACACTACTATATACTGCTATACACTACACTATACTGTTACAGCCTCATGTCGGTTCTCTGCAGTCACCCCCTCGGTGTGGAACTCTATCCCTTTGTACATCCGTAACATCAAACGCACTCGGACTACTTTCAAGAAACATCTAAAGGCCTCTCTGTGTTGGGTCAGGATTTCGAGCAGCCCTGAGCTTGGCTCCACACCGCTGAGTTGTTGACTTGTCATCATTATCATTATAAGGGTTATGACCATAAAGGGCTGGTTTTGGGACCAGGGTAGAACAACAGACGAATAAATAATTTAATATTCCGGGGGGTGGAATTCGAGAAACCCAATTTGAGCTTCAACCCAGAATGCACAGCTCGGTCGTTTGCCACCCAGCAACCTCCGAGCGTTCCGCTTGTAAAAGTAATTATTACTCTTCATATGCCCTCACACAGCAAGACGGAGGATGCTGTGGGCAAGACGGGTCGTGAGCTCACCTGGCTGCCATGCAAACTCACGCTGCTGTAAGGGGGAGGGCAGGACTGGGTCAGGTTTCACTTGCCCCGGATGTTACAGTGCAGTGTGGTAACAAATGTGCCAACACCCATTATGTTAACACTGGTTCTTTATCCTAAAGGGTCTGAATCTCAAGACTCTTGATGGTCAGTTGCTCTCCGAGTAAGACTTTGACTACAATAACTTTCTGTACTTTGCTTAAGACAACCATTGGCCTGCATGCGGGTGTAACGTGTGATCCACAAACCCCAGCTCGAAGCACACAGCCGAGGTGAGCCATTAACTCAAAGGGTAATTCATGGCCATGAAGTCACCGTTGACAGGAGAAACTAAGTTCAGTTTCTCCGCACTCAAACGATCGCTGGGAAGTGCTCATCTGTAATAGGGGCCAGGAAAATTCTACATTCCGATGATAGAGACCATTCATTCTCTCTGCAAAACACCACTGTTGACTTCCCAATGAGTGGTACTTGTTTCGTTGGCCCCTTTAGAACACTGGGCCAAGGCGACTTAGTACCGAGATTTGAACCCTCACATTACTGACCGGGAGATGGGAGCTCTGCTACGGTCACAGCTGGGCCAATTTGTGGGACTGGAGGGGTAGCGGTGGAAATCCGTGGGTCGATGCCTCTTTGAGACATCGACAATGGGTATTGCGGTGGTGAGATGTTAACTCCCTTGCCTGGTATGCAGGAGGTCGTGGGTTCGATCCCAACCCAGACGCCTGCTGTTTATTTGGAGTTTGTGCATCTCTCTGCCCGAGGCCGCGTGGATTTTTCTGCGGGTCCTCCGGTTTTTCCCTCCACATTTAGAATCAACATCATCCATTTAGAGTATTTGACTCCTGCTATACATTTCCACGTGATGACGATAATCCAGTTCGTTGAGCCGTCATTTGTGATAGCCAGGTCACTTCCGAAAAAGAGCTACATAGCTCGGTGGGCCTTACCTGGTAAAATAAAAAATACTAAAAATATACTTACAAAACCTCACACGACTGTCGTCATATATGCTGAAACAAGCTCTCATCTCTGTGAACAAGGGCAGAATAGATCTCTGTTAGGACAACGCTCAATGAGCTGTCTACCAATGCTGGAATTTGGGTCACAAGCACCACGTTGCAGCTACTGGCTCTTCTCCAGATGGCTTTGGTTGGACAAAAATGTACAAGTCATGGGTGCCAATTTGGATAACAATTCCCAGAGGTGTTTTATGCATGTTCAGAGCCGATCAGGTGTTCCTGCAAAGGACATTGTTTGAACTGTAAATGTGGGAAAGCCAACCTGGATTTTACACCACTTTACAAATGTAAGGAATCTGTCAAAGCAGCCTCGGTGGGCCTTACCTGGTAACAGAAAAAGTTTAGTTTAAGTTTAGAGACCCTTGGCCAGGGGCCAGCTGTCCCCCAGCAGGCCACACCTGGGCGGGGGGACGGCGCTCGTGAACGACAGCACGAGGCTGCGCGAGTGCAAGAGGCCCTGCATGTCGGCCGCCACCGCGTCCAGCTGCGAGGGCAGCACGCACAGGAGCAGCAGGGGTGGCCGGGACGAGGCCGCGAGGGCGTTGTCGTAGCAGCAGTGCACACCGCGCGCTCCCAGATCTCCTGTGTGTACGCCACAGCCCCACGGCAGCTGCTACGTCAAGAGATCCGCGGTCGCTAAATCGAGGTCGCTAAACCCCGGCATTACGTTCGCACCCCACGGTTCCGCCAGGGCCGTGTCGTTTTGTGATGCCACGAAAAAAGACATGAAAATCGGATGTATCCCAAAAGCATGGCGGGAGGCCAGGGGCCCAACTATGGGGGGTTCGGGGGGGGGGCTATGTGGCAGTGTTACGCAACGCACAGGGGCCCAGTCGGCAATGAGGGGGCCCTGAATCAACAGATAAACAAATACAAACGTTAAAAAAAATTTATACGAAATTTTCTGCAGTCTACCATGGACCAAGCCCGATTAACAGTGTCTGGCTATTATATCAATAGAGCAGCATCATTTGCGCGATCCACCCCCTTTGAGGACATCCTAGACCCATGGGCCGACATGAAAGCAAGATGCATGATACCTTAATTGTGAGTAGTATTGTATCATTGGTGATCACGAGGTCGCTTTTGAAAAAGAGCTAAATAGCTCAGTGGGCTTTACCTGGTAAAATAAAAAGGTAACAGTATTGTTTAGGAGCCCTGGAGCGCCTGTGATGGAGTTGCTCATGGCTGAGATTCTCACTGAGCAGGTGTGGGCGGCGCGTGGACACGAGCAGCTGCGTGGGGTCGAGACAACCCTCGTCCAGGAGGGCCCGGGCCAGCACGCGGCCCAAGCGACCGCAGCCCAACATGGACACCAGGAGCCCGGGGTTCGAAGAGGGGGCGCTCCCCTTCACGTGGCTCCCGGGCACGGCCCTGGTCACGGGAAGCCACAGGGCAGAGGTGCCGTCAATACGCTCACTGACCGCCCTGGTTTCCACTCACCTTTGCATTTCATAATAATGATAACAACGGAGTACATAAGAGGTTTATTTTTATTTTTTGGTTTAGATCGCGTAAATATCTCAATGTTATTTATTTTATTATTATCTTTCTATCTACGTGACTTTACTGAAAGACCCAAAGAGTATGAATTCCTGCAGTCACGGAAGCTTTAATTCAAGATGTTAAAACACCAAACTGAAACCTTTTACAAGGAATCATGTCTGTATTAACCACAATACTTGTGGTCAGAATGCAAACGTGTCGTTAAAACCCACCACCACCCGACACAGCCAACTAGTCAGGGTTGTCACGTAAACAGAACATGCCAATTCGTCACGAGTACAGCACCACCGGTGTGTTGGAGAGCCAAGCCACAACATTTACAATCTGTTTGGATTTAAAGCTTTCGTGACTGCAGGGATTCATCTTCTTGGTTCTTTCGGTAAAGTCACGTAGAAGGGAAATAATAATTGTTTTTTATTATGTTTTATTATTAATTTCCCTTCTACGTGACTTTACCAGGCGACAGCCAGATTTGTGAAGAAGTCAACCTGTTTCGTTCCTTTCTGGAGGCGTAGATGTGGTGACCGTACTTCTGCGCTCTTGCGCAAAGTGGGGGGGGGGATTAATGAGCCAACGTACATTATGCATGCGCATTATGCGAGCCCTTTGATCTTGTCCTTCCTGTCCATTGTGTGTATTAAAATAGCCGCACCAACAGTAATCCCTATTGAAGTATGGTGGCCTGTATAGGAATGCATTTAAACAATGTAGTATTTGATTATTTGCTTCCACGCAGCACTAAGTCGGTAGCTATCTGAACGGTTAAAATTATTTGTATTTATTTCAATTTCGATATATTCTCTAATTAGTCTTGGCCAGTAATAGCTAGTTTTGCACAGCTTCAACATTATCAAAATCAATTGAGTGTCCTTGTTGGCACGCGTGTTCTGCTACTGCTCTCTGATGTTCTTTTAGTCTCGTGCTGATCATTCGTCCTGTTTGCCCAACATAACATTTGCCACAAGTGCAGTTAATCCTGTACACACCTTCTGTTGATAACTTCAGTAATACTGTACATCTTTTGTACCAGATATTAATTTCTGTATTTTATATACCGTGCCAAATCTAACTTGGATGTTTTGTTTTCCAAACATTTGGCTAGTTTATCAATTACTCGCGCAATGTACGGTATTTTGATCGTTTTAATTACAGTTTCAATGCTCGTGTTATTTGATTTGGTTTTGGCATTCAATGCCCTGTTAATTTGTGCATCATTGTAACCGTTCATTTTCAGCACCTCTTTAACATGTTGAATTTCACTTCTCAGACTGTCACCATCTGACACTTTCTTAGCTCGATGAATGGGCATCTTCATAAGAGCAGATTTGTGTGTGGGGTGATGGTGTGACTCTGCATTCAGATAGGCATCAGTATGCGTTTTCTTTCGGTAAATACTGTTTTAAAAATGTTTTTGTTTTAAACCTTTATTATGGATGATATTGGTCGCGAAAGCCTACGTGTTAAACTAAAGGAGTACATGTTGTATTCGCTCTGTTGCAATCCCAACTGAGTAACATGATACCAGCACACAATGGCCTAAATAAAGATCGACAGGGGATCTTTATGATCCACTGTGAAGCAAATGTGAAACCTTGCAACAGAAGACCTAGTTCTTTTCTTTGCATTTTGCCTAAAGTAAGAACGTAGCTGTATGGAATGATAGTGGATCTTCAACACGTCCTTATGTTTAACATATTTGCATTCGTGCCATGTCACGGTGGTGAGATGTTAACGACCTCGCCTGGTTGAGGGAAGTTGTGGGTTTGATCTCGATCCTGATGCCTGTATATTTGGAGTTTGAATGTTCTCCGCGTGGTCGCGTGGAATTTTCTCCGGGACCTCTGGTTTTCCCCCCTCCACATTTAGAGACAGCCAGACACACTTGTAGGTGAGAGATGTTAAAATATGGAGGGATTATCCAGTTCAAATATATATTTTTTAAAGTCTTCTATCCAACTGTGTTCTCTGCCAATGAGGTGCAGAATTGAGTTCAGTAAGGTCACCGATGAGCAGACATGCAGGACATTGCCGTTGTTTGCTGATGTAAATGTAACTGCCGCACTTTGTGTTGTTTCACTTGCGCATCGTGCCGATCCCCCCCAAGTCTTGTTTACAAATGTGGCCATAACCGCACGAGTAGTGAGAGGCTCGCATGCCGAGATGTCGGCACCCCAGTGTGAGTCGGGGTTTTGACCGCACGTGCACACGGCGCACGAGGTGCTGATGCTCACGTGTGCTCGATGGACCCCAGCGTCCGGCTGAGCCACCCGGCCAGGCGCCCGGCGGCCACGCAGAGGGCAGCGGCGTGGCCCTGCAGCCTGCGGGCCTCCCCGGGGGCCTCCCCGTCCCCTTCTGCGGTCCCCGCGGCCGCCTCCCAGCCCAGACCCGCGAGGCCAGATGTGACGTCTTCCTCGGCGTCGCCTGGGCTTGACATCGCGATGACCTCAGCTCAGGAATTCCCCGTGCTGCTGTCCACCCTGCAGTGCTTCTGCACACACAAAGACAAATACATTTACACGTGATTTGGCTGCTATACATTTCCACGTGATAAGCCACTTAATCGAGCTATCATCTGTGATAGCCAGGTTGCTTCTGATAACAAAAAAAAGCTAATAGCTCAGTGGGCCTAACGTAGTAAGATGAAAATTGTTTAGTTTTAGTTGCATTTATTAAAGTCATTTTTTTAATTTGCACTCCTATCGTGTTTTTGTATTGTTTGTTGTTGTAACGCTCTGACCTGCCCCGACTGGACATCTGTGAGAAAGAGCTTTGCAGCTCATCGGATTCCTCCTGCAGTATAAATACATATTCTGATTCTGACAAAGATGCCCCCTATAGCCATAACATACTTTTGGGGCAAGTGCTGTTAGCGAATCAACATCACGTGACTCCAGTGTGTGCATTGTGTGTAGACACGAGTGACCAGTGTAGGGTTTGTAGACACTAGTGACGGTCACCGGTTCGATCTCCCGGCGCGGCTGACGACTTTGAGAGCGCGGCGCGAGTTGAGCCCCCGTCACCCGCACGGCACCTGACAGGGCCAGCAACGTTCCCGACGGCCACGTCTGAGTGGCGGGTCGCGAGCGGCGAGGTCAAGCGCGTGGGGCGTCAACTCGTGTGGTCCAACGTGCAGCAGGGAGAAGTGGATAAACAACCACCACAACCTCGACCACCACTACAACCACCACAACCTCGTAAACCACCACTACCACCACAACCTCGACCACCACTACAACCACAACCACCACAACCTCGTAAACCACCACTACAACCACAACCTCGACCACCACTACCACCACAACCTCGTAAATCACCACTACCACCACAACCTCGACCACCACTACAACCACCACCACAACCTCGTAAACCACCACTACCACCACAACCTCGACCACCACTACAACCACCACAACCTCGTAAACCACCACTACAACCACCACCTCGTAAACCACCACTACCACCACAACCTCGACCACCACTACAACCACAACCACCACAACCTCGTAAACCACCACTACAACCACAACCTCGACCACCACTACCACCACAACCTCGTAAATCACCACTATTACCACAACCTCGACCACCACTACAACCACCACAACCACCACCACAACCTCGTAAACCACCACTACCACCACAACCTCGACCACCACTACAACCACCACCACAACCTCGTAAACCACCACTACAACCACCACAACCTCGTAAACCACCACTACAACCACCACAACCTCGACCACCACCACAACCTCGACCACCACCACAACCTCAACCACCACTACCACCACAACCTCGTAAATCACCACTACAACCACTACCACCACTACTATCACCACCACTACTATCACCACTACAACCACCACCACTATCACCACGACAACCACAATCACCACTACAACCACAACCACCACTATCACCACAACCACCACCGCCCTCTGAGCCCTCGAGCGGTGGCGTGCGGGCGGGCGGGGCGAGTCGCCACGCGGTCGCCTGGCAACGGTGACGCCACGGGCCGTGACCGCCGGCAGGAAGGAGGCCGCTCTTCTTAACACATCCGCCAACAGCAGTGTTGTGTGGCCTCATTATAAAACAAAATAGGCGACGTTTCGGGCAATGGCCCTTCTTCATAGCATACCACACACCACGTGCTGTGATGAACCAAGTGAACGTTGCGGCGACGTTGGTCGAACGGCACGTTTACTGGAAATGGTGACTTCCCGAAACGTCGCATATATTTATGTGTTTAAGGCCACAGCGTTTCGAAAAAACGATTTATATAATTTTTTAAACGGTCGCACGGGTCACAAGGTCCAGGACGCCAAGCTGTCAGCAACAAACAGCACGGTGAAAGTTGTAATACTGTGTCATGGAGAGCGTGGGTTCAAGGGACGATGGCGACGATGATGGGAGGGAATGGCAGTGACCTGGAGTGTGTGGTGAGTGAAGTGGGTGGTTGAGTGGGTGAATGTGAGAGTGGGTGAGTAGGTGGATGAGTGGGTGAGTTGTTGTGACCAGGTCACTCTGGCAGAGAAGACTCCGCCTTAGCCTCTCGACGTCTCGCATGGTCGCAGCAACTCGCTTCGAACTCCCCTCGCTGTCCTCCCACTCTCGTTATTGTCAATGTCGCTGTTGAACTAAACAAGATGGCGACCCCCTCCAAGGATTCGGACTAAACAAAATGGCGTCACTTAGACGCTGAACAAGATGGCGGCACGCGCCCATCGTTTGAACTAAGCAAGATGGCGGTGCTCGTACACCGTTTTAACTAAGCAAGTTTGCGGCGCTTGCACAGATTTGTTTGAACTAAACAAGATGGCGACATCTTCTTGGTTCTTTCGGTAAAGTCACGTAGAAGGGAAGTAATAAAATAATACAGGTAAAACATAATAAAATAATTCTCACGACGTTTCGGCCACAACGCAAGCAGCCGAAACGTCGTGAGAATTATTTTATTATGTTTTATTTGTATTATTTTATTACTTCCCTTCTACGTGACTTTACCGAAAGAACCAAGAAGATGAATCTCTGCAGTCACGAAAGCTTTAAATCGAAATTTAAGATGGCGACAACCTCCGGACCTCTCTTGCCCTCTACGTGCTTCGAAAAAGGGCCATTGCCCAAAATGTTGCCCATCATATTCCCTTGGAACCTCATTTGCCAGTAGAAAAATGATAATTGTTTTTTTACCCTTTTATCTGGCAACAAAACTGACACCTTGTTTTTACAAGGAGTCATGTTTGTATAGACCACAATACCTGCAGTCGTAATGCAAAAAAAAACATAACTGATAATGTATGCACTGTCCTTGAAGTTGATTGGTCTACACCCGAGTCCGTTTCCCTTAGAGCCTAGTCTCACCATGTGAGACTAGGCTCTAAGGCAAATGAGGTTCCAATGGTGTAAATGCTTACCCCAAGCTCTCATACTCTGATGGTGCATTGTCTTTGAGGTGTACGCCTTTTAGCGTCATCTGGTCCAACCCCATGTGAGACTAGGCTCTAAGGAAAGCTGTCTCGGGTGTGGACCAATCAACTTCAAGGACAGTGCATACATTATCAGAGTTATGTTTTTGTTTGCATTACGACTGCAGGTATTGTGGTCTATGCAAACATGACTCCTTGTAAAAAAAAGGTGTCAGTTTTGTTGCCAGATAAAAGGGTAAAAAAACAATTATCATCATATTCCTGATTTATATGACCACAATTGTTGTTACTGACGAACGTGTTGCGTTGTTTTTTAAAATAGTGCTCATGTACCACCGCCAACTCGGTTTCGTGGTGTCAACACCAGATGTAACTCCTATAGACGTCATGTCATCCGCCTGCGTGACGTCTTTCGTGGGGGGTGGGTGAATATGACGTCACGCCGCTGTTGACTGCTCGAGCCGAAGGCCGTGGGGCTTGAACCCCAACAACAACAACAACGCCGCCGCCGCCGCCACCAGCAGCATCGCGGAGGAGAGAACAGCGACAGTAACAAACAACCACCGCCGCGACGAGCAGGGCAGAGAACACGGCGGCCACAAGGAGGCGAGGCTTGTGGGGAGCGCAGCCATGCCGTGGTACTTCCCGTGGCCGGACTCGATCAAGAAGCGCGCGTGCCGCTACCTGCTGCAGCTCTACGTGGGCCACCTCCTGGAGGAGAAGCTCACGCTGCAGCAGCTCAGCGTGGACCTCTACGGCGGCACGGGCTCCCTGCGCCACGTCGCGCTCGACGTGTGGGTGCGTGACGCGCGGTGACGGTGCAGTTGGGGGTGAGGATGGCGGTGAGGGTTACGGGGACTGTGAGGATAGGGTGAGGATTGGGTGAGGTGAGGGTAGGGTGAGGATCAGGCGAGGGTTAGGATGAGGATTACGTGAGGGTAGGGATGGGGTGAGTGTGGGTCTAGGGTGAGTATGAGGATGGGGTGAGAGTGGGTCTAGGGTGAGTATGAGGATGGGGTGAGAGTGAGAGTGGGAATGGGGTAAGGGCAGGGTTAGGGTGGGATGAGGGCACATCTGTGGATGGGTTGAGTGTGGGTGAGTTGAGTGTGTTAATGGATTGAGTGAGGTGAGAATGGAGTATGTGGCGATGGGGAGAAGGTGCTTCCTGGTGGTCATTGTCGGTGGTGGTGAAAGTGGTGAAAGCAAGAGATGAGGTGGTGAAGGGAAGACGGTTGAGGCGGCTTTATTATTCAGAGTCGTCGAGGTTGGAGGCGGTCGTGGTGGTAGCCTGGCCTATGGGTGATGGAATCCTGATACACGAGACCCACGTTATATCTTGGTGTCCATCGTCAGAGGTATCCTTTACATGGCCGTCACGACTCGCCCCATATCATAGGCAGGACACACGTTACATCCGAGCTGTGATGTTGCCACCCAGGCACAAAGTTTCATTCTCACGACTACTGCTGACTCCATACAGCCTGTCGGTCTCATGTCGCATCAAGGAATGGACCTCGGTAGCAATGTAATTGAACAAATGCCAGTGTCTCTCCACGACTCCACCCCTTGTCTCTCGGAGTCACCACAAGGGGGCCTTTCCTTTGTGCTGGGCACTTTTCAGTATTTTTATTGTTGTTGTTCAAACTCGGAGCTCGCACATGACAAGTGCCACTCACCTGTCACCTTCATATCCACACACCATTGTCTTAGATTTCTCCCATTAGTCTTGGTGAACATAATTATTTGAATAATTATTTAATTGTTCATTGTACCCACGCCTGCTTATCGTAATTTCTTCACTGCGACCCTATTATCCCCCAAATGCATTGCAGATGCATTTATACATAGATACGTAGGGGAGTGGTTGCTGTGTTGCCTTGCAATTTCTTATTACCCAGGTTCAGTTCCTGGACATTTACATCAGTGACAAGTGGAATTGAAACCTAATCTGGCTCTCCCCTATATTGACTACAGCTCGTCTTTTATTGAAATATCACAAAGCGCTATGCATGTGAACATTTTGACGGTCCGTAAAAAAAACCCGATTCCTGTTCGAGCTGTGTGAGCATTGGCACTGGGAGGGCAGGCTGACGCCAATGGGCGCGCTCTGCATGAGAACGTGAGACCCTGTTTTTGTGGTTGTTTGTGCACCTGGGATGCATCCGAGCAGGGTTCTTCACCTGGTGGGACTGCGAAGCCTGCGTGGAGTGGTCCGCCAGGCTTTGGCCGTCTCGAGACGTAACGAGACGAGAGATGAATGAGATGAAAGATAAAACAAGGGACGGAGGAGATGAGAGAGCCGTAGACGAGAGACGCATTTGTTGATGTGAAAGCGACATAGAAACAAGATAGCAAGACGAGAAACCTGGAGATGAGAGGCCCAGATTAGTGGCCGCATGTACAGGACAAATCACAAACATGGGCGCTGACAAAATGCAACAAATAGTGAAAAGGGCGCCACGGAGCACGGAGTCGTGCGTGCTTGGAATTACTCTTGAGAGACAGGAAGAGAGGCACATGGGTTGGAGACCATGTGCATGTTAGGCGCATCGCAGTGACTGCTAGGAAAGCTGAGCGGGCTACGGCAGGGCTACGGCAGGACAACGTCGCTCAGAGGGATTGTGGTCGAGACGAGTGGCGGAGTGACAGCTCGAGGAGGGAACGCGCCCTGTTGCATCGTGAGGCCTTGAGGGATGTTGATGGCTTTCTCGAGGCCTTTATCCAGCAGTGGACGGATAATGGCCAATGATGATGGACAGGCGTAGAATGTCACGACACTACGTGACGTCACAACAGCTGTATATGTGACATGATGCCGCGTAGCCTGCCAGTTATTTTTTGTGCCACCAGAAAATGCAGGGCAACCCGTCTATTGATGCCTCAATGTGACCCCCTTCTCTACTGGCCATTGAATATTGTGAAAGCGATGGCTCCATATCATCAGGAGGAAGCTGCTAAATAGTTTCATACTTTTATTGAGAGTGGTAGGAATCACGTGGAGACTTTTAAATAAAATGTTGTTTTCCCGTATAATTTATCCATAGTATTGTAAGTGGAGTGTTTATGAATAGATGTTGGCATATGGTTGAAGAGGCTTGCCTTAGCAGTGCTGGCTTGGTGCCCTGACGGAAGCCTGTCACCACACTCAGCCGCTCGGCCTCTTTCGAGGATTCTCTTGTTTTAACACTTTACTCGGCTTGTTTAAACTGCGTACAGTAATCCCTCGGTTAACCGTGACATCGGTTGAGGTTTTTTCGGTTAAAGTTTTGCCTCCCATAGGACCCCCATGGTCTCTACTCACGTAAACATTCTGCCTAACGGTACCGTGTTACGTTATTAGACTCGGGGTGACAGTTTGGACCAATCCGAGCGCTCGTAAGTGGGGCTGAGCCATGCCCTCAGCCAATCAGCGACGTCCATTTGTGAGCGTTTCGACTTCATCTGCCTTTGTTTACATCACGATTTATTTTCTGGGCAGTGGAAACAGCCCTCTTGCCGACTCATGTTATTCCTGTATTCGATTCACAGCTATTTCGGTTCAACATGTTAATCGAGGCACCACTGCACTCTGCTTGTTGTTTAAACTCTGTGCTCTTGATTAATTTGGGCAGTGCTTTGCACCAGTGTCGTAATTTACTTTTCAGGGTTCGATCTCAGGAAGGATGACTCAAATGTTTTCATATCAGTGGCTTTAAACCTCACGGCAGGAGACAGACCGATATTTAGGCTCTCACGGGAATGTGGAATTTCCATCTCCAGGGAAGATTACCGCTCAGTACTCCATTGAATAGGGAGGTACTGACTGTAAAAATGGTGTCATTGGGCCGGATGCATGCAGTATACAGAAACACAACAATATTGGAGTTGATGTGGGAGTTGATTGGTACCCAGTGAAGGGAGCTGAGTGTTGGAATTATTTGGGCTAGGGCTGAACGATTAATCGATTTCAAATCAAAATCGCAATTTGAAACAATGCGATTAGCAAATCACAAAGGCTGCCCCAGGCCGAGGGAGATTGACAGTTCTTTTGTGTTTCTTCCATTTGCGAATAATCGCACCAACTGTTGTCACCTTCTCACCAAGATGCTTGGCGATGGTCTTGTAGCCCATTCCAGCCTTGTGTAGGTATACAATCTTGTTCCTGACGTCCTTGGATAGCTCTTTGGTCTTGGCCATAGTGGAGAGTTTGTAATCTGATTGATTGATTGCTTCTGTGAACAGGTGTCTTTTATACAGGTAACAAGCTGAGATTAGGAGCACTCCCTTTAAGAGTGTGCTCCTAATCTCAGATCGTTACCTGTATAAAAGACACCTGGGAGCCAGAAATCTTTCTGATTGAGAGGGGGTCAAATACTTATTTCCCTCATTAAAATGCAAATCAATTTATAACATTTTTGACATGCGTTTTTCTGGATTTTGTTGTTGTTATTCTGTCTCTCACTGTTCAAATAAACCTACCATTAAAATTATAGACTGATAATTTCTTTGTCAGTGGGCAAACGTACAAAATCAGCAGGGGATCAAATACTTTTTTCCCTCACTGTATGTAGAACTTCTTTTGCACCGTACGCAGCCAACTGTGCTAGTCGGAGGTGTGGGGGGAGGACAATAAACTATGGGTCTGTCTGAGTCTACGGGTTTCTGTGTGAGTATGGATCTCTGTGTGAGTCTATGGATCTCTGTGTGAGTCTATGGGTCTCTGTCTGAGTCTACGGGTCTCTGTGTGAGTCTGGGCGTTTGTGTGAGTCTGGGTTTCTGTGTGAATCTATGAGTCTCTGTGTATGTGTTTTGAACTGCTTACGCACCGTATGTAGCCAACCATGCTAATCAAAGTGCGGGTTATGGCGACACGCCTGAGGTCCGGCCCGGTGGTGGCAAGGGTTGGTGGATCACTTGGGCTTTGTGTTGAGGCCCCCCAAATTTACAACACAGCATATTCCAAAGCTCGAATACTTATTGATCAAGAATTATACAGATTGCCTTGCTGCCTTATCTGTGCAGAAGTATTCATAGGGCTAATGACGTTTCTAAATACCATTTATAGATGCTCAAAGAAACTCCAAAACGAGATGCAGTTCAATTTTGACCGCCGCCCACCCGTACTAAAGGGGATGTGACTCAGTAAATATTTCCCACTGAACTTGAATAGTTGGGCTGCTTTCTTACCAGAGCCAAACTCTTGAGGTGATAAGGTGTGGTTGGGTTTACGTGAATCTAATGAAAACTCCAAAACCCTCTGGTTTGGTTGTCATGACAATGACTGGATTCATGAACCCATGTTTGTTTGTGTCCCTATGGGTGTTATCCCCTCGCTAAAGTGCAGCAAGTTGGCACAGCAGGGGGCACAACTGGAAACCTGGGTCTGTCCCCTAACCTCCTGTCAGGGAGCCTTCAAAACTTCACGCGGCTTCAAAGTGCTCCCGGCCTGGCATAGACGCCGTGGTGACGTCATCGTCACTTAGTGGCGAATGGCGGCTCTTGTTGTTATCCCCTAATGTGTGTGGGGTTGTGTTGGGTAGATTCCAGTTTCCTCCCACATGTAAAATTCTCTTTCAAACGAAATTGGTCAAACCTCCCAATGCAGGACACTCCTGAAAAACAGTGTTGAAACCCTGCATATATAAACTCAAGTCAAGCCCACTAAGCTATTAGCTATTTTTCAGAGGCAACCTGGCCACACATGATAGCTAATGGAAGTGGCTTGTCATCATGCATGGGAATTTATCGTAGCCATATAATCTAAACACGCGTTTGTAAATGTGGAGTGCAAAACCGGAGGACCTGGAGAAAAATCCATGTGACCACTATGGGGAGAGAGACAACACCTCTGTTTGGAAAACTCAAAATATACAGGCATTGTCAGGATCTGGATCGAACCCATGTTCTGCATAGCAGGCAAGGGAGATAACATCTCAACCACAGAGGTGACTGTGAAGGTGTGGTCTCGGTCTGGCATGTTAGGCACATGCTTTTGAGTCCTTTCGATTCAAAAGTGTGTGACGGTGACACTCAGAAAAGGGAAGTGTGATTTTGCTAACGTGCTCAGAGGCCGCGGGTTAATGCTGACATCAGCACGGGTGGCGGTGTGTGACATTGCGGTCTGCACACTGCACCAACATCTCAGCCACCCAAGTGTGATTTCTAGCAATGATAAACATCAACACTCAGTCAGTTTTTATATTAATCCAGTGTGGATATTTCCTAGGTTTGCTCAGCTTAAAGTGAGCACGTGGTGTTGTTGTGTATTCAACGTCAGCACTGGGAAAATAAAATTGGTGGGATGTTGTGCTGTTATCCCTGCCCCTTTATATGCCTTTGCTGCCTACTGGACATCTGTGAAAAAGAGCTTTATAGCTCATCTGATTCCTCCAGTATAAATAAATATTGTGATTCTGATATTCTGATTCTAATAGGTGCTCACTCACTCCACTTACGCTGACAGTAAAGCGACATCGAGGACAGTGTGTTTTTGTCTTTGTGTGCTTGTGTATCAATTGTTTGTGTGTATATATGTGTGATACGAACCCGGCGGCCTGAGTTCGATTTCCGCTTATGGCCAACACCTTTCACGATTATTTGAACCTGTTCTGGGCCTCCCGTAGGTCGACTTAACCGCAAATGAGTACCTGGTTTGGTGTGTAAACATCTCCACTAGGGAGACAAAGGCAGCAGGGCGTGGTGCCAGCCACTCACCCCCTTGTGTGCCGTTCCGACCTTCATAGGTGCTCGCTTACATTACTTCTACAGTCTGTTAAGGCTATACGGGGTGTCTTTGTCTACCTATATGTGTGTTTGTGTTAATTGTACCAGTGTGCAACTTTGTGTATGAGTGTCTTTACTTGTCCATGTGTTTGTGTGTTCCTGCATCTGCCTGTTTACATAGATTCCCATATTAGTGTGCATGCCTGTAAGTGGGGAGCGGTATTGTAGCGGTTAGCGCACTGTGCTACGGACCCGGCCACCCGAGGTCGATTCATGCTCATGGCCAACATGAGCGGCGATTATCTGAATCTGGGCCTGGTGTGCAGGCTGGCGTAGTGTTGGCCACCCGATCCCTTGTGTGCTGTGTTCGCTAACAGCACTTGCCCCAACGGCCTGTTAAGTTTGTACGGGGGTCTTTTTCAGTGTTTGTGAGTGTATATATATACACACGTGTGTGTGCCTGTGCGGTGGGTGTGCTTGCTTCTTCATCTTGTGTGTGTGTTTGTATGGCAGTGGCATTTTAAGTCGAGTGGAATTATCTTTTCATCAACTGTAACACGATGTGGAAACTACCTGGCCTGCCGCTCCACAAAATCTTTGGGTCTTCTCAGCCACAGTCATGACCTACCTCCCTTCTCTATGCTTGCATAAGGCAGAGAAGCGACGCTCAAAAAGAGTGAAGTGCAGGCGGCTCAAACACAGCAGGTTGGCACATTAGGGAGCGCAGGTAGTGAATCTGCCAGTCATCTCAGTCAGCCAATGACACCTGGGTCTGTCCCGTGACCTGTCAGTGAGCCCTTTGACACTTCATTACCTCGAAGCGCACCTAACCTGGCGCAAGCGCTGTGGTGATGTCACTGCCACTTAGTGGTCAATGCGGGCTGTTGTTGTACACTGTGTATACATGTGTTTGTGCCCCCGTGTATTTCTCAGTCCCTCAATGAGATGCTGGACTCGGTGAATGCTCCCCTGGAGATCACCGATGGCTACATCGAATCCATCTCCGTGTCCATCCCCTGGTCGGCTCTGCTGCTTGAGAACTCCACAGTGGAGGTGCGGGGTCTGCGCCTCACACTCAGGCCCAAGGCACCCACCGGTAAGTTCTCCCACATGAGTGCATGTGTATTATGTGCTTGTGTACGTTAGCGGTGGTGTAGTGGTTAGCGCACGACGCTGCAAACCCGGCAACGTGAGTTCCGTTCCCATTCACGGCCAAAAAACAGCAGTGAATGTTTGAACCCTCTTGGTTGAATGGTCCTCGAATGACTGCCTCGTGTTATGTGCAAGCATTGCCTCTAGGGAGAAAAAGGTGGCCGGGCCCATGCCCGGCCACCCGCTCGTGTGCCGTGATGGCCTGAATTGGTGCTCACGAATAGCAATTCTCCCAATGTGTTATTTAATCTATAGGAGGGTCAGAGTCGTCATTGTTGTTTGTGTGCTCGTAGGGAGCGGTGCTGTAGCGGTTAGCGCGTTGTGCTACGAACTTGGCAACCCTAGTTCGATTCCTGCTCACGGCCAAGACCAGTGACGATTATCTGAACAAGCCCTTAGCCTCCTCTGGGTCGGCTCAGCCTCAAATAAGTACCTGGTACAGTGTGTAAACATCGCCGCAAGGGAGACAAAGGCGGCCGGGCATGCTGCTGGCCACCCATCTTGCGTGCTGTGCCGGCTTTCATAGGTGCTCGCTAACAGCACTTGCACCAACAGTTTGTTCAGGCTATATTGTGGGGATCTTTGTTTTTGTTACGTGTGTGCTTGTAGTATCGGTGGTGGAGTCTCTCTACTGGTCCACGTGCATGACCAGCAGCATGCAGCTGGCGCAGGAGTGCCTGAAGCAGCAGCCGGGGGACGAGCAGCCAGACTGCGCCACACAGCAGTTTGAGGGCCTTGAGGTCTTCGCTCAGACCATTGACACTGGTACAACAACAACATCCGCCATTTGCCAATTTAATTCGGGATGACATCGCCATGGTACTTGTGCCAGGCTCGGTGCACATTGAGGCCACACACCTGTACACACCCACTAGCCGTGACACCCTGGTTTCTGGTAGGGTTGTTAAACAGTAACCGGCTCCGATTCCAGCGGAATGTTTAGTCGGAGGAGGTGGGAGTGCCCACGCTTTGCCCCACCACACGCGCCCTGCTAATCAGCTGACTGGTGAACCGATTTGTACTGCTGGGCGGGTGGACAGAGGCAGTGGGGGCGGATTTAAGAAACTTGCCCCATTGTGTCAGCTGCTGCGCTCATAGGTGGAATTAAACCGGCGACCTCTGAGTTGCAAGTCCAATGTACTAACCGTTACACCACTGTGGCAGCTCGCTTTGATTCTCAATTTAAACAGTTAAAAACACTGTATTTTTTTCTCCACGTTTCTATTATGCGCGGCAAAGCAACGACCGGTTTTATTGCATCTACCGCCATTACACGAAAATGATTTTGACAGCCCTGATAAATAGATTAAGTTCATTCCGCCCAAACACGCACACACACTCGCACACTCACGTGGGTGAGTGCAGCTGTTGGGATACTTGCTTCTGGGATTCGTGACGCAGTCTGACAAACCACGCGTCTCCAGAAACCCGACCACGGGTAAACAGCACAGAGCCTTCACCCCCCCTCACCTCCAAAGAAGCAGCCGCCGCTGCGATAACGCGACGACCGGCATAAACACTGAGCTAGGCGGCCGCCACCACCACCTGCCTCTCAGAATTCTCTGCACGGTGCCAGTTACAAGGACCCTGCAAAAAAACTAGGAGCAACAGAAATGTGTATTTTTTTTTAAAGGAGGACGTTAAAATATCATGGACAGACAAGATGAGTAACACAAATGTATGCAGAGCATAATACATTTAGAGAGGTAGTGAGAAAACAAGAGACTGAATATGATGTTTTGACTGGGAATATTGCGGGTACTAGAAACCGGGGAAGATGGAGAATTAAGTACTTAAGCAGTCTTAACAATTGGATGCGACTGGGAGCATCTAATTCAAAGTTGTTGAGTTATATCTTGAACAGAGATGAATGAAAGACGGCCATGATCGCCGATGCATTTGAGAATGAATGCCGGCGTATATAGCGAAAGAGATACGGTGCCTCAGTCTGGCTCTGTGATTCCCAAGTGTTTCATCGAAGCCCTAAGAATTGTAAATAAACCTTTGGATGGCCAAGATGTTTAACCCACGATGCTTTAACCACAGCCCAGTTTTTAACCTCGTGGGAACTTCCCCCGACATGTTTAGGAGTCGAAAGAGTTGTAAATGTAGATCTTGGATGGTGGTCGACTCAGTCCATCATCCCTCTGGGGTCAATAAAATGGGTATTATTTTGTTTGTAGTCAACAGTGGTTGTACTCTGAATAGTTTACATTGGTTACTGAGGTGGGAACTTGTTTGTAGATTAGTCTCTGCCAGAGCAGTGCGGAATATCCACCAGTGGCTCAGAACTGCCCTACGAAGATGAACACCACCTTTGATGAGGTGTGGTTTAGTGTGGGGACATGTGGAGCTGGTTGTGTGCTGTGTGTGTGGTGTAGCAGAGTGAGATTTGGTGTTGGTGGCAAGGTGTGGTGTTGGTTGTGTGGTGTAGTGTGGTAAGATTTGGTATTTGTGGCGAGGTGTGTAGTTGGGTGTTGTGGTGTGGTGTGCAGTGTTATGTAGATGTGTACTGTGATTTTGATGGCGTGGAGTAGTATGGGTGAGGTGTGGTGCTGGTGGCGTAGCGTGGTGAGATGTGGTGCGGTGACTCGTGGTGGTTCTGATGCGGTCGCCCCGTGTCCCCGCGCCCCAGTGCTGCGACGAGTCAAGTTGGCCTTCCTCGACACGGTGGTGCGCGTGGAGCACGTGCGGGACAACGCCAAGAGCGGCGTCGCGCTCGAGCTGCGCATCAAACGGTGCGTAGGGCTGGTGTGTGAGATGCGTGTGTGTCTGTGATGTGTGTGTGATGTGCGCGAGTTGTTTGTGTGAGATGTGTGTGTGAGACGTGTGTGTGTGTGTGTGGGAGATGTGTGTGTGATGTATGTTCTTGTGTGAGATGTGTCCATGTATGTGAGATGTGTGTTTTTTGTGGGTTAGTGTACTGTCTGGAGTTGGGGTGTCTATGCGCTGTTTATGTTTATGTTGCCCAACCCAAACTTTCTCTGGCGCCTCCACTCTGCCTCCGTGCTGCTCTATTTCCACGTTTTCCCTGACCTCGTTGGGTTTTGTTCACCACCGCATTGCCTGGCTTAACCCCCCGTGCCATCTCACAACTCCCCGCCTGACCTCCGTGTCCTCCGCACGCCTCCTCAATGCCAATGCCTCTCCCGACACCTGTCCCGCATCTTGTCTACCACCGGGGACTCCCCTAGGACCACGTCGTTCATTGGACCCCCAGGTCCTCTGAGACTGCCGCTAATTCTTGATGGTGCTGCCCCGGCCGTGCCTGGAACTGGTTTGTCATTGATGGAGGTTGTTTCCTGGAGGTGACCAGGCCCAGTGGTGCCGCTGTTCACAGCTTATTGCTGATTTATATCCAGATTCATGGTTCTAAATCCGGCAGGCTGCCCTGATTATTACTGCGGTGTTAACCGTGAAACACTTATGCACCACCGGCTTCACTGTGTACGTTAAATATCCCCTGACGTCATTCTAATAGAGGAGGCCATTGTGTTCCGCTGTCATGGTTGAAAATTAGCCAAAATAGAAAAATTACCTGCAATTTACTCAGTTGGGATTATACATAGCAACATCGCCTCCGGTTCTGAAACTGTTGTATCAAATGTGTGAATGTGTTGATTTGTTGCTCTGAGCTTGGCCTTCGTAGGCGACAAGCTGTGCCTTGCCAAACGTCTTCTTGCACTCATCCCCGCAACCAAACCCCTGGCGTGTGCTTGTGATTCCTGCTCACGGCCAATACCAGTGACGATTGTTTGAACCGGTCCTGGTCCTCCCCTAGGTTGACTCGGCCTCAAATGAGTTCCTGGTGCGGTGTGTAAACATCTCCACTAGGGAGACAAAGGCGGCCGAGCGTGGTGTTCCCCACCCATCCCCTATTGTGCTGTCGGCCTTCGTAGGTGCTCGCAAACAGGACTTGCTCCAACATCCTTTGAAGGCTATACGGGGGATCTTTTTCTTTGTATGTGTGTATGTAATTAGATATTTAATTACTGCCATGTTTAGTGAATTACTATTGTGGAGATTACTCTTAAGGTGTCAGCCCAAGTTTGCGGGTGGGTAACGGTGGGCAGCGTGGACTACTGTAGCGGGTCAGCTCGTATGAGTATATATTTGACCGTATTGTGACGTGTCTGTATGTGGGGGAGCCGTAGTGCAGTGGTTAGTGACACTGCATTACAAACCCAGCAACTCTGGTTCAATACCCGCTCACGACTAACATGGGTGACGAATATCCCAAACCAGTCCTGAGCTTCCCCGAGGTCAAGTCTCCCTTAAAGCAGTACCTAGTGCGGTGCATCAACATCGTCACCTGGTAGACCGACGTGACCAGGCGTGGTACTAGCCACAGCAATCTGCCTCACACCACGCCCCAACAGTCCGCTTGAAGGCTACTCGGCGGGCTCGTCGTGTTTGTGCGCGAGCAGCATGGATTACTGCGACGAGGCGGCGTGCGAGGAGGTGGGGGACCTGGGCCCCGGCGGCGTGCTAGGCGAGCACGTCGACCTGCACCACCCGGCCGCCTTCGCGCGCAAGACGCTGCGCCTCGTGGACGTCGACGTCTTCTGCCAGGAGATCCCGGCGGAGGCCCGGACGCCGCCGCGCACGCCGCCCTCGCACCAGGTGTGCAGCCACAACGCACGCTCGCCACGCTCGTGACAAGTAGACGACAGATCCCCCTCCCCCGTGCAGCCTGGAACAGACTGTTGTTGTGAGTGCTGTTAGCGAGTAGCACCGCCTATGAAGGCTGGCACGGGTACACGAGGGGGTGGGTGGCCAGCACCAAGCCCGGCCGCCTTTGTCTCCCAAGCGGCGATGTTTTACTACACACTGCACCGGGTACTCATTTGAGGCTAAGTCGATCTAGGGAGGCCCAGCGCCGGTTCAGGTAATCGTCACTGGTGTTGGGCGTAAGCGGGAAATAAACTCTGGTTGGCGGGTTCATAGCGCAGCGCGCAAACCGCTCCACTGCCGCTCCCTAAACTCAATACGGCTCGCGTTCACACACCCATATATATAGATGTACACAAGTATGTGTATTGGGGAACAAACAACAGGATGGTCAGCCCAGTTCACCACCCATGCAATCTACTCAGCTCAATATAGATTGAAAACTAATTTCTTTAGAACTGCTTCTGGTGTTTAGTTTGTTGGCCTTCCCCTGCACCTGCGATGAGCACGGTTGGCTACGTATGGTGCGAGAGAAGTTTAACATACAGGCACATCCAGAAGCTCACTGTAGCCATTCTGAGACGCCGGCTTGCCGCACGCTCGACGTGCATCGGTATCCACGTTTGCGCGTCATGCCGACATTCGGTTCGACGTCGTCGTCGAGCGGATTTACGGTGTTAATCGCGCGACAGTGTCGCGAATAATCTCGTTCGCCAGCGTGCGATCCGTCTCCCCTACCGCCAGGACACGGAGCCCAAGCTGTCGCCGTCGTGGAACCCGCGCATCGTGTCCGAGCCACACCCGCAGTTCTCGCTGTCTCCCACGGGGAGCGCGGCGGGGCTGCGCAGCGAGCCCGTGGACGACGACGCGGCCGCCCCCCTCATCACGCCGCCGCCACCCCTGCAGGTGGCGAGCTGCGCCGGCGCGGTGGAGGTCAACGTTCAGCTGAAGCAGAACGAGGCCCTGCCTGGGCCGAAGGTGAGGGTCACGACCCAACCCCTCGTGTCCCCCCCCCCCCACCCGAGTGGCGAAACTAATACCCCCGTTTTGTGGCCTCCCGATGCTGTAAAAACAATTGTGTGCATGTTACGCAAATGATTAACGGTTACGTGGAACTGGCAAGAAGGCCATGGCAGGATGGGAATAGTTTTTTGTGGTGGAAAATAATTCACCAATAATTAAGGTATTTTACCTTGTTACACTGTTTCTTACACTATTTACCTTGTTCAACTCCTTTATTTTGTTACACTATTTTACGTTGTTACACGAATTGATCTATCTAAATAAATTTACCTTGTTAACACTATTTGGACCTTGTAAGTTACAACCAATCTAGCAGCAATCCATCAGCCAGTTCAAGGAGACATTCGATAGACCCTGTCGCTGCGATCCACACAGCGTCTTTGGCCTCCTTGGTTTGGATGAAAAAGTTGAGCATTAAACTATCACACGTTTCAATACTGTTGCTTTGTCCCTGATGTCAGACGAAAACATCTTCTGGCTCTGATTATTATTAAACCGGTTTGCCTGCATGGTTGCCTTGGTGACGTCACAGCACCGAATTGAGGACCTGGATCAGGAAGGGCATTCACGCGAACTCTTGTTTCCACCTGATGGTGCTGGTTGTAACCTCCATTCGTCGGCCAGAAATTGTTCTCTCTTTTCATTGTAATTGATTTAACTGAAAAACCAAATCAATTGCGATATCTTCCCACGTGACAACTTGCTTTGTTTGGTCTTGTCGGGAGGTGGAGGGTTACAGCTCATATTTGACCATTACAGCTACACGTTCGGACCTAAACAGAAACCAATTACGAATCTGAAACTTAAGTAATTCACCAAGGCTGGTCAGAGCATCGTCCTCCTGCGGCATAGCGTCTTGCAGTGCGCGTCCCTTCCTATTGGCGGCCGTGAGCCGGTAGTGGTGGAAATGACGCAGCGCTGAGTTGTGTGGTCACTCTCCACACAGCAGTGGTTCTCAACCTTTGTTGGCTACTGCTGTACCCTCGTTGAATTTAGTTTCAACTGAGTAACCCCCCTTGCCTGACCCATCATGGTTCTGAGAAATAAATGAATTAATAATGAACATCGATTTTTTTTTTACCAGTTGTCCTTTTGTGAGGTATCCTAACCAGCTAAGCAACTGCAAACGAATAAAAAATGAACGGACGCTCTGCACGCATGACGTAATGTTGTCGTGCTCGCTGGTTACTCTTGGAAACCACATTGTTTATGATCAGTGAGTTTAAAAAAGTATTTTATATCCTTCTAGGGTACCATTTGGATTTAAATTGTATAGTTATTTTCTCTTAGCATATTCATACATGATTATTCCCCAATGCCTCTCATGTACGATATAATCTCACACATTTATAAATCACCTCACGTACCGCCTGGGACATTTCCAAATATCCCCAAGAGGCTCCGTGCCCCCCGGTAGAGAACCACTGCTCCACACAGCACAACCACCAATGAGTTCCCACAGAGCGGAGCTCGTTTGTGTCGACGCGGGAGTGACGGTCGATCGATAGAGAGGAGATGTTCAAAATCCCAGTCACGGGTTGATGCGGCCGCCATGCATGGCATGCTGATAAATTAAGTGTACATTGTGGTCAAGTCAACAGTGCCATATCTACATAGCCTGGCCCCCACCATGCAAATGTGGAATTTCCACCACTGAGTCCAGGACTATCAATAGAGATGAGTGCCACTCCGTTGCTTGGTTTCGCCGAAAGACGCTTTGAATACCACTTTACAAGTATAAACGTGCGCACACGGACACACGGACGTACATTTTACAAACCTACATCATCCCCGTGTCCCCACGTGTCTTGCACGTGTCTGGCAATACGTAGTTCTGGCCACATCTCCATCACTTCCTCATCCTGCGTTGCCGTGCCGGCCGCGTTAATAGGCGGTCGTTGTCCGTGCTCGATGTTTGTCGCAGCTGGAGGTGAAGGCGAGCATGGGCTCGCTGAACGTGTTCGCGTCCCCAAGGCAAGCCCACCTGCTGCTCGACCTCTTCTCCGTGCTCTGGGGCCCAGGTACCGGCAGTGTCGGGTGGCCATGTCGTTTTGCAGCGGTGTTTGTCCACGCGCGCGCCGCTCGCAAACCAGAGGCCGGCCCAGCGGGAGCAGCCGCTCCCTATCGGAGCTCTTGCTGCCCTGCTGCGGGAAGAGGAGGCTGAGGGGGGAGGCCGGGTCCTTGTGGCTGCTACAGTAGCTTGCAGCAGGCTGATCGCTACCTCCAGGGGTAGGCACTGGGAAGGGAGCTGGCCTTGCACTGTGAGGGACCTGATGGACTGGAGACGGAGGGTGAATGCCACCATACACTGTGTCGCCGTGTACTGTCCCCCACCTCCCCTGTGTATGATCTGATTTTTAAGTTGATTAATTTTATGCAGCTCAACACACATTTTTTTATTTCCTTGGATGGCTCGGATCGGCCAGCTGATTTTATTGCTGTCATTCTCACGTCAGTGCAACCATGCTGCCGTTGTGTGCTCACCGCTGTAGCAGTGTCTCACCGGAGTACGCGGTTGTCAGAACAGTCATGCCAATGCCAACAGAGACTCCCCATTCCTCTCCATTCACAGCCATTCGCCAGCATTGGAAATTCCACATTCTTGTACAGGGGACTTGCCTCCTTGTCGGACAAATTACTGCTGATGTCATGCTAAATATTGCCCTATGCATTGACCCCCCAGAAGAATAATGATAACATTGCCGAGCTGAGCCAACCCGTGACTGTGACGTTCTGATTGCTAGGCAGGCTTTCTGCCATGCGGCTCCTTGGTCGGATCACATGTGGTTTATCGGCAACACAGACCTCTTACATATGGGTTCCTCAGTCGGGGTTTGTTTTAACAAAGGAAACACTGAGCCAATTTAGCCGTTACCGGTTCCCCATCACCAGGACCATGTGACCTCTGAACCCAGTGGTACTCGGTAGCTTATTGTTATCGGCGAGAACCATCCTAAAACATCGTTGTAGGTTCCCCTACATAAGGATTATGGGTAGCACGTGCATGTTTGTACATGGGGCACTCGCGTAATGGCTAGCGCTGTGAACCCAAGTTCCAAGTTTATTTTTGTTGAACTAGTTGAAAAAGAAATGGTACCGATTGTCTAATTTTCAACAGGGACCCTGGGGCAATAGTCTGCCAGTAAGAGATTGATGATTCCCATGTGTAATTCCAATCGGGTAGTTTGCGAGTAAATTTGTAGTTTGGCGAACTTGGACCATGGCGCCGACACACAGTGGCCTACTCTTGCGAATGACGTCATCAGTGTCCACTGCGAAGCAGACGGCGCGAGGTATTATATTTTTCTGGTTATTACACCCACATTATTAATCAGGCCCACCGCTGGAGTCGAAACCTGAACCTCAGCCATTGAGGCTGCTCTCTCTGGGAGCCTGCGGCTGTTGCTGCTGCTGCCGGCGCAGGGCACGGGGGTCCGTGGGCGCCGCGCCTTGCGAGTCACGCGACCGGGCCGGTTCTCGCGGCTTTGGGCCCCGTGGATAACAGTTGCGCCAACACAGATGGCGGCTGCCTGCGGGAGACGCTGGGCAGGAGCCGCCCCATGCAGTCGGTGGACATGCGCCGCATCGAGTCCCAGCTGCACCGGCAGTTGGCGGAGCGGCAAGGGGAGCACGTGGGGCGGCACGTGGGGCGCGGCGGTGCTCAGGACGACGCAGCCGGCCTCACTCACAGGATGGCGCCGGCGTGTAGGGGTGAGCCTCGACGTTGCGCACGTGCGCACGCTTACACTCGCAACAAAACGCACTCGAGTCATACGTGCAGTCGTCGCGGACGCTTCGGAGATAGTTACGTTGTTAGAGCCACCACCTGCCAAATCCAAATTATTATTTGTTTCCATTCACCGGGAAGTTGGAGAACAGCTCTCGGCAATCAAATGTAGCAGCAGTTAGATTCGACGTGTCACTTGAAAACTGCGTCAAGCATCTTCAGGATGGAATGCGGGAAGTCAGAGTGACCGCATCACCTGACCAGGTTTCTTAACCTTTTCCCATTCAGAGATATCTGCAAGTTGCAGGGCAGGTGTCCTGTTTACTGCTGAGTCTCAGGCACCCTACCCACGGGATAACTGCTGTGAACTTTCCGCAAAATGCGAATACGAATGTGGTTGGGGACGGTGCCAGCCATACCGCCCCCTCGTGTGTCACTCCGTTCTTAATCGGTGCTCGCCAACGGTCCTACCCTGAGTGTTTACCATGCCCCTCGGGGGAGTGTCTGTGCGCAGAGGATGAGTTTTTCTCGATGGCGGACATGTCGGGGAGTGTGGGGTCCCTGCCCCCACTTGGGGAGCCCCCCGAGGTCGACCTGGACACGTCCTTCAGCAGCAGCACCAGCGTGAGAGTCGTGGGGACACCCACACCGACATGTGGAGACACGCGGGGGACACGCACACCGACATGTGGATACACACGAGGACACGGGGATATGCACACAGACACGTGGAGGCACGCGGGAACACGGGGACATGCATATCGACAAGCGGGGACCCAGGTACACGTGGGGACATGGGCACATACGCATGGAGACATGCGGGGAGACGGGGACACGCACAGACACACATATTTGGATTACACAGAGCAGCATTCACCGCCCCCTTCTGGCAGACTCGTGCTTTATTGCAGTCCAGGAGTGGAGTCACCTTGTGCCGCACAGGGATAGTTGTCATTAGGGGGTGCACTTTCAAATGTTTAGCATAGGATGAACAGCCCTCACATGGGGACAGACCTGGGTGTTGTGATGGAGGTTTAGATATGGTATCTGTAATGTTGTTTGATTATATGTGGCACTATTGTATTGTACATGCTAATACTCTTTTCATTAAGTCCAGAGGCAGATGCCAACGACGAACATTGACAGACGAATTGTACCAATGAGTCCTGATGAGGACGGAACCAGCCTCCAGCTGTCTTCCTCTCACTGTTGCCTATTGTTAGGATGGCCACATTTTCCTCACTCTTTCAGTTGATGGTCTGAATGACAAATGACCACCTATTCAGTTATTTTGAGCTGGTAGCATGGATAAGACTGAGGGTGGTTGTACATACAATGCTCCACATCTGTGTGTGCAATTATTCCCTAGGTTGCAGAATACCCGACTTACGTAAAATCCGACCTTTCTGAAATGCTCCCTTAAATAATGTAAAACAAAAATTAAATATGCGGACATGTTTGCGTTAGTTACGTCAGCGCAAGTAGTGCAGCGCGGTGAGGTTGTGGGTGAATTCTGCGGAGCGAGGTGTAAGGCGGGCGCAGCATCTCCCCCAAGGCGGTGGTGTGGAGCCGCTCTGCACTGTCAGTCACGCTGTTACATGGTTATCGTGCGTATATACCCGCCACATCGTCTTGTAACTTTCTAACTAGATTCAAAGCTTTCGTGACTGTAGAAATTACTCTTTGGTTCTTTCGGTAAAGTCACGTAGAAAGAAAATAAATGAAATAATAATAGAATACGACGTTTCGATTGCAGCACAAGCAACCACCATTAGGTAAAAATGAATGAGAAAACAAACATAGTAATCTTTTAAATATAATGCAATACAACACAGAGAGTCGGCTAACAACAGTCAACACCCTACCTGGTTGATTACGTTCTTCCAAAGATTTCTAAATTTGAGAAAGAGACAAAACACAGACACGGAGACACATAGACAGGCACACAAGCAGAGAGAGACACACACATAGACAAACAGAAAGACAACGCCTCTGTGTCACCTTAAATGGAGAGGGAGGGGGGGTTGGGGCAGAGAGAGAGGGGGGGATTTGGGTAGAGAACAATGAGAAAGTTGTGTGGAATTCCTGCCCATAGCGGCCGGAGGAGAGACAATGGACTTATAAACAAACAAGCACGCAAAATTTAGAGAGAGAAATAGGAATTTTAAGAAAACAATGCAAAATTAGGAAGTGTAATGCAATGCAACACAGAGAGTCGGTTAACACACAGATAACGCATAGCCTGGTTGATTACGTTCTTCCAAAGATTGCTAAATTAGAAGTTAAGTGTGAAACAGACGAGCACGGCAAAATTGTAACTTTCTATTGCTCGTTTTCTTTGTTTTAAGTTTATTTCATGAGTTATTTATTTTATGTACTTTATTTAACACAATTACACTTTGATTGCTTGTGGTCTCAGCCAACAGCGATTGGAGAAGTTTAGACCTAGCATAATGCACAATAAACGAACGTTCGAAAGTGACTGCTTTCTGTTAACAATTCAAATGTTTCGTGGTATTCATAAACAATTGAATACAGTATGTGTTCCATTAGTTTAATAATGAGTAGTGTTAGGGTAGATATTCGATGAAATGAAAGAATCGTAGGAAGTGCAGAGCATACGTACAGCGACACGATGCAGTACAGGTAGTGATATAAAACTGAGGACAGCGTGATACAGAACTGAGAGAAAACGAACTCGTAATTGGGTAGTAGGGGAGACACAACTATTTCTAGATATGGGATTTTATTGTTTATTTTGGGGGAAAATTGTTCAATTTCCCACATACGGAAAATTCACGTTATGGATCGTTCTCGGGAACCTAACCCTTCCGTAACCCGAGGACTGCCTGTATTGTTAAGTCTGTAGGTCTATGAGGCTTGATGTCTCTGTGCTCTCTCTGCGCTCCCTGTATTCCGTGTTCTCTCTCTGTGCTCTCTGCGCTCTGTGCTGTCTGTGTGCTTTGTGTGTCTATCTCTCTGTATGATCTCTGTGTACTCTCTCTGCGTCCTCTCTCTGTGCTGTCTGTCTGCCGTCTCTGCTTTCTGCGTGTTGTCTGTGTGCTCTCTGTGCTCTGCTTGCACTCTGTGCTCTCTGTGCTCTGTGTGCGCAGGGAGGCCGGCAGTGGGGGGTGGCGCAGCAGCCGCTGAGGGTCCGCGACGGAGACACGAGGCACAGCACACGTACGGCACACACACACACAGCGCATGCACACACAGCACACACATAGCTCACACACAGCTCATACACAGTGCACACACAATGCACACACAAAGCACACACAGCACACACACAACGCACACACAGCACACACACACAGCTCACACACGTAGCTCACACACGTGTATGGCACCACAGGGACACAACACGAACTAGGCAGGGTGACAATTACCACCTTACCCCCCAATGTCAGAGAGCGTCCATGGAGGGACTGCAAATCAATGCACCAACTCTGGAGGCTGCCTCAGCTCCTTGCATGAGCACCGAGTACCCTACCAGGGGGCTGTAACGCACCATGATAACCACACAAACACTGTGCCTCTGTCTGTCTGTGTCCCAGTGTCTCTGTCCCTCTGCTGCGTCAGTCTCTTGTCTACTTTTCTAAGTGTCTTTGTGTTTTTTCTGTCTTTTTCTTGCCTGCCTTTCTCTCTCTGTGTTTCTCTCCTCCTGGGAGGCGACAGTAAAGCATAGTACCCGCACACACACACTTTTCCCGTCTCTGTGATTCGATCTCCGTGTAATTCTGTATCTGCTTCTGCGTAATATGTCTCTGTCCGTCTCTTTCCCAGCGTATCGCAGTTGCGCGTTGGCACACACACACACGCGTGTGTGTCTCTTCCTGTTGTCACCTCTGCCAGCGCACAGCAGCGTGCCCCTGACAGACGATCAGTCCCTCAAGCCCGAGCTGGTGCTTCACCTGGAGCTGAGCAGCGCCTCGGCCACGGTGCTGCACATTGACCCGCTGCCCAGCACCACGGGCGGCTCCGGGGGCGGGGACCAGGGTGCGGGGGGAGAGGGGTTGGGGGATGGTGCCCTCCAACCCCCCGAGGGCCCTCTCGCCGCCATGTCGCGCCAGTTCTTCCGGGAGATGGAGGAGTTCGGCGGGAAAGACTTTGCGCAGCTGAGAGAAAAGTTTGCAAAGGCGTGCCCACATGACCACTTCAGGTACTGGCGGCTATGAGACCTTATGATAGGAGATGGCCGATGATGGTGCTCATTATAAGGAAGCATACCACACCTATGCTTGTGTCTCTCTGTTCGCTCGCAGTTGAAACCTGGGCATGTATGTATGTTGAACTTCTTTAGCACCGTACGCCGCTAACCATGCTCATCGAAGGTGCGGGGGAAGAGCAACAAACTAAACACAAAACACAGTTCTAAAGAAATTAGTTTTCAATCTAGATTTAAAAGTGCATAGCTCCAGTGGCTCCCTTAAAATTGGAAGGAATAGCGTTCTAGATGGCTGCAGAAGCGCATCTGAAAGTCGATGCAGTGACCGTCTTTGTTTGATGGCCAGCCAAAAGCCGCTCTGAGAATGACCGGAGTTCGTGTGATGATTCTCTTGGGCTTGCTTCACCCTACACCAACGAGTTGATTCAAAAAACGCAATCCTCTGAGCTCTGAAATCTCCTGATTTTGCCCTACGCAACCTACCAGGCTCCAGACTTTCATCCTGGGGTGATAGGACTTTTGTCTGCACAGCACCCAGACTCTGGAATCCCCTGCCCTCATCTCTAGTTTTACAACTCGTCCCATTCCTTCTTTCTCTTCCACCTTTACATCCATTGAGCTCTGAGATCCATTGCCGATGTGCACCCTATGAATCTAAATTATTATTTTTACTTTTGTAACCTCAGGTGCTACCACTTCTTGCTGTGGCCCATGGGCATTGTTATTGATGACGGTGGTGGCGGTGGTGGTGGTGCTGGGGCATTGTTGATTAGGGATGGACTGATCTCACGATTGAAATCAATCCTCTTTCATGTGGCATGTGAAAATTGAACAGACTGTAATTGTCATACTATATTAAAAAAAAAAATGTCTGACTGACTGGCTAGAGGCCATGGACCACCTAGCATGTAGAGGGGGGGAGGGGGTGTGCGAGTGGCTGGCACACAGGTGGGGGTGTGTGATGGGCGGGTGTGGGTGCCTATGGGAATCACGAGTGGGTGGTGCGGAGGGGGTGGGGGTCTTGGGGGTGCCCACATGTGGAGGGGTGTACGAGGAGGGGCCCACAGGTGGGATTGGCATGTTTGGCTATGTACGGTGCGAAACAAGTTCAACATACATACAAACATACTCGCTAAGTGTTGTGGCATTGCGTCTGATGTTCGATAGCGGGATGTTCGTGAGTCACTGCAGCGTATATTTGAGGGAGCTGCTCACCACACGCGGCAGCGCAGCCAGCATTGATTTGCGTCAACGAGCCCGACGTGAGAGCCGTTGTTCCAGACCTGAGCCTGCGTTGGTGTCCAAAAGGTCCCAGCGCAGCATGCCCTGGGAATTCCCTGCCAGCTTTTGGATGACATTGACCCTAAATTTCACGTTCTTGCCAGTGGCTTCGGTGTTGGTGATAGCAGAGAGTGGAGGGGGGCGTACAGCCCCTAAACGTTGCTTTGCGGTCACAAGACGGTCAGAACCAACGCAGGTTTCGTCCTACTTAGAACTGGAATTTAGCCAAACACTCACGCGGGTACGCACGCACGTGAACACTGCGCGTCGTTCCAACCCCGTGCCCTGCCCCTCCCCGCTCCCAGGCTGGTGGGCACTTCGGTGCGCACGACGGTGAAGCAGCACGTGGGCGTGGCGGGGCGGCAGCAGGAGGCCAAGGTGTCGGTGGGCTCGCTCGAGGTGCTGGAGTGTCTGTTTGAGACGCAGGACCCGGCCAGCCTACTGGTGAACATCAACGAGCCGCAGTACACCGAGGTGCGCACATGAGCATGCATGCACGCGAACATGTGAGCACATGCCCCCACTCGTATCTGTGTGTGTCTGCGAGCTTGGAGTGCTCCACCTGGCCTGGCAGAAGCTCCGTGGTGACGTCACTGCCACTTATTGGCGAATGGTGGCTGTTTTTGTTGGTGTTGGGAGCAAGAGTGAAAATATGTGAGTGTGTGAGTGACTGGTGGTATTGGTGAGTGTGAGTGTCTGAGTGTGTGTGACTGGTTGCATGGGTGAGAGTAAGTATATGTGAGTGTGTGAGTGACTGAGGGTATGGGTGAGTGTGAGTGAGTGTGTCTGGAGTATGTGTGACTGGGAGCATGGGTGAGAGTGATTTTATGTATCTTCTGCCCATGTGTATGCGTGTGCACAGGTGCTGGCGTTTGAGTATGGGGACGAGGGAATAGAGCAAGGGGAGACTGAACCATCCCCTTGCCTGCGCGTGTTGTACAATAGCCTGCAGCAGACGTCCGTGCAGGTACACATAGCACACCTCCAGAGAGGTACACACATACCACTCCTCCACATACTCAACAACAACAAACCGCCATATGCCACTAAATTGCGGTGATATCACCACGACATATGTGCCAGGATAGGTGCACTCTGAGGACACATGATTTGTAGAAGGCTCTCTGGCAGGAGGTCACGGGTCAGACCCAGGTGCCATGAGTTGACTGACTGAGATGACTGGCAGATGCACCACCTGTACTCCCTACTGTGCCAGCTTGTTGTTGCCCGACCCACTCGGGCATTAGTCATCCAAAAGGATGACTCTCTTTCAATGGGCCACTTTTGTCAGTACTTGGGACAGGAGGTAATAGAAGTCATCTGACTCATCAGCCTTGCCTACATCCCTCCACCGATATTCATCTCCAGTGGGGGCTAAAGCCACCACCACCATCACCATTCCTCGCCTCCCGTTGATGCGGAGGTTCAGTCTTATGGCTCTGCCAAATGGGGTTTGGCCTTGAGACGTCATCAACGCCTATCCCCCCCCCCCTCCCCCGGGGCCTCCGGCACAAGCGAAGTTTGATCTTTTGCACGTGGTTTTGTAGTAATTAAATTAAAGGTGTGGGAGTCACCAGCCCCTCGTTCCCGTCCAGAGGCCCCATAGGCCACTTTAACAGCTGTCCGCACCTTGAGGGTAACAGTTGATTAGTATCAGCCTTCACCCAATGGCATTGCTCACAGCCACCACAGCGTTACCGACTAGCAACCACTGAGGAGGTGGGGTTATTGCCAGTCACACAGCACACCTCCACACACACACCACCCCCACACAGGCGCTATATCCTGACTGTCCAGGAGAATACAATACAGCAAAAAATGTGGACTCAAGCATTCCGTCAGTATGGAATAGAATGTTCCCCCCTCGCATGCATGGGTTTTCTCTGGGTGCTCCGGATTCCTCCCACGTAAACACAATTGTTGGCACCGGCTTAACCCATGGCCGCTGCCTTCCTGTCTGTTTGTGGTTCCTCTTCACACCTCCAAGTCGTTCTCTCTCCGAGAGCGAGCAAATACTCTGCATGTTGTCAGTTGAAAATATAAATATATGTGGGCTTGTCTCGATGTGTGTGTGTGTATGCACGTATAATGTTATCCTGCTACAGGCTAGTAGATTCATGCGTAGGTGTAATTAATATTGCATATAATGTTAATCATTGCCCAGATATATTTGTATAAGATTAGAATACATTAAGTTACAGTGGTTAAAATGTACATTACATTTTATTGGTTGTTCCTGTCATGTTATGGCATATATATAATAAGTTGGGTTAGGTGACTTATAGTTGTTGTTTTCAAGTGAAAAGTCACATATCTGGTGTCTGCTAAATCACGTGACAATTTAATTGGTTTGACTGTGTCAGGTGGTGGATGGCCTTTACAACACAAATATGGATAAATCATTATATTGCCTTAACTCAAATCTATTTTGAAATCGCTTGTGCGTGTGCGCATATGTGGAGGGTGTGGGGAGCAGTAGCATAGCGGTTAGCGCGCTGCGCTACGAACATGATGACCCGAATTCGAGTCCCGCTCACGGCCAACACCAGTGACTATTATCTGACCTGGTTCGGGGCGTCCTCTCCGTCGAATAAGCCTCAAACGCGTACCTGTTGCGATGTGTAAACATCACAACTCGGGAGACAAAGGGGGCCGAGTGTGGCTACACACCCCCTCGTGTGCCTTGCCGGTCTTTATGGGTGCTCACTAACAGCATTTGCCCCAACAGTCTGTTTAAGACTATATGGGGGATCTTTGTCCTTGTGTGTGTGTGTAGGGTGGGCGCGGCAGAGGCTCCACCCCAGCTCCCAAGGCGACCCTCACAGTCGACCTGGGCCGTGCGAAGTGTGAATTTGACATCAGTGTCGTCGACCGATTGAGCTCCGTGCTGCACCCGCAGCCCACACAGAGCGGGGAGACAATGAGCTCTCACATGTACATGTCCTACAACCCATTGACCAGCATGGTGAGAGCCCAGACACACACACACATGTTCTACAACTCATGTCCCACACACACATCCTACAACTCATGTCCCACACACACACATCCTACAACTCCTGTCCCACACACACACACATCGTACAACTCATGCCCCACACACACACACATCCTACAACTCATCCCCCACACACACACACATCCTACAACTCCTGTCCCACACACACACACATCGTACAACTCATGCCCCACACACACACACATCCTACAACTCATCCCCCACACACACACACATCCTACAACTCCTGTCCCACACACACACACATCGTACAACTCATGCCCCACACACACACACATCCTACAACTCCTGTCCCACACACACACACATCGTACAACTCATGCCCCACACACACACACATCCTACAACTCATGTCCCACACACACACACATCCTACAACTCATGTCCCACACACACACACGCGTTCTACAACTCATGTCCTACACACACACACATCCTACAACTCATGTCCCACACACACACATCCTACAACTCATGTCCCACACACACACACACATCCTACAACTCATCCCCCACACACACACATCCTACAACTCATGTCCCACACACTCACACATCCTACAACTCATCCCCCACACACACACACATCCTACAACTCATGTCCCACACACATCCTACAACTCATCTCCCACACACATACACATCCTACAACTCATCCCCCACACACACACACATCCTACAACTCATGTCCCACACACATCCTACAACTCATCTCCCACACACACATCCTACAACTCATGTCCCACACACACACACATCCTACAACTCATGTCCCACACACACACACATCCTACAACTCATGTCCCACACACACATCCTACAACTCATGTCCCACACACACACACATCCTACAACTCATGTCCCACACACATCCTACAACTCATGTCCCACACACACACGTGTCTACAACTCATGTCCCACACACACACACATCCTACAACTCATGTCCCATACACACACACATCCTACAACTCATGTTCCACACACACACATCCTACAACTCATGTCCCACACACACACATCCTACAACCCAATCACCAGCATAGCGAGGCCCCGTAGACAGCTGTGCTCAGCACGCCACTGTCATCTGTCCAATGCGTTCAGAGCAAGGGCTCCCAATCGTGGGCCCGTGGCCCTCATGAGCTCCGGACATCATGAGGAGTGCCGCTTCAACTCTGAACGCTGCCTGCCCGCCCTGTCCCGTTCCCGTCTCGCCTCCCGCGCAGACGCGCGCCTTCACGCAGGTGCTGATGGACGACGAGGCCTCAGCGGCCGCCGAGCGGCGCACTACGCTGGTGGCTCGCGCCCCGTCTCTCCGTCTCGCCGTGCGCTTCCCCATCCCGGACCTGCGGCCGCTGCAGGAGCGGGGGCCGTGGTTCCGCAAGTCGCTGCGGCCCGAGGTGCTGCGCATCGACCTCACCGAGCTGGACCTGCAAGCAGAGCTGGGCGGCGGCGCGGCCGTGGCGGTCGGCTCTGCCGACCGGCGGCACTACCACCTGCAGTTCCGCGAGCTGCACGGTGACGCTCGCACGAATGCGTGCGGTTCGCTCGGGCGTGGTGCTAGCCACCCACCCCCTCGTATGCCGCTCCGGGCTTCATAGGTGTTCACTAACCGCACTTGCCCCAACAGTCTGTGAAGGCTATAGGGGGATCTTTGTCTTTTGTGGGGCGTGGTGGTGGTGCAGCGGTTAGTGTGCTGCGCTACAACCTGGCGACCCTGGATCGATTCCCACGAGAATCGTAACACCAGGGCGTGGTGCTGGCCACCCTCCACTTCGTGTAACCGTTGTTGGCCTTTGTAGGTGCTTGCTTACAGCACTTACCCCACCAGTCTGTTGAGGCTATACGGGGGATCTTTGTCATTGTGCGTGTATATGGGTGTAGGTATATTTGTATAAGTGGGGAGCAGTAGTGTAGTGTGTTTAACACGTAGGATTTCGCGACCAATATCCATAATAGAGATTTTTAGGGTTTGATCGCATAATATATAAATGTATTGTTATAACCCGCCACCACCCGACACAGCCAACTAGTAAGGGGTTGTTACGTGACAACCCCTTACTAGTTGGCTGTGTCGGGTGGTGGCGGGTTTTAACGACACATTTATATATTTACGCGATCTAACCCAAACACCTCTATTATGGAAGTAGTGTAGTGGTTAGCACACTGTGCAACAAACCGGGCAACCCCAGTTTGATTCCTGTTTGCGGCTAATGGATTAGCTAGGATTGGAATTTTTCCTCTCCTACCAATACCAAGGGGAAATCTGTGAAAAGAGCTCCATAGCTCATCGGATTACACCAGTCGAAATGAAGATTCTGATAAATAAATATTCTGATTCTGAAATGGGTGACGTTCAGTCCTGTGACTTGCAGATGCTCTGGCTTCGTTGGTTTCCACTCCTGATCTTGCCAGAAACCTGTTCTCCCCAGATTGAGTGAGGAGCTCGCAGATCCTTGAAAAATCTGGACACAATCCCAATGAGCTTCTCCAGCAGGTGTGCATGCGTTAGCTGGGTCATGTTTCTTATTTTCAGCCACTGCATGCCCGACCAGCTACCGTTCAGTTGGGTAGAATGGACTAAACGGGCACTGCATCGGCTAGGGAGAAGATGGGCTGCTGTGGTTCAGGAGAATATGGAGCTGATTGGTTAGCCAACGACTGGTATCAGCGGTGTCAAGATGGGTATCTGTGGTGGAGGCTCGTGATAGACGCTACTGGGCAGTTGGATGCAGTTGCCGTTGACTGGCAATTTTAGGGTCTTCATTTGCCTCTGCAGGAGGCTGGTGAAAGATGCTACTGAGCTATCGGCTGCAGCCACCCTCCAGCAACACCTTTGAGGAGCAGTGCTCACAACAATGAGCAGAGTGTCATGTGACTACAACTTTAAATTCACTCTGTGGAAAACAAAAAAATGCTTTCACATGGTGCCATAGAGACAATAACATTGATGCATGGAATCAATCTTGCACCGTTCAACTGCAAGGGTTTACTGATGGCGTTCATGTGGTTTGTCCGTTGTGTGCAGGCTTGTTTGAGGAGGGTGGAATGCGCCCGCCGGTCCCGTTTCTACGCGTGTCCCCTCCAGAGGCCGAGCTCAACTCAAGCTCGGAGCATGCGCGTTTTGACTGGCCACGGTAAAGCTCGGGTTCATGGGGTCACGGGTCATGGGGTTTTGGGGTCGGGAGTGCAAAAAGAGGTCAAATTACACCATGAGATTAGCACAGCAGTAAATGGACGTATTGGCGGTACACCGGTGCAGCCTAACAACACACAGGTCCTCATAAAACAGTGACGATGCCGCTGTTGCCCTTGAGTGAGCTGCAGGACTCTCCATCATATCTTGTCACAGATTCAGCAGCTGCTTTCCCATTTGAACATATGATGACACCACGAGTCGTAATCTTTTGACGCCACCGTCCACAAAGAAATTAATGCGGAAATTAATCGAGGAACCGTCTGACCAGGGCACGAGGAGTCAAATCTGCCGTTAGAACACGGAGCAGCCAATCATCACGAGGCTGGGTGCTGCTAGACGGCAACAGACTGTGAAGCTTCGTGTTCAGCCGCTCACGTAACGTTCATCTTCCGGCTGCTTCGACATCACGAGAAGTGATACAGGGGGGAACAATGTTCCACACTGCCCACCAGGGATTATTTAGCTGTCTGTCTGTCTGACTGTCTGTCTGTCTGTCGTGCATAAATAAATATATAATACACACAGCTCTTTGATTGGTAGAGACCTTACAAACAGCTCTTTGATTGGTGGAGACCTACTGCGGGGTACGGAGAGGGGAGGTGCCTAAGGGAGGAGGGTCAGGGGAGGGGCCTAAGGAAGGGGGGAGTCGGGAGAGGGACCTGAGGGGGGGGGGGGGTTCAGGGGAGGGGCCTGAGGGGGGGTTCAGGGGAGGGGCCTGAGGGGGGGGTCAGCAGAGGGGCCTGAGGGAGGGGGTGTCAGGGGAGGGGCCTAAGGATATGGGGGGGGGTGCTCAGGGGAGGGGCCTAACAGAAGGGGGGTCAGGGGAGGGGCCTAAGGGAAGGGGGGGTCAGGGGAGGGGCCTAAGGGAAGGGGGGTCAGGGGAGGGGCCTGAGGATATGGGGGGGGGGGGTTGTCAAGGGAGGGGCCTAAGGGAAAGGGGGTCAGGGGAGGGGCCTAAGGGGGGAGGGGCCTAAGGGAGGGGGGGGGGCGATAGTTAAGGGGGCTGTCTGCCTGGCTACCTAAAGTCAAGTTATCTTTTATACATACAGGTACGAACAACAGGTTCCACACTGCCCACCAGGGATTATTTGTCTGTCTGTCGTGCACGAATGCGCTGTCCAACCAAGTTCCTACCTGCCCACTCCGAAGGAACGTGTTTTTAATTCGCACTGCCATCACCCCGCAATATTTTCTGACCGGTGTTGCAAATTGCGGAAAAATAAGTAATTATTGCGCAAAAATTTGCTGCTTTTCTTTTTCCACACACCACCGGTGTGCCCGCCAATACGTTCAAATGTAATTCTTGTCTAATTTTATTTGTGTCCTTCCAGCAAACACTTCAGTCCGATATGGCTCAAACACATTAGTTGAACTATTTTATCCATGGTTGGTAATGGAGATATTGGCACATCTTTGCGAACAAATTGGATAAAAAAAATTTCATTAGTTGACACGTGAATCTGTCCCCAAAGTCCTCTCCCTGTTCAAACGAACAATGGGGCAGCACTTATCTCTGTTATAGAGGCGTTGACCTAGTGGTGGAAAGTCTGCCTTGTATGTATGTGGAACTTCTTTCCCACGGTACGTCGCTAACCGTGCACATCGGAAGTGTGGTGGAAGGCCTGCAGACTTCAACAAAAAACTGTTCTAAAGAAATGTGTTTTCTATCTAGATGATTTGAAAGTGCATAGCTCTAGTGACTTGCTAATATTGGAAGGAAGAACGTTCCAGATGGCCGCAGAAGCGCATCTGAAAGCGTGCGATGGAGTAACCATCCTTCTCGTGAGTTGACTCAGTCGATTTTTAAGGGAGTATTGTTCCAGTTGCAGGATTGGGGCAACTGCACTGCCATAGAATCCATGACAATCATGATTTGAAGCTTTCGTGACTGCAGGAATTCATACTCTTTGGTTCTTTCGGTAAAGTCACGTAGGTAGAAAATAAAATAAATCACGACGTTTCGATCGCAACACAAGCGGTCGTCCTCAGGCGGAATTCTTTTTGAATCCAGCAGTGGGGAACTGCTGAACCAGCGAGAGAGCAGTTACAACAACAAGGTTATATATCTAGATTTGAAGCTTTCGTGACTGCAAGGAATCATATTCTTAGGTTTTTTCGGTAAAGTCACGTAGGTAAAACATCAAAATTAATGAAAATAAAATAAAAACAAAAATCACGACGTTTCGGAGGCAACACAAGTCTCCGTCATCAGGTGGGACCGTCACAGCCGAATTAGCTGCATCAAGTGAGGCAATGATTCAAGAAGTAATCCCTTATAAGCAAGTTGAAGGGGGGAGGAGAGGGGGGGGCTCATCAGAATGTGGTAGCCAATGAATGGAACGTATCGGGAGGGAGGGGGGCGGGGCTCAAAGACAGCACGGAGTGCTAAGTACAACGCATCGGGAGGGGGAGGGGGGCGGAGCGGGGCCAAAACAATGGACGACGGCTTGGACGCGATTGCTGCTGCACACGCCAACACAATGGACAGAGAGGGGGGAGGGGAGGTCTGATACACATGATAGACAAAAGAACGAAAATGCCCATGTTTATACCAATGCTGGCTGAACAATGAAGAGAGCACTGCCAAAAAATAACTGGGGATGTTAACACTCGGTAAAGTAAAGTAAAAGAGTGCCTGTCAGATAAGATGGTCCAAAAAAGTGTAATTAAGTCTTTTTTGCGTGGTTGATAACATCTTTCCAATGATTACTAAGTTTGTACCCATCATCACGGTTGAAATTATGTCTGTGTTTGTATATTTGTATGGCTTCATGTACAAACCTTTGATGGTAGCCGGGAGGTTTGCAGAGAACCTTGGTCTCGGAAAAGACAATTTCATGAGAGCCCACCGAGTTGTAGCAATGATCGGCAACGGCAGAAGAATAAGTTCTGCCGTGTTTCAGATCTGACTTGTGCTCGCGGACACGATCAGAAACATGACGTTTCGTTTCTCCAATGTAGCAATCACCACAAATGCAACTCAATTTGTAGACTCCAGGATACTGTAAGTCAGGAATGACATCCTTCACAGATGGAATCAGATCACGGATTTTATACACTGTACTGAATCGGACTTGGATCTTATGTTTGTTTAGAATTTTGGAGATCTTTTTGGTCACGCCTGCTATGTATGGTAATGTGATGGTTTTGGTCGGAGTTTCAAGTGGCTGTTTCTGTGTGGTGGGAGAGACAGCTTGGCGGATAGTACGGTCAGAGTATCCGTTCATCCTGAGGGCCCGATGTACATGTCTTAATTCACCGGTCAGGTGGTGTTTGTCAGAAATGCCATGGGCTCTGTGGTATAGCGTTTTGATGAGAGAATTCTTTTGAGATGGGTGGTGGTGGGAATCCGGTTTCAAGTAGGAATCTGTGTGGGTGGCTTTCCTGTAGACAGAATGTCCCAAGGATCCGTCAGGCCTCCTCTCAAACAGAATATCCAAGAATGGTAGTTTACCGTCTTTCTCCACTTCCATGGTGAATCTGATGGATGGGTGTCTAGAATTGATGTGGTCCAAGAAGTGGTTCAATTGAACCACTTCTTGGACCACATCAATTGAACCACTTCTTGGACCACATCAATTCTAGACACCCATCCATCAGATTCACCATGGAAGTGGAGAAAGACGGTAAACTACCATTCTTGGATATTCTATTTGAGAGGAGGCCTGACGGATCCTTGGGACATTCTGTCTACAGGAAAGCCACCCACACAGATTCCTACTTGAAACCGGATTCCCACCACCACCCATCTCAAAAGAATTCTCTCATCAAAACGCTATACCACAGAGCCCATGGCATTTCTGACAAACACCACCTGACCGGTGAATTAAGACATGTACATCGGGCCCTCAGGATGAACGGATACTCTGACCATACTATCCGCCAAGCTGTCTCTCCCACCACACAGAAACAGCCACTTGAAACTCCGACCAAAACCATCACGTTACCATACATAGCAGGCGTGACCAAAAAGATCTCCAAAATTCTAAACAAACATAAGATCCAAGTCCGATTCAGTACAGTGCATAAAATCCGTGATCTGATTCCATCTGTGAAGGATGTCGTTCCTGACTTATAGTATCCTGAAGTCTACAAATTGAGTTGCATTTGTGGTGATTGCTACATTGGAGAAACGAAACGTCATGTTTCTGATCGTGTCCGCGAGCACAAGTCAGATCTGAAACACGGCAGAACTGATTCTTCTGCCGTTGCCGATCATTGCTACAACTCGGTGGGCTCTCATGAAATTGTCTTTTCCGAGACCAAGGTTCTCTGCAAACCTCCCGGCTACCATCAAAGGTTTGTACACGAAGCCATACAAATATACAAACACAGACATAATTTCAACCGTGATGATGGGTACAAACTTAGTAATCATTGGAAAGATGTTATCAACCACGCAAAAAAAGACTTAATTACACTTTTTTGGACTATCTTATCTGACAGGCACTCTTTTACTTTACTTTACCGAGTGTTAACATCCCCAGTTATTTTTTGGCAGTGCTCTCTTCATTGTTCAGCCAGCATTGGTATAAACATGGGCATTTTCGTTCTTTTGTCTATCATGTGTATCAGACCTCCCCTCCCCCCTCTCTGTCCATTGTGTTGGCGTGTGCAGCAGTAACCGCGTCCAAGCCGTCGTCCATTGTTTTGGCCCCGCTCCCCCCCCCCTCCCGATGCGTTGTACTTAGCACTCCGTGCTGTCTTTGAGCCCCGCCCCCCTCCCTCCCGATACGTTCCATTCATTGGCTACCACATTCTGATGAGCCCCCCCCTCTCCTCCCCCCTTCAACTTGCTTATAAGGGATTACTTCTTGAATCATTGCCTCACTTGATGCAGCTAATTCGGCTGTGACGGTCCCACCTGATGACGGAGACTTGTGTTGCCTCCGAAACGTCGTGATTTTTCTTTTTATTTTATTTTCATTAATTTTGATGTTTTACCTACGTGACTTTACCGAAAAAACCTAAGAATAAGGTTATATATGTGGCGATGGGCAAGCAAGCGGGGTCTGAGCTGGAAATGAATTCCATTCACGGACGCAAGCACGTCAGTATAACCTTGTTATAACTGCTCCCTCGCTGGTTCAGCAGTTCCCCACTGCTGGATTAAAAAAATTCCGCCTGAGGACGACCGCTTGTGTTGCGATCGAAACGTCGTGATTTATTTTATTTTATACCTACGTGACTTTACCGAAAGAACCAAAGAGTATGAATCCATGACAAGTACAACAGTAAATGATTGCGTGTACAAATAAGACGTGAATGTAACAATGAGAACCACGTTGTGGGCTGCCTTCCTGCACCTCAGGGCGTGTCACCCGCGATAAGCCACATACATCTCATCTCCAACATGCTTTAAAGTGCACCACCAGTGGCAGCTGTCCCTGTACAGCACCAAGTGACTGAGCACGTGGCCTGCAAGAGGATACTAGTCCGCCAATAGGGGGAGATCATTTCTGCTTTTGGTTTTTTGGCACAGGGAAATCCCATTGGACAATATATTCTCATTTTCGATGGGGACCTGGTTACAGAAACCTGGTGAGAATTATAAAACAAAAACAACAGTACACGGTCAGGTTGTGAATGACAAGGTCGTGCAACCAGAACGAAGAATACAAGGCTGGTAGAATGCATCACATGCACAAAATATTTGGTGCAGAACAGATTTCAGTTGGGTGATTTACAGGTCATATATTTTGTTGGTAAATTTGGACCATGACACTGGCACACGATCATCTACTCATTTCAAATGAAGTCACGGGACCTTTGACGTCCACCATAAAGCAGAGTGAGTAGTGTATTTATGTTTAATACACTCTGCATTAATAGCCTGGGCAGGCTGCCGGATTAAAAGTGCAAACCTCTGTTGTATCAAGCGGCGAGCGCGCTGCCGCCGGGCCACAACTGGATGAAGCTCGAGATGGGTGACCAGGGGGAGCAGTAGTGTGATGGTTAGCGCGCTTTGCAATGAACCCAGAGAGCCGAGTTCGATTCCTGCTCACGGTCAACAACAGTGACTATTATCTGAACTGGTCCTAGGCCTCCCTAGGTGAACTTAGCCTCAAATTAGTACCTGGTGTGATGTATAAACATTGCCACGAGGGAGACAAAGGCGGTTGAACGTGGTGATGGCCACCCACCCCCTCGTGTGTCGTTCCGGCGTAGGGTGCTACTTGCTACAGCACTTGCCACAACAGTCTGTCAAGGCTATACGGGGGATCTTTGTATGTGTGTGAGTGTGTGTGCAAGGATGCTACTGCGCAGTTTACAGGCAGCCGCCCTCCTCCACCACCAGCGGAGGAGGAGGAGGGCGGAGGAGCGGAACTCACAACGAGCAGAGCATCAGGCAGCTCGTGTCACAGATTAGGGTTAGGCAGTCCCTCCAGAAAAACGCGATTATGCGATCGCAAGATTTCACGCAAAATCAGCGAAAGTCCGCATATTTATGCAGGGGGCGCGTTTTTTCAAATACGCCGCACTTTCGCCGCATAAATTGCAGATTTCCGCGCGCAAAATATGCGGGCTTGCATGATTTCATAATCCCCCGCATTTTCGTTGCAAAAAGTCACATATATCTTAGCAGAAAGTTTAAAAATGTTGCGTTTACTTCACACAAGCGCAGCCATTTCCCCTGTTGCCATGGGAACGTTATGAAGTGACGTCACTCATTACGCGACATCATTGAAAAGCTGCAAACCCCGCGATGCCAATGAAACCATGATGAAGCCCGCAAATCTTTCTCATTTGCCAACAAACATAAGCGCAAAAGACCGCGCAAAGCAGTTCCCCAGTGTGTTACATGACAGTGGGGGCAAATTATTTTGCATAGCTACCTCTGTAAAACAGGAAGCACACATTTTATTTTTTAATATTTTATTTATTCATTTTTACAGAAGTTGTAGCATATTCATTTTGTAAAGCTACAGAACTTGTTCGACTCAATGTTTTGTAAGTTTGAGCCATCTGTTTGTTAAGGTCTGAAATAAAACAAGATGAGAACTTAAATATTCCCAGCACTTTCTGTGATGTAGTATGCTTGCTTATCATAGGAAGTAATAAGAAATGACTCTTTACATTAAAGTAGTAGCCTAGTGAATAGGGTGTTGGGAGAATCACTTTTTTTTCTCTTTTTCATAAAACCGCAGTTTTTGCAAGTTCCCGCAATTTTTGCAAGTTCCCGCAATTTTTGCAAGTTCCCGCAATTTAATCGCATAAAATTGCATAAATATCCCGCATATTCCATCGCATTTTTTAGGAAAACGTGCCGCATAATCAACGATTTTTGCCCGCAACAATCACCAAAAAACTCCGCGTTTTTCTGGAGGGACTGGTTAGGGGTGTCTGTTTATCATACGCTACAGTGCCAGCCTTCATCAGTGCTACTCGCTACTAACAGCACTTGCCTCCAACAGTCTGTTAAGGCTACTTGTGGGGATCTTTTTCTTTGGTGTGTGTCTCCCCCCCCCCCCCCCCCGCACGCAGGGTGGTGCTGAGCGTGAACTCGCAGGCGGAGCGCTCTGTGCTGGAGCCGACTCTGGATATGGCCGACGAGCCCCCGCAGGGTTCCCTGGACGACGCCTGCACCCTCAACGGCTCCGCTGAGCCGTCACCGTTCTCCTCGCGCCGCGTCATGTTCGAGAACGAGGAGGTGCGCCCTGCGGTGTGCCGTCGCCAGTGCCTGGGAGACGCGCGGGGGGTGGCCGCCTTCGGTGCTGGCCAAAGACTAAGATCCCCCGTATAGCCTTAACAGACTGTAGGGTCAAGTGCTGTTAACGGTACACGAGGGGGTGGGTGGCCAGCACCACGCCCGACCGCCTTTGTCTCCCCAGTGGCGATGTTTATACACTGCACCAGGTACTCATCAGGCTGAATCGACTTAGGGGAGACCCAGGACCGGTTCAGATAATCGTCACTGGTGTTGGCCGTGAGCGGGAATTGAACCCGGGTTCCAGAGTTCATAGTGCAGCGCGCTAACCACTACACTACCGCTCCCCACACACTCACACACACACGAAGACAAAGATATGAGCACCAAGTACTCATATCAGGCTGAGTCGACTTAGGGGAGGCCCAGGACCGGTTCAGATAATCGTCACTGGTGTTGGCCGTGGTATACAGAAGATTGTGGGTTCGATCTTGACCCTGACGCCTGTATATTTGGAGTTTGCATGTTCTCCTCATGGTCATGTGGATTTTTTTCCAGGTCCTCCAGGTTTTTCCCTCCACATTTATAAACATGCATTTAGAGTATTTGGCTGCCTTACGTTTCCACATGATAAGCCACTTTGTTGAGCAATCATTTGTGGCCAGGTCGCTTCTGAAAAAGAGCTCTATAGCTCGGTGGGCCTTACCTGGTAAAATAAAAAATAGTTTAGTTTAGTAAAGCCTGTGCCTGCGTGTCCTGCATGCGCAGATGGTGATGCCGGGGGATGCTGTGGAAATGCTGGAGTTCCAGGAGAAGGCGATGGGTGACTCTCACTTTGTGCTGGAGCTCACACTGCCCAACCTCAACGTGATGCTGCCCAGCAAAGCATTCTACGAGCGCCTCTACAACCGGTACAGACGACACAGCGCGTGGCTCAGCGGAGGATACAACGCAACAAGACAGACACTCCCCCTATCGTAGATGTGCACGTGTGCCTGCGTGTCGTGTGTCGGGGTGCCCGTGTGTCTATGTGTCCCTGTGCCATGTGGCCACATGTCCGTGTGCCTGTGTCTCCCTGTGCACATGTACACATGTGCCCGGGTGTCGGTCATGGGCACAGGGCAGTAGGCAAGGCTTCGTTGGCTGGATCATGTAGCCCGCATGCCCAGCCATCGCATGCCCTAACAGCTTTTGTTTGGCCAGATAGAGGAGGCTAAACGAGCGTGGCACGGGCTAGAGAAGAGATGGACTGATATGGAGGATATGGAGGATGTGGAGCTGAGTGGACTTGCCATTGACTGGTACCAGTGGTGTCAAGATCAGCCTCTGTGGAGGAGGTTTGTGAAGGACGCTACTGGGCAGTTGGAGGCAGTCGCCCTCCAACAACAACTGAGGGGGCAGAGGAGCCACCCTCCCAACAATGAGAGGAGCGCCAGGCGGTTAAAACACAGCATGTTGGTACAGTAGGGGGCACAGGTGGTGTATCTACTATTCATCTCAGTCAACCCATAGCATCTTGTATTTGTCCCGTGACCTCCTGCAACACTTCATGTGGCCTCAAAGTGCACATTGCCCGGCACAAGCGCCGCGGTGATGTCACCGCCACTTAATGGCGAATGACGGCGGTTGTCATCGTCGTCGTTTTTGTTGTTGTGTCTGTCGCCAGCATCAACAACAACCTGCTGCTGTGGGAGCCGGCGGCGCCGCTGCCGTTGGAGACGGTGGAGAGCGCGGTGCTGGGCCCCGGCGGGGGTGGCCCGCCAGGCCTGTCAGTGGCGAGCCAGCTCATCAGCTCCTCCTTCAATCACGACGCGTTCCTGCTCTGCAAGTCGGGCATGCACGACGGTACCCGCCCCGTCCACGGCCCCAGCGCTGGGGTCACGTTAACGTTGTGGCACTGCCCCTAGCCCAGATCTAAACACTCGTGTGGCAGTAGCCCAACTTACGTCTCTCCCCCTTTTACGTCGTCTCACAAATACGCAGTCGCTTTATTTACTTCTTTAAATGGTTTTATTGGCGACAGTGGTAATAACTATACGCTGATCGCCATTGGACGGAGAACAGAAACTCCGTGAAAGGCAACTTCGAATTCGAGTGCGGCGGGACCGTGCGTAGGTAATTGGACTCGCTGCCCCAGCCAAGTAGCGGACCACGCGCAGGGACATGAGGATTATTTACAAGGGGAGGGAGAAGGGGAACGGGGAAAGGTAACTAACATAGTGAGGGAAGTCCAAGGGTGCGCCGTCGTCACTTTATTTTTAACACCACTGCCTGATTTGCATCGTCCTCAACCCCACACTTCCATCGCTGACAGCATCATCCTCTGTTCTTTCTCCTATCCGTCGCATCTCAGCCTTCGCCTCCAACCTACCCTCTTACACGAACTAATTAGCGTCGCGCATGTACTGGAGAGCTTCTGACCTGGCAGTGTCCCCTCACGTGCCTGCCGCGTTCCTCACACAGGTGACTCGGAGTCGGGCTCCGAGGACGACGATGACCTGGGGGGGTTTATGGGGGGGGGCGATGCCATGTGGCGTCACCCGCGACGGAGGAGAGCGGGCGGCATGGGTGGCCTGGGCCTCGCGGACGCCGGCGGAGCAGTGGGACCAGGAGGAGGTGGAGGAGGCGGTTGCGGTGGTCGTCGCAAGCAGAGTTTATTCTCCATGCTCGTCAACATCGGCCGCGGGCGCGTCACGGCGCACACCGCCACCAAGGCGAGCGTGCGTGTGTGTACGTAGATAGGTTCGTGTGTCTGCGTGCGAGGGTGTGCGCGTGTTTTTGTGTTCGAATGAGAATGTGTGCGTGTTTGAGTCTGGATAAGCATGTTAATCTTTGTGTGTGTGCTTATTTTTTGTGTCTTGTGCACCTGTGTGGCTGGCAAAAACAACCTCCCACCTCCTCGGTGGTTGCCAATTCACAACACTGGCGTGCTGTGAGCAATCCCTTGGGGGGGGGGGGAAAGCTGATACTAATTGGCTGTTACCCTCATGGCATGCTTGCAGCAGCCACAGTGGCCAATGACGACTCTGAACGGGTGTGAGAGGGGCAGGTAACTCCTCTACCTTCAACTAAATCGCGATAAAAACACGAAGAGCTCAAACTCGGCTTGTTCTGCAGGCAACATTAGGAAACCACTGCACCTAGCCATGTGGAATGTTTGAACAGGGGAGAGGCTGCCAATCCTTTGTCAGGAGCTGGACCAGTACCACCTTGACCTCTGTGGAATACAGGAGGTCCAGTGGGCTGGTTCTCACTCCAATCACCATGAAGGGTGGACTCTACTCCACTTGGGGTGGAAAACTGCTAAACAACAGGGAGTTGCTCTTCTTCTGAACAAAGTAATGAAGGGGGCGTGGGAGCATGGCGGCGAGGTGTGGGAAGCTGTGAGTGCCAGGCTGCTGTGGGTTCGCCTCCCCATCAACGGGATGCGGGCACCACGGTGGTCAACATGACCATCAGTGGAGGGATGCAGACAAGGCTAATGAGTCAGATGCCTTCAATGTGTGTGTGTGTATATATAGCAGTAGTGTCACTGTTATCGCGCTGTGCTACGAACCCAGTGACCAGAGTTCAATTCCTGCTCACGGCCAACACCAGTGATGGTTATCTGAACCAGTCCTGGGCCTCCCCTTGGTCGACTCAGCCTCAATGAGTACCTAGTGCGGTGTGAAACATCGCCACTCGGGAGATACAGGCGGCCGGGCGTGGTGCTGGCCACCCACCCCCTGGTGTGCCTTGCCGGCCTTCATAGGTGCTTGCTAACAGCACTTGCCCCAACAGTCTGTTATAGGCTATATGGGGGATCTTTTTTAGTGCGTATGTGTATTTAGTGTGTGTATAGTGTGCGTGTGTATATATAGTGTGTATACCGTATTTTCCCGTATATAACCCGTGGAGTATACCACTTTTTACAAACAAAACAAGACCATGCGTGGTATATGGAGGTGCGTGCTATTCCAAAAATATTTTACACGTGTGACATGTCATAACTCATGGTAGGACTATCCACTATGCAACACTTACCTTTGACTAAAGCACTGCTGAATAAACCACTCACACTAAAATTGCACGTGTTATCACGTTTTAAATGATTCGAATTGTTTGTACAATGAAACGACAATGTTTGAAGTGGGCGGGAGAGCTGCTGAGGCATTCTTTCCTGCCTCAGCAGCTCTCCCGCTATATTTTTCACCTGATGATGATTGCTTGTGTTGCGATCGAAACGTCGTGATATTGTTATTATTTTTATATCTACGTGGCTTTACCGAAAGACCAAAAGAATATATAGAGTGTCTTTGTGTGTGTATATAGTATATATAGTGTGCGTATATAATGTGGTTGTATATTGTTTGTGCGCTGCGTTTCCCCAAGGACGAGGAGGGCCGTGTGGCGTGTGGCCGGCACGGCGAGGTGAGCGTGGACGTGGAGGGCACCAGCGTGTTCAGCGTGGTGCAGCATGCCGGCCGGCCCGACTTGCGCTACGTGTGCATGCAGGCCAACCGCGTGGGCCTGCATCACCGTGGTACTTCCGCCCCCTCTTCTCGCCTCGTCCACCCACCCCCTCTCTCACCCCCGGGGCTTGTGCCGGTCGTCGGGAGCAGCGCTAGACTCACGGTCGTAAGGTCACGAGGTCGGAGCGCGGTCGGGGGGCGACTTTGTCCTGCAGACCTCTGCGGTTGTTAAAATGATGACCGTAAAATTAATCTTTGACAGCTGTGAAGTGAGTGCGTGGGTTGACACATGAACACGTGTGAATGATTCTTGTCCTCTCAATACCAGATGCTGAGAGAGATTGGTGCATGCTTTTATTTCATCGAGACTTGATTATTGTAATGCCCGTTTAGTCGTGCAACTGGGAATGTTTTAAATCGGTTGCAGCTTGTGCAAAACTCTGCTGTCCGGGGTTTTGTATGGAGTGAGGAAATGTGAGCACATCACACCTACTCCTCGTTCCCTGCCTTGGCTTCCAGTCAAATACAAAATTTTATTTTACGATGTTGTCCTGGCCTCCAAGGTCTTGAAAAAGTTCAGCTCCATTATATCTCGGTGATCTGCTGAAACCGTATACTCCTGTCCGGCAACTTTGATCCACCAAATCTGGGCACCTGAGTGTACCAAGGACAAATCTGCGTCCAGTGGGTGATGATAGGTCGTTCTGTAGTCAGGTGCTTCGTTTGTGGAATGTCTGGCCCCAGTTCGTTATGGACGCTCCATCAGTCGAGGTTTTTAGGGCTCGTCTGAAAACACGTTTATTTTCTCTTGTGTACCCGTCTGTGTAGGGTTGTTTCCTTGTCGTTTTAATGTTAAGGGTTTTTCCTGGGATTGTGTAGTAAGGCGCTGTGAGTTGTGTAAATGGCACTATACTTAACTGAGTTTTACTTCCTATTCGAGCTTGGGGCACCTCTACAGCACAGGGGCATTTGGAACCCGCAATTATAATTCCCTGACTTGTAGCCAACATCCAGAATTGGAGATAAATATATATTTTATTTAAATAACTACATTTATGCTTCCAAATTGTCCGGATAAAATATTACAGATAATTAAATATGACAGCGCCCTTTTTGGATTTGGCCACATAGTGATCTAGCCACGTGTTTTGTTGTAAGATCCTCCGCATGTAGCGAGCACATTATCATTGTTTCAGCTCACTGGTAAGTTGAGGAATAATTCTCATAACCAAATTGACAGATGGGGTACAAATTTTCACTTGAAACTGCGTCACGTGTCTTCAGGTAGAAAATAGGAAGTCAGTGTTGGCTGCAATAACTTCCATATTTCCCGTACCCCCCCTCCCAGCCAGCGTAGAGAATACCCAGAACCCCCCTCGCGGCAGAATGGAAGCCGCCCCACGCTCCCCACCTCCAGGCATGGAGCAGACCATCTACCGCTCAGAGGAGGGGGTGTTGGGGCGCGCCACAGGACCGGTGGGCACTGGCGGTGACTCTCTGAACATGCTGGCCCTGGCCATCAAGATCAGCGCTGACCCCAATATGGAGAAGCTGAAGGTGTGAGTCGTGTGCACTCCCATGCGAGCACACACCTGCAGCACACTGATGCCACAAACAAACACAGGTATCCCCCGTGTCGCCTTAACAGACTTTTCGGGCAAGTGCTGTTAGCAGCGGCTTTTAAGATGCGCTTCTGCGGCCTTCTGGAATGCTCTTCCCACCGAGAATAGGAAGCCACAGGAGCTATGCACTTTCAAATAATCTAGATTAAAAAAATATTTTTAGAACTGCTTTTTGTGTTTAGTTTGTTTTCCACCTCCGATTAGCATGGTTGGTTATGTACGGTGCGAAAGAAGTTCCACATAAGTGCATATGAAGGCCGGCATCACCACGCCAGTGGCGATGTTTACACACCACACCAGGTAGTCACTTGAGGCTGAGTCGACCTAGGGAGAGGCCCAGGACTGGTTCAGGTAATTGTCACTTGTGGCCGGATGTTAAAACACCGAATAGATACCTATCGCAAGGCATCAAGTCTGCATGTGTTCAACATCTTAACACCTGTTTTATTGCCACAAAGGGTAAAGCCTACTCTTATTTTGTTCATAATTTTTTACACTTGCAGCACACACATACATTCGGCACACACGCGCATACGTGCATACGTACATACACACATGAACCATTTGGTTCGTGAGCACCTAATAAAAATGGCATGACACACTCATGATGATTGCTGGTTGTGATGGTGACTGTAATGATTTTGATAATGATGAGATGAATCATATTAATTGATTATGTTAATGGTGGTGATGATGACGGCGTATGCAGGAGTTCTTGGTAGCCGTGGGGCTGCGTGGAGCCACTCTGCGCTACCGTCCGTCGCTCGCCGGGCAGAGCTGGCACGAGCAGGTGGAGTCACTTGCACGCAGAGACACAGACACAGAGATGGACGCAGACGGTGATAGTTATTTACTGATGTTGATTTGTGTTTCTGATAGAGCACCCTGCGACGTGCCAGGGTGGCTTAGAGCGCATTACATCTGACACCTCATCTCAAATGTTTAAAAGGGTTACCCCCAGCACCTGGCCTGCAAACGGGGCAAAATCTGGCAGTAGGACGATGATCGCTGCTATGTGTAATCCCAATTGAGTAAATTCCGGACGATTCTTTACTTACAAATTTGGTCCCTGGTGCTGGTCCAGAATCCCTTCCTCTTGTGAATGCATCAGGGGATCTTTAACGCCCACTGTGAAGCAGACGGCACATCGTATTATCGTGGTTATTACACCCCGATTATTATTACACCCCGATTATTATTACACCCGTGATAACCACCTGAAATAACCATGGACGACCGCTGGATTCGAACCGTGAACGTCTGCATCAAGAGGGGGTGGGTGGCCAGCACCACGGCCGACCGCCTTTGTCTCCCCAGTGACGATGTTTACACACCGCACCAGTCACTTATTTGTGGCTGAGTCAACCTAGGGGAAGCCCAGGACCAGTTCAGATAATCGTCACTGGTGTTGGTCGTGAGCGTGAATCGAACTCGGGTCACCTGGTTTGTAGTGCAGCACGCTAACCGCTACACTACCGCTCCATTCTATACTGACACACAGACACGCATGCACAGACATGCACCCTCGCACCCATACACAGGTACAGCGCAGCGAGTCTCGCGCGTTGCCCAATGTCTCGACACCAACGTGGCAGTCGGTCACTGTGGCGAGGTTTTCGTGGCCGCTCGGTCCCCAACGCCCGCCGGGCTGGGGCCGTGCGAGCGGATAGCGCCGCTGCCTCCGCGGCCCCCCGCAGCTCGCGTGCCGCTCCCCACCGGGCGACTCGAGCGGGCGCTGTGCCACGCGCGGTGCAGGTGCTCGACTTCCTGGACGTGCGGGACGAGACGGTGCTGGGCTACTCGGCACCCGACGTCATCACGGTGCTGCACGCGCACCTGTGGAGCTGCGCCGTGGACTACAGGTGGAGATGCACCTAACCTTTGAGTGTGTGTGCGTGTGTGCCTGAGCGTGTCTGTGTCTGCATGTGTGCATGTGGGGAGCGATAGTGTAGAGGGAAGCACACAGCGCTATGAACCCGGCGACCCGAGTTCAATTCCTGTTCACGGCCAATACCAGCGACGATTATTTGAGCCCGTCCTGGTGCCTGCCCTAAGTCGACTCAAATGAGTATCTGGTGCCGTGCGTAAAATCATCGCCACTGAGGAGCCAAAGACGGCCAGGAGTGGTGCTCGTCACCCACCCCCTCGTGTACAATGCCGGCCTTCATAGGTTCTCGCTAACAGCACTTGTCCCTACAGTCTGTTAAGGCTACACGGGGGATCTTTTTCTTTTTTTGTATACAATTAATGCAAACAGTAGGGGGCGGTAGTGGAGTGGTTGGCACATTCATCTATGAACCCGGCGACTTGTGTTTGATTTCCAATTATGGGGAAATATGAGTGGCAAGCGATATTTGAACTGAACCTGGGCCTAACCTAGGTCATCTCAGCCAAAATGAGTATCTGCTGCGGTGCTTGTCCCACTGTTTTGTACAGCAGTTTGAAGTCGAGTTGCATGTGGGTGCTGTCTGTAGACCCACATAGCCGTGTGGTTGTATTGTTTGTTTATTGATTTGTCTTTCCCTACACAGGCCCCAGTACCTTCCTCTCCGGGCGATGATCACGGCTGAGACGTTTAGCGTTTCCAGCAACATCATCGTCGACACATCTACCTCGTTACTACGGTAAACCTGTTAAGCTCTGTCTTCCCCTTCCCGCTCTGTCTTCCTGCCTCGCGTGCCCTGTCACTACGTGTCACAATGCGTCACAGCGCGTCACAACTTCCCGCTCGCTCACTTCGTTGCTCAATGCGACGTCAAGCGGCTCCCAGCGTGCACCACCGCATGTTGCAACGCATCCGGGGCCATGACATTTCTTCCACATCAATGGAGGAGCGGGGGGGGACTCCAGTGTGGTTAACATCACGGAGGCGAGATATTAGCTACCTCGCCTGGTATAGGGAGAGCATGGGTATGATCCCGACCCTGATGCCTGTAAAATTTGGAATTTGTATGTTTTCCTCATCGTCGCTTGGATTTTTTCCAGGTCGTCTGGTTTTTTCCTTCCACGTTTAAAAACGTGCTTTTAGAGTGTTTGGTCCCAATAAATTTCCACGTGATAAGCCACTTCATTGAGCTTCCATTTGTGGCCAGGTCACTTCTCAAAAGAGGTAAGCAGCTCGGTGGGTGTTACCTGGTAAAATAAAAATGTGTTATAGTTTTAGTGTCTATCTTATCATTAATAAAACTTGAAACTTGTGTTGGACATTTCGCATACAAAAATAATACCAGCTGTGCGATGGACAGCAGTGTCCTTTTGCGAGTGAACGAAACCTAATGAGAGGTGTCCGGTACCGTGGGGCCCATATGGGCGTTGGTCTTGACAGGTTCATCATCGACGACTCGGCGCTCTACCTCTCGGAAAAGATCAACGCCTCCTCCGTGGACCTCCGAAAAAGTAAGCGGAGAAGCAGAGATGGCAACGGCAGCAGCACGCGGAACCAGGGGCTCGTAACGGTGGCCGTCACAACTCTCGTAGACTCTTAACACGGCGAGTGCCGCACACTTGCAACGTTAACGCTGTGCGCCTCTCTTGGAGAAGATAGCCACAGCGGGTGGCTCCCTCAGCTCATAATGGCCCTGTTAGTGCCGCTGCTTCAACGTTGCTTTTTGTGTTGGCTACGTGCGGTGCGAAAGAAGTTCAACATACTTTGCTGAGCTCCTGGCTCTAAAATAAATTCATTTCATTTGTTCCCGCGGTGTCTCTTCGTCCGACGAAGGGTTGTTTTTGTTGGCAACTCTCAGGAGCGAGAGGCGTAACGTCACACACCATAAGTTCGCGGACTTTACCGTCCACTTGCTGTGGCAGCGCCGGCAGCGCTGGAGTGCGAGCGGCGTAACGAGCGGACACCCCTTGTCTTGTGTCTCAGACTACGTGTGCGTGCTGGACATGGGCCTCCTGGAGCTCCAGATCACCACCAGGAGCCCCTCCAAGGACTCCACCACCATGGTTTGTGTGTGCAGTCATGGGGATCCCCCCGAGTTCCCCCGAGGTTCTACAAGTTACGTCACCCAAGGACGCCTGTGGCATTTCCAAAGTGACGTACTCTGATACCCAAATCTTTTTGCGATGGAATGTGTTTTACGTTTCTTTGGGTTGCGATGGTTTGCACTCTGAACCTGCAATCCAGGGGTCGCCGGTTCCATATCCTGGATAAGTTTATTAAATTTACCTTGGCCTCCGTTCACCTGTCAGTGTAAATGGATACACTCCAGTTAGTCGCAAGTTGCGTGTGCTGGGGTAAATTGTGTGCACTTTCGCCTTTTCCAAGAAATTTGGCCAGCATCGAAGAGTAGGCCAAAAATACCATCTTGAGGGTATTTGTATCTGTATATTATAGTGTGCGCATGTGTACATGTATGTGCTTGCATGCATAGTGATTATTGCGCTGCGCTACGAACCCGGCGACCCGATGTCAATTCCGCTCACGGTTAACCTCACTGACAAGTAGTTCAACCGGTCCCCTAGGTTGACTCAGCGTTTAATATTAGTGTAGTGGTGATACGCGCTGGGTGTATATGTCGTGTGCCAGCGCGTATGTACGGGTGTGTGTGTGGTGACGCGCGCTGACGGGGAGGAGCAGGCGTCAGTGCGCGGGTGGGGGTAGTGCTGCTGATTGGCTGTGTGCCGGTGACGCGCGCAGAGGGAGTGATCGGGTAGCAGCGCGGTGTGATTGGTCGGGGAGTGGAAACACGCGCTGAGCGGAACCGGATCGTAGGGATAGCGCGTGGGGATTGGGTAACTGAGGAGCGGTGCCGACGTTGAGGTCCGCATCCGCTCCGTCTCCCGGGAAGAAGGGGTATATAAGGTGATGCACAGAGGAGCAGGGGGAGAAGTGGAACCATCTAAGAATGAAGACGAAGGTGCAGAGATAGAGCCCGGAGAGGAGAGTAATGGAGAGTAGAGGAGAGTAAGGTATAAGTGTGTAGCCAGCGAGAGAGAACGGTCTACACGAGCTGAGTAATGTATAGTGTGTAGCCAGCGAGAGAGAACGGTCTACACGAGCTGAGTAATGTATAGTGTGTAGCCAGCGAGAGAGAACGGTCTACACGAGCTGAGTAATGTATAGTGTGTAGCCAGCGAGAGAGAACGGTCTACACGAGCTGAGTAATGTATAGTGTGTAGCCAGCGAGAGAGAACGGTCTACACGAGCTGAGTAATGTATAGTGTGTAGCCAGCGAGAGAGAACGGTCTACACGAGCCGAGTATGCATACGGTGTAGCCAGCGAGAGAGGAAGGTCTACACGAGCCGAGTATGCATACGGTGTAGCCAGAGAGAGAGATGCAAAGTCTACACGAGGCGAGTGGAGAGTGTAGCAGAGGCGCAGAGTCTACACGAGGCGAGAGAGGAGTGTAGCCGAGGCGCGGAGTCTACACGAGGCACAGAGAGCCGGCAGCACAGAATCCAGAGTCAAGAGAAGCGCATTGTGAAGAAGAGAGGCCACGCGTTGTATTGTTACAAGTCAAGATTTAATAAAAGAAGTGTGTTCCCGTCAAGGAGTTTCCTGCCGTCATTTTCCAATACTTCATCTGGCGTCAGAAGTGAAACGGGCTTCCAAGTATGGAGACGAGGAAGACCCGTAGGACCCACGGGATTGACCGCGAGGAAGACCTGGACGACTCGGGGCCGCTGGTGGCGGGGGGTGAGGAAGAGGACTTGCCCACGCTGCAGGGTCCGTCGACGGCGCCCGCCGAGCGACCGGGGACAGACGCCGGGCTTCGTGAGGCGCACTCCCGACTGGCGGAGCTGCTGCTCGCCGCCGCGTCCATCTTGGCGGAGATCAGCTCGTCGGGAGGAGCGGGGACGGTGGGGGACATTTTACAAGGTCGCCCCGCAGATTCCCGCCAAAACGAATGGGGGATTCCCGCCATTGCGCCTGGGCCTACTTTTGGCGGGAACGGCGAGCGCCACGTGGTGGTGGGTTCCCAAGCGCGCGCATCGACGTCATCAGCGCGCGAGGGGGTCCGCCATCTTACGTCTGCTGCTGGAGCCGCCATCTTAGACACCGACGGACAGGCGGAGAGGAACCACGAGGCGGATGACTTCATTTTTCAGCAGCGCCTGCCCACGTTGTCAGCCTTCAAGGCGGAAGGCGGAGACTGGGGCCAATTTCAGCGAAGGTTTTTGGCGCATCAAGAGATGTCAGCGTGGTCCGATGCTACGGCGCTGCGGGCATTGCCCGCCATGCTGGACGACGATGCGCTCGCGGCCTTCAGGGCTGCACGGAAGTCGGACCGCTCCACGCTGAAGGATGCGCTGGGGTTGTTGGCCAGGGTCTACGGGCCTCCCTCTACATGCCGCCATCAGTTCTACGCAAGACGGAAAGCGGCCACGGAGACCGCGCTGGCCTATCGCACGGCGTTGCTGGCTCTTGCTGATGCTGCGTTCCCTCGGATGGACGAGGAGGGCCAAGACGCGATGGTTTTGGAGCAGCTGCTCAAGTTGGCGCAGGACCTGGGGGTCCCTATCAACACAGCTGACGAGATTGATATTTCTTCTTTGAGAGTCGCCACGAGTATTCAAGCGCACGAGGCCCTACAACGGAAGCAAGGCGTTGGTTGCAACGCTGCTGTCGTCGCAGCCCCGGGTTTGGTGGTCGCCGAACCCCAAGTCGTCAGCCCACGAGAGGAGGCGTTCGCCACGGGACGACCAGGGGACTGGAGGCCGGGGGCCCGGTCGCCTCTGCGATCGGGCCGAAAGTCGGAGCAACCAAGATCTACTCCGACCCTCGTCACGTGCTATAACTGCGGCCTCCGGGGCCACGTGGCGTCCGGGTGCCGCGCTCCGCGGCAGCGCGCCATGGGAGCTCGGCTGGACGACGACCGAGAGCCCAAGTCATCTCTACAATCCCCGGCAAGTCGCGGCACCTCACACGCTCGGCCTGTTTATTCGGCACACATGGGACGCCGCGTTGCGGCGGAGGAGGGCCGGTTAAGGTTCGGGGATTCGGTTCGGCGAGGGGGGTTCGGCCGGGACCAGGGAGACATTGAATGGGCGGAATTGGGGCATAGAATTGTGGCTGCTTCGGCGGGTTCGTCCGTTGTTACGGGATCTATTGATGGGGTTGAGATTAGGGTGTTAGTGGACACGGGGGCATCGGCAACTATTATATCGGACCTCATTTATAATATTCTTCCGGTCCAATGTCGTCCGCTGCTTCCAGTGGATGTGCCATTTTACGCCGCTAATGGGGGATCGTTGGGCATTATCGGTCAGGTTAGGGCGTCCATTTGCATTGGAGATATCAAATTGTCGGGACCCGTTTTCGTTTCGTCTTCTTTGGCAGTTCCGTGTCTTTTGGGCACTGACTTTTTGGCTAAAATGCCCATTAAAATTCTTATCGATCAACGATGCATTGAACTGCCATCGGGTCGCCGGATTTCATTTTTGACGGGCCCTACTGACATTCGGACGGCGTGCGCTACGATACAAGCGGTGGCGACGCAGACAGTGCAAGTGCCCCCGGGTTCACAGATGTTGATTCCCCTCCGGTTGCGGAAACCATGGGTGAGGGAGGCTTCGGGACAGAGTATGCTTTTGGGTCCTTCTAACAAGGCTGTCGGGGGTCTTGATTTATCGGTGGCTCACACTTTGGTGCGGGCTGACAGGGATCCGTTTGTGATGGTTTTGAACGCGGGGTCGCGACCAGCTGTCATTCCGCAGGGCACCGTGCTGGCTCACGCGGCGCAGGTCCCTGGGGATGATAGGTTGGTTGCGCAGGTGGGCTCGAGCCCCGCGCGGAACGTTGAGCCAAGGGAAGACCTTGAGTGGGTCCATTCGTTATGTGCCGCCTCGGACGATTTGTCGGCGGCGCAGTTGGGTGCGCTGCGCGAGTTGCTCATTGAATTCTCTGATGTATTCAGTAAACATAAGTATGACATTGGGTGCACGGATTTGTTGCACCATCACATTGAAACGGGCGATGCGGCGCCGGTCAGGCTAAATCCCTTCCGACTGAGTCCCGTGGAGAAGGAACATGTTCAGTCGGCTGTTAACGATATGCTAGAAGCCGATATTATTTCGCCCTCCTCTAGCCCGTGGGGAGCGCCTATTGTGCTGGTTAAGAAGCAGGACGGGTCCCTGCGATTCTGCGTTGATTTCCGTCGCCTGAATAAGATCTCTGTGGCTGACGCGTATCCGCTCCCCAGGATGGATGAGTCCCTCGATGCATTGTCTGGTGCGCGATATTTTTCGACTCTTGATTTGTTATCGGGGTTTTGGCAGTTGCCGCTCGACGAAGAGTCGAAACCTAAGACAGCATTTCGGACTCCAGGGGGGCTGTTCCAGTTTAACCGGTTACCCATGGGACTTCACTCCTCTCCAGCGACGTTTCAGCGACTTATGGAGCTGGTTTTGTCGGGCTTGCAGTGGGATACATGCTTGATTTATATGGACGATGTCATTGTTTTCAGTAAAACGTTTGAGGAACACCTCCGGCGATTGAGAGGGGTGTTCTTGCGAATGCGATCGGCTAAGTTGAAATTTAAACCGGCCAAATGTCACCTCCTTCGTAGGTCCGTTAGATACTTGGGTCACATTGTCGATTCTTCGGGGATCTCCACCGATCCCGCGAAGACGGATTGTGTCGGTTCGTGGCCGACACCTACGTCCGTTTCCGACGTGCGTAGTTTCATCGGGTTTGCTTCTTATTATCGGCGGTTCGTTGAGCACTTCGCCACTATTGCAAAACCCTTGCACGCTCTAACGGCGAAGGGAGTGAAGTTCAAATGGGGACCGGAGGAGGAGGCCGCGTTTCGCTCCCTCCGGGACGCCTTGGTGGGTGCCCCACCCTTGTGTTATCCCGATTTTGCCAGTCCCTTTTTGCTGGACACGGATGCTAGCAACACGGGCATTGGGGGGGTGCTATCCCAAGTCGTTGGGGGTGTCGAAAGAGTTGTCGCCTACGGTAGTAGGGTGTTGTCTCCGGCGGAGCAGCGCTACTGTGTCACCCGTCGCGAGCTGCTTGCCATTGTTTTTTTTGTGCAGCAGTTTAGGCCATATCTTTATGGTCGTCACTTTACAGTCCGAACGGACCACGCGGCGCTACAGTATTCATTGAGGGTCGCCCAGCCCTCGGGCCAGTTGTCGCGTTGGTTGGAAGTCCTCCAGGACTATCAGTTTACGACTACGTACCGTAAGGGGTTGCGACACACGAATGCCGATTGCTTGTCGCGGTTGTTGCCTTGTGATGAATGCGCGTGTTTGTCGGGATCGGCGCGCTGTAAACCGACGCTTGCGGGGGAGATGGGGGCACTGGCTGCGACAGCGGGCGCACCGATCGGGGATGATTCCACTGCCTCTCAGGGTCGGGACTCGCTGCTCTCGCTGTCGCTCAGCGAATGGGGCCGCCTCCAGATGGCGGACAGCTCGCTGCTAGCATTGCGCCGCAAGGTTGGGGGTCCCGAGGGGGACCAGGAGCGTACCGGCTCCTATGTACTTGAGCGGGGCGTGTTATTGAAATGGGACAGTTTGTCCCGGCGGAACGCACTCGTGGTGCCTTCCGCTGTGAGGGGGAGGGTTGTCTTGGCGGCACACGAACGCCTCTTGCACTTGGGAGTTAACAAGACGCTTGCCCTGCTTCAGCGTGACTATTACTGGCCGGGAATGGGAAGTGATGTGGTGCATATTCTGAAGGGGTGCGTTGAGTGCGCCAGGCGTAAACCACCGGCCGTGGCAGCTAATCCACCGCTGCAATCTATTCAGGTCTCGCGTACCAACGAGCTCGTTGCACTCGATATTTTGGGGCCCTTCCCAGTCACGCCGAGAGGGAATAAATATTTGTTAGTGGGGGTCGAATACTTTACCCGATGGCCTATGGCGTGGCCTCTCGCTAACCAGTCGGCAGCGGCTGTGACGGATGCCTTCGTCCAGGGCTATGTCCTGGACAAGGGGGCTCCCGAACGCCTGCTGACCGACCAAGGTAAAAATTTTTCGAGTAAATTGTTGCAAGAGGTGTGCGATCTGTTGGGTACCAAGAAGGTGCGTACCTCCCCGTACCACCCGCAGACTGACGGGATGGTGGAGAGACTCCACAAAACCTTGACTTCCATGCTGTGCCAGCAGGTGTGCGAGGCACATGTAGATTGGGACCTGCAGGTCCCGGGAGTCCTTGCCGCGTATAGAATGGCCCCCCATGCAGCTACGGGGTTTTCCCCATTCTATTTGATGTACGGTCGGGAAGCTGACCCGCCAATAGAAACGCAACTTGGCCTGTCCGCTCCACGAACTAATTCTAATTTGGCAGAACATATTAAGTTTAATATTCACAAGCTGACAGAGGCGAGGGAGGCCGCGCGGCTTAATTCGCGGGCTCGCCAAATTGCTAATGAACGGTTGCGGGCACGGAAGGTGTCCATGCACGAATGGAAACCAGGTGACAGGGCCTGGCTGCATTGCCCTCAGGCACCCTTGGCTACGTCGCCTAAATTGTTGAGACCGTGGAGGGGACCCGTGGAGGTCGTGCGCGTTACACGGCCCCAGTGCGTTCAGATAAAGTGGGGAAAGCGCCGGTGGTACGTTCACCCCTCCCGACTGAAACCGTTCTCGCCTCCATATGGCCTCCCCTTGTGTCGTGATGGCCGGGCGGGTGACGTGACCGGCGACCCAGAGGGGGAAATGTCTCTGCCTGATCCACACGTATTTTCGCCTGATCTGCTCCCAGGTGTCTCGGAACTGACAGCTGCCGATCACCGGCGGCCGGATCTCCGCGGCGGGGCCGGCCCTTTCAGGCCCGTTCCGCGCCGTCTGGAGCAGCCGGAACCGCCGGACGGTCGTCAGTGTCCCGCCCCATACGATGGACCAGCCAGACGGACTCGCGCCAGGTCGTGCTACTTTGCATGACCTGCCTCGTGAGGAGTCGGGGCAGTTGGAGCGCCTCGTCACTGCGTGTAGTCGCAGGGACGTGGGGCGCGTTCGTTTCGAATTTGCTCGTATCGTGTTATTGTTGACTTTTCGGGTTCATTGTCAATCTGTACATAGTTATTCTTGTTGTTGTTGTTGTTGTGTTATGTTACGGGGCACACTCGGGGGGTTACGGGGTTTTTTTTTGTTGGTTGTCGTTTTATCGTCGCGGTTGGTTGTTGTTAGCAGCCGGGCCGGCTGCGAGCTATGTGGGAGGGGGTGATGTAGTGGTGATACGCGCTGGGTGTATATGTCGTGTGCCAGCGCGTATGTACGGGTGTGTGTGTGGTGACGCGCGCTGACGGGGAGGAGCAGGCGTCAGTGCGCGGGTGGGGGTAGTGCTGCTGATTGGCTGTGTGCCGGTGACGCGCGCAGAGGGAGTGATCGGGTAGCAGCGCGGTGTGATTGGTCGGGGAGTGGAAACACGCGCTGAGCGGAACCGGATCGTAGGGATAGCGCGTGGGGATTGGGTAACTGAGGAGCGGTGCCGACGTTGAGGTCCGCATCCGCTCCGTCTCCCGGGAAGAAGGGGTATATAAGGTGATGCACAGAGGAGCAGGGGGAGAAGTGGAACCATCTAAGAATGAAGACGAAGGTGCAGAGATAGAGCCCGGAGAGGAGAGTAATGGAGAGTAGAGGAGAGTAAGGTATAAGTGTGTAGCCAGCGAGAGAGAACAGTCTACACGAGCTGAGTAATGTATAGTGTGTAGCCAGCGAGAGAGAACGGTCTACACGAGCTGAGTAATGTATAGTGTGTAGCCAGCGAGAGAGAACGGTCTACACGAGCTGAGTAATGTATAGTGTGTAGCCAGCGAGAGAGAACGGTCTACACGAGCTGAGTAATGTATAGTGTGTAGCCAGCGAGAGAGAACGGTCTACACGAGCTGAGTAATGTATAGTGTGTAGCCAGCGAGAGAGAACGGTCTACACGAGCCGAGTATGCATACGGTGTAGCCAGCGAGAGAGGAAGGTCTACACGAGCCAAGTATGCATACGGTGTAGCCAGAGAGAGAGATGCAAAGTCTACACGAGGCGAGTGGAGAGTGTAGCAGAGGCGCAGAGTCTACACGAGGCGAGAGAGGAGTGTAGCCGAGGCGCGGAGTCTACACGAGGCACAGAGAGCCGGCAGCACAGAATCCAGAGTCAAGAGAAGCGCATTGTGAAGAAGAGAGGCCACGCGTTGTATTGTTACAAGTCAAGATTTAATAAAAGAAGTGTGTTCCCGTCAAGGAGTTTCCTGCCGTCATTTTCCAATACTTCATTAGTACTTGGGGGCAGCGTGCAAACAATACCAATGGGAAGGCAAGGTGGCGGGCCAGGCGTGGTTTTAGCCACACCTCCCCCATCGTGTGCCGTACCGGCCTTCATAGGTGCTCGCTGACGACAGCACTTGCTCCTACAGTCTTTTAAGGCTACACGGGGGGGATCTTTGTCATTGGGCATGGGTTTTTCCGGTCTTAATAGGTGCTCTTTAATAGCACTTGTATGGCGGCTGTGTGTCTGTGTGTGCGGGGGCTGGTTTCTAAAACACAGCCAGGCTGTTGAGGCTACATGTGGTGTCTTTGTCGTTGGTCCTGTACGTGCGTGTGCAGACGCAGCCCAAGTTCGAGCTGTGCTGCTCCAACGACATCATCCACGTGCGCACGTGCGCCGACTCGTGCGCCGCTCTCATGAGGCTCATCCAGTATTTCGCTGGCGACGGGGACCTCGCCCCCCCACAGCGGCTGGAAGACCCCTCCGACCGGGCCCCCTCAAGTGTGCGTGCGTGTTTATGGGCACGGGTAAATGGGGAGTGGTGGCGCAGCGGTTTAGCGCCACTGCGCCACGGGCCCGGTGGCCCAAGTTCGATTCCCGCTCACTACCAACATTAGTGACAACTATCTGAACCGGTCCTGGGCTTCCCCGAGGTTGACTCAGCTTGAAATGAGTACCTGGTGCAGTGTGTAAACATTAGCACGGGGGAGACAAAGGCGGTCGGGCGCAGTGTTGGCCACCCACCCCCTCGTGTGCTGTGCCGGCTTTCATTGGTGCTCACTAACATCAATTGCCCCAACAGTCTATTACAGGCTATACGGGGCGGGGTCTTTGTCATCAGGCATGGGTTTTCCCGGTCTTAGTAGGTGCTCGTTAACAACACTTGTATGGCGACTATATGTCTGTGTGTGCAAGGGCTGATTTCTGGAACACCTTCGCTGGATTGAAACGTGATTGCTGGCTTGCCTACAATCCACCGTGGGTTTAGCCAGGCTGGATGCTCGAGAGACCTTAGTCAATGTACCATCTGAGGGATCCTCCAGCAGGCGAGGATGTGGTGGCTGGGTCATGTAGTTCGCATGTGCCGTTCTTGTTTGAGGGGTTAAACACACCGAGGGTGCTCTAGGGGAAGCTACGCAAGCATGGCACGGGCTCGGAAAGAGACAGCCAGGTGCATTACAGGAGGACCTGGAGCTGAGTGGACTTGCTGATGGACTTGCTCACGAAAGTTGCTACTGTCAGCAGTTGTCCTTCAGCAACAACATGAGGCTTCGTAACAATGCTCACAACATCTTGAATTAAAGCTTGCAGGAATTCATATTCTTTGGGTCTTTTGGTAAAGTCACGTAGATTAAAAAAAATAACAATAAAATAATAAAAATGAAAATAAAGTTAATAAAAAATAATACAAATATCACAACGTTTCGATCGCAACACAAGCAATCGTCATCAGGAGAAAAAAGAGGGGGAAAGCTGCTGAGGCAGGCTGTTTTAAAGGTTTGAACTAGACAATTTAGACTAGACTCTCTTGAAATTACACTTAACATTGACAGAAAAAATGTCTACATCAGATTGGGAACATGTAGCCAACATGACAGCCTCAATGTCAGCTAAATGCAAAGATAACCTGATTTCCAAGTTCAATCGTCTTTACAAAAAGAAGCCAGATTCACACATTAAAAAGTTAGACGTTGACAAGATTGTTATCAATCAGAGTAACAGTCCAATTTCCGACGGCCGAAAACCGGTTTCTTGCTAAAGGGTTGAACTTCGCAATCACCCCTAAACACATCCCACTTGATGATATTATTACCCAGGTCGACGTTGCCCTTAAGGGTTTGGGACACATTCCTGCAGACATGGCAAGATCGGAAATCACTGCAATCCTCAAAAACGCTAAGACACCTATTAGCAACATCAGTAAGGATGAGCGCTTTAAGCTTTCTCAATTAAAAAAGAGAGATGACATCGTCATCCTCTCAGCCGACAAGGGCAATGCCACTGTCATCATGGATAAAACCACATACAGTAACAAAATTCAGGACCTATTTAATGATGGTAGCTATACCAAAATCAATAAAGATCCCACCAACCGCCTGGTTATGAAAACCAACAATATCACTGATTCGACATCTTTAATCGAACCAACCAAGCGGTTTTCCTTTAAACCCTCTGCTGCTAGACCACCCAGATTGTATGGATTACCAAAAATCCATAAAGAAGGTACACCCCTTCGCCCTATTGTCTCCACCATTGATTCACAAACTGGCCCTATTTCTGTCTGAGACCTTACAACCATTCACTGGTAAGACCACCGCAGCTGTACTTAGCTAATGTGGTATCATTAACTAAGGACATCTCACCATCTCCAGGTGATTTGCTCGTAAGTTTCGATGTAGTATCTTTGTTTACCAAAATTCCTGTGCCTGACACCATTGCAATCATTGAAGATTTGGTCCAACAAGGACTGAATGCTAATGTACCAGCCCTGGTTAGACACTGCCTCACCAACACTTGCTTCACCTGGAATGGAACATTCTACAAACAAGTTGAAGGTGCCCAAATGGGTTCTGCCTTATCTCAATTTGTAGCCACTGTTTTCATGGAAAATGTTGAGACAGATGCCATCCAGGCATCCACTGTACGTCCGTCCTTGTGGAAGAGGTACAGAGATGACACGTTCGTCATCTGGCCACATGGCCTACCAGCTCTGAACCAATTCCTCAACCACATCAATTCCATACACCCAGCCATCAAATTCACCATGGAGGTGGAGAAGGATGGCAAGTTACCATTCTTGGATGTTTTAATCTACCTAAAACCTGACTCCCACCACCATCCATCCCAGAAGAATTCTCTCAAAACTCTACACCATAGAGCTCGATGTATTTCCAACCACCACCTAGCCAGTGAACTGGAACATGTACACCAAGCCCTCCAGATGATTGGATATTCAGACTACACAATCCGTAAAGCTATCACCCCAACCGTTGGGAAAGAACCATCTGAGGACCCAATCAAAACCATCACCTTGCCATACATAGCAGTGGTCACCAAAAATATTTCCAAATTCATAAGCAAACACAAGATCCAGGTTCGATTTAACACAGTACACAACATTCGTGGTCTGACATGCAATAGCCTAGCGTCGACAAACTAAGCTTTGCCTGCGGCAGTAGTTATATTGGGGAAACTAAGCGACACGTCTCGGATCGTGTTCGTGAACATAAGGCAGATCTGAAACACGGTAGGACCAATACCTCAGCCGTGGCTGGTCATTGTTTTAATGCGGTGGGCTCACACGAAATTGATTTCTCCAAGACGAAGGTACTCTGCAAACCCACAGGCTATCAAAGATTCGTTCATGAAGCCATCCAGATATATAGACACAGACAATTTCAACTGAGAAGATGGGTACAAATTGAGCAATCATTGGAAGGACGTTATTAACCAATTTTAGTCATAACTGCTAACACCTTCCGATGTTAGCAGTTATTTTCGACTCTATGATTTTACATTAACAGGTTCACACTAACACAGCCGCCGTTGCTTGTGTCCTCGAGGTGGCGGCGTCTCTGCGATCTTACATTGACATGCTAATCTCTCACAATACAATGGCCACCTCCACACCCTCGGCGTTGAGGTAGCTCTCCGATCTTACATTTACATGCAAATTTATCACTTTAACATCACTAGCCCTGCCATTTCAAACCTTTAAAACAGCCTACCTCAGCAGGTTTCCCCCTATTTTTTTCCTGATGACAATTGCTTGTGTTGTGATCAAAACGTCGTGATATTTTTATTATTTTGTATTCACTTTATTTTTTATATATTTTCAATCTACGTGACTTTACCGAAAGACCCAAAGAAAATGCTCATAACAGGCTGTCAGATCAGTCTGGTAGAAACCAATGCCTGGTGTCTGCGGGTCTCCGTGTCCGCGTGTGTGCGCATCTGGCGCTTGCGTGTGCAGCTGGACAGCCAAAGCCCTGTCACAGCTCCATGCGCCGCTGCGCCTGATCCTGATCGATCGTCTCTCAGTGACCTCATGGTCGATGCCATGGAGGAGTCGGAGCCAGCAGGGTCTCCCCCCAACGTCCACACAAACGGTGTGCAACTGTGTGTTTAACTTGTCACATTTGTCACTACCTTGTAACAGAATAATATAAAGTTGGCCAGCGCTTCTCAAACTCTGGGTCATGGGGTTGCAAAACGTATTTGGAAGTCAAGGAAGGTCCGTTTCTTTATCAATGTGATTTTCTTGTCTTTTCATCTTTCCCCTCCTTGGATGTCTCGCTGCCCGAATCTTTCCTTTGTCTGTCTCTCTTTGCTCAATTCTCTCCCCACGTCTCCTCACTTCTCTCCCTGTGTTTCACCTCTTACCCTGTGGCTTTCTCAGTGACTTCTGTCCTATCACATCTCTTTCTTTGCGTGTCAACATGTCTTTCCTCCTGTTTTTCTTCTCATCTTTTGCCTCATGTCTCCTCCAGTGCCTTTCCTCCTGTCTCGTCAATGTCTCCTCTCGTCTCGCTGTGTCTGCTCTTGTCTCACTGCATCTCTCGCCTTCTTTGCATTTCTCCTCGCTTGGTTCGCAGTTGCCTTGCTCTCCGTTTATTGCTTTTCATCGCTTGCGTATGCCCTTCCCTCACGTAGGCTTCGACGACTCGACGCAGCCGCAGTCGGGCGAGGAGCCGGTGTCCGACCTCTTCCTCTTCCCGGACGAGAACGGCTCGAAGGCATCGCGGGCCGCCGGCGGCAGTGCCGCCCCCCCCACGGCGGGGCGACCGTCGCACGCGCGGCCGTCGCACAAGAAGACCCCGCTCGCTCGTCGCACCGGCCCCGGCCTCGCCCCTCCCGCTCCCACGCTCGGTTTCGCATTTGGGTCCGGGTCGCCGACGCAGACCACTGGCGCGGCGGTGGCCGCCACCCCCTCCTCCTCGTCGTCCTCGTGCTGCTCCTCGTCATCCGCGTCACCCGTACCGCCCCCTCGCGTCAGGGCTCGGCCGCCCCCAGTGGTCGGCCTGACGGAAACAGGACGCGGCGGCAGCGGCGGTGCCAGGAGGGACGAGGGCAGAGACGATGACGGAGCCGCAGCCCGTGGCGGCGATGGAGATGACGGCGGCGATGGAGACGTTGACGATGATGACGACCTCCCGGACGATGATGAGTTCTGCATCCTGGAGGCCCCAGGGATTGGGATTCCGGTACGGAGCGATGGGGGGCTCATCGTCTCGGTCGTGCGCAGCCATTGCGTGTGTGTGTCTGGACACGGCGGTGCAAACCTGTCGGCCAGCGCTAGCGAGGTGGGGGTTGGTGGATCACAGAGGGAGATCGCTGAGTGTGGTGAGACGTCCAACCAGCTTGGTTGAAGCAAGTGGGCTTGTGATGCATCTGGGGAGAATCTTGATTGCAAGCCTCTTGTGTGCGTGGATTTCTCCAAGATCTCAGATTTCCTCCCACACTCAAAACACTCGAAACACTGCTCAACAGCCGATTTCAGAACCCTCCTGACAGGTGCTGCATGTGTGTGCTTACATGCGTATGCATTGGTTTGTGTGCGTTTATGTCAGGGTATAAATTAAACTTTGCAAATATTTTATATCATGACCTTCCAAAAATAGAAAGTTTGCAATAGGGCAAAATAAATCAATATATTTTCTGCGATTGACTGAAGCATACTAAATATACACTGTAAAATCGAAATCAGTAGTTTGCTTAACGATGATTAATCTTTAGCATTATTTCCACAACTATTCCATGGCAACAGATTTGTAGCATAAATATGCAGGTGACTAAATTGGCAACATCAGGAAGGATATGTTTTACCCTTGCAATAAAAAGGTGTTAAGATGTTCAAACACCAAGTAGAAACCTTTGGCGAGGAATCATGTCTGCATTAATTAACCACGTACTTGTAGTGAACATGTAGACAAAAAACATGCTCTGATAATGTATGCATTGTCTTTGAATCTGATTGGTCTACACCAGAGACAGCCTTCTTTAGGACCTAGTCTCACCAGTGCCAGACCAGAGAATGGTAAAGGCGAACAGTCGGCATTCTCTGTGGTTAATGCAGACATGATTCCTTGAAAACGGTTTATATTTGGTATTCTTGGTTATTTCGGTAAAGTCACGTAGATAGAAAATAAAAATACAAATAATAAATTGAAAATAAAAGCAAAAAACCCACGACGTTTCGATCGCAGCACACGCGGTCTTCATCAGGCGGAGAGACAAGAGGGGAGGAAGCCTCCAAATGCAGCTGCTTCTAAGGGCTTCCAAAGTGAGTGGGCGGGGGACTTTACCGAAAGAACCAAGAATATACAATTTTTAAGTAAAAATTTATATTTGGTGTTTGAATATCTTAACACCTCTTTATTGCGAGAACGGGTAAAACATATTTTTATTTTTTCATACTTTGATATTGCCAAAAAAGGTCCCATGTTGGAAGGATATGTCTTGAGAAAATAGAAAATATTTACAACAGTACTCTTCATGGGCCAGGAATCCAAATGAATAGCTTTTCACTTTGTGCAAAAAACAGTCATTACGCTGTGATATTTGTGTTTGTACAATCCCAAATCAAAGAATAACACGATGATTTACGATGTCACCACAGGCAATGTGAGCTTGAACCATTGATAAGTAAATAATTGTACCCCTTACAGAGCAATGGGAACCACAGAAATTGATAACGATACTCGCAGAGACCTGCAGAGAGGAATTCTCTGTAGGTTAGTGGCCTGTGTAAAGCTACATTTGGGGATCTCTACAATGTAGAATTTGTAGTGCACAAAGTTTTCGGGTTACCTCCTTCGAGTGACAGAGCGAGAAGGATTCATGGGTGTGGGTCACCGCTGACAAGCACTGGGAAGATGGCCACACCCGGCACCAACAACCATTACCCAAGCTCTGTGGTCCTATAATTGGGATGTTTGGTGAACTCCATTAACGGATGTTTATACATGTGGGATTGAAACTGGAGTTACCGTACAAAACTTACACGTGCGAGGGAGGTCACAATAAATCTAAAACAATTAAGCTCTGCGGTCCTATAATTGGGATGTGTGGCGCGCGTGTGGGGCATGTGGCACGTGTGGTGCGTTTGTTGCGTGTGGTGTTTGTGTTATGTGTGGCGCTTGTGGGGCGTGTGTGTTGCGTGTGGTGCGCGCGTGTGGTGCGCGCGTGTGTTGCGCGTGTGGTGCATGTGGCAGGCGCGTGACGGCGAGCCCGTTGTGAAGCGGCTCGTGGAGGACACCATCGAGCTGCGGGATGAACATTTCTCACGGCCGCTGGGCCGTGCGGACGTGCTGCGGCCGCCCGCGCGCTTCCCCGTCCCGCTGGCGCGCTACACGCTGCGTGAGGTCTCCGTCACGTGGCACCTCTACGGCGGGCGCGACTTCGGACCTGCGCTCTCCTACTCCACGGCAGCGCACGCGTACGGGTGGGACGCACGCACTGTCGCCCACGCGGCCTCGTAGCGAACAATGTATCATCTTACCTATAAAAGGCATTCTTTGTGTGTGTGTCCGTCTGTCTTTGTTTGGATGCACACTTGCGAAGGATTTGGCTCGCGAACCATGGGGTTTACATTTTTAAAAAGTCGCGGGGTACCACGCCGTAAGCCCCGTGGTGAGCCAGCGCTATTCTGTTTTCCCATCCATCAACTTTAAAGTAGTTAAATTAACGATTTCGTGCGATTTTATTATTATTTAATTATTTCCCCACTCCGCTCCGAGCGACACAGCACGCATTTGTGCATGCGCGAAACGCTGCCCGGGGATTGCCCCTAGCAACGCACACACGATCGCCAAAAATGACAATTCGCCTTAAAAAATACACAAAGCGCTGAGGTCAGTTCTCCCTAGTGTGATGTCCTCTTCTACCCTCCCCACCCCAATGCTTGCAGTTACTACTATAGAATCCGGAGATATTAATATTATAGCGCTTAGATAGTATTATTGTAGCGCGGGCGGCCCAGCCTGCAAGGTGCCACCTCGGCCGGCTGGGCAATCTAGGCGAGGCCGCGGGCTCTGCACAGGACTAGGCCTCACCACGGCAATGTTAAGTACTAATTTATTGCTTCGTTCGCTAAACTAAAAAATAAGTTTGCTAATCCTATAATAGTAATGTTTGTGTGTAGACAGCTAATATTTCAATATTAAGTTGCTAAATATTAAATTATTTTCATGTGTTTTTATGAAGCAGCGCCAGTGTACTGGCAGTCTGTAATGTGGCCTGTTGCCTGTTTATTCATTTGTCAGTTCACTGCCAGTCCATTGTCTACACTGTTAATATTGCTTTAGGGCAGGATGAGTGTATGCCAGTCTATAATCTGTTGCCAGCTTCTTTACCTCGCTCGGTGTTCTGCCAGTCTTTCATGTAGACTGTATCCTGCTTTTTAAGCTGCTGACCATATTGCCAGCTTATTATGTCGACTGTAGCAATGCTTAGGTCATTGAGTCAGAGTACTGGCAGTCTATAATCTAGACTGTAGCCTGCTTCTTAACTTACCTGTGCGTACTGCTGCTCTATAATGTAGACTTATTCTAGCTTCTTTCTTCAATGCATTTCTATTGTTTCGATTGTTCACGTCACGCTATTTACTGATATGTAGTATTACGATGCTGATTACTATGTTATACTGTTAAATACGTTGGACTTTCTTAGCTACAGCCGATTACATTTCGTCTATCATTTTGTTACTTTGGTGCGAAAATCAACCATTTGAAATTTGGTTAACTGCACCTTTTTTTTCCACCCAAGCGGGCAGCACGCAGGGAGGTTCAATGCCCCAACTTTTGTTGAGGTTGCTGTTCTTACGGTGGGTGAGGAACATGGTAAGAGAGACATTGTGCTTCGATACCAAGACAACACCATCAAACGATTTCCTGAGACAAACCGAGCATATGATGCCCTACAATACCACATTTTACTGTCGCAAGGCCAAGATGGGTACCACATCCAGATTCCTCAAATTGTCAAAGCTACAGGACAAAGACATCCTCACAAAACTGCCTCCTCTAAATACTTCTATTCCTTCGTGATCATGGACAGAGAAGGAGGAAACCACATTATGGTGCGCCAACCTCTTTCACCAGTGTGTTGTCGATGAGTATGACAAAATTGAGAGTGAGCGCCTTCTTTACATTCAACTGAATCAAAAACGCCTGCGTGTACCGCAGTATGCTCATCTCAGGGATGCTATCAATCCCGACGGATATGCAAACGCTCAGAATGTGGGCAGATTAGTTATTTTGCCTTCATCCTTCACAGCTGGACCAAGATACATGCATGAGAAGACTCAGGATGCCATGACGTACATCAGCCAATATGGCAGGCCCGATTACTCTTTATCACCTTCACTTGCAATCCGAGATGAAAGTAGATCCAGGTTGAGCTTTATCCAAACCAAAAGCCAACAGACAGACATGACATTTTAGCGAGGGTCTTTAAACTCAAAGTTGATGACCTCATTTGGCTTATTACGACTAACGAAGGCGCCGTCTTTGGAAAGACAAGCAGTAACTTGCAACACCATTGAGTGGCGAAAATAACGTCTTCCTAATGCTCACATTTTGCTATGGCTGAGGGAAAACATTCATGCAAGTGACATTGACACATTTATCAGTGCTGTGCTACCTGACCCCCATCAAGACCCTGCCCTATTTGATGTCGTCTGCAAGCAAATGGTCCATGGCCCATGTGGGCAGTTCAATCCAAATTTGGCATGTATGCAAGACCGCAGGTGTACCAAGAAGTATCCACGAAACTTCTTGAAAGACACTCAGTCGGGCCATGATGGCTATCCTCTATATCGTCGCAGAAATACTGAGCATGGTGGATTTGAAACAACGCTCAGACCTGGCACTAACTCTGAAATGAAGGTTGACTCTTTGGTTCTTTCGGTGGATCGTTCCCTATTGCACTCTTCTGTGCAAGATCTTCGAGGCCCACTTTATTGTGGAATTCTGCAATTATGTGAAAGCCATCAAATATGTTTGGCAATACATCATCAAAGGCTCTGACATGCCTGTCTTTGCCTTACAAAACAGGGGCAAAGTGTAAATGAGGTTAAACATTTTGTCCAAGGAAGATACATCAGCAACAATGAGGCCATTTGGAGAATTCTTGGCTTCCCTATCCATGAGCGTTCCCCCACAGTCGTCCATTTGGCAGTTCACCTCAAAAAAGGTCAACACATCTACTTCACCGAAAGAAATGCCCAACAACAAGCCCTAGCTCCAATAATACTACCCTGATGGCGTTTTTTGGTTTGTGCCAAAGTGATCCATTTGCTGACAACCTGCTCTTCCATTCATTTCCCTCCTACTTTACATGGACTGCTAAAATAAAATTGGAAGCGACGTGCTGCTGACGGTGAATCTGATGCCTTACGAAGAGTCTACACAGTTCATCCCAACAATCAGGAGTGCTACTTTCTCAGAATGCTTCTCCATGTTGTCAAAGAGTTCAAATATTTCCAAGACCTCAAAACAGTGCCAGGAGTTGTTTGTCAAATATACAGGGAAGCTTGCAATCTTCGTGGGATTCTTGAGGATGATCAGCATCTTGATTAAGCTATGGCAGAAGCGTCTGTTAGTCCCCTTCTCAACTGAGATTGCTCTTCTGCATACATCTTCAAGTTTGCAGCCCATCTAACCCCTCTCTGGCAAAAATACAAAGAGGCCATGAGTGAGGGCACCCTCCACAGAGCTCAACGAGAAAATCCAAACCTCAACGTCAACTTTTCTCATGTCATCTGCAATCAGGCCCTCATCCTTGAGGATAAACTGCACCCCATTGGTGGAAAATGACTACCAACACCCTACAGGGACAACCTGCATGCCCTTGCTCAAGAGATCCTATGTGAAATATCCTATGATGGTCTAGAGCTTCTTAAATTCATTGAGGAAAATGAACCAAAGCTGATGGATGCACAAAGAGAAGCCTACACGAAAATTTTGGAAGACATTGAGGCTAAAAATGGAGCCATTTTGGAGGCATTTTTTTCCTTGATGCACCTGTTGGTACTGGGAAGACCTTTGTTCTCAACCTGCTCCTCGCTAACGTTTGCCAGAGGGAGAAAATTGCTGTAGCTGTGGAATCATCGGGGATTGCTGTGTAAGTCAATGTGTGTGTGTTTGTGAGTCGATGTATGTATTTGAGTTCATATGTGTGTGCGTGTCGGTCGATGTGTGTGTGGGTCGATGTCTGTGTGTGTGTGTCTTTTTCGCCCGGGCAACGCCGGGTACTTCCCGCTAGTAGGTAATATTCTTTGGGTCTTTCGGTAAAGTCACGTAGATGGTTAAAAGAAAATAACAAAAACTACGACGTTTCAATCACAACAGAAGCGATCCTGATGACGATCGCTTGTGTTGCTGGGTCTGGGGGCGTTGGTGGATTGGGATGAGAGAGAGGGGGAGGGGAAGCAGTCGGTCGGAGAGTCCACGGGGGAGCAGGATGACGCCGGCCATGCTCCCACCCCCCGCCCCTGTAGACACAAGACGGGGGGCGGCATTCCGAGCCCGCGGGGGTCTCCGCACCGCGCCCCCTCGGGGTCCAAGCCTCCCCGCTCATCGTGGCAGACCCACGGGGGCCCTGCACGCAACCACGACGTGCTCATGGAGGTGCAGCTCAACAAGGTAAGTAACCCACCCCACGTGTTTCTCCCCCCTCCACTTGCCCTTCCACCCACCTCCCCACGTGCCCCCCCACTGCTTGCGTCCAATTCAAGGATTCTGACATGGCCGTTATGAACCTCCAGAGTTGCCTCCAGGGTAGACCCACACCCTCCCCCTCGTGTCAATGCCACTGGCTCTGCCTGCTCTCGATATCCTGCCACTCTGCCACTGGTCGTAATGTTGCATCACGTCCCGCTGCCCTCCCAGGTTCGGTTCCAGCACGAGGTGTACTCCGAGCCGCTCTCTGGCATCCAGCAGCTGGGTGGTGAAAGTGGTGGTGGCGGTGGTGGCAGAACTGCTGCTGCTGCAGGAGGCGGTAGCTGCCCCGTGTCGGCAGCGCCGGACCAGCCCGTGTCTCGCCAGGTGTTCATCGTGCAGGACCTGGAGGTCCGGGACCGCCTCGCCTCCTCGCAGATCAACAAGTTCCTTTACCTTTACACCAGCGAGAAGATGCCACGCAAGACACACGCCAACATGGTGCGCCCGTCCACTCGCCCGTCCACTCGCCCGTCCACTCGCCTGTCCACTCGCCCGTCATTTGCCCATTCACTCACCCACCCACCCACTTACTGTCCTCTCACTCAAGGCCAACAACAGTGGTGAATATATGAACCAGTCATGGGCCTCTACTAGGTCGACTCAGAATCAAATGAATACCTGGTTTTGTGTGTAAACATGAGCATTGGAGAGACAAAGGCAGCTAGGCAAGGTGCCGGCCACTCTCCCCATTGTGTACTGTACCCACCTTAATAGGTGCTCACTAACTACACTTACCCCAGCATTGTGGTAAAGGCTACATGGGGGATCTTTGTTTTTGTGTGCGCAGCTGACCCTGAAAGCTCTTCACCTGCGCCCAGAGAGCGGCCTCGCCACGCAGGAGTGCTGCCTCAGGGTGTCCCTCATGCCCCTGCGTCTCAACATCGACCAGGTGATGTGGACTTGTCCTTCCATCTCTTGGTTTGTCTGTCCGTCCATCTGTCCATTCACGGTGGCGGGATGTTAACTACGTCACCAGGTATACAGGAAGGAATAGGTTCTATCCCGACTCTGACGCCTATATACAGTATCACCTCACGAACATGCGATCTGCGATTTTGGCTGTCCGCGGATCGCATCTGGAACTTTACACAACTGCATCGAGAGAGAGAGAGAAGGAAAGTGCTAAGATAAAATTATGAGAGAGAATATGATGCGACAAAACTGATAAGATAAATTGATGAGATAAAGTTTGAGATAAAGTGAGGAGACAAGGTGATGAGATAAAGTGCTACGTTCCTTCCCGGTGACGCCCAGAGAGCGCTGCTCTCTCCGTGTACACGAACGAGTGCTCTCCCCCCCCCCCCCACCCCGTGCAGGATGCTCTCTTCTTCCTCAAGGACTTCGCGTCGAGCGTTTCGGCCGCCGTGGAGCCGCCCACTCCCGACAACGCCGCCGACGGTGAGTGTGCGCGAGTTCACCTCCCGACCCAGGGGTTGACAGCCCCGCCCCCCCCCCTGCATTTCCTCACATCCACCTCCACCTCCCTCACTTTCCTGCCACTTTTTGATTTGGCGAACGCTTTTACACGTAACTGTCACGCAGTTAGAGCGCCAGATACTTGAGAAAAATAGGTACATAAATTAGTTTATATATGTCAATGTTCTATGTGAGTAGATGTCAGCCCCACTTAGCCACATAGCCACGTGACAGCCTCCTCCTCCAGCACGTAGCAGGGCAACCGGTCTGCCCGGCACGCCCTGACGCACTGCACAGCTGGAGACGATGAGCGCCACGATCTCCTGGCTCCCCGCATCTCCACGGTGGCGGGGCTGTCATGGAATACGAGCCATCGACGTTGGGAAGCGGCATACACCCCCTGGTCACTCTGGAAGCGTGTCAACCGAACCACTTCCTACCATTGCCCTCGCCTTATTTCTTATCACTCCCTTAATCTCAGATGCATAATCAAAATATGTATTTATACTCGAGGAATCGGATGAGCTATAAAGCTGTTTTGCAGGTGTCCAGTAGGTGCAGGTTAGAACGTTACAACAACAAACATCTTATCGCACTTAGCTCACTGCCCCTCACCTCACCGTTTCCCTACCTCTCACCTCACACCTTGCTGCCCTCACCTCGCGCCGCCCCCCACGCTGTCCGCACCCCCCCCCGCCCCCCCCAGGCCGCAGGTCTCCGTCGGCGGACGGAGGGACGAGCCCCGCGCGGCACCCGTCCCAGCCGGCGCCCGTCATGACGTACCCAGCGCAACCGCTCGCCCCCTCGACGCTCGGCCCCATGCCGCTCACGGACGCCCCGGCCTTCAGCGCCCCCGCTGGCGGGACTCCCTCGGAGGGCACTCCCGGTGATATTGGGGGGGGCGGCCCTCCCGGAGAGCTTCCCATCTTCTTCAGGTTCGTGGGGGTGGCGAGAGGGCTTGATGCCGGCGGGGGGCGGGGGGGGTGAGAGGTTAAGGGTCAGGGTGGGTTGAGAACTTAGTGGCTGGAAAGGGTTTTCCGTCAGCAACACTGAGTGGTTTACTTCAATGCTGTCTGTGGGGAGTGGTTAGCGCGCTACGAACATAGCGACCCGGGTTTGATTCCCGCTCACGGCCAACACCGGTGATGATTATCTGAACCGGTACCTGGGCCTCCACTAGGTCGACTCAGCCTCAAATTAGTACCTGGTGCGATGTGTAAATATCGCCACTAGGGAGACAAAGGCGGCGGCCGGGTGTGGTGTGGGCCACCCACCCCCTCGTGTGCCGTGCCGGCCTACATAGGTGCTTGCTAACAGCACTTGCCCCTACAGTCTGTTAGGGCTATATGGGGGATCTTTGTCTTTGTGTGCCTGTGTGTCAATGTGTGCCTGTGTGGCCGTGTATGGCTGCGGTAGTGTAACGATAAGCGCGCTGCGCTACGAACCCGGCGACCAGAGTTCGATTCCCGCTCACGGGCGACATTAGTGACGATTATCTGAATCGGTCCTGGGCCTCCCTTGATTGACTCAGCCTCAAATGAGTACCTGGTGCGGTGTGAAAGCATCACTACTGGGGAGACAAAGGCGGTCGGACGTGGTGCTGGCCACCCACCCTGTCGTGTGCTGTGCCCGCCTACATCGGTACTCGCTTACAGCACTTGTCTCTACAGTCTGTTGAGGCTATATGGAGGATCTTTGTCTTTTGTGCTGCAGGGAGTTTCGCTTTACTTCAGAGGTGCTGATTCGCCTCGACTACCACGGCAAGCACGTGACGATGGAGCAGGTATGGGGCACGCGCCCACAAACATTGCCACCGTACGCACACTGCTGTGAGGAGGTGCTTGGTGAAAGAAATGGCTTCTTGGAGCAGGGAGAGGGTAGCGCGAGTGCTAAGTGGTTTGCCATGGGACCCCTGAGAAATATCGAACAAAAGTTTTCACGAATATTTTTACATTCGTCGACACCGAGTAGCAAACAAACTCTTAAGCGCCCCACAAAATTGTCTGATTAAAATTCAGTGTTTCACTTTGGTGCCCCCTGAGGGCTGTGGTTTTATAAAATCATCTCATGGCCCATTCCTTTCTCTGAAGGCAGTTTCCCCAATCACTCTCAACCCTGCACCTCTCACCAACACGGGGCGCAACGGTGACGAGATGTTAACTACCTCGCCCGGTGTACAGGAGGTCGTGGGTTCAATCCTGACCCTGACACCTGCTGTATATTTGGAGCTTGCATGTTCTTCCCGTTGTCGCGTGGATTTTTCTCCGGGTTCTCTGGTTTTTCCCTCCACATTTTGAAACATGCTTTTAGAGTATTTGACTGCTATAAATTTCCACGTGATAAGCCACTTCGTTGAGCTATCATTTGTGACCAGGTCGCTATCTGAAAAGAGCTGTACAGTTCAGCGGGCCTTACCTGGTAACATAAAAAAGTTTATTAGACTAGACCAGTTTTAATAGTTTAACTCTTGCATTACAGTCTGCCATTATGATGCAATGTGCGTTTCCCTAATTAAGAAAGCGTTTGATCTGCTGCTGCTCCACCTGATAGCTTGTTGTTGTTGGAGATTTGCATTACCTTGAACTTGTAGAGTGATTACATGCTTGCGGTTTTGAAGTCCAGGTGACGTTGTTGAAGGCCACGTGACGTTGTTCTTGAAGGCCAGGTGACTTTGTTGTTGTTGAATTCCAGGTGACGTTTTTGGCTTCAACAGCATTGGCCATCATGGTCTCTTTATCTTGAGCTGATTGCATTCGTGTGTGGACAGGCAACTGTGTTTTGATGAATTCAGATTGTAGGTATGTTATTTAAAATTGCACTGCGTGCATGGCTGTGTGTGCTTGTGTGCGTAATTGCATGTGCGTAATTGTGTGTGCGTGCATACCTGTGTATGCGTGTGTGACTGTGTGTGCATGACTGTGTGCGTGCGTACATCCGTGACTGCGTGTGCATGACTGCGTATGGGAAGTGGTTGTGTAGCGGTTAGCGTGCTGCGATACGAACCTGGCGACCCGGGTTCGATTCCTGCTCACGGCCGACACCAGTGCCGATTAGCTGAACCGGTCCTGGGCCTCCCCTAGGTCGACTCAGCCTCAAATTAGTACCTTGTGCAGTGTTTAAACATCGTCACTGGGGAGACCAAGGCGACCGGGCGTGGTGTTGGCCACGCACCCCCTTGTGTGCTGTGCCGGCCTTAATAGGTGCTCGCTAACAGCACTTGCCCCAACAGTCTGTTAAGGCTATATGGGGGGTCCTTGTCTTTTTTATACGTGCGTGCGTGTGTGCGTGCGTGCGTGCATGCGATATGCAGGGAACATTTGCAGGAATCCTCATCGGGCTCGCTCAGCTCAACAACTCGGAGCTGAAACTGAAACAGCTCTGCTACCGGCACGGGTAAAGCACTGGCCCAGCTCCACTCGGCGATGTTTTAATGGATCCTTCAGTGTGTTGACAAGAATTATGATGTTTAGCCATCCGAGGAAGCCTCGCTTAGATTTGGTACTCAGGGTTCAGGAAGGTGCTGCATTGAGTGTTTTGCAGCCCAGCAGCTTGGAGAACTGGCAGTTCATGACAATGCGCGCGTGAGGGTAACAAGTGGCACATTGGTCAGCATGCTGCGCTAGGAACCTCGGGGGATTGAGTTCAATGCGCAGCCAACGCTAAAATCGGTGGCAAGTGTGATTAGACTCTGTTCTGGTCGAGATGGTCTTAGATGAGTGCTGCTCTATGTACACATCAACACTGGCAGATACAACGGTGGCTAGGCATGGTGCTGGCCACACACATGCATACAAAATGACTAATTCTCCTTGTAGCTTACTTAGGCCGTTGGGGCAAGTGCTGTTAGTAAGCACCTTATAAGGCCGGCATAGCATACGAGGGGGTAGGTGGCCGACACCACGCCCGGCCGCCTTTGTCTCCCCAGTATTGATGTTTGCACACCACAGCAGGTACTCATTTAAGGATGAGTCAACCTAGGGAAGGCCCAGGACCAGTCTGAATTTTACCCACTGTCATTGGTCATGAGCTATAAAAAAAAAAAAACTGGTGAGACACACCACCTCCTTGCCTCAGCAGTCCATATGTCTGTGCGATTAGCTTGCTGGGTGTGGAGCGTCTTGTGGCCTATGCAGCGAGCGAATGGGTCAACGACATCCGCAAGAATCAGCTGCCCGGCATCCTGGGAGGCGTGGGGCCCATGCACTCACTCGTGCAGCTGGGTGAGACGCGCGCATGCACGCACACGCACGCGCACGCGTGCACGCACAAGCACGCACACGTGCGTACACACGCACGCACACGTGCGTACACGCTGCAGGCTTTCATATATGGTAAGTCCTCTCTTAACGCATGGTGTTTACACTGCGTTTTCGCTACAACGCGGTTCTTCCGTTTGTGAGCACTTTTCGCGCAACGCGCAACACGGAACGCGGAACACGTGCCCATTATAACGCGGTTTCGGAGCGGTCGACCACGAACTACTTCCTTGAGCTGCGTGGCTGAGCGGTCCAGTGATACAGTCCACGGAATGATACAGTAACGCGGCGGCGTAACCTCAGTTATTTGTCCCGCTATCTCACTGCGTTTCCGTACATCGTATCTCACCAAAATGTATCGTTACATTATTTACGGGGAAATAGTTTTCGCGTTTCAGAAATGCATCTACCACGTTCAATGAGTTACTGTACTGGAGAACACCACACCCAGTCACCTTTGTCTCCCTCGTGGCGATGTTTACTGCACACAGCCCCAGGTACAAATTTTAGGCTAAGTCGATCTATGGGAGGCCCAGGACCAGTGTGTGTTGTGGCAGCCTGCTTGCCCGGTGCGTGTTACAGTGGTGTGTATGGTGGTGTGTGGCGGTGTGTGGTGTACGCGGTGTGTGTGTGTGGTGGTGTGTGTGTGTGGTGGTGTGTGGCGGTGTGTGGTGTGCGCGGTGTGTGTGGTGTCTGTGTGGTGTGTATGTGGCGGTGTGTGGTTTGCGCGGTATGTGTGTGGCGGTGTTGTATGGTGTGCGTGGTGGTGTGTGGCGGTGTGTGGTGTGTGCGGTGTGTGTGTGGTGGTGTGCGCGGTGGGGCGACGGCAGTGCAAGGCATGAAGGACCTCGTGTGGCTGCCCATCGAGCAGTACCGCAAGGACGGCCGCATCGTGCGCGGCATCCAGCGTGGAGCCGCCTCCTTCGGCACCTCCACCGCCATGGCCGCCCTGGAGCTCACCAATCGCCTCGTGCAGACCGTGCAGGCACGCACGCACGCGCACTTCGAGGCACAAAAGACAAAGATCCCCCTATAGCCTAAACAGAGTGTTGGGGCTGTTAGCGAGCAGCTATGAAGCGAGCACGGGACGTGAGGAGATGGGTGGCCAACACCACGCCCGGCCGCATTTATCTTCTGAGTGGCGATGTTTATGCACTGCACCAGTTGACATAAGGGAGGCCCAGGACCGGTTCAGATAATCGTCACTGGTGTTAGCTGTGAGAGGGAATCGAACTCGGGTCGCCGGGTTTGTAGCACAGCGCGTTAACCGCTACACTACTGCTCCCCCCTGGACATACGCAGACACATGTAGACACACAGTCGCGCGCAGACATACATACACGCAATCCTGTCATTGTTTTAGTTATTTTCTCGTGTTGTTGGTGATGACGGAGTCCCCATGTGCTTCTGCCCTTGGCCTGCATGTGCGTTGCAGGCGGCTGCCGAGACGGCCTACGACATGCTGTCCCCGGGGCCCAGCGTAGCCCGCAGGCCCATCGCGGGGGCCCCCACATTCCCCCAGCATCGCGTCGCTCAGCCGCCCGCCGACCTGCGCGAGGGCGTCGCCAAGGCCTACGACGTCGTCAGGGAGGTACGTGCGCACGGGAGTACGTGCGTGCGAGTGCATGAGTGGTGTGACGGTTCACGCTGTCGATTCCTAGCCAGCGATGGCAGCGGTAGCAAGTTGTATCTGTGTTTGTGTGTATTGTATGTCTGTATTTGTGTGTGTTTGTGTATTGTATTGCTGTTTTTGTGTGTGCACATGGCTTCTTACATGTGTGTGCGTATGGCTTCTGGGTGGTTGTGTGTGTTTGTGTGCATGGCTCTGTCTATGCTTGGTCGCTACTGTGTGTGGGCACGGCTCTGTGCAAGTGTTTGTTTGTGTGTGGCTCTCACGGCTCTGTGCACGTGTCTGTGTGCACGCTATTCCGTGTGTGTGTACGGCTCTGTCTGTGCACAGGCATGACCAATTGCGCGTGTGTGTGTGTGTGTGACGAGGGCAGGGGGTGACGGACACCGCGCAGACGCTCTACATGGTATGCGCGCGGGAGCACGAGCAGAAGGGCGTAACGGGCGCCGTGGGTGGCGTCCTGCGGCAGATCCCGCCCACCGTGGTGAAGCCGCTAATCGTGGCGAGCGAGGCCACCGCCAACGTGCTGGGCGGCATGCGCAACCAGATCCAGCCCGACGCGCGGCGAGAGCACTCGCAGAAGTGGCGGCACAAGGATGACTAGCGGCGGCGGCGGGCGCGGGACGGCCTTGCGGATGGGGGGGGTGGGGAGCGGGGGGGCGACACGGGGGCAGGGACCAGCAGGCGCGTCCAGTGGTGAATACGGAGGGACGAGTAGTTGGGATGCCACCAGGCACGACCGGTGGGATGATGAGGAGAGGCGCGGGAACGAACGGGGGTGACCTGGCTCAATCTCCATCGGCTCGCCGCGACGGTCTACGAGGCCACCTCTTGGCCTCTCGGCTGGGCCCTTCCCCATGGGGGCCGATCGGCGCGGAGTGTTCGACTCCACGTTACGTGCCCGCTGTCTTTATCCGGGTTTTCCTGTGGCATCACCAACGGTTGAAATCTGTCGCGTGCCCGCTTTTACTAAATGATGGCCCGGTGCCGAATTCACCGGCTCTTTTAGTGTGAATCGAACCTTGGCCCTCCGTGCCCACCGGGTTCAGTGGAGATGGCACCGATCTATAGGCTCAAACCTGACTGCCCACAACCCGAGGTTGCTGAGAATGACTGCCAATCGGCGGTCAGTAGGTAACCCCCTGTAATTATGCACTGCTGCGGAGAATCGTGGGCAACGCAAAATAAGCGTGATCTGTGTATATTGCAACTGACTCTGAGAATAGGTGCTTGCTAACAGGCACCCCTCCTGACGGAAGTATCCGGCTGAATGGGTGAAGTAATTGGCATCTGGCGCTGCCAGCCCCGATGTAGCACTTGCATTCAGACTGGGGCCATATTCACTGATTTCGAGGCTTGCTGGGTTCAATGAACGAAACATATTTCCTCTGCCCAAATACTGAATAATATTATTATTAGACGAATTAAAGATAAGTGGTAAGGGAGTTTGGGTTTTAGCCAGAGTGAATTGACGTTTGATTAATCAACCAATTTGCATTCCCGTTCAACGTGCACATTTGGTCGTTCATTGTTGTTAGAGTTTTTGTTTTGATTGCCAAGCAATTGCCAAAATTATTACAATTTATGATTTTGGGCCATTGCATTAGCATGAAGTAGGCTACCATGAGAGCGCTGTGGTGGTGATGATTACAACTGAATTGGAGGTTTTGGTGATGTCACAGGGTCTTCGGTGTTTGTTCTCGCGGCAGATAAGACACTGTTGTTGACAGCGGTGGTGATGATGATGACTCAAGGGTTTGGGTTACCCTACAAGGCCTTGCTTTATGATGTTTTGCGTGACTTCACAAAGATGCGTTAAACTGTCAAGTGTTAGTTACAGACACTTGAATTTATATTCAAGCACTATATAAATATAATTTAGGTTAAATCTGTTACCCGGAAAACCCTCCCTGAGTCTCGTAATGACATTTGTTTCGAGATTTGGGGGAGGGGGGGAGTCTGCTTTTGGGTGCTTTGCCAATTAATTTTTTGATTTTTTTTTCTGAAAGTTTGTTTGTGGGAAGAGGCCGGAGTTCCTGGAGAAAACCCCCGCACACACACACACACACGAGGAAAGAACACGCAAACATCGACGAACTCGTGGTGAAATCAGGGACCTGCTGCGTGATGTGCCCCAATAACTCACGCTTACGGTCACAGTACTGCTCACGCTGCTCCTGTATAAGCTTTATAGACGTAGCAATTAACACGCTCGTTTGTGGAGACGCTATCCGTCGCTAAGAAACGCTGCAGCGTTAACTCGTCCCCCTTGTGTATGTTGCTGCAACGTCCAGGCCCAAAACCCTGTCGGTCCTCAGCCCTGTGTCACGTTCATAAACAAGACTGTACCTGGGCATGGCTCACTGACGAGCCCCAACAGAGGCAAAGTCCAGACACGTCCCGCATTCTGCAGGCTTCCTCATGTAAGGTTGCGATATATTTCTTGGACGTTATACCGTGTTCATATTCCTGCTCAGCTTGGCACGCGGCTTGGTATTGAATGGTTCCAGTGAGTCTACTCGGTGGATACCAGAATAAGTTAAACATTAAAACTGCATTTTTTTCTGTCGTTCAATGAAAAATAAGATGTTGCCTGTTGTCTTCTCTCGGAAAGATCGGTTTTAGGAATGCTGACACAATTACCACGTCTTCACGAAGGCCGTTCGTTCGGACATTGATGATTCGGTCTGTCGCAGAGAGCAGAAAATCACGCTTCAGTTGTTATTGGTGTTGAAGCAACATTGAGCAGGTGAAAATAATTAAGTGAAATAACTTTTGGCATTATGATATTTATGCCATTCGAATCACAAATGTTCACATTTAAGTCTGTGTACAATACATTGTATATTTGAGAAAAGCTTAAAGGAGTTAAAGTAGCGTGTGTAGAGTTCCCAAGACGTCTATGCAGTAGTCGAGGGGTGTGCTCGCGTGGGCCCGGACACGTGGCCATCATTGAAATAAAATGTTACACAAAACAATATACACACTTCAAAATGAATAAAAAGAGATTATAAAATATATCTTCATCTTGGTTTTAAAAACCGCAACGGCTTCACTGGATGGTAGTTGCGGTGCGCTCCACATCAGCAAGACATCTAAGAGCACGAGACAACATGAACACCCTACACGCAGAGACACATGACCCACAACACCGGACTGAGAGTCCTCAAATTTGGACCTGGAACCCACAACCCAGACTACGAACCCACAACCCAGACTACGAACCCATGAACCTGGACCTGGAACCCACAACCCAGACTACGAACCCATGAACCTGGACTAGGAAACCACAACCCAGACTACGGGAGCTGATACCAAATATTGGCCTGACATTGCTAACCCTGTACTTGATATACACTCTGTCAGATGACCACGGGGTTACAATAAGGGTGTGTCCACAGGCACGAGTGGCCACGTTGAGCTGTGCAAAGCCAAGACTTGCAATTACCGCATTTAAGTTGACTGTTGTAGGCAATAAGTGATGGTCAACACGAATGTTGTAATTTCCCCGGATGAGTCGAGTATCCGCTTCAATAACTAAACGTGAAAGAAAAATACAAGTTCATTGACGAAAACGAAGGACAACCTGGGCGTTTATAAACCGTTAGAATTAAACCCGGAGAGAGAGAGAGGGCTGACTTCACTCAATGAGATGTTCAAATGTAGGATAGCTCGGGTTGTGGTGAGAACTCGCCACATTTAGTTGTCCATGATCAGCGCTCCACCAACACCGCCACAAACGCGTGCTTGATAACAAGTCGTCGTCGCTGGCTGGGGTTGTAAGGACGAGGTTGTGGGGTGTAGGTCACCAGCATCGTGTGCCATGTCCCGGGTTAAGCATAACAGACTAAGCTTCTTGCCCTACAGTAGCTCCCGGATTAGCAAGAACTTAAACAAAAATGTACCTAACATTTAAGTGAGCCAATCTTTATTGATTGTATAGATATTCAGTTGTTTGGGGGCTTAAAGGCGTAGAGAATTTCACACTGGTGTAGTTTCAGTAAACGGGCCGTGGTTGTCCACAGCACGCAGCTTGACCATATAAAGCCAAGTCCTGGTAGAACAGGCCCCGTTCATGAGCTCGCTCGCTTTTTCGGCTGCTGCACGCTGGAGCAGATCCTTGGCATGCGAGGATGGTCGGTTCTGACCGCCAAAAGTGTAATCTTGACTAAATTTGAAGAAAAATAATTATTTACCGAGCACTGAAACATAGAACGACAGGTACGCCGACGGCTAATGACGGATTGGAAACCGTGAGGATCGGAATGGGAAGATGTGCACTCCTGTGCAATGCGCGGCGCGAGTTCCGTGAGCTGTGAAGGACGTCGCGGTGCAGCGCTCCGTTTCCAGTCGTGGACGCAGTGCGTCGGAAAGTTTGAGGACGCCCTCGCGACTCTGACTGGCCCTGGTCGCAACAGACGATGGCTCGCGTGTACTGCCCTGGCTGGCTCACCACTCGTGCCGGCTCGTGTACTGCTCGGGCCAGCTCGCTTACGCGTACCACTCGGTGGCCCAAGACCTCCTCCGTGGCCCTCAGGTGACAGCGACGGATGCTGAGAGGCGTGCCGTCCGGTGTCCGAAGGCTGGTATGCAGGAGGTCGTGGGTTCGATTCCAACCCTGACGCCTGCTGTATATGCGGAGTTTGCATGTCTCTATCCCCTTCGTCGCGTGGATTTTTCTCCGTGGTCCTCCGGTTTTCCCCTCCACATTTAGAATCGTGCGCTTAGAGTATTTGGCGGCTATAAATGTCCACGTGAGAAGCCACTTCGTTCAGCTGTCGTTTGTGGCCAGGTCGCTTCTGAAACAGAGCTACATGGCTCAGTGGGCCTTACCTGGTAAAATAAATAAAAAATGGTTTAGTTGCAGCTGTGGCTACCAGTGCTGCATCTGAAACTGCTGCTGTTGTTGCTGCTGCTGCATATCCTGGTGCTGTCATTGCTGCTGCATCAGTTGCTGCTGACTGCACTCCACCTCAGCCCTTGGAGATGCCACCGCTTGCGATCCTGAGACCTACATGCTGGCCTACACGCTTCTGACAAAGCTTCGTCCGCTCGCTCGTAGTTCGCTCGCAGTGTGCACGCTCTCCGTCGTGCGTGATTTTTTTTGTGTTTTTCTCCGACTCTCACAGTTTGACACGGAACAGTTTATCCATAAGAGGTTTTTTGGTGAGATCGCGTAAATATAAATGTGTCGTACAAACCCGCCAGCACTCGCACAGCCAATTAGTAAGGTTTGTCACGTAAATAAAACATGCCAATTCGTTACTAGTTCAGCACACCGGCGTGTTGGAGAGTAAATGTGGATGGTGGTGGGTTTAAAGACTTAGTCGATCTCACCTAAAACCCTCTATAATAGATATTGGTCGTGAAAGCCTACGTGTGGGAACGGTTTATGTTTGCCCAAAAAGGTTTATGTTTGCCCAAAAAGCTTTTTGAATTGGGGCGTTTTTATTTCTTTACAAATCTGCCCCCACCACCACCACCCACTCACCCCCACCAGACGAAGTGGGTCGGAGCACGCTGCACCGTTGTCGCACAGCCACAACGCGCACCCCCGAGAATACCCAGGGCGTGCGTGCGTACGTTCGGCCGTCGGCTGCTGCTGAGATGTATTCTGCCTTTAAGGTGAACCCGAAGGAGGACGCACCGTTTCTTGCACTGTTACCTACCGAAAGGTTGGTTGGCAAAGAGTTTGTCAGTTAACCCGCGTGGAACTGCAGTCCTAGCAATGTGCTTCCACTCAACAATAATAGCTTAAATAAATAAATAATCACATCTTTAAACGAGGCATGAAACCGACTCCGGAATTATTTCGGTGACCTGAAGAGTGCGGTGAGGCTCATTGTATCCCGTTGGGTGCGACTCTTTTTGCGACATTAAGAGCGGTTGTGAACCGTTGCACGTTTGTTTGCCGGTGAGAGCATCCACGCCGAGTCTCGGTCGAGTCTCACGTTCAGAAGGGTCCCTGACAACTTTTCGCAGCAGCAGTCGATGTCGCCACATGTGATCACAATCGAGCATTGTGCGACCCCACCAATCCTCCAAGCAGGATCTGGCCTGCCGAGGAAGATCCTGGGGCCTCCTTGAATCGGGATCCGGGCGCTCCGTGGAAGATGTGGGGATACTTTCTCTATAAATGGAAAATTAACTAGAGTCCAGTGTGCGACGGTGGTGGTGCAACATTTCAGACCGTGAACGACCGCCAAATCGGATCATTCAACAGCGATCTGAAACAAATACACGCGCGGCTCCTCCTGAAGCAGTCGGATGGATATCAAATCTCGACATAAATTTGTAACCTGTTCCAATCCCCAACAATGCCACACGCAAGAAGGGAAGACTGGGGAGTTGTTTTTCTTCGACCAATACCCGTCGCATCGTGCGGGTTACACAAACGATATAACTAATGTTACGAATTGGCTCCAGTGGGGTCACGCGATCGGCCTGCCGTCAGCAAGGGCAATCTTTAAATGCAGTGACAATTGGCAGCCGGTTTCAATGTGGTACAGGCTTTGTTATGATGAATCATTCAAACATTCAATTTACCACGACGAAATACATCATACCTTGGTTGTGGGTTTAAAACTCTCCCCATAAACAACAATAACAACCCTGCCTGAGTGGGCTCCATTTCGTCACCTCGAGGCCGTCGTGAATGATCTTGAGCGAACTGTCTCTGGGCTGGAGCTTCTTCTTTCTCGGCAGTGGAGTGGGCAGAGCACACGGCCCGTGGTAGCTGTGCAAGTTGCACAGCTACCAATTCCCCTGCCATAGGCTGAGTGGACCAGCCTTGGGATGTTTGCACCACAGCCTTCAATGGGAACATTCGAGTGATAATCTCGGGTTATGTTGTGGGTAGTCGCCTGGCGCGTGTGTGGCGTCATTGAGTTGTGGCATGACGTCATTGTCTCTGAACATGGCTGCTGATCTCAGACACGAGTCTGCTGTCCTTATTCCTTGAATAGAGAACAGATTACACCATGACACGGCGATACAATAGATGTCGGTGTGATGTGACAACCCTGATAAATTGTAGCGACCATTACCCAAACATCTAACTGTGTTTATTGCGGCTTTCTTTGGTTTGTTGCCAAATATCTTCGTGGCAAAACATTTACGAAATTAAAGAAGCACAATTTATTGACGGCATGCAAATTTACGTAATTTGTTGCGGTTTATTTTCATAATTTGGTAGCGGTAACTCACGGAACGACACGTTGGAGGTGTTGTAGGTTTAAAATTATGAAGACTCCGTCAGGCCTGTGTCGAAAACCGGAGCTGAATAACGTCCAAAGTGATATTTATTTATGCCGGAAAGACAGCAAAGCACATAAATCGGACATTAACACTCGAGTACGAGGCGAAAGTCGAGGGGAAACTAATATTGCGATAATCATCAAATAAATATATTCACATGGTATCGTGATAAATTAAATCACGGCAACCCAAGTGATGTGCAGACGACGCAGGCGCATCAACGTTCTGACAGAATTGCAACAATTAATCATAATAAAGATTTATTTGGCTTAGATCGCGTAAGTATAAATGTGTCGTTAACCCGCCACCACCCGACACAGCCAACGAGCATCATCATAGTAGGGTTTGTCACGTAAACAAAATGTGACAATTAGTTACTACTTCAGCTCACCGGTTGTGTGTTGGAGAGTAAATCCACGATATTTAGAATTTGAGTATACTGTGACGTTTCGCTGGTAATGACAGCCAGCATCGTCGGTCGATTTTGCCAGAATTGGGATAACGACAACTTTATATTTACGCGATCTAACCCCAAAAAGATGCCCCTTTATTATGAATAATGTTGGTCGCGAAAGCCTTCGTATTAAACTGCGATAATTAACATGAGGCGTGAAAACAAAACTAGGGAATGCATTGGAGATGTTTTAAAGTAATGTGAAAAAAATATATGTACAGTGAGGGAAAAGTACGATTCACACCCGCCACGTATTTGTCTGCTACTTGAGGCACTGGCGTTTTCCTCATTATCAAGACGCGTGCGTTGCCTTTGACAATGCAGCTGTGAAGCGCCATCGTGTTGACCACATTGCAACCATCACTTGGAGATGCTGCGAGGGTAGTGTCGAGAGCAGTGGTTCTTAACCTGGGGAGCACGCACCCTCTGGGGCTAACGAGACATGGCCAGATTTGTTTTGAAGGTAAATCATGGAAACACAAATTAAGCACGGGCACGTGAGTACAACGACTTTCTTTCATCAATTCCTATGCAGCTATTAACATTAATGACATCACGATTGGGAACCAAAGGGGTGCAAGGCTGCAGTAAAGGTTAAGAACCACTGGTCTAGAGAGAATGGTTTCTTTCCATTATTGTGGCGTGGATTTATTGACTTGGGTGTTTCCAGCGTCGGCAGGCCCGTGGTTTAATCAGCAACGTGTGCGTTGGTCCTGGCAACATTTTCAGAAAAGTTGCTCCATGCAACCCCGTAATCCCGAGGCTACGCGTGCGGAGACCCGACACAGGTGCATGGGAAATGCTGCAACATCGATTTGGCTTTAAAGTTGCGATGTACTTGGAACCAATCGCACTTCTGAAGTACTACGGACAATTGGGCGCCGCGGTGGCTAGGAGATGTTAACTACCTCGCCTGGTATGCAGGAAGTCCTGGGTTCGACCCCGACCCTGAGGATGCCTGCTGTATATTTGGTCGCGTGGATTTTTCTCTGCGTCCTCCGGTTTTTTCCTCTACATTTAGAATCAACATCACGCGTTTAGATTATTTGGCTGCTATGCGCGATAAGCCACTTCGTTGAGCTACCAATTGTGGCCAAGTCACTTTTGAAAAAGAGCAACGGAGGTCAGTGGAGCCTTACCTGGTAAAATAAAAAAAGACAGCTTAGTTGATGTACCCAGATGCACGTGGCTCTCGGGCCGTGTGAACACAGCCTCGCCCCAAACTCGAGATGAGACGCAGACATGCTCACCCCTCCTCGTGCAGTCACCGCAAATATAATATTATTTTCTGTTATTATTATGGTGGCTTTTCTCTCTATACGCTGTGTATTCTGTAATTTAATGAAAACGTCACGTGCGCCTGTATAAACCTTCATCCAAATCACTATGGCTGTGTAGTAGAGTTACCCACTCGATATTCACAAACTCGGAGAGCAAATCGTTAACAAGGTTTTCCCGCTCAAACTAACGGTCAGGGTCTCACAAGCTGTGAGAGCTGACCGTAAACAAGGTTTTCCTGCGTGAACAAACGGTCAGGGTCAGATAGGGTGAATTGGGATCGAAAAGCATATTGGGAACGACCAATCACAGGGTTCCACAAGGTGGCCGGGGATTGGACAACCCGGCCACGAACAAGTATAAAGCCAGAGCGCTGAGAGCTCTCGGGGAGTTGGACTACACGAAGACCCAAGACGGCGGAAGAAGCCTAGGACCCTGGACCAAGCCCTCCAGCCCTTATCAGGGCTAGGGTTCAGAGTAACCAGTGGTCGGGAGACATCTCCCTAGGTCCAGTCAGAGGACACTGAAAGAGCGGGATATTAAGTAGCCTGTAGGGTACGGGGGCTTGTACGTTCTGAGTGTAACGGGTGAGGGGACCGTATACCCCTCAGTGCATAGGGACTGTGTTAATAAGACGAATAAAAGTGTGTGCTACAAAAGACGTTGAAGAGTCCGTCTGTACAACACTACATTGGCGTCAGAAGATGGAAACAAGACGAACGAACCGCACGCGAAGTCCCGATGATGCAAGCTCCGACTCACCTGTGGGTGCTGCGGGCGGCGCTGAAGATGTTGGCGTGTTGCCAGCCGCCCCACCACCAGCTGTGCAGCCGATCGCCGCGAGCGACGGCACCCAGGCTGCTCACGCCCGCCTCGCCCAGCTGCTGCATGCTGCAGCAGCCATCCTGGAGCAACTTATCCTGGAGGCTGCGGGCGGGGAGGAACGGCCGACAGCGAACGTCCCCGCCATCGCAAACCCGGAAGAGGTCGTCTTTCCCGCCGACGGGTCACGTGGAGGCGGAAGCCAAGTGCATGCTGGGACCCCCGGGGGCCAATCACGACACACCGCGTCATCGCAGAGCGACGCTGCCTTTGCAGGACCCACCAGCAACACCGCGTCATCACGGCTGCGACGCTGTACTGTACATGTTGTCGACCAAGCCATCGCTGCGTTCGGGACCGAGTCTGAGCTTGACGAAGACGACGACACAGCTGCTCTACAGCAGCGGCTGCCTGTCTTTCGCGAATTCTCGTCCACAGGGGGCGACTGGGCGGCATTTCAACGTCGCTTCCTCAGCCACCAGGAGATGGTGGGCTGGTCGGATGCACAAGCACTTCGTGCACTGCCAGCCACCTTGGACGATGACTCTCTCGCTGCACTCATCTCTATTCCCAAGCGACAAAGGGCGACACTACAAGCAGCACTTCAGCGGCTGTCTGATGTCTACGGACCTCCTTCCGCCACACGCCACCAGTTCTACGAGAGACGGTGCAAGCCAAGGGAGTCGCCATTGGCGTTCCGCACCGCGCTACTCGCCATGGCAAGAGCAGCTTACCCCCGCATGGACGATGAGGCTATCGACGCACTCGTCCTTCAGAAGCTGCTGGAGATGGCGAGGGGGCTGCGCCTTGTCATCCAGGCCGTGGATGACGAGGACATGTGCTCACTGCGAGTTGCCCGGAGCATTCATGCTCACTTAATGCTGGACCAGGACGAGACCATCACCTCATCGGCTACGACATCGGTGCCTGCCAGCAGGGACAACGCTCGCTCTCCTGATCGAGTCTTCTCGACGTTCAGCGCGATGCCCCAGCGATCACCGGATAGCACCAGTCGCAGCAACGACTGGGAGCGGGGACGGCCCTTCCCCCGCGGCGACGCGACGTGTTTCAACTGTGGCCGCCGAGGCCACTTCTCTCCCGACTGCCGTGCACCTCGCCGCCGCTCCGCCGGATCCCGAGACCGGGACTACAGAGCTTCCAGAGCAGCGCAGCATAACCAGGCAAGTCGCGGCACCCCACACGCTCGGCCCTCATACACACCACAACACACCATTGACTCCGCTCGGAACACGGCGTATGACACGCGGCGTTTGGCCGACTCTTCGCGACCACTGCAACCCGGGCAGTGGTCAGAGCTGGCCCATAGAGTGGTTGCAGCGACGGCGGGTTCCTCGGTGGTTGTTGGTTCGATCGAGGGGGTGGAAGTGCGCGTGCTTGTTGATACCGGTGCATCGGCCACTATCATCTCCGAGTTAATTTACAATATACTGCCCGTGCGATGTCGATCTTTGGAAAAGGTTTCCGTTCCATTTTTCGCTGCAAATGGAAGTTCCCTGGGGATTCTCGGCCAAATTCGGGCGCAAATTGCCATTGGAGATATTAAATTGGCCGGACCTGTTTTTGTGTCTTCTTCCCTTGCGGTGCCGTGCCTTCTGGGAACTGATTTTCTTGCCAAAATGCCCATTAAAATCCTTATCGATCAGGGATGTATTGAACTTCCCTCGGGCCGCCGGATGGCATTTTTACCCGCGGCCACGCGTTCACGGACGGAAAATGCTTCCGTACTGGCTTTTGTGGCTTGCGCTGTACGCATTCCGCCAGGGGCACAAATGCTCGTCCCCTTACGGTTAAAGAAACCGCTCGCTCCCACCGCCTCGGTAAATGGCATTTTATTGGGACCTTCCAACACAGCAGTTAACAGCCTTTCGTTGGTGGCCGCACAGACTCTTGTAGCGGGCGACAGGGAGCCATTTATACAAGTTTTGAATGTCGGTCTGTCAGACACCGTCATTCCACAGGGGACAGTGCTCGCTCATGCGACAGTCGCGCCCCTGGGGACCGGGATTGTCGGACACGTAACGAACGCTCAGCAACCTCGCCCTCAGAACGGTGACGAGGGGTGGATTGACGCTCTCTGCGCTGATGCCGGCGATTTATCCGGCTCACAGCAGAGTGATTTGCGGGCTCTTTTGCGGGAATTCTCGGATGTGTTCAGCAAATCACAATTTGATATTGGCTGCACCAAGCTGCTGCGTCACCATATTGATACCGGTGACTCTGCCCCTATCCGCCAAAACCCGTTTCGGCTCAGCCCTGCGGAGAAACAGCATGTTAAATGGGCAGTTGACGACATGCTGGCGGCTGATATAATTTCTCCTTCAAACAGCCCCTGGAGTGCTCCGATAGTGCTGGTCAAAAAGCACGATGGCAGTCTTCGATTCTGTGTAGACTTTCGGCGCCTGAATAAAATTTCCGTAGCTGACGCATATCCTCTGCCACGTATGGATGAGTCATTGGATGCCCTGGCAGGGGCGCGCTATTTTTCCACTTTGGACCTTCTGTCAGGGTTTTGGCAACTCCCCCTCGACGAAGCGTCAAAGCCAAAGACTGCTTTTCGGACACCACAGGGCCTCTTTGAGTTTAATAAATTGCCCATGGGGCTCCACTCGGCCCCAGCGACGTTTCAGAGGCTCATGGAGCTGGTCCTCGCTGGGCTCCAGTGGGACTCATGCCTGATTTATCTTGATGACGTTATTGTCTTTGGCCGCACGTTCAACGAACACATTGAACGGTTGCGCGCTGTCTTCGAAAAAATGCGAGCTGCGAATCTCAAATTTAAGCCGCAAAAGTGCCACCTTCTGCGGGAATCTGTGCGTTATCTGGGCCACATAGTCAGCCGCTCGGGTATTTCCACAGACCCTGAAAAGACTAAATGTGTCAGCCAATGGCCTACCCCCACCTCTGCTGGGGATGTTCGCAGTTTTATCGGGTTCGCGTCGTACTACCGACGTTTTGTGGCTGGTTTCGCTACAATCGCCAAGCCACTACACGCTCTTACAGCGAAAGGGCTGAAATTTCATTGGGGAGACGCGGAACAGGCCGCATTTGACTCCTTACGGAATGCTCTTGTAGCAGCACCGCCCCTGGCTTACCCCGATTTCGCAAAGCCGTTTATTCTGGACACCGATGCCAGTAACACCGGGATCGGCGGGGTGCTGTCCCAAATCGTTGATGGCGTTGAGAGGGTGGTTGCCTATGGAAGCATGGTTTTGTCCCCTGCAGAGCAACGTTATTGCGTAACCCGACGCGAGCTGCTGGCCATTGTTTACTTTATACAACAATACAGGCCATACCTGTACGGTCAACGGTTTACCGTGCGCTCCGATCACTCTGCGTTACAATACGCTTTGCGCATTGACCAACCGTCTGGCCAGCTCTCCCGATGGCTTGAAGTCCTCCAGGACTACAATTTTATGGTGATTTACCGTAAGGGCACACAGCACAGTAATGCGGATGCGCTATCTCGCCTCCCGTCAGAACAATGCGCCTGTTTCACGGGTTCTGGCCGGTGCAAACCGCAAATAGTACGCCCGGTTGCACCTCCTGAAACGGTTTCTGCTGCCCTTCCTTCCGATCCTGCGCCGGGTGCGGACCACGAAAATCCGCCAGCAAGTGACGACTTGCTGGGGATAACGTTGGACGAATGGGGTCGGCACCAAATGAACGATGCGTCATTGGTGCCTCTGCGTCGTCGCGCATGTGATTCGTCCTCACGTTCAAGTAAATCGAACTCTTTTGCCATGCGCCGCGGTCTGCTCATGCATTGGGATGCTGATTCTTGCCAGTACAAAATTGTAGTGCCATCGGCTTTGCGGTGTTCGGCTGTGTGCGCGGCACACGAGCGATTGTCACACCTGGGTGTGCATAAAACCATTGGGTTGCTAAGATTACAATTTTACTGGCCGGGCATGCTTCGCGACGTAACTGATATTTTAATGGGCTGCACCCAATGTGCGCAACGTAAACCTCCAGCGAAGCCGGCATGCCCACCGCTGCAGCCCATCACGGTATCCCGTGTGAATGAGCTGGTTGCTCTCGACATTTTGGGGCCTTTTCCTACAACGCCTCGTGGTAACAAGTACCTTCTGGTTGGGGTGGAGTATTTTACACGGTGGCCTATGGCCTGGGCCCTCCCCAACCAGTCGGCAGCAGCCGTGGTGGACGCCTTTGTTCAAGGCTATGTGCTGGACAAGGGCGCTCCAGAACGGTTGCTGACCGATCAGGGAAGAAATTTTTCAAGTACCCTGCTGAGTGAGGTATGCCGCCTGTTGGGCACTAAGAAGGTGCGCACTTCGCCCTATCACCCCCAAACAGATGGCATGGTGGAGCGGTTGCATAGAACCCTCACCTCTATGCTATGCCATCAGGTTGACGAATCCCACGTAGACTGGGACCTGCAGATCCCAGGGGTCCTCGCTGCTTACCGCATGGCGCCACATGCAGCGACAGGGTTCTCCCCATTTTTCCTAATGTATGGCAGGGAGGCCATTCCCTCCGCTGATGTGCGGCTTGGGATAGAGCAGCTTCCACAGTCATCGAAGCTCACTGACCATTTGCGGTTCAACCTGCAAAAGCTGTCTGAGGCTCGTGATGCGGCGATCGAAAATTCCGCTTCCCGCCAGCGGGCAAATTCGAGGTTGCAGGCCCCTCGCACGTCCGTGCATCAGTGGGCTCCAGGTGATATGGCGTGGCTTCATTGCCCCCAGGTGCCGGTGTCCACATCGGCTAAACTCCTAAAACCATGGCGAGGTCCGGTTGAGGTGGTCCAGGTAATGCGCCCACAGTGTGTTAAGATACGTTGGGGACGACGGCGCTGGTTCGTGCACCCCTCTCGTCTGAAGCCATTTGTTGCTCCGCGCGGCTCTGCGTCACACTCAAAACACGAGGGCCGAGCGTGTGATATGCCCGACGAGCTGGATGTCGCCCCGTTGGTACCTAATCCACAGCGCAGACGTCTCATTCCTCCCGCAGATGATGCGGGACTGAGGGAGCCGTGCGAGCCACGAGTCTCTGCACGAAGGCCCCGTGAGCCGCCCAACATGTTTGCCAGGATGCCTGACCCGTCTACAACAAGAGTCTCTGCAAAGAGACCTTCTGACCCACCCAACATGTTTGCCAGGATGCCTGACCCGCCCAACATGTTTGCCAAAATGCCTGACCCGCCCAACATGTTTACCAGGATGCCTGACCCGCCCAACATGTTTGCCAGGCTGCCCGACCCGTCTGCTCCAAGGGTCCACGCAGAGAGGCCTCCTGCCCCTGCTGACATTTTTGCCAGGATGCCTGGTCAGCCTGCAGCCCGGAAAGGGGCACCCATCCCCTACGATGGGCCCGCGAAATACACACGGGCTAGATCGCGTCGCTTTTCTTGATTGCCCATCATTTTTTTTTGCGGCAGCTGAATTCTGCATGCGTTGTGCGTCGCGAATGTCGTTATTTGTGATTGGTTCTGACCATGTACATATGTTGCGTTGTTGATGGGGGGGGGGTATTTATAGTGGGTGTTCCTGTTCTTGTTGGATGTTCCTGTTCTTGTTGGTTGTGGCACACACACACTTTGATTCATTGATGGGGATTTTCTGCTTGTAACAGCCTGGACGGCTGAGGCTTCCGAAGGGGAGGGTGATGTAGTAGAGTTACCCACTCGATATTCACAAACTCGGAGAGCAAATCGTTAACAAGGTTTTCCCGCTCAAACTAACGGTCAGGGTCTCACAAGCTGTGAGAGCTGACCGTAAACAAGGTTTTCCCGCGTGAACAAACGGTCAGGGTCAGATAGGGTGAATTGGGATCGAAAAGCATATTGGGAACGACCAATCACAGGGTTCCACAAGGTGGCCGGGGATTGGACAACCCGGCCACAAACAAGTATAAAGCCAGAGCGCTGAGAGCTCTCGGGGAGTTGGACTACACGAAGACCCAAGACGGCGGAAGAAGCCTAGGACACTGGACCAAGCCCTTCAGCCCTTATCAGGGCTAGGGTTCAGAGTAACCAGTGGTCGGGAGACATCTCCCTAGGTCCATTCAGAGGACACTGAAAGAGCGGGATATTAAGTAGCCTGTAGGGTACGGGGGCTTGTACGTTCTGAGTGTAACGGGTGAGGGGACCGTATACCCCTCAGTGCATAGGGACTGTGTTAATAAGACGAATAAAAGTGTGTGCTACAAAAGACGTTGAAGAGTCCGTCTGTACAACACTACAGCTGCAAGGGGTTTTTTGTTGGCTTGTGTTCGCACTCGCACACGCACCTCCAATGAACACGGTTGGCTAGGTACGGTGCGAAAGAAGATCAACATACAACTCCGCCTGTAATGATAACTTGGTGCGCTGTGTAAACATCGGCACTGGGGAGACTAAGGTGGCCGGGCATCGTGCTGCCCACCCACCCCGTCGTGTGCCGTGTCAGCCTTCATAGGTGCCCGCGCACAGCACTTGGACAAAATTTTGTTAAAAGGCTACACGGGGCATTTGTCTTTTATTCGCGAATGGTAGCGTTGGGGCAGTAAGTCTCGGGCTATGGAGTGGGCGATCGGTAACCATGTTCAGATTTGGTAACTGGTTCCAAAACCCAGGAACAAGTAACCATTCCAAGTGGCATATACATATATATATATAAATATTGACTGGTGACGGTGCTAGTGCCGAGCCTTGAGGGGAGGTCATTGTTCTTAATTATCTTGGCGGCTGTGTTCACACAGCGAGGAGTAACCATGAGAGTTGAGTTGCATCTGGTAGCTTTGGGCATCTTCAGCAGCCAGCCATGACCCCAAACGGTGCCACAGGTAGCAGCGATGGAAAGCAGCTTCGATGAGGGGGGTTAACGATTTATTCATGGCAACTACGGCCATTTCGAAATCCGGATTATTCGCGAGGCAGTTGGGCGCCATGAATTTCGTCATTCATTCCAGGTGCACTTCTGCGGCCGTCTGGAACGCTCTTCCTTCCGATATTAGGAAGCCACTGGAGTTTCTGGACGTTTAAATCATCATCTATATTGAAAACTCGTTTCTTTATAGAGCTGCTTTTTTGTGTTTAGTTTGTTGTCCTTCCCTCGCACCTCCCGATTAGCACGGTTGGCTACGTACGGTGCGAAAGAGCTTCAACGTACACACGCACGTATGGTAAGCGTGGAATCGTCGTGGACACGACGCGTTGTTAGCCCGGTAGCTGGTTAAGGCGAACGTGGGTGAGATGCGTGAGTCAGATGCGTGGGTGAGATGTGTGGGTGAACTCCGGTTTGACAGAATAGGTCTCACTCCGAATCAGTCGGGCGGCATTATCTTTTCATCGGCTGCATATTGCTGTGTGGAAAATACCTGGTCTGTCGCTCCGCACGAAGCTTTGGGCCTTCTCGGCCACAGTACAACGTGGACCCCTCTAATGGAACATCTGAGCCGGTTAGAAAACGTTAGACTAGCCTCCTGGTTTTAACCAGACTGGATTGTGTGAGGAGTTCACAAATCCTCGAAAGATCTGGACACAATCTCCTCTGGCAGGCAAGGCTGCGTTGGCTGGGTCATGTAGCCACCGCATAGACGTGGGCTGGAGAAGAGACAGATTTATGCGGTACGGGAGGGTGTGGAGCTGAGTGGACTTGCGAACGACTGGTACCAGCAGTGTCAAGATGGGCCTCTGCAGGAGGCTCGTGAAGGACGCTGCTACTGGGCAGTTGAAGGCAGCCGCCCTCCAGCAACAACGGAGGGCAGAGGAGCGACGCTCACAACAACGAGCGGTCGGCCAACCCATAGCACCTGGGTCTCGAGACCTGTAAGCGAGCCTTCAACACTTCACGAGGCCTCAAAGAGCACCTGGCCTGGCACAGGCGCCGTGGTGACGTCACCGTCACTTCGTGGCGAATGGCGGGGATTGGTATTGAGTTAGTTATGCGGGTGAGATGCGTGGGTGAGATGTGTGGGTGAGCTGCGTGGGTGAGATGCGTGGGTGAGTTGCGTGGGTGAGATGCGTGGGTGAGCTGTGTGGGTGTGATGTGTGAGTGAGCTGTGTGAGCTGTGTGGGTGAGATGCGTGGGTGAGATGCGTGGGTGAGATGCGTGGGTGAGATGCGTGGGTGAGCTGTGTGAGTGAGATGTGTGACATGCGTGGGTGAGCTGTGTGGGTGTGCTGTGTGAGTGAGCTGTGTGAGATGTGTGGGTGAGATGCGTGGGTGAGCTGCGTGGGTGAGCTGTGTGAGTGAGCTGTGTGACATGCGTGGGTGAGCTGTGTGGGTGTGCTGTGTGAGTGAGCTGTGTGAGATGTGTGGGTGAGCTGCGTGGGTGAGTTGCGTGGGTGAGATGCGTGGGTGAGCTGTGTGAGTGAGCTGTGTGAGCTGTGTGGGTGAGATGCGTGGGTGAGCTGCGTAGGTGAGATGCGTGGGTGAGATGCGTGGGTGAGCTGTGTGAGTGAGCTGTGTGAGCTGTGTGGGTGAGATGCGTGGGTGAGCTGTGTGGGTGAGCTGTGTGAGTGAGCTGTGTGAGCTGTGTGGGTGAGATGCGTGGGTGAGCTGTGTGGGTGTGCAGTGTGAGTGAGCTGTGTGAGCTGTGTGGGTGAGATGCGTGGGTGAGCTGCGTGGGTGAGTTGCGTGGGTGAGATGCGTGGGTGAGCTGTGTGAGTGAGCTGTGTGAGCTGTGTGGGTGAGATGTGTGGGTGAGATGCGTGGGTGAGCTGTGTGGGTGTGCTGTGTGAGTGAGCTGTGTGAGCTGTGTGGGTGAGCTGCGTGGGTGAGCTGTGTGGGTGAGCTGTGTGAGCTGCGTGGGTGAGATGCGTGGGTGAGCTGTGTGAGTGAGCTGTGTGAGCTGTGTGGGTGAGTTGTGTGGGTGTGCTGTGTGAGTGAGCTGTGTGGGTGAGCTGCGTGAGCTGTGTGGGTGAGATGCGTGGGTGAGCTGTGTGAGCTGTGTGGGTGAGCTGCGTGAGTGAGCTGTGTGAGCTGTGTGGGTGAGCTGCGTGGGTGAGCTGTGTGGGTGTGCTGTGTGAGTGAGCTGTGTGAGCTGTGTGAGTGAGCTGTGTGGGTGAGCTGTGTGGGTGAGCTGTGTGGGTGTGCTGTGTGAGTGAGCTGTGTGGGTGAGCTGTGTGAGCTGTGTGAGTGAGATGCGTGGGTGAGCTGTGTGAGCTGTGTGGGTGAGCTGCGTGAGTGAGCTGTGTGAGCTGTGTGGGCGAGCTGCGTGGGTGAGCGGTGTGGGTGTGCTGTGTGAGTGAGCTGTGTGAGCTGTGTGAGTGAGCTGTGTGAGCTGTGTGGGTGAGCTGTGTGGGTGAGATGTTGAGGCTGATGCGCGCATGCTGACACGGAGCGTTTCTGGGCACGTGGTGACTTGTTCGCAGCACGCGCACAGCTTGCCAAGACACATTCAGAGACTCTCCTCGACATTCGCATTCACTTGCATCGCCCCTCTACTCCAGACTCCTGAGACACCGACACACACGTGGGCAGCTTATCTCACACACAAAGACTCTCCACAGATAAAGATCCCCCGTATATCCTCAACATACTGTTGGGGCAAGTGCTGTTAGCGAGCACCTATGAAGGCCGGAACGGTTCACGAGGGGGTGGATTGCCAGCACCACGCCCGACCGCCTTTGTCTCCCTAGTGGCGATGTTTACACACCGCACCAGGTACTCATTTGAGGCTGAGTCGACCTAGGGGAGGCCCAGGACCGGTTCAAATAATCGTCACTGGTGGTGTTGGCCGTGAGGGGAAATCGACCTCGGGCCGCCGGGTTCAGCGCAGCGTAGTACTACCCGCTACACCACCGACTCTGCCGTACACAGACTCACATACAGAGCTACTTAGCCACCTACACGCACACACACACACTTAGTTTGTCTAACACACAAACTTTACATAAAATACTACGTTGTTGCTGCTATACATAGTTTATGTCATGTACACACACTCCCGTACACAGACACGCACATCGCCCGTCGTACACAGATACACACACCTTGCATGTGCACATTCTTAGTCTCGCAATCCCATGTTCACACACACACATAGCCTTTCTCCCACAGACACACAGACACATGATCTCACTTTCACACACTGACACACACACACGCGGACTGACTCACACACGCACAACTCTCTCGCTACCACGCACAAATTAGACTCGCTAATCGACACGCGCGCCACCACACTTGCACTCCCATCCAACGCACGTGCACACTCTCAGCTGACACCCAACATACATCGACTTAACTCACACTTACACACGCACATCACCCACATCACTGTGCTCTCTATTAGCTTATTCACGCACACTCACATCACTCACAGAGCTATCCGGACTCTCACTGCCACTCTCCGCTGTCTCTCACTGCCACTCTCTGCTGCCTCTCACTGTGTCGCATCACTCACTCTCACTCCCCACACCCCCCCCCCCCACCTTGTGTCTCCCACACAAACACAAAATCACACAATCTCCACCGAGCTCCAGAAGCCCGATGGATCGCTCCCTCGGCCCCAAACCGAGCCCCCCCGCCCCGCGCCACCGTCCCACTCGCGCGGTCTCCCCAGCGGGGCCGCTCCGGGTCCGGGAGGCCGGCGCCTGGGACCGCGCTCCGCAGCGCGGCCGCTCGCACACCCCGCCCGTCAGCGGCGACTCCGCGCCCCTCAGCCCCGCCAACCGCCTGCGCAGGAGGAGCGTCAGCCTCGGCGAGCTGAGCCGCTCGCCCGCCCTGGGCCGCCGCGTCGACTCCCTCGCCAGGGAGGCGGTGGGGTCCAGGCCAGGCCGGCCCCAGGTCAGTGCTGCGCTCGCCTCGTGAAATCCGCGGTGGCGAGATGTTAACCACCTCGCCCGGTATATAGAAGGTAATGGGTTCAATCCCGACCCTGTTTATTTGGAGTTGGCGTGTCTCTCTCCCCCCCACCCGTGGCCGCGTGGATTTTTCTCTGGGTCCTCTGGGTTTTCCCTCCACATTTAGGATCACGCGTTTAGAGTATTTGGCTGCTGTACATTTCCACGCGATAAGCCACTTCGTTGAGCTATCATTTGTGGCCAGGCCACTTCTGAAAAGGAGCTATACAGCTCAGTGGGCCTTGCCTTGGTAAAATAATTAACAACTGTTTAGTTTAATCAGGCTGTGATCTGCTTGGCTTGCGAAATCTGAACTGGGACAGATGGCTCGGAGGCAGTAAGTAGCAGGGCTCCATACTCTTTGGTTCTTTCGATAAAGTCACGTAGGTGTTGCGCCCGAAACGTCGTGATTTAATTTATTTTATTTCATACCCACGTGACTTTTCCGAAAGAACCAAAGAGTATGGATCCCTGCAGTCACGAAAACTTCAAAAGTAGCAGAGCGTAGTGCAGAGGACGTGAGCAGTGACAGCATTTGTGGGCTCTTGCAGTTGTACACCCTCAGAGGGGTGTCTGTCTCTCTCTCTGTCACAGCAAGGAGTGCAGAAATGTGGGGCGGATATTGTTTTTTGAGTGGCAGATGTGGCGAGGATGTCGTGTCGCGTGTTGAAATGCCCTCGATGCTTTCTGACGATGCTTCCACGCGGTGTGTGTGATGGGGGGGCGGGGGGGAGGTCCTCAATGTGTGCACCGTCCAGCGGGTTTCGACGTTGATTCGATTAGCGGTGGAACTTCGAAGCCGATTTTTGGATGACCCTGGGGACTTTGCCTTGGTAGGATGGGGATGGTTTCGTTGTTTTTATGTTTGTGTGTTTGGGTTTGTGTTTGTGTTATTTGCTTACCTTTCTTGTACTTTACACTGCTATCATGTTTTGTACTGTTTGTTGTTGTAATGTTCTTACCCTGTGCCCCCTTACTGGACATCTGTGAAAAAGAGATTCATAGCTCATCGAATTCCTCCAGTAATACATCAACATTCTGATTCTGTTTGCCTTCGCTTGTGGGCGGTTCATGGAGTGTGGCAAAGGGGTCCTCCTTGAGAAGGCAGCTCTCTCTCTCTGCCTGTGGTCACGTTTAATCTACTCGAAGAGGTGGACATCTTCGAGCGAGGCCCGATAGATGAGCGACTGAGATCATTTTTTTCTCTCGCATATATCCCAAGTTCTGTGTGGTAGCTGTTGGAAGTTGCCAATGTGGATGGCCGGGTGGGGGCAAATGTTGGCAGTGCAGGATTTGGCCGTGTGACGATTGCGGGATTATAAATGTCCCTTTTTTGGCTATCCGCATCATTGTTAGCACGGTATTAAAATAATAATGTTTTACCCTTTCTGGCAATAAATTAAGATGTTCAAACACCAACTACAGTGAGGGAAAAAGTATTTGATCCCCTGCTGATTTTGTACGTTTGCCCACTGACAAATAAATTATCAGTCTATAATTTTAATGGTAGGTTTATTTGAACAGTAAGAGACAGAATAACAACAACAAAATCCAGAAAAACGCATGTCAAAAATGTTATAAATTGATTTGCATTTTAATGAGGAAAATAAGTATTTGACCCCCTCTCAATCAGAAAGATTTCTGGCTCCCAGGTGTATTTTATACAGGTAACGAGCTGAGATCAGGAGCACACTCTTAAAGGGAGCGCTCCTAATCTCAGCTTGTTACCTGTAGAAAAGACACCTGTTCACAGAAGCAATCAATCAATCAGATTCCAAACTCTCCACCATGGCCAAGACCAACGAGCTCTCCAAGGATGTCAGGGATAAGACTGTAGACCTACACAAGGCTGGAATGGGCTACAAGACCATCGCCCAGCAGCTTGGTGAGAAGGTGGCAACAGTTGGTGCGATTATTCGCAAAAGGAAGAAACACAAAAGAACTGTCAATCTCCCTCGGCCTGGGGCTCCATGCAAGATCTCACCTCGTGGAATTGCAATGATCATGAGAACGGTGAGGAATCAGCCCAGAACTACACGGGAGGATCTTGTCAATGATCTCAAGGCAGGTGGGACCATAGTCACCAAGAAAACAGTTGGTAACACACTACGCCGTGAAGGACTGAAATCCTGCAGCGCCCGCAAGGTCCCTCTGCTCAAGAAAGCACATATACATGCCCGTCTGAAGTTTGCCAATGAACATCTGAATGATTCAGAGGACAACTGGGTGAAAGTGTTGTGGTCAGATGAGACCAAAATGGAGCTCTTTAGCATCAACTCAACTCGCCGTTTTGGAGGAGGAGGAATGCTGCCTATGACCCCAAGAACACCATACCCACGGTAAATCATGGAGATGGAAACATTATGCTTTGGGGGTGTTTTTCTGCTAAGGGGACAGGACAACTTCACCGCATCAAAGGAACGATGGACGGGGCCATGTACCGTCAAATCTTGGGTGAGAACCTCCTTCCCTCAGCCAGGGCATTGAAAATGGGTCGTGTATGGGTATTCCAGCATGACAATGACCCAAAACACACGGCCAAGGCAACAAAGGAGTGGCTCAAGAAGAAGCACATTAAGGTCCTGGAGTGGCCTAGCCAGTCTCCAGACCTTAATCCCATAGAAAATCTGTGGAGGGAGCTGAAGGTTCGAGTTGCCAAACGTCAGCCTCGAAACCTTAATGACTTGGAGAAGATCTGCAAAGAGGAGTGGGACAAAATCCCTCCTGAGATGTGTGCAAACCTGGTGGCCAACTACAAGAAACGTCTGACCTCTGTGATTGCCAACAAGGGTTTTGCCACCAAGTACTAAGTAATGTTTTGCAGAGGGGTCAAATACTTTTTTCTCTCATTAAAATGCTAATCAATTTATAACATTTTTGAAATGCGTTTATCTGGATTTTGTTGTTGTTATTCTGTCTCTCACTGTTCAAATAAACCTACCATTAAAATTATAGACTGATCATTTCTTTGTCAGTGGGCAAACGTACAAAATCAGCAGGGGGTCAAATACTTTTTTTCCTCACTGTATAGATACATTTTAGCATGGTTGGGGTTCTTTTGGTCTTCGATTCTTCCATGATGGTGATGTACCGAACAACCTTCCTGACATAAGTGGCCAGACTGTGCATTTACGGAGAGAACGAAGTCATAACCATGGATTGTTTTTCCTGTGTCTTTCTCGTTGGGCCAGGAGATGGACTTAGTCCAGCTATGGATTCCGTAGTCTTTTCCAGGTCCTCCGGCATATTCTCACATGCCAAACATTGCTTAATTGAATTGGTCAAACATCCCTGCCAAGGCGATGGTTGCCCCTGGTACGACGTTCTATTGTTTGGACTTCATTCCTGTGGTTTGCCAAAATCACAACTTCCGGATATTTAGCAGAGAACGCAACATCCGCGGCACACGGGGCATTTAGCTGAGTGTATTGACGTGTGCATGTTGAACTTCTTTCGCACCGTACGTAGCAAACCGTGTGAATCGGAGGTGCGGGGGAAGGACAACAAATAATGATAATCAGAAGTGCCTCTTGCACCATTGGATTAGTCGGGTTCTCATCGAACTGTAAGCTACAACACCGATATGTGTATAAGCGGCATTGCCATGGTGGTTGTTAAGAACGCACTAGTTCCATGGTTGAGTTGCGAGTGATTTGCTCAGGACGTGATGCGACTTAAGCCAAGCCTCACTTTTTGCATCCACTTGCCAAGCAACAGAGACGATATTTGGTTTGATGCGACCATCCTAGCTGACACGACTGAGATTGAACCTTAGGCGGCTCCCACGAGGGACACAAAGCCAAGCTCATCAGAAATGTAGTTGAGACGCAAACACAGATGGGACTCAATTGCTCCACTCCGTGTCATTATCCCTGCTCTTGACAGATGTTGAAAACATATCTCGAGAGAAAATTAAAACACAAGCAAGCTACGTCTGTTTGGATAAAAAAAAAATGTTCCACATATATGTCCCCTGGCGCTTCGCCGCCGGGTCAGGGCAAGGGGCAGGTCAAGGGCCCTGCCGCCGGCGTCAAGGGCGACCCGGCGATGCTGATCAGCGAAAAGGACCGCAAGATTGCCACCCTTATGCTGGCCAAGCACGCCGAGCGGGAGATCGAGGGAGACATCCGAGTCAGAGCCCAGCTGCAGTGGGACTCGGAGCGCACGGAGCTTGAGAGGAGGCGGAGAGCGCAGCGTGCCGAGGAGCGGGCCCGTGGCAGCGCGTCCTGGCTGCCTCCCTCGTCGCCACCGTCGCTGCCCGGCAGCTCCTTCCCACCGAGCTCTTCGGCCTCCCCCGGGATCCCGCGGCGAGCGCGGAGGGAGCCGAGGAGCCCCGTCTCGTCCCTGGGCAGGGAGCTCGGCGAACGCCTCAGGCTGCTGCAGATCACCGAGGCGGCGGCGGCGTCGCGCGGAGGCTCCGTCTCGTCGTCACGCTCGCACTCGTCCCCACCGGAGGTTCTGGAGATCGTCAGGGAGGAGGACGAGGAGGGGGCCGTGGGGGAGTCCGAGAGCGAGCCGGAGCTGGAGGCCGTGGGGCGGCAGGCGAGCTTCTGGCTCGGCAACGGCAACGGCGGCTGGGAGTGCCCCGCGTGGGAGACGGGGAGCCCCGGGCTCTACCCGCGGGCGATGTCGCCCACGGAGCGCGCCTTTGCGCAGGCGTGGCGCATTCAGAGGGCGCGCATCGCGGCCCGGCAGCAGGCGGCACAGACCATGGAGCGCCACAGGTACCGGTATTTCGTGCGCTCTCACGGAATTTTTGTTGATTTTTTATTGAACCAAAATCAGCGGTCACATCAGAAGGCACACACGTACTATCTATTTGTTTACACGGGTAACTAAACTAAACTATAACTTTTTATTTTACCAGGTAAGCCCCACCGAGCTATGTAGCTCTTTTTCAGAATTGACCTGGCCATCACAAATGATAGCTCAACCAAGTGGCTTATCACGTGGAAATTTACAACAGCCAAATACTCTAAACGTGTGACGTTGATTCTAAACTTGGTATGGAAAAGTCGACCTAGGGGAGGAGGCCCAGCACCGGTTCATATAATCGTCACCGGCGTTCGCCGTGAGCGGGAATCGAACTCGGTTCGCCGGGTTCGTCAGCGCAGCGTAGCACTGAATCGCTGCGCCACACACACAGCCACGCCTGCGGGTGCGCGGTGTCTTAGGCTCCTGTTGCAGGACACAGAGGAGCGGACCCAGAGAGCGGCACGCATCGCCCAAGAGCAGCTGCAGCTCCGCGCGGAGCTCGCAGAGCAACGGCGCAGGGAGCGCGAGGCGCAGCACAGGTGAGAATCGGCACACTCCCTGCTCACCCTGGGGTCTGGGTATAGAGAATCGGCACACTCCCCGCTCACCCTGGGGTCTGGGCATAGAGAATCGGCACACTTCCTGCTCACCCTGGGGTCTGGGTATAGAGAATCGGCACACTCCCCGCTCACCCTGGGGTCTGGGCATAGAGAATCGGCACACTTCCTGCTCACCCTGGGGTCTGGGTATAGAGAATCGGCACACTCCCCGCTCACCCTGGGGTCTGAGTATAGAGAATCGGAACACTCCCCGCTCACCCTGGGGTCTGGGTATAGAGAATCAGCACACTCCCTGCTCACCCTGGGGTCTGGGTATAGAGAATCGGCACACTCCCTGCTCACCCTGGGGTCTGAGTATAGAGAATAGGCACACTCCCTGCTCCCCTGGGGTCTGGGTATAGAGAATCGGCACACTCCCTGCTCACTTGGGGTCTGAGTATAGAGAATCAGCACACTCCCTGCTCTCCTGGGGTCTGGGTATAGAGAATCGGCACACTCCCTGCTCCCATGGGGTCTGAGTATAGAGAATCGGCACACTCCCTGCTCACCTGGGGTCTGGGTATAGAGAATCGGCACACTCCCTGCTCACCTGGGGTCTGTGTATAGAGAATCGGCACACTCCCTGCTCACCCTGGGGTCTGAGTATAGAGAATCGGCACACTCCCTATTCACCCTGGGGTCTGAGTATAGAGAATCGGCACACTCCCTGCTCACTTGGGGTCTGAGTATAGAGAATCGGCACACTCCCTACTCACCCTGGGGTCTGAGTATAGAGAATCGGCACACTCCCTGCTCACCTGGGGTCTGAGTATAGAGAATCGGCACACTCCCTGCTCACTTGGGGTCTGAGTATAGAGAATCGGCACACTCCCTGCTCACCCTGGGGTCTGAGTATAGAGAATCGGCACACTCCCTGCTCACCCTGGGGTCTAGGTATAGAGAATCGGCACACTCCCTGCTCACCTGGGGTCTGTGTATAGAGAATCGGCACACTCCCTGCTCACCTGGGGTCTGGGTATAGAGAATCGGCACACTCCCTGCTCACCCTGGGGTATGGGTATAGAGAATCGGCACACTCCCTGCTCCCCTGGGGTCTGGGTATAGAGAATCGGCACTCTCCCTGCTCACCCTGGGGTCTGGGTATAGAGAATCGGCACACTCCCCGCTCACCCTGGGGTCTGAGTATAGAGAATCGGCACTCTCCCTGCTCACCTGGGGTTTGTGTATAGAGAATCGGCACACTCCCTGCTCACCCTGGGGTCTGAGTATAGAGAATCGGCACACTCCCTGCTCACCTGGGGTCTGAGTATAGAGAATCGGCACACTCCCTATTCACCCTGGGGTCTGAGTATAGAGAATCGGCACACTCCCTGCTCACCTGGGGTCTGAGTATAGAAAATCGGCACACTCCCAGCACCCTGGGGACTGGGCATAGAGAATCGGCACACTTCCTATTCACCCTGGGGTCTGAGTATAGAGAATCGGCACACTCCCTGCTCACTTGGGGTCTGAGTATAGAGAATCGGCACACTCCCTACTCACCCTGGGGTCTGAGTATAGAGAATCGGCACACTCCCTGCTCACCTGGGGTCTGAGTATAGAAAATCGGCACACTCCCAGCACCCTGGGGACTGGGCATAGAGAATCGGCACACTTCCTGCTCACCCTGGGGTCTGGGTATAGAGAATCGGCACACTCCCCGCTCACCCTGGGGTCTGGGCATAGAGAATCGGCACACTTCCTGCTCACCCTGGGGTCTGGGTATAGAGAATCGGCACACTCCCCGCTCACCCTGGGGTCTGAGTATAGAGAATCGGAACACTCCCCGCTCACCCTGGGGTCTGGGTATAGAGAATCGGCACACTCCCTGCTCACCCTGGGGTCTGAGTATAGAGAATCGGCACACTCCCTGCTCACCTGGGGTCTGAGTATAGAGAATCGGCACACTCCCTATTCACCCTGGGGTCTGAGTATAGAGAATCGGCACACTCCCTGCTCACCTGGGGTCTGAGTATAGAAAATCGGCACACTCCCAGCACCCTGGGGACTGGGCATAGAGAATCGGCACACTTCCTATTCACCCTGGGGTCTGAGTATAGAGAATCGGCACACTCCCTGCTCACTTGGGGTCTGAGTATAGAGAATCGGCACACTCCCTACTCACCCTGGGGTCTGAGTATAGAGAATCGGCACACTCCCTGCTCACCTGGGGTCTGAGTATAGAAAATCGGCACACTCTCAGCACCCTGGGGACTGGGCATAGAGAATCGGCACACTTCCTGCTCACCCTGGGGTCTGGGTATAGAGAATCGGCACACTCCCCGCTCACCCTGGGGTCTGGGCATAGAGAATCGGCACACTTCCTGCTCACCCTGGGGTCTGGGTATAGAGAATCGGCACACTCCCCGCTCACCCTGGGGTCTGAGTATAGAGAATCGGAACACTCCCCGCTCACCCTGGGGTCTGGGTATAGAGAATCGGCACACTCCCTGCTCACCCTGGGGTCTGAGTATAGAGAATCGGCACACTCCCTGCTCACCTGGGGTCTGGGTATAGAGAATCGGCACACTCCCTGCTCACCTGGGGTCTGTGTATAGAGAATCGGCACACTCCCTGCTCACCCTGGGGTCTGAGTATAGAGAATCGGCACACTCCCTATTCACCTTGGGGTCTGAGTATAGAGAATCGGCACACTCCCTGCTCACTTGGGGTCTGAGTATAGAGAATCGGCACACTCCCTACTCACCCTGGGGTCTGAGTATAGAGAATCGGCACACTCCCTGCTCACCTGGGGTCTGAGTATAGAGAATCGGCACACTCCCTGCTCACTTGGGGTCTGAGTATAGAGAATCGGCACACTCCCTGCTCACCCTGGGGTCTGAGTATAGAGAATCGGCACACTCCCTGCTCACCCTGGGGTCTAGGTATAGAGAATCGGCACACTCCCTGCTCACCTGGGGTCTGTGTATAGAGAATCGGCACACTCCCTGCTCACCTGGGGTCTGGGTATAGAGAATCGGCACACTCCCTGCTCACCCTGGGGTATGGGTATAGAGAATCGGCACACTGCCTGCTCCCCTGGGGTCTGGGTATAGAGAATCGGCACTCTCCCTGCTCACCCTGGGGTCTGAGTATAGAGAATCGGCACACTCCCCGCTCACCCTGGGGTCTGAGTATAGAGAATCGGCACTCTCCCTGCTCACCTGGGGTTTGTGTATAGAGAATCGGCACACTCCCTGCTCACCCTGGGGTCTGAGTATAGAGAATCGGCACACTCCCTGCTCACCTGGGGTCTGAGTATAGAGAATCGGCACACTCCCTATTCACCCTGGGGTCTGAGTATAGAGAATCGGCACACTCCCTGCTCACTTGGGGTCTGAGTATAGAGAATCGGCACACTCCTTACTCACTTGGGGTCTGAGTATAGAGAATCGGCACACTCCCTGCTCACCCTGGGGTCTGAGTATAGAGAATCGGCACACTCCCTGCTCCCCTGGGGTCTGGGTATAGAGAATCGGCACACTCCCTGCTCACTTGGGGTCTGTGAATAGAGAATCGGCACACTCCCTGCTCACCTGGGGTCTGGGTATAGAGAATCGGCACACTCCCTGCTCACCCTGGGGTATGGGTATAGAGAATCGGCACACTCCCTGCTCCCCTGGGGTCTGGGTATAGAGAATCGGCACTCTCCCTGCTCACCCTGGGGTCTGGGTATAGATAATCGGCACACTCCCCGCTCACCCTGGGGTCTGAGTATAGAGAATCAGCACTCTCCCTGCTCACCCTGGGGTCTGGGTATAGAGAATCGGCACACTCCCTGCTCATCCTGGGGTCTGGGTATAGAGAATCGGCACACTCCCTGCTCACCCTGGGGTCTGAGTATAGAAAATCGGCACACTCCCTGCTCACTTGGGGTCTGAGTATAGAGAATCGGCACACTCCCTACTCACCCTGGGGTCTGAGTATAGAGAATCGGCACACTCCCTGCTCACTTGGGGTCTGAGTATAGAGAATCGGCACACTCCCTGCTCACCCTGGGGTCTGAGTATAGAGAATCGGCACACTCCCTGCTCACCCTGGGGTCTGGGTATAGAGAATCGGCACACTCCCTGCTCACCTGGGGTCTGTGTATAGAGAATCGGCACACTCCCTGCTCACCTGGGGTCTGGGTATAGAGAATCGGCACACTCCCTGCTCACCCTGGGGTCTGGGTATAGAGAATCGGCACACTCCCTGCTCCCCTGGGGTCTGGGTATAGAGAATCGGCACACTCCCCGCTCACCCTGGGGTCTGAGTATAGAGAATCAGCACTCTCCCTGCTCACCCTGGGGTCTGGGTATAGAGAATCGGCACACTCCCTGCTCATCCTGGGGTCTGGGTATAGAGAATCGGCACACTCCCTGCTCACCCTGGGGTCTGGGTATAGAGAATCGGCACACTCCCTGTTCACCCTGGGGCCAGAGCACCTAGATTGCCAATGGCTGCCAAGGCTTCACCAGCACCAGGCGAGGCGCAGTGCAGTGGGACTTTTTCCTTGCATCTATTTAGTTTTCTCTTCATAACGCCGCGCAAGTTATTTTTTTCTTTGTTTGCTTCGATTGTACAACTCTCGTTCAAGCCATCGGCCCCCAAGCAATAGCAGAATGCAGGAAGTAAATATTAGTCTCTCTCACGTTGTTCGGTGCATCATCACGACAGGTGTGGTTGATGTTGGTTATGGAAATATGGTTTTTGGGGGGGGGGCAGAGCTTTGTGACGTCATATTTGAAGGGGGGTCTGACTTTTTGTGACGCCGTGTGACGAGGGGGGGGGTCAAAAATCGTCCAAAATCGCGTGACGTCATTTATGGACGGCCCCTAAGCAGTAACCGAATGGGGAAAAAACTAAAACCCAACAAAACTATTTAGCAGTTTGCCGCACGTATATAAATGTCTGGAGCAATAAACGCAACATCTTCATCTTTTTAATAGAGCACGGCAGCTACGGTGGTGTAGGGGTCAGCACGATGGACTTCTAGAGGGCATCAGTAAGACCTCCCCGTGCGGTACTTATGTAGTGGGTCCAATTGAGTCGCAGACGTTGTTCCTTTTAGAGGCAACACATTTATTTGTGACACGTAACACAAAAGGGTAACTGCCCCTTCACCAGATACAGCCTAGGGTGGTGACAACCCAGCTAACTACACTAGACAGAGGAGTTACAGCTATGAAGGGTTGGACCCTCTCACTCGTGTCCACGACCACGTGTTTGCCTCATAGGACTTAGAGCCTCCAGCTTGAGATGTAGAGCTTCAGCTGGTGGACATGGAACTCCAGCTGGTGGACGTGGACCTTCAGCTTGTAGAATGCAGTGACCCTGGTCCCTCTCATATCCCCCCACGGGTCGGGGCCGCTCCGCCCTTGGCCCCGCCCCCTTCTGGAGCCTTCCAGCTCCCTCTCGATCCCTCTCGAGAGCTCTCCCCGGACACGTCATCACCCCCTAGTCCCCCCACCTGGGGGCCTCTCTGTGGACACTCCGGATCATGTGTCTGCGGGGTCAACCAGAGTGCCATGGCCCGGGGCAACCCTGCCCCTGGGCTGACACTCTCTCACTCCCCCCTGTGGGGGCCCGCAGCACACGCTATGCGTGGTGCTCGCGCTATCCCAGCGCACACCAAGCCCCGCTAGGGCAGGTACTACACCCGCCCATGGGGTGTATGCGATGACAGTGCATCACGTGCCGTGGCCTTCTAAGGCCGGCACCATACAGTGACATCCCCGATGTCACTACACTTACTTACAGCTCTGTCCATCCAGCGGTATAAATGTGCAGTGTCAACGATTCGGAGCCAAGGGTTTCCAGGAGACACCTTCTTTATTAACAGCTTCTCACTTAACAGGTTTGCCCTCACACTCTCCCTAGTCGTCTAGCCTCACCTAAACACAACGCTGACCATGTAACACTGAAGGCGCTGACCGAGACAGCCAACAACTATCCGGCCGCGCAATATCGAGCGAAGACGGCAGCGACGAAGGCGGCGAAGACGACAGCAACGAAGAGACGAGTCCACTCCCAAAACCGGTAGCCCTGAGCTCCCGCTCTCAGCTGCTTTTATGCTACCCAGCGTGCCTGGCTCCGCCCTGGCCACGCCTCCCTTCTCGAACCCACTAGCAGGTTCCAGGGGCTTCTAGATGGGGTCTTCCATGACCCTTGCCCCAGTTCCTCCGCCCTGCCGGCACACCCGTGAATATGCTCACCGGCGTGTGTACTGTTTGTGTGTACTGTTTGTCCACCGCAGTTGCCGCCGCTGGACAGCAGCGATTACACTACAAATGTTTACACCACAGTTAAGTTGCATGTGGTGGGCTAAAATGTGGGGACGTCCACCTCTTCCAAGACATTGGCAAGGACAAATACCCCTTGCGAGCAAGTGCTTCGCAACCGGTGTGCGTGCGGCAAGGTCCCAGTTGCGCCGCGGTCTTTTCTAAAATCACGGGAAAGGACAGCTCCTTAAACAGCCCCCCCACTCTCCACACCTCCCACTCTTCCATTGGTCAACGGTGCAGTGCGGCAGACAGCCGTCGGCCCCCACCCCCGGCCCTCTAAACATCTCTTCTCAGCCGTGTGCTCAGGTAAAAAAAAAACAACCGCTAAGAGATGGGGGACGTAGTGTAGAGTATTGTACACTACATTATTATTTTCCATTCTATACATTTACCGTACAAGTTATATTTCATACTCAAAAATTATAAGAATATTTTATGCAAAAAGTATTTCCTGTTCAATGTGTTTGGTCGGTGAAGGGTAACATAAAACAAAAGGAGGGGTGGGTGTTGTATTACGCACCGTGAACTAAACTGTGAGTTTTCCCATTTTTCTATGAGTTCGTGGATTGTGGCTATTTTCAAGAACGTAACCCCCGCGATGGGCAAGGCTTCGCTGCACAGTCGTGTTCTCCTGTAACGCCGCATGTTTTCATGACGTGAATTGGATATATAACGCGATCGAGTGAATGGCACTACGTTGCGTGCGAGTAGGAATAAGCGGCCGTATGGCTGCCTCAGCGTAGCATCGCACAGGGCAGGATGCTGCTGGATACTTATAGATGCTACCCACGCGTCTTAGTCTTTGTTCAGCCTGTGTACGCATCCCACATGGTATCACGTACTGTGATTTACCATACATTATATGTTATTATAACGCAATTTTTCCATAACGCAGTGTTCTTCAGAAACGCAACTACAGTCCCTCGGTTAACTTTTCAATCCAATCCACGAAAACTACTGTTACCCGAAATAACTGTTAATCGAATTCACTTACAAGTTGAATAACACTGTGTAACCATTTTTTTTCTTCCTGGGTAGTAAGTGTTATTTCCTAATTGCTTATGCCTCAAGCGTGCATAAAATGACTATTATTCCCCACAAACTTTGCTTTTCTGACCAGGACATTGATATTTTTAAATTTACCTATTTTCCAGAACATTCCAGATAGATGCAGTGCTGAGTAAACTTGGAGTAACTTCTAGAATATTCGAGAACTTTCCAGTAATATAAATAGTAGTATAAAATACAGGGGCCTTAAGCCACCAGTTCAATTTAGTTCCAGCTGCCTAAGTGGATACATATCTGCATTTTTTTGAGATGGCATCAAGAGGCTCCAGGCATCAGGCAGACGTATTTTGCTATGTCTGCGGCCAATTTATCAAGACAAGAGCGAAAAAGTACTCTGTGGAAGCATCTGCTAAGATGTGTGAGGCCTACAAGGCATATTTTGGCATGCCTGTCGGGGATAAAAACAAACCCTGGGCACCTCATGTCACCTGCGAGCAATGCAAAACAACCCTGGAAGGTAAGATGGACAATTGTTGCTCGGAATTTTATGTTATAAAATTTGTTAAAACATTTTAAATTGTAAAAGTTTTTTATTTTACAATTTTCAATGTTATTTAAAAAATATATATCATTTCGATTTAAAGCTTTCGTGACTGCAGGGATTCATCTTCTTGGTTCTTTCGGTAAAGTCACGTAGAAGGGAAGTAATAAAATAAGAAAGAATCAAGAAGATGAATATATATCATATATGAAAAATCTTGCGAGAATCCCTTATACATTAGTCATGGGTGAAATAAATGTATTTTTGTAGGATGGTACAGAGGGGAAAATAGAGCCATGAAGTTTGCTGTCCCAAGAATTTGGCGGGAACCCCCTGACCACTCAAGCAACTGCTACTTCTGCATGGTCGACCGTTCCAAACGTCAGACTGGCAAGAATGCACCTGCTATCACGTATCCGGACCTTCCTTCATCCATCGCCCCGGTGCCACACTGCCATGAGCTCCCCGTACCCACTCCTCCGGAGAGAGAGCAGCAGGTCAGAGAGCATGGAAGACGTAAATCCAGATGACAATTTCAGAGGTGGAGCTGAGGAGAGAAACCCATACTACCCCAAACAAAAATACCTCAACGACTTGATCAGAGATCTTGGACTCACCAAGTCCAATGCCGAGCTTTTGACATCTAGGCTCAAGCAGCTGAACTTGTTGGATGAAAGTGTGCAAGTCGCAGATCAGAGGAAGCATCACAAACCTTTTTGCAGCTTCTTCACCCGTCAAGATGGGCTCTGCTTCTGCCACAATGTGAGCAGTCTGTGCGAGGCAATCGGAATCGCCTGTAACCAGAATGAGTGGCACCTTTTCATTGACAGCTCATCCAGGATCCCCAAAGCCGTGCTGCTCCATAATGGTAACAAGTACCCATCTTTTCCCTTGGCTCACTCTGTGCACTTCAAAGAGGATTACAACAGCATCAAGACCTTGCTGGACACCTTGAAGTATGATGAGTATGGCTGGGAGGTCATCGGAGACTTCAAAATGGTGGCATTCCTGATGGGTCTCCAAGGCGGTTTTACCAAGTTTCCCTGCTATCTTTGCCTTCGGGACAGGAGGGACACCAAGGCGCACTACCACAGGCGGGACTGGCCACAGTGGACCGAGTTCTCTGTGGGGAGGAACAACGTCAAGTGGGAGCCACTGGTGGACCCCCGGAAGGTGCTGATGCCACCACGGCACATCAAATTGAGCCTTATGAAACAATTTGTCAGAGCTGTAGGTAAGGAGTCGGCAGCCTTCAAGTACCTTCAATACTTATTCTATAAGCTGTCTGAGGCCAAGGTCAAAGCCGGTGTCTTCGTTGGACCACAGATAAAGAAGATCCTGAAGTGCAATGAATTCCCCAAGAAGCTCACTAGTAAGGAGAAAGCGGCTTGGAACAGCTTTGTCGCAGTGGTTCGTGGCTTCCTGGGCAATCACAAGGTCGAAAACTATGTGGAGCTGGTTGAGACTCTGGTGAAGAACTACGGCACAATGGGCTGTAAGATGTCCCTCAAAGTCCATTTCCTTGATGCTCATCTTGATAAATTCAAGGCGTACATGGGAGCGTACTTGGAGGAGCAAGGCGAGCACTTACACCAGGATATACTGGGCTTTGAACGCCGCTACCAAGGACAGTATAATGAGAACATGATGGGAGGATACATTTGGGGGCTGATTCGTAAAATTGATTTACAGTATAATTGTACATATCGAAAAACTACTCACTTCTAAATCTTTTGTCGTCATTTTTGCATTACTTTAGTATAGATGCACGTTCATTTTGATTCATATGTTGTTTTTTTCTGACTTTATGTGAACGAAAAGACACAAATTCGCCCGTTTACTCATTGAAAATATGGAAATTTCAAAATATCACTGAGCTTGTCACAAAAGCAATAGCCATTTTCTAAACTTTTTAGGCGTAAGCAATTACGAAATATCACTTACTACTCAGGAACAAAAATTATGTTACATAGTGTAATAAGTTAAAAGTCTGCAAGAGAGGCTGTATCCATTGCCATAACAGAAACCGTAATGTCAAAAAAGCTCGTCGAGGTCTAAACACTCACCAATGGACGTCGCTGATTGGCTGAGGTGTGGGTCAGCCCCACTTAAGAGTACTGTACTCGGATTGGCCGAAATTGGCGCTCCGCGTGCATAACGTGAACACGGTACCGTTAGTCAGAATGTTAACGTCAGTCGAAACCATGGGGTCCCTATGGGAAGTGAAACGTTCACCGAGAAAGCGTTAACCGATGCCACTGTCAACCAAGGGACTAAAGTAGCGCGTTATAGGAGAACTGAGTGTACTTACAATGGAGTCGTCGCATGCGTCCCCGTCTCCCCCCTACCCCTCCCCCCAGGTCGACGCTGCTGCGCCTGGCCGAGCTGGAGGAGCAGCGGCGGCGCGGGCACGAGGAGGCGGCGGCGCGATCCCGCAACGCGGGGCTGCGCGCGGCGCGCGAGCGCGACGTGGCGCGCGACGCCGCGCGGTCCCTCGCGCGCGCCGCGTGCCGCGTGCGTGAGCGCGTGCGTGATGCCGTCAACTCGCGCTCCTTCCAGCACGTGGCGCGCGAGGCCGAGGAAAGCGCGCGCACGCTGCGCCGTGCGCCGCCCTGGTAGTTGCGCGGAGGGGTGTGGGGAATGTTGGCGGGAGGTATTGTGTGGGTTTTCGATGATACGGGCACGACGTTTGCGATTTGGTGATACGGGCACGACGTTTGGCACGTGGCTAGGGAACAACGTCCAATTCAAGATATTCGGCTCTGAAGGCTATAGCGGAAATGGCAGCCATATTAAAAGATTGCCATCGTCTATTATTTAAACGTTGCCCTCAAGGTTCTGGTTAAACAAGTCATAACACCGGGCCAGCAGATTGCCAGCGCTGAAAACAACAGAGACTGTGATCCCAGTTCAACATGTGGCCTTGACTCCTTCCACAGAACTGGAATATCCATTGTTTCAGCATCCCAGCGAGGAGTGCAATGGGCTGTGAGCGCCGTTGGTGACCACACAACCAAGTTGCTGCCTTTCCTGATGTGTATAAAAGATACACCTGTGCCAAAGCTATAAGGTTTGAACAAAGCAGACTGTCAACTCATCCTTCAGGCCATGCAGAAGGAATACTACTCCTGTTACTATTTCCTGATGTGTATAAAAGATACACCTGTGCCAAAGCTATAAGGTTTGAACAAAGCAGACTGTCAACTCATCCTTCAGGCCATGCAGAAGGAATACTACTCCTGTTACTATTTTTTTTATTTCTCCAGGTAAGGCCCCCACTGAGCTATGCAGCTCTTTTTCAGAAACGACCTGGCCACAAATGATAGCTCAACGAAGTGGCTTATCACGTGGAAATCCATCACAGACACATACTCTTAAATGCATGTTGATTTTAAATGTGGACGGAGAAAAAATCCACGCGACGACGGGGAGAGAGACGCAAATCTCAAATAGACAACAGACATCAGGGTCGTGATCGAACTCACGACCTTCTGTATACCAGGTGAGGTAGTTAACATCTCGCCATCGCGGCGCAGATGGCTGGACCATGTGACGGCAGGTCGTGGCTGCTGAAATAAATACTCCAGGAGGATGAGACAGCCTCCTGGGCTGCACATTGTGGCAGTGGGTGACCAGTGAATGCAGCACCGGACAAATGTTGGCGCTCACTTCTCTGCTCCCTCTCTTCTACGACCAGGTCAAGTCTGTGGCCACGATTCGCCATCACCTGGATGTAGTGAAGAACGCAGTGGAGAGTCATGAATCATGGACAGGTGCCCTCCTCCAACGTGGATCAGCCCCTTATGACACACTTGTGACACATTTCCGCAAGCAATTCAAAGCGGAACTGACCAGCAAGCCACGGTCAAGAACACGTGTTTTCTTTGTCATGTTCGACATGCTTCAAACTGAGATGGCAGCTCTCAAGCCACTTGGAAACCTTTCGGAGGGCAGTGCGCGTGGACCAGTGCTAGCATTGCCACATCCGGAACAGCACACTCCTCAGAGAGCTTCCCGTGCGACACTCGATGCACTCACCAGATTGCAGCGAGTGCGCCGTATCTTTTCACGCAGAAAGTTTTTGCCCAGTACAGCTGCAAGCCCGGCATCTGATGGCCCTGGAAGACTGCTTGTACTGACAGAGCTTTATCAAAGTACCCTGTTCCAGTTGTGGTAAATTATTCTCCGGTTGGAACTTGATCAATGTGAGATACGAGAGGAATATTTCTTGCTCAATGGCAATGTTTTAAATCTAAAAATATTTCAACTAAACGATTTTGTATGTTACCAGGTAAGACCCACTGAGCTATGTAGCTCCTTTTCAGAAGCGACCTGACCACAAATAATAGCTCAGCGAAGTGGCTTATCATGTGGAAATGTATAGCAGCCACATACTCTGAACGCGTGATGTTGATTCTAAATGCAGAGAGCAAAACCGGAGAACCCGGAGAAAAATCCACGCGACCACAGGGCGAACATACAAACTCAAAATATATAGGCTTCAGAGACTGGATTGAACCCACACACTCCTGCATAACAGACGAGGTAGTTAACTTCTCGCCATCGCGAGTGTGTGACACGGCGTCATCCTTTTGGAGGAAGAGGAACAAAGACTGCATCGGACGCATGGAGTGCCAGAGTCAACTGAAACCGATGGAGTGCTTTTTTGTGGTCTTGCAATAATGACCGTATCAGCAGCCTCGAGTGTTGTCAACCATTTTCGTAAATAGCTCTTTACTTGGAAGGGGAGAGCACTCATATTTCGTATGGCTAATGTAGATGCAGAGCAACAACTACAATTTCACATCTAGGTGGTCTAGCCAGGAAACCGCGTTGAGAGCAGCAGAGTAGTGTGAGGCCGTAATGTCTCCTTCATATCTGTGGATCAGGCCATAGCGGCACTGCCGATGCTTGATGATGCTGATCGCAGCCCCTGAGCTTCCACCTCCCAAGTGAGTGGGGGTGGAACGAGAAAGACAAATGTGACTGGTAAATATTTATGGACGACCCTTCCAGGGGCTATGAAAGCCAGGCGGCAACTTGTGCGCCGGATGGAGTAAGAAGGGCTGCAGGGGAAGGCGCTCCTGCCGTAAGGCACTGTCCTTTGTCATTGCAGTGGAAAACGTGCTCTCTACCCAACATGCCTGTTGTCGCAGAAACATTGTGCACTTAATCGCACGCTATACAGCTGTATCGCGGGGGGGCGGCCCCCGTGGGTTTCCCCCGTTATCCGTGGATCAAACAAATCACCAGAGACACTGCTATGGCAGCAAGAGCAGTTTATGCGAATGCTGCCGCAAGACGTCACACGTTTGGCGCAACTTTCCTTTGCTGACTATGCGTGATGAATGAATATAAACAACTGTAATCGTTGGATACGCCACTTAATCTCGTATGCATATTGTGCCATTGTTTAATAAATTATATTAATTACGTTTAAACCTTACGATATGAACCATATCAATTATATTATCTCGTATACTCGTCCAATAATTAAAAATGCAAATACGATGGAAACAATCCAACCTGTGGGAAGTTTTATACTCCACTGCAAGTGGATCCAGTCCACCAAGCAATGTTCAAACGGATGGTGGCCATCTTGGAAAATGGCTGCCATTTCTGTCCAACGGCGTAAAACAAAAAATCTACGAGGCCCTTTGGACTCAGTGGCCTCCTTTCATACAATTGTGGGTCAAATGCGATGCTCGTATCACCGAACCCCACAGGTCACTCGTATATATCTGCCCTTCAGCGCCCGTCTATCGGGTGCTGGGCTAAGGTGGAGGACCTATATAAACATCCATAATAGAGGTTTGTTGAGTTAGATCACGTGAATATATATGTGTCGTTAAACCCGCCACCACCCAACTGGCTGTGTCGGGTGACGGGGGGTTTAATGACATTTATATTTACGCAATCTAACCCAAAGAAAAAAACCCTCTGTTATGGATAATGTTGGTCGCGAAAGCCTACTATGTGTGAAACAGCTCTATAATAGTTTATGAGCACAGGGCCCAAAAACGTCAAGCGGACAGCGACAAAAAGCAATGTCATAGTTGTAATACATCTTATTCTGATTTATATAGCGCCTTATTCCAAGGCGCTTAATGACAATGATAAGATTGTACATAAAATGATAGTGGTTGAGATAAAGAGTGGGGTTGCTATTAAAAGTCGTGTAGTTATGGTGACAGGGGAACAGGCGGGAGTGGTTCAAGAGGGATTGGAGTAGAGTTAGTGATACGGATTGGGGTAGTGAAGAGGGGTAGGAGTAGTCATAGGGGTAGTGATAGGCGTATGGGTGGTGATAGGGATTGGGGTAGTCATAGGGGTTGGGGTAGTGATTGGGGTTATGGGTGGTGATAGGGGTTGGGGTAGGGGTCTATGGGTGCTGATAGGGGTAGTGATAGGGGTATGGGTGGTGATAGGGGTTGGGGTCGTGATAGGGCTTATGGGTAGTCATAGGGGTTGGGGTAGGCCTGTTCGTAGCTGGGGGGTGGTAGGAAGGAGTAGCAGCGGTAGGATGGGCTAGGGGAGAAGTTCCCTACTTCTCTGATTCAAGGACGTGCATGGGTGTGGGTGTATGTGTTCAAGCACAATCTCAAAAACGTTGACGTCGACATGGCCGAGCGGGCAGCTGGTGCGGCAGACCCTGGGTGGGTGTGCACGGGGGGACTCGGACACGAGACGGCCCCAGCCCTGCTGTGCGAGTAGCAAGGCTGGGGGCACGAGCCGCGGCGTGTCCACTGTCAATTTCCCGAAGCCACAACTCGCGGCAGCCTCTGCCGTTCCGGCATTAAGATTGCCCGGTCATTCCGGGAAACGTTTAAATAATTGAAATCCTCTGCAAAAGTGAAAGGCGGACACCCGGCGTGTTCCGCATGACGAAAGGGGTGCCACGGGGTCACGTTTCTTGAATTGAGCGAGGTTTTTTTTTTAGAACGGATGGATGGGAGAGGGGGCTCCAGAGAGAAGCGGTGCCAGGGAAGTGTACACGTGTGGTCTGCCGTGTGCTGAGTGGACGTGCGTTGGGTTGGGGGGACCAGGTGGGGGGGCACGCACGTGGAGGGAGCTTGGGCTAGGGTGTTCTATTATCATACAGGTGAATGTACTATTAGAATACAGGTGAATGTACTATTAGCATACAAGTTAAATGTGCTATTAACATACACGTTAATGTAATATTAGCATACAGGTGAATGTACTATTAGCTTACAAATTAAATGTGTTATTAACATACAATTTAACGTACTATTAGCATACAAGTAAAATGTATTATTAGCATACAAGTTAAATGCACGATTAGCATACAAGTTAAATGCACTATTAGCATACACGGTAAATGCACTATTAGAATACAAGTTAAATGTACTATTAGCATTCAAGTAAAATGTTCTATTAGAGTACAAGTCGCATAAATCGTAAACGCTCGGTTATTGCGCACGCTATTTGAAGCATGTATCATGAGTTTTAAGATTAATTATTCGGTGACGAATCGATGCTATGCTACTTGATGCAACGATGCCTTAAGAACTCAACAATGCATGGAAAGTAGGTGAACCAGTGCATGTGTAATGAGAGAGCACACCGACATGCGGAGGGCTGCATAGGCATTGCCGCATTGGTCATAGCCAATTTGGGCCACGGGTTTGATCTGGGCCAAAGTTCATTGGCGGAGCTCAGGTGTACATGCGGGAACCATCGAGAAGGTTCTGAAGGGGGCGTGATTAGAGGCGGGACTTCGCTCCGCCAAAGAGGATATAAGGAGAGGCAGGAGGAGGACTCGGGGTTTGGTGTGGAAGCCTGGGTCTGGACGGCATCTCCGCCATCTTATCAGCCACCGACCATGTGGCAGCCGCGAGCGAAGCTATCCCGGTTCCCGGCGCGCCATCGACCAACGGTGCGCGGGGAAGCGAGAGCGAGGGAAGCCGCGCGGGAACGGAGGAGCAGAGAGCGCGTGCATGCGGCAAGAGAGAGAGAGAGGGTGACCATCTAAAGAGAGTGTGGAGCCGAGCAGTCGTAACTAATAAAGAAAGGACGCAAGTCTCAACGTGTCGTCGAAGTCGTTTATTACACATGGATGAAAGGGATGAAAGGGATCGACCTTTGATTCCTCTGTGCCTAAAGGAATGAATCCTAAATCCAAGTTACAGGTCTCTTGTCTTATCCAGAATAGAGTTTTTTGGGGGGATTAGATCGCGTCAATATAAATGTGTCGTTAAACCCGCCACAACCCGACACAGCCAATTGGTAACATTTGTCACGTAAACAAAAACGTCACTCTGCTGCTGCTCTATTTAAGACCGGGAGCAAGAGCAGAGCCACACCATTCTGGCGAATTGCCCGATGATGCTGGATGCAATTACCAGCGAAACGTCGTACTCAAAAATTGTAAATGTTGTGGTTTCACGCTAAAGCAGTGAACTATTTGTCTTTTGTCAACGTGACACTTTTTTGCTGATTGGCCGTGTAGGGTGGTGGAGGGTTACGACACATTTATAAGTAACGCGATCTAACCCAAAAACGTTGATTATGAAGTGCCAATTCGTTACTAGTTCAGCACACCGGTTGTGTGTTGGAGAGTAAACCCACAACAACATTTACAATTCGAGTACCGTGACGTTTCGATAATTACAACATCAACAACCAGCAGCATTATCAGGCGACAGACAGAATTGTGAGAATTCCTCTTGTTTCCGTCTTAGAGGGGGCGGTTATGTAGTCCTATAAAGCACAATGGATCTCTATTATTAGTTGGGTTATTCACACGTAATCGTAACTGTGAATATATTTATATTCATTTACATTTACGCGATCTAACCCAAAAAAACCTCTTATGGATGACATCGGTCGCGAAAGCCCGACTACGAGGTGTTAAACTGTCTCTCTTCTCATTGCTTTTGTCATTTTAGCGACCTTTCGTCACTAATGTAAATTACGCTGTCCTTGATCCATGTTGTGTTTTTGGGGTTGGACTTCGTGATAATTATATGACAAAATTCTTGTCACGTCCTCTCCACCACCCGACAAGATTGTCACGTTTACAGAGATAATGTTTTATATGTAGCAATGTATTTAGCTATTTTTGACCAATAAACTGGTGGCTTTAAAACTTTTTTGACTAAATGTTACATCAATCATGCGACTCTCTCTTTGCGTGTCTTGCATTCTCACCTTGGTAAAAAAAAATCAAGTCCAAAATTTGAAACTTATCTCCCTAATCCACAAACCTTGCGTGGCGGTGGATACCTCCGTGCTCACGATCGAACTCGCACTCTGGAACACGTGGCCACGACTGACTGGCGTTGCACCTTGTAAAGGGCACTACCCCAATGCGAATAATCCACGAGGGACAATCTGGGTTCATTAATTCAGTTAACACACGAAACAGGTATCAATTGAATTTTTACCATACAACGCAAGAGCGTTGAATCATTCATTTACTATGTATGTTGAACTTCGATCGCACTGTACTATGGAGAGACTTTTGATGGAGTGTGGTGGAAATTATATTTTTTTCTGCCACGTTGTAGATGGGTTTGGAGACCACTTTTCGCACGGTTGTCAACCGATGTATTTACCAGTTGGCGGCTTGAAGCACAATCTTCCGGCGTGGCTTCGTATAGTCGCCGCCTGGCATTCAGGATTTCACTCAGAACTCCTCACCCCTGTCGATAGCCACAAGTGACACAGCGTCTCCTGATCACTGCACTGGACAAACGGCTGTCATTCATTGAGCGCCCATCTATAATGGCTTGCCATGTTACAGCTCTACAGAAGTTCCTGTGATTACTAAACTAAACTATTTTTTATTTTATACTCTTTGGTTCTTTCGGTAAAGTCACGTAGGTATAAAAAATATATTGTTATTTGACCAGGTAAGGCCCACTGAGCTATATTGCTATTTTCAGAAGCGACCTGGCCACAAATGATAGCTCGACGAAGTGGCTTATGTGGAAATTTATAGCAGCCAAATACTCTAAACGCATGTTTCTAAATGTGGAGGGAAAAACTGGAGGACCCGGAGAAAAATCCATGTGACTATGGGGAGGACATGCAAACTCCAGGTGTCAGGGTCGGGATCAAACCCACGACCTCCTGTATACCAGGCGAGGCAGTTAATATCACTCCACCGTTTCTATTAACATTAACAATTTATTACCACTGATTAACGAAACAATTACCTTAACCAAATAAACTTTAGCTATCTGCACGCGTTCTCAAACTGTTTCTGTTTTATGCCTCAACCGCTCAGTTTCATTGTCCCTTCCCAAAACCTCTTCGATGAACATTCGTCCCAATCGTCTCACTTGTGTTGGCACAGGAAACTCACACGCACAGATACGGTCTACATTCCTACAGCTAACACACTGAGCTTGGCGTATCGCACAACTCGGAGGTAGGCACATCATCATCGTCATCACCATCATCTTTATTATTTGATATAATTTCAATATAACAAAATCATTTACAGCATATAGTTTATATATATTAAAAATATAAAGCACAGTGCAAATTTTAAAGAGCCAAAGGGAAGTCGGGGGTAGTCCATGAGCCCGGATTAGATAGATATTTCACTTGTTGGAACTTTGATGGTTCCAAATTATGTACGTGGCCAACAACGCGGTGAGCTACGTGATAAGTGTGCTTATCAAAGTCATTCACTCGTATTGGCCATGTTAATGAATCAGTACTACTAGGGTTGTGCCATCCTTTGGTGATACCGATGTCGGCTGTGGCCCATGGACAAGGGAGGAGGTGAGGGCTCTGGTGGGTCGGGGTACAGCGAGTTACGCAGATTGCGAACGGACAACGTCCGAGCAGTGTGCTCCACCTTCGCACGGCGAGTGACGAATCGGTTTGACGTGAACACCTCCGTGAATGTTTGCGTTGTGCACGCGCTGTCCGTAAATAGTAAAATAGCGTTGACGTCTTCTCCCCCTCCCCAGTTAAAGCCTCGTCTCAAGTCTCCTCGAGGCTGATTCTCTGGAGGGTCCCGCTCGGCAGATGTTTCATGTTGCCGTGGGTGGAAACCGTGGGTGCCCAGAGAAAACCACGCACGCAGTTTAGATACCGCTCAACATGCTGCTGATGCTGCAGATGTTAATGGAGAGACCTACTCGCTGTGCTGCCTCCCATTTGAGATGTCCTTTGTGCGTACAGCACAAGCGTATAAGTGCAATCAATGCCTGATTTCGCATTCACATATAGCTAAATTCTAATGAATAATTAATCGAACATTCACATGACATGAAATAAAAGCAATAACATGTTGCCCTTTGTCAATCCACTACTGAATGAATGCCTTTGCATAATATAGGTTCTTGGGTTAGATCGCGTAAGTATAAATGTGTTGTTAAACCCGCCACCACCCGACACAACCAATTAGTAAGGTTTGTCACTTAAAAAACGTGCCAATTCGTTAATAGTTCAACACACCGACGTGTTGGAGAGTAAGCCCACAACATTTACAATTTGAGTACGACTTTTGCCAGTAATAACAACCAGCCTCATCAGGCGAGAGCCTGATGAGGCCCTGACAGGGTGTTTGCCCATCCTAACAACTAAGGGGCACAAGAGGGGTTTTGAAACGTAGCACCCTGCTGGGGCCTGAGTACAGAATTATGCGTGTAAATTTCCCTTAAGTCTGGTTCGTCTACGGTTGTAGTACGATCAGATACGCCCGCAAGAGAAAACAGAACGACGTTCAAAGGAAATCCGGGCGCGTGCACGTGAGATCACAATGCTGTGGGTGTGGCAGCGGTTGCTAGGCACCCACTGCCACTGCACAAGCCAATCAGCTGCGAGGAAGAAAATCCGCAAGTAACATGGCTGGTATGATGTCATCGCTCCACGCACCTCATTCCAGTCGGTTTGCTTATGCGATTAATGTTGATTGCATATGTTATGAATGTTATTGATAGTATTATTCATGTTATTCATAGTAATACTTTTCTTGTTATGTTATTATTTATCGGTTGACTGTTTTCACTTTGATCACTCCCAAGTTCCCTCCTCACTTTATGATTATTAATTCTCGCAACGCTCTCATGGAATCGGAGTTATATCTTACGTTCTTATTGTAGAAATGTCCGAGGTCACTCGACGTTGGACATTTACACAATGGTGCAAATACGAAGGCCCTTGATTGGTCATTCTGGTGCTGAGAAGACCAACTGAGTGAACGTTCACGCCTTACAACATGAATCAAAGCTTGCGCATAGACGAAGACTTGAGCATTCCACAAACATGAAACGGAATTGTCCAACGCTTTATGAGCCAAACTAATGCAACACCTAATAGGGCCAAGGGTTCAATATCAGATTGGGTAACTGAATTTACAGGTTATATCAGCACTTGCTAGTCATGGACGCAGCTCCCTATTTCAACTGGGTGGGGGGGGGCTATGCAAGATCTGACTGTAGGCCCCCCTCCTTTCTCCTGACTCACTTTTACTGAAATAGCTACGGATGTTTTAACCCGTATACAATATGTAGGCTATAACTATGTATATATTCACATATTATTTTAGTTGCACCGTGTATTGGGTGTAGAGGAAGACAGTCTCACAGTGACAATATTAATAAACATATTTAAAGGCGCAACACTACTCACAATTAAGTTATCCTGCGTCTTGCTTGCATGCCGGTCCATTGGTCTACTATGTCCTGAAAGGAGGTGGATTGCACAACTCGATGCTGCTTTATTAATTTTTTTGATAAAATAATCTTTCTTAACATTGTTTGCATTTGTTTACCTGTTGATTCGGGACCCCTTTGTGGCCGACTGGGCTCCTTTGCATCGCGTAACACTGCCACCTCCCCCCCCCCCCATAGTTGCACCCCTGTTCCTAGTCCATCTGTTTGGATTGGGTGTCATATAAACTATCGGTGACAATTTGGAATAAATACAAATCCGTGCCTGTGCTCCAGATGTTAGTAGAGTCATGTTGTTCACGTGGAGCACGTTTCATTGTCTAGGACCGGTTACAGGACGACAACACACACGTTCGCATGAGCCTAGTGCTGTGCCTCCTGTGATCAGGCCATCCTCACGGTCACGCGAGCAACAGAGAGACAGAGAGCCGTCCGTGTGACTGAAAGAAGTCTAGAGGTGGGACTTTGATGTCGGCCTATGTCTATCACAATTGAACACACTAAGATATCTTGTGCCTTTTTTAAAGTTCAACTCCAAACAGCAACAACAACAACAACATCAGTTTTACTTTTAAACGATAATATAAAAATGTCATTCAAAAATATATCTCAGCAATCACTTATCTCTACAACAACCTTGCCTAGATCCTTACCCACAAAGGGGGAGCTTTACTCGGGTGAGATACGAGGCCTGAGAGGGTGGCGAAAAGGGAAGGGGTCATAAGGTGCTGTGCAGCTCGTGGAAGACGACACAAACGGCCGCCTCGGCATCGGAACGGTTCAACAGAGTCACACGGGGGTGTCGCAACCCCCAGTTTGGGCCCAGCAAAGAGTGGCAGCTCGCGACGGACAGGGGCTCAACCCTGGAGAGACTTTGCACAGGCGAGGCTCTGCCGGAGGTTGGTGTCCTTGTGGGCCTTGTTAAGCTGGCCAGGCTCGAGCAGGGTCGTGATGTTGTCCACCGCCTTCACAGAGGGAGGCTTCAGCCGGCCGGGTCCAATGAGGTTGGAGTGTGACCCAGCCGTGGCCTCGACATCATCCAAGCCGCCGCTCTCCTCGACACCTCTCCGAGGACCATGCCGTGCCACTGCACTCCACAGGCCCTCGCGGTGGAGCAGCGCCGCCAGGGTGCACGCCAGCACCAGGCCGACGAAGGCCAGCACGGCGAGCAAGGCGCTCAGCCAGCCGCTGTCGCTCAGCAGGAGGCCGTCGCCACCCTCCCGCCTCTGCTCCGTCTCCACGACGGTTATCTTGAGCTGAAGGTTTGGCTGCGGCCTTGCCTGAGCCGCTTCGGAGTTCCCCTCTCCGGTTTTGGTCAGATCTTCTCCGGCATCTGTTGGCTCCGCGAATGAACGTTCAGGAGGCATTGCCGGGCCCGGCACGGTGGAACCGATCAGACTGGCTGCGGCTCCGGCAGCAAAGGCGGAGGGGTGTACGGCGGTGGAGGATGACGATAATGACGATGAGGAGGCGGCGGCAAGCTCGCAGCGCCTGCCTGCCCGGCCCGGGGGACAGACGCAGAGGAAGTGCAAGGGCCCGCGCGGCACGCACGTGGAGCCTTCAGCACACGGAGAGGGCGGCCCGCGCTGCTGACGGTTCACGCACGGGTCGGGCGGAACCTCGCACAGCGGCCCCGAGAAGCCGCGTGGGCACAGGCACACGAGGACGTGGGCTGAGCCCGCCTCATCCATGCATGCGCCGCCATTTTTGCACGGGTACCTGGGCATGACAGGGACACCGGGACCCAAGGTTAAAGGCAGAATTAATTGGCGGTCGACGCTGTGAACATACACAATTAACTAACTCGGTCTGTCGGCAGATTTAATTTGTGCGGAGCTTTGAGTGCTATAATATTATACCCCCATATACATTGGTTTATGCTCAATCTGTTGCAGTGTTGGGGTATATATTAACACCGATAACATTTACGCATTTTTTATTTGGTACGAGTGGAGTTCAAGTCTCAAGTTAATTTTGTTTGACCCGGCAGAGAACTCAAGTAGACAATGATGATCCTCATTTGCAAAATTTTACCTGGGCCACCAAAATTACAAATTGCAACAATGAAGCCAAAAGTAAATATATATATATAATCGAGACAAAACAACAAACGGGAAATAAGGCTTAGAGGCTAGAACAGAGGTCGGAAACGTTTCCAAGAAGAAGAAGGAGAAGAGCCATTTTCTTTGTTTATGTCTTTGACCAAAATAGTCAGAGAGACGCATCACACGCAGATCCACTTGTACACAGACACAGCAGCAGGTACACAGCAGATGCCAAACGCACATTCTGGCTCAAAGTAGGTGATGGAATTTAGCTGTTTCCTCCCTTAGTTATTCTTTAACAATAGAGTCACCAAGACAATCCGAAAGTGACCCCATTATGTTCTAAGTCACTTATTATCATTGTGTTCAGTTAGGTTTAAGATTCAAGTGATTTTACGTAAAAAATAAACTCTGCCCGTGAAGGGGGGCAGCCAAAGAGCAGTACGCGGCACCGGAGCCGCAAGTTGCCGACCTCTCGGGCTAGAATGTGGGAAAAGGGGGGAGGTGGGGGGAGGGGGGCACTCACCCCTGCTGGTGACAGGGCCCAGCTCGCTCCTCGCACCGGCTGCCCGTGAAGCCGTCGGCGCACGCGCACGCGAAGCCGCCGCTGCCATCGTCGGAGCACGAGCCGTTGTTGTGGCATGGCCGATTGTGCTCGCAGAAGTTCAGATCTGTGGCAAGTGAATGCAAAGAGGCCCACGGGACGGGGTCAAAACACGAAAAGTCAAAGGTCAGCGTTGTTGTCTCCCTCGCTCAAATGGCGGTGGCGGTCGCCTCCATTGGTGGCATGAGCGGCAGGCATGACCGAAATTCCACGTTCCCGTGGCCAATGGACGGTCTCCCCCAGAGGAAGACCAGAGGAACGGGTGGGCCGAGTCGATCGCAAAGAGGGTTTGAAACTTTCAACCCCCGTGAGTTGAACGTCCTCACCATGGCGACATCCGGCCTCATTTTTACATGAACCTCCTCACGAATGTCAGCGGAATGTTTAGAAATCTATTCTAATGTAGGTCGCGTGTGTGTAGGTGCATGTAGTTTTATGTGTGCACGTGTGTGCATACAAGTATGGACAGTATATTTGTGGAGAGCAGTAGTGCAGCGGTTAGCGCCTTGCGCTACGAACCCAGCAACCCGATTTCCACTCCTGCTCACGGCCTTGGGCCTCCCCAAGGTCGACTCAGCCTCAAATGAGTACCTGGTGTGGCGTGTAAACATCACCACTAGGGAGACAAAGGTGGCCGGGCGTGGTGTTAGCCACCTGCCCCTAGTGTGCCTTTATGGATTTTCATAGGTGCTCACTTGCAACAATTGCCCAAAAAGTATGCTAAGGCTATACGGGGGATGTTTTTGTCTTGTTTGTGTTTATGTATGTACATAATTAGCGCGCATTCGTGTGCATGGGTTTAAACAGACTGAATTGTTCGAGGAGCTCGCAGATCCCTAAACAATTCTGGACATAGTTCCATCAGTGAGCTAATCTGGCAGGCGAGGCTGTGCTGGCTGAGTCATGTAGCCCGCATGCCTCGCCATCGCATTCCCAAGCGGCTTCTGTTTGGCCGGATAGAGGGGGCTAAATGGGCGCGGCACGGGCTGGGAAAGAGATGGAGCTGATACGGTTCATGAAGATCTGGAGCTGATTGGGCTTGCAAACTACTAATACCAGCAGAGTTAAGATCTGCCTCTGTGGGGGATGCTCGTGAAGGACGCTACTGGGAATTTGGAAGCAGTCGCCCTCCAACAACAGTGGCAGGCAGGGCAGCGACGCTCACAACAACCAGCGGAGCGCCAGTGGGATAAAAGGCAGTGAGGTTGCACAGTGGGGAGCGCATGTGGCGCATCTGCCAGTCATCTCGGTCAACCCATGGCGCTTGGGTCTCTCCCGTGACCTCCCGCCAGCGGGCCTTTGACACTTCACGCGACTGCCTCAAAGTGCACCTAGCCTGGCACAAGGGCTGCGGTGACGTCGCCGCCTTTTAGTGGCGCAAACGGCGGCTGTCGGTGTTCACGTGTGCGTGCGTGCGTAGTGAGCGCGTAGTGAGCGCGTGTGCACGTTCATCCATGGGCCACTCACCGCGGTCGCACAGCCGACCCGTCCACCCGTCCTCGCAGTCGCACTGCCAGGGCATGTGGCAGGAGCCGCGCTGGCAGCCGGGGAATCGCGTGCAGTTCCCGCACAGCTCGCCCTGCCACCCGGGCTGGCACCTACAGCCCGCGGCACGGGAGGGCGGAGGGGAGGGGGGCACGACGTGAGCACGAGTTGAAGCCAGTTTGGGAAAATCTGGAATATCTGATGCCGGGCATGTCGTGCTTCGTGGCGCTCGCGATCATCACGTGACTGGGTCAACGTCTTTGTTTTGGGATTCGAGAATCCTGAGACTCGGTGAGGCTTTTCCAGATGTTATATTGAATTAAGTTTGAATATAAAATAATTCCAGCCAATTCATCCTTATCACCACCATCATCGGCATCATAATCACCACCATCATCATCATGCCACCATGGTCAGTAAAATGACGACCACCATAATGAGGCTGCATTACTTGAGACGTCAATAGCTGCCCCATGAACTAATTCATCCCCACCATACAAATATCTCGCAACACTCGTTTGAATAGAGGCACGCAGTCCAGAGCGCTGAGATCTTCTTCTCAGCGCTCTGGACTGCTGGGGCAAAGATGTGTTAGCGAGCGCCTATTAAGGCTGGCACGGCACACCCCTTTGTACAGACCACGCGAACACCTGCCAGCACCCAGCACTCAGCAGACACGCCACATCCACCAGGGGCTTTGCACGAGAAGTGTGATCGCTAAACATAGCGCACACGACGTGTACCCGTGTGTGTGTGCGTGCGTGCGTTTACTTGGGCGTAGCGGTTAGCACGCTGCACTACAAAGCCTGCCACCCGAGTTCAATTCCCGCTCACAGCCAACACCAGTGACAATTATCTGAACCGGTAATGGGCCTCCCCTAGGTCGACTCAGGATCAAATGAGTACCTGGTGCGATGTGTAAACATCGCCACTAGGGAAGACAAATACGTCCGGGCGTGGTGCTGGCCACCCACCCCTTCGTGTGTCATGCCGACCTCAAAGGTGCTCGCTAACAGCACTTGCCCCTACAGTCTGCTGAAGTTATACGGGGTGGGGGGGGATCTTTGTCTTGTTTACACGGAGCGTGTGTTCGAGAGTGGAGCTGTCCATTCTTTGCACACAGCACTAGGATCCTATACATCACGGGTTCGACATCTGGCCATGTGCACATCCATCACCGGTGCTCTCTGAATTTGGCACCTATGTCTCCTGCGGTCGTCACGGCCAAAAATCGGCAGCAGGTGTCACTGGAACTATCGGGGATACAAAGGTGGAAGGGCGACTTTGGTGCTGGCATCACCATCCACTCGACCGCAGTGCTGCATGGCCTCGGTCTGCAGGTAATGTTCGTGCGCAGGCCGCTTGTCAATTCCGCTGCCGGACGAGGGCACTCCCCTTGCTGTGAGAATGATTTGACCGCGGGTCAGTGGGGTCAGCGGAGTCAGCGGGGTCAGCGGGGTCAGCGTGGCCAACGGCGCAGAGCTCAACCACGGCGGCCCAGGCCGCTTACTGGACGCGGGACGCAAGGGGAAAGGCGAGCGAGGGACAGCGACCTCACCTGCACTCTCCGTCAACCTCGCAGTAGCCCTGGCGCAGATCGCAGCCCTCCTTGCACTCGGCTCCTGCAGCGATAACAACGACGACAATGAGGCGAGTCCCTTACGAGTCCGCCACGAGTCAGTTACGAGGCGATCTGGAATTTGTGGCACAGGGCACCGCTGCTCAGTTGCGAGCAGCTATTGGCGACAAGAAAACTCAACTAAACTATCTTTATTTGACAAGGTAAGGCCCACTGAGCTATATAGGTCCTTTTCAGAAGCGATCTGGCCACAAATGATAGCTCAACGAAGTGGAAAATCACGTGGAAATGTATAGCAGACAAATACTGGAGGGAAAAAAACGCACGACCCGGAGGAATATCCATACGACCACTCGGAGATAGACACGCCAACGCCATATATACAGCAGGCGTCAGGGTCGGGATCGAACCCATGACCTCCTGCATACCAGGTGAGGTCGTTAACATCTCGCCACCGTGGCGCCCGTCGAAACTGCCGAGGCGATGCCGGCACGACGCCTCGCCCATCGCGCCACGGTCAAAGCTGCTACCGGACTCTTCCCAAACGGCGCTCGAGCCATCGGACGCAACTTGCACCGTGGAGTTTCCCTGTTGCGCTGCTGTGACAGTCCCCTCCACTGTGTGACGAGAGTTTTATATCTCCACCGGGAGATAGCGAGCGGTGAATAACCTTCAGTCAACATGCAAATCTCTCGGCGGGCAAAAACGGTGCGAATGAGATGACCGTAGAATCTCGTTCCTAATCTCACTCGGTATCGAGGGGTTCATTCTGCTCGCCGCTCTCCCAGTGGAGTCGTAAAGATCTCTCGCTCCACAGTGGGGGGGGGGGGGGGGGCTGTCAGAGCGCGTGGCGGGGGAACGTCTCCACGCCGCGACCACGTCCCGTCCTGTGTGCGGTCTGCGCTCATCTCGACCTCGGTCAGCGAAGCGTCGGCGAGGAAGGCAGCCCGTCGCGCGGAGTGGCCTTCACCACGAGTCGCCGACTGAGACCGTTACTTGAGTGCAGGGGGTCTCAGTGGCGCTGTCTCCTTGGCTGGACATGGTCGTTGTGAGCGTTCAGTGAGAGAGACGCCTAAACCTGCGGCTTTAAAGCCATGATCTCAGAGGTCACACGTGAGTCGGACGCAGCCAGTAGGATGTCAGCGCTCGAACCTGCTATCTCGGTGCTATCAGGCGAGCAGCTCTCCCATGGCCATTAAACACCGACTGGGAGACCCACCAGGCCCCAGGGCTTGAACCCATGCTCTCTCAATTGTGCAGGCTCCAGAGTGCAAAGTGGAAATACATCAGCAACGCCACCACCGCTGCTGCTGCCACCACTGCCACCATCGCCACTGCCGCGGGTTATATTTAGCCACGGCAACATGGCCCGGTGGTGTCTTGACATTAAATACACTTTGTTTAATCTTAGCAGCGGGGTCAGGGGTGCACGATGGCTACAATGCTGCACGACACACGCGACCACCGCCAGCCCACCCGCCCCCCTCCCCCGCCTGGGCCACGTGCTCAAGAGGATTTCGCTCAACAATGTCGGTTAAAAATAAACCGGGGGGGCCCGCCCGGGGGGGCCCGCCCGCTGACGGATCGACTGACAGAGCTCCCCTCCGCCAGTTATTTCCTTTGTTTCGCTGGTGCACAACAAGTCTAACAATTCGCACGGACTACACGACGTGAGATGGGTGTGGGGGGGGGGTCACAAAATAAATTCGCAGAACAGTTCCCGACTCTCGTGTCTGTAATCTTAAGCAATGGGGATGGACCCCACAGAGGAGCGACTGCTCCACGCCGGCCAGCACACAATCCCGAGCCTGACGCCTGCTGCTGTGTATTTGGAGGATGCGTGTCTCACTCCCCGTGGTCACGTGGATTTTTCTCCAGGTCCTCTGGGTTTCCACATTTAGAAACACGCGTTTAGAGTATTTGTCTCCTATAAATTTGAATATGTTGGTGTGATGATGTTGGTGTGGTGATGATGATTTTGGTGTGATGATGTTGAACGATGATCACAGGCTGCAGAAGTGTCATCATTTCACAACTCAGGGATTCACCTCTAAAACAACTACTAACTATAGATGTATCAATTTTTCATTAAGCTTCTCAGTGTTTACGCAGCTAGGAGCCCGGCTCCGTGTTGGCAGGAGGCACGCGATGCCTCGCACGGGGGTGGGGGGGGGGGGTAAATGAACTGGGTTACAGTTTGTGACTCATGCCGCCGTCTAAAGTAAAAGACAAACGAATGGAATTACATTGTCAGATAATGGTAATCTAATTCCCATGCACGCACAGCCACCCACGCAGCCAGCCACGCAGTCAGCCAGCAGCCAGACACCCATTCCTACCAACACCAAAGACATATCCCACTTATAGCCTCAACAGACTTTTGTCACCTATGAAGGTGCCGGCACTGTGGCACACAAAGCGGTGGGTGACCACCACGCCCGGCCGTCTTTGTCTCCGCAGTGGTGATGTTTAATACACACCGCACCAGGTACTCATTTGAGGCTGAGTCGACCTAGGTGCGGCCCAGGACCGTTTCAGATAATGGCCACTGGTTGTGGCCGTGAGCGGGAATCGAACCCGGGTCGCCAGGTTCGTAGCGCAGCGCGCTAACCGCTACACTACCGCTCCCACACACACACACACACAGACATCCACACGCACACACACGCGCCTGTATATATAGACGCACGCGTGCGCCCATACGGAGCGCGTGGCGGTGGCACGTGGCTGCGGCCACAGCGATCCCCTATATGATCCCCTATGGACTACAGCGATCCCCTCCAGGAATCTCAGGCGCGCACCATCCCTGCCCGGGGCGCGTGCGTGATGCCGGTCCTGCCTGCTTCTGACCCTGCCGCCTGCCGCCTGCGTGACCTCTCTCTGGAGGGGAGGGGGGCGTGCAGGGGTGGAGCGGGGGAGGGGGTGATGGAAGGTTGTGATGGAGAGGGTTGATGGTGGTAGTCACGGAGAGGGATGGTCATGAAGAGGGGATGATGGTGGTAATGGAGAGGCGATGATGATAGTGATGGAGAGGGATGGTGATGGTAATGATGTAGAGGGATGATGGTGGTGGTGATGGAGAGGGATGGTCATGAAGAGGGGATGATGGTAATGATGTAGAGGGATGATGGTGGTGGTGATTGTAAAGGGATGGTAATGAAGAGTGGATGATGGTGGTGATGGAAAGGGATGGTCATGAAGAGGGAATGATGGTGGTGATGTAGAGGGATGGTGGTGATTATAGAGGAATGGTAATGAAGAGGGGATGATGGTGGTGATGGAGAGGGATGATAATGTAGAGGGATGGTGGTGGTGGAGAGGGATTGTGATAGAGAGGGATGGTAATGTAGAGGAATGATGGTGAAGAGGGATGGTGATTGTAGAAGGATGGTGGTGATGGTGGAGAGCGATGGTGATGGTGGAGAGGGATGGTGATTGTAGAGGGATGGTAGTGATGGTGGAGAGGGATGGAGGTGGTGGAGGTGTGAGCAGTCTCCACGCGAATGGGAGTCGCGTGCCGCCCACAGGCAGCGGCACTCAGAGTGACCCCCCCCCCCGGCTCCGCGCGAGTTCCGCGTGGAGCGGCCACCACTGCTCACGGCGACTCGGAGAGCGACGATTTGAATGAAATGAAGACAACTCGCGGTGTCGAGAGTCAACGTCCTTCGCGAAAAGGTTTTTTTGGGTTCGATCGCGTAAATATAAATGTGTCGTTAGACTCACTACCACCCGACAAAACGTGCCAGTTAGTTACGACTTCAGCACACCGGTGTGTTTGAGAGTAAACCCGCAACATTTACGATCTGAGTACGACGTTTCGCTGGTGATTACAACGACCAGCATCATCAGGCGAGTCCTACGGAGAGGGATACGAGCAGGGATAAAGTTGGGAGCCGAGATCCCCGCGGTTTAATCGCCACGCAGCCGGTCATCCCGCGTCACAGACACACGGGTTGTAAAACTCCCCAGATTCATAAGCGACCAGGTAGCCACAGATCGCAGTACAGCAAGTGGGTTTGTAAACCCATCTGTACGAACTTTCTTGTTAAGTGTGATCCGCTCGTACGTGTTCATATTCTCCGGACACTCGAGGTTCCACGCACGCGCAGAGCACTCAATAGGACGGAAACAAACCAAGAGGATTGCCTAGACGTTCCGTAGCAAGACCCTCGTGAGTAAGAGCCTTGAGACTCACAGAGGCGGTCCTGCCTGAATGGTCTCGAAGGTTCGAAATTCTCCACGCGCGTGCGTACACACGCGCGCCACGCTCACACCCGGCACACTGCGGGCTCCTGATGGTCGCTATAACCGACCGGCTCGGATACTCAAACTACATTATTTTTTATTGTACCAGGTGAGGCCCACTGAGCTGTGTGCCAAGTGGCTTCTCGCGTGGAAATGTATCGCAGCCAAATACTTGAAACGCGTGTTGATTATAAATGTGGAGGGAAAACCCGGAGGAACCGGAAACAATCCATGCGACCACGCAAAGACAAAGACACACAAACTCCAAATATACAGCAGCAGCAGCAGGCGTCAGGGTTGGGATCGAACCCACGACCTCCCGCAAACCAGGCGAGGGAGTTAACATCTCGCCACCGTGCCCTCCCCCCCACCACACGATCGTTACTCGGAAATAAGCCCCAAGTCACTGCTCTCAAGAGGACACGATGGTGCGGACTTGGTGAGTCTATCTCCTCTACCTTCCCTTGCTATTAAATAGCAGCTGGTTCATATATAGAGCACAACGCCTACATATCGACTTCGGGTGGCTAGGCTTGGTGAGGGTGGTTGGGTGAATCTGGGCCGTGAGGCTTGGTGAGGATTGGTGAGGATGGGTGAAGTTTGCTGGGACCGGGGAAGGCTGGAGTGAGTGAGCGTTGGCGACGAGGTTGTGGTGGAGTTGTGGCGAGGCTGCCTGGCGAAGGTGAGTGGTGGTGGTGAGGAGGATGAGTTGCAGGTGAGCCGCTCACCGTGCACGAGTTGAGGCGGGCAGGTGAGGAGCGAGGCCGCGAGCAGCAGCAACGGAACTCGGAGCGCCTCCATCGCCCTCTTTCCTCTCCCCTCTCGTCGTCTCGTCCGCACTCCGCCACGACCTCTCTCTACCCTCGAAGCGCTCCCCGCGTCTTCCTGCATCTCTGCGACTCTCGATTCTCTATCTCCAACACTCCGTGTCCCCTCTCTTCTGCCCGCGCGTGAGACTCCCTGCCTCTCTCCTCCCGCTCCTCCCGTCAGTGCTGCTGCGTCTCCCGTCTCTGCCGCGTCTCCAGACTCTATGCAACTCCTCCTCCTTCTATCTCCCCCCCCCCCATGCCGCCTTCTCTCTCGCCCTGGTATCGCCGCATTATCTCCTCCCCCCTCTGTTGTGACTCCCCCCCCCCTCTCCCGCGCGCGCGTGCGTCCTGTCTGCGCGTGCGTCCTGTCTGCGCGTGCGTCCTGTCTGCGGGTGCGCGTGCACGCGGGGAGCGGCGGTGTCGCGGTTCACGCGCCCCGCTACAAACTCGGCCAACCGAGTTCGATTCCCGTTCGTGGCAAACACCGGTGACGATGACTGCATCCGAGCCAGTCCTGCGCCTTGTCAGCAGGTCGACTCTGCCTCAAATGCGGATCTGGTGCGGTCTGTACACATTAGCACTGGAGAGACAAAGGCGGCCGAGAACGGTGCTGGCCACCCACCCCCCACATGCGCCGTTCGCGCCTTCATAGGTGCTCGCTAACAGCACTTGCCCCGACAGTCTGTGAAGGCTATAGGGGGATCTGTGTCTTTATATGTGCGCGTGTGTGTGGAATGATGTGCGCCTGTGTGTTCAATGTGCACGTGGCTGATGTTATAATGAGGGCAAATAAATTCACCGATACAAAGACAAATGCCACTGCTTCTTAAATGCATTCATGGGTACCGTTAAGCCCGTGTTTTGTATAGTTCCGTACTGTGTGTATGTCTCGCGTTCATTTTAAACGACGTGTATTTTAAGCAATCGACTTTTACGAGCATTCATCGTTCTAATATTCGAGCCGAGAGCCGGAATGACAGCCTCACTGAGAATGTCGCCCGTCTCGTCCGGCATCATTGTCGAACTTGAGCGTCAAAACTCCCTCGAGCGGCCAAATACTCGGTCCACCGTTGTCTGTCTGTGTGCGCGCACGGCGCGCGAGACTCGAGATGCGACGCCGAACTCTTCGGAGCTGGCCCCGCCACACGCGGCGTCCCCAACCCCAGTGCCGACTGTGGGTAGCCCCCACAGCCCTCCTCTGCGATGTTCCCCAGGGGGGGGAGGGACGCGGGTGGGGGGGCGATCGTCCGCGCTCGGAACCCCGAGAGGGTTGGGCTCGATTCCCCTGTCACGGCTCACATCAGTGGCAAGTGGCACCGCGACCTTTGGACTCACGCGAGGTGTCCGCGAGGTCGATTTGGTCTTAAATGAGAAGAGCGCCTCTTGAGTGCGGTTTGGAAAATATTCGCGATGGGGGAGACAAAGACGGCTTGGGTCATCGTGGCTGGCACGCACGCCGTGACGGCCTTAATAGCTGCCCACTGGCAGCACTTGACCCTTCCACGTGTGAGGATACACGGGTATCTTTATCTTTAGTTTATATAGCGCTATACACACCGCACGGTTGACGTAATATACACACACACGATCTCTCTCACAATAGGATGTGTGCGGGCTGTGTGGATGTTTGTCCTGTGCACCATGCGAATGCAATGTACTGCCGTGGGGACGAGCATTGCACGGTAACACGGTGGGGAGCGGTGGCGCCGCGGTTAGCGCACTGCGCCATGCAAGGGGTTCCTGAAGGCCCGGGCAGAATGCCACGCGCGTGGCGACAGTAAACCTGGCCGTGATGGGCGGCCCTCTTGTGTATGAAAATGGACACACCGCTGTACATGTATTTGTTACCGAAAATAAACTAAACTTAATAACAAAATATGTTTTTGTTTACCAGATAAGGCTCACTGAGCTATCTACATAGCTTTTTTTGAGAAGCGACATGGCTATCACAGATGATAGCTCGACGAAGTGGCTTATTGCGTGGAAATCTATAGCAGCCAAATTGGTCCCAGTGCGTGATGTTGAATCTAAATGTGGAGGTGTAAAATTGGAGGACCCGGAGAAAAATCCACGCGACCACGGGGAGAGAGACACCGCAAACTCCAAATATACTGCAGGCGTCAGGGTCGGGATCGAACCCACTACCTCTTGCAAACCAGGCGAGGCAGTTAACATCTCGCCAGCACGGCGCCCATGATAAACACATTCCTGCGGAGGGAGCTGGTAGGAACGTTAGGTTGCTCGGTTAATGGCCAGGGTCAACGGCGGCGTGGTGTATTCCGCAAATATACCCGACTGTGAGGGCGGGCACAAGCCGGCGTGAATAGGTTAAACGTTGAGTTTTATAAGGGCACCACGGGGTGACCAGCCCCTCCCCACCCAGCCCCACCCTCCCCACCCAGCCCAGCCCCACCCAGCCCCTCCTCACCCTCCCCACCCAGCCCCTCCCCACCCTCCCCACTCCACCCAGCCCCACCCCTCCCATTTTTGGATGCACGACGGATGGACGGACACAATAATCCCCTGTGGGCTGGTGGAACCAGGTGGTTCCTACCAGTATCACCCTCTGATTGCCAGCGTTCTGACCAGAGAGGTAGCCTCTGCTTTTGTTCAGCTGCAGGGCTGTCCTTGCTACGCCTTTATCTCCGATGTTAGCCCTGGCCGGGAATCGACACTCACGCAGCCGCCAGGTTCATGACATAATACGACGCCCCAGCTGACTTACGTGATTCACACACGTGACTGATGTGAGTTATGCAGGAGGTGCTGCCCGCGGGAATACCGTAGAGCATCGTTGTACAACGTAAATACAACCACCGCCGTTCAACACTCAGTGGCGGTGACGTCACCACGGCGCCTGTGCCAGGCCAGGTGCACGTGAAATGTAGAAGGCTCAGCTGCTGGCAGAAGGTCACAGGCGCCCAGGTGCCATCGGTTGACTGAGTGAGATTGCTGGCAGATGCACCACCTGCGCTACCCCACTGTGCGCTAATACAACGACCCCGTCACACAGCCGTGCGGTGTAAACAGAGCCGCGTCGAGCGCGAAGCGTGCGTGTGAACACTCGGGTGCGAACTTATCATTAAACACTTGCGCCCCCAGCCTCACCACACTTGATTCTGGTCTCCCATTTCCGCGTAATTCTCACAAGAGTAATAGCAACAATGATGATGCTCGCACACACACGCACGTACGCGAATGTTGCATCAGAGCGGGTCCAATTTGAGACAGTCGCCGTCATTCATCCAAGAGACGGCCGTGGGATGACGGCGAAGAGGGGACGACGTTATCCAAAGCGGCTCGCGAGGAGTGTGGTGGCACGATCGTGGAGCAGCTCTCCAAGCGCCGCGATTGTCCACTACCCCCCACCCTGAGCACACGCACACACGCAGCACTTGCACCCACGTAGTGACCTGGGGGGGATTGCCTGGCACATCGGGTTTTAATCCGAAGAGCCCCTAGAGGGAAAGTCCCACGGTTTCCCAGTGCCAGGAGATTGGCCGATCCTCGCAGGACAGGGTACATTGCGATGCCCATAAAATTGTTTTAAATTGTATGGGCGCAGAAAGAAAAGGTTCCCTGGGCCAACCGCATTGAGTTACTCACAACATTGAAGGGAGGACGGAGGGCAGAATATTAAGCAAGAAAAGTGCAAGCGCCCTTCCAGACAATGGGCAACGAGGGACAATGGGTGGCCAGCGACCGCCGCCGCGGACAAGAAGAGGAAGGACACGGTAACGGGGGGGGGGGGGGCGATAACCACAGGTAGGTGCACGATTGGCCGCGCGGTACAATGCCACCCTCGGCCTTTGAAGTGAAAGGATTTGGCCACGGTAGAGACGGTTGAGAGGGACGATGGCGCAGGTAAGCGCATGATTGGCTGCGCGGTACGACGTCACCTTGGGCCTTTGAAGTTTGAGAATAAACATAGTAGCCCAGGACGATTTTAGGGCTCTTGTCTTCAACCTCCGGGCCGTCAAGACCCACTCCCTGCCGTCCTGCCTCCTCGAGCCGCTCGCAGCATCCGTGTGATGTCAGAGAGTGCTGCTACGAGGCAGTGATAGGTGAAGTTTTCTCTCGTCCTTCTCCCTCCGACTCTCACATCGTCCATGCGACGCCGTGAGTACAGCTTCGAGGTACGTATTAGGCTAAGCTCTTCTCGCAAAATATTACACCCAGGTAGTGTGTATTTGCGCCGTTAATAAACTTTAGTACAGAGTATCGGTGCAGTGTGATTTCTGTGTGTGAGTGGGTGGAACCTCGACCCGGTGTTGGTAATTTGAGTGCGTGTGAGGCACGCGCGTGTATTACAGCATAAACGGTCGCTGACGCTCGCGCGGCGTGCGCTAAAACCGCTCGTGCGTGCTTACGCGCGCGCGTGTGTTCGATTAATCCCCTGCAGGTGCGCGCGCGTTCGCGCTGCCACTTTAGAGCGCGTCTTAACGCGGGTGCAGAGTAGCGGATAAACACCTACCGGCGCGCATTTTCGTGCAGCCGCTTTAGCGTTAGCCTTTGTGTGCAAGCGGATTAGGGTTTAACCACCCAGAGGCACGCGCGCAAATTCGTGTAGCCGCTTAACGCTGGTCTTTGTGTGCAGTGCAAGCGGATTAGCGTATGACCGCCCGCAGACGTTCGCGCAGCCGTTGAGCGTCAGGATTAGTGCGGGCGCATCTTAGAGTCTGATCGCCGGCAGGGGCGCGTGCATGCTCGCCGCCGCCGTAGCGCTAGCGTTAGCGTGTGTGGAATAACCCCGTGCGGCGGTGAGCCAACGATATAGCTATGTCCCTCAGAGGGGGCACTAACACAGGGGGGGGGGGGGGCGATCACCCGGTCGGCAGGGGCCCGGCGGGGGCCGATTGATGCTGTGGAGGAGGGAGTGGAGGGGGCAAACGGTGCGCCCCACCTGCCCGGCGAGGGCGGTGGGGCGGACGTCGGCCCCCACAGCGAGTGACGTCTTGAGACGCGGCGGTGGCGCTGAGTGGGGAGTGGTAGCGTGGCAGTGGGGGGCGAGGTAGTGGGGGGCGAGGTAGTGGGGGGCGTGGTAGTGGGGGGCGAGGCAGGGGGGGGGCGTGGTAGTGGGGGGCGGTAGCATAGCCAACGACAATGACGATTATCTAAACCAGTCACGAGCCTCCGTCTGGGTCGACTCAGCCTCCAATGAGTAGCCGGTGCGGTGTGTAAACATCAACGCTGGGGGAGACAAAGGCGGCCAGCAGCGGTGTTGGCCACCCACCCCCTCGTGTGCCGTGCCGGCCTTCATAGGTGCTGGTTAACAGCACTTGCCTCAAAAGTCTACTGTATGTACTGTATGTTGAATTTCTTTCGCACCGTACGTAACCAACCGTGACAGCTAATCGGAGGTTCGGGGGAAGGACAACAAACTAAATGTGGGAGACCTTTGTCTTTGTGGTGACGCGCTTGTTATTATTACAAACCACCCAGCCCCCTTCACTCGTCACCACCCAGCCCCCCTCACTCGTCACCACTCAGCCCCCTTCACTCGTCACCACCCAGCCCCCCCTCCCTCGTCACCACCCAGCCCCCCCCCCCCCTCGTCATCACCCAGCCCCCCTCACTCGTCACCACCCAGCCCCCCCTCAGCCCGCCCAGTGTACCTCCCCCCTCCCCTCCTCATGAATAACTCAGAACTCGATCCCAAGCCGTGCTGCACCTGCACGGTGGACGCCACCAACACAGAACAAAGACCCCCCGTGTAGTCCTACAGAACGTTGAGGCAAGTGCTGTTAGCGAGCACCTATTAAGGTCGGCACGAGCTCCATTTCCCTCGATTCTGATTTTTTTCGCGCTGAACTCATTTAATGCTGAGTCGACCTAGAGGAAGCCCACGACAAGCTCAGGTAGGGAATGCCTATTGGCGGCTGGCGTTGTGCAGCTTGGCCAGGAATCGAATTTAAGTCGCAGGAGTGAACCACCGACACTGCTCCCGTGACCGCACAATCGGCTTGAGTTGAGCCCATGGGCTTGGTGAAGAGATGATGGTGGGCTGACGCGGTACAGGAGGATGTGGAGCTGAGTGGACTTGCGTGTCACCGGTGCCAGCAGTGCCAAGATCGGCCTCTGTGGAGGAGGAGGAGGCTCGTGAAGGACGCTGCTGCTGCTGGGGAGTTTGAGGCAGTCGCCCTCCAGCAACAGCGGAGGGCAGAGGAGCGACGCTCACAAAAACGAGCGGAGGAGCACCGGGCGGATTAAACGCGGTGAGTTGGCACAGTAAGGTAGTATAGGTGACGCCTATGCCAGTCATGTCAGTCAGTCAACCCATGGCACCCGTGTTTGTACAACGAATAACGACGCAATGTCCGATCCACAAATCCGAAGGAGACGTGACAGCGACGATGATCAACTCCGCTGCTCCAAGCCAACGAGCCTTCCATGCACACGTCACATGATAGTCTCAAAGTGCACCTAGCCTGGCACAGTGCACAGTGGTAACCGCCCCTCAAAGTAGTGGCGAACATATGTAGCTGTTGTTTTTTGTGCGCGAGCGTGTTGAGTGGGAGCGGTGCTGCAGTGGTCAGCGCACCCAGCGACCTGAGCTCGCCTCCAGCTCACGGCGAACATCGGTAGCGAATATCCGAACCGATATGGGGCCTCCCCCTAGGTCGACTCAGCCTTAAACGAGTACAGTACCCGGTTCGGTGTGTAAATATATTTATGTTGAGCTTCTTTTTCACCGAACGTAGCCCTCTAATCACCACCGGGAAGACAAACGCGGCCGGCGTGATTCTGAACCCGTCCTGGGCCTCCCCTAGGTCGACTCAACCTGGTTGCGGTGTGTAAAAACATCGCAACTGGGGAAACAAAGGCGACCGGGCGTGGCGTTGGCCACCGCTCCTACCTCGCTAACAGCGCCTGCCCCCAAAAGCTGCACGGCTTCCCGTGGGGGTGGGGGTAGCTCTTTGTGCCCGCGTCTCAAGCCCCGTGGCACACGGCAAAGTGTCCTTCCTGTTTATTGCGGCACCGTTCGTGCCACGGCTCCATCACGCGGCGCTTGTTCACGAAGCGCTTTTTTGTATTTATCTCGGCGGGCCAATGCAGAACTTATCAGCGCTTTCCAGCGCTGGCAGGGCCGAGACAATGGCAGGAAGCCTCGAGTTAAATGATCAGCCAGGCCGCGGGAATAGGCGGAATCATTCGTCATAACCGAAGTACTTTGTAGTGCCACGACTGCAGAGCAACTCCGCAAATGCCGCGATCCCCGCACGCAGCGCCCGCACTGAACACACAACCCGCACGCAGCGCACCCACGCGCTGTCCTGACGAGGGGTTGCCTGGCACGTCGGGTTTCAATCCGAAGGGCCCCTGGAGGGAGAGTCCCACGGTTTCCCGGTGCCACAATTTCGCGGCTACCTCGCGCCCGCGTACAATCCGCTGCCGGATGACCGCCTGCCCGTGGCTACGTCGGCCATGGGGGGTTGCTTGATCATACTTCACCGCAGCCGGGCATTGGTCGATTGGGAGGGACATGATGGGATTCAGACATCAGTCGCCGCCACTGATGTTAGCCGTGAGCGAGCACCGGGGTAAGCGTATTATTCACCGTGATATCGAGCGTTCCTGTCAGTAACACCTCGTGGCAACCCCGCAGGATTGGTATCACGGGCCTCTCAACGTTGCTGATGATACAACAGAGAAAGCGAAACCGATCCCGACAGAATGGGTACCCAGTTGCATCGTCGCACGCGGTGACACGCGCAGAGTTACTCGACAAAGACACACACATGCCCACACACACACGTGCCCCCCTCACACAAACACATGCCCACACACACACGTGCCCCCCTCACACAAACACATGCCCACACACACACGTGCCCCCCTCACACAAACACATGCCCACACACACGTGCCCCCCCCCCCACACAAACACATGCCCACACACACACGTGCCTCCCTCTCACACAAACACATGCCCACACACACACGTGCCCCCCCACACAAACACACATGCCCACACACACACGTGCCCACACACACGTGCCCCCCCCCACACAAACACATGCCCACACACACACGTGCCTCCCTCTCACACAAACACATGCCCACACACACACGTGCCCCCCCACACAAACACACATGCCCACACACACACGTGCCCCCCTCACACAAACACATGCCCACACACACACGTGCCCCCCTCACACAAACACATGCCCACACACACGTGCCCCCCCCACACAAACACATGCCCACACACACACGTGCCCCCCTCACACAAACACATGCCCACACACACGTGCCCCCCCCCACACAAACACATGCCCACACACACACGTGCCTCCCTCTCACACAAACACATGCCCACACACACACGTGCCCCCCCACACAAACACACATGCCCACACACACACGTGCCCACACACACAAACACATGCCCACACACACACGTGCCCCCACACACAAACACATGCCCACATACACACGTGCCCACACACACACAAACACATGCCCACACACACACGTGCCCCCCCACACAAACACACATGCCCACACACACACGTGCCCCCCTCACACAAACACATGCCCACACACACACGTGCCCCCCTCACACAAACACATGCCCACACACACGTGCCCCCCCCCACACAAACACATGCCCACACACACACGTGCCCCCCTCACACAAACACATGCCCACACACACGTGCCCCCCCCCACACAAACACATGCCCACACACACACGTGCCTCCCTCTCACACAAACACATGCCCACACACACACGTGCCCCCCCACACAAACACACATGCCCACACACACACGTGCCCACACACACACAAACACATGCCCACACACACACGTGCCCCCACACACAAACACATGCCCACATACACACGTGCCCACACACACACAAACACATGCCCACACACACACGTGCCCCCCCCACACAAACACATGCCCACACACACACGTGTCCCCCCCACATACAAACACATGCCCACACACACACATGCCCCCCCACAAAACACATGCCCACACACACACGTGCCCCCACACACAAACACACATGCCCACACACACACGTGCCCCCCCCACACAAACACATGCCCACACACACACGTGCCCCCACACACAAACACACATGCCCACACACACACGTACCCCCCCTCACACAAACACATGCCCACACACACACGTGCCCCCACACACAAACACATGCCCACATACACACGTGCCCCCCCTCACACAAACACACATGCCCACATACACACGTGCCTCCCCCCACACACACACGTGCCCACACACACGTGCCCCCCCCCCCACACACACAGTGCCCCCCCCACACACACACACACGTGCCCACATACACACGTGCCCCCCCACACACACACACACGTGCCCACACACACACGTGCCCCCCCCACACACACACGTGCCCCCCCCCCACACACACACACACGTGCCCACACACACACGTGCCCCCCCCCACACACACACACAGTGCCCCCCCACACACACACACGTGCTCACACACACACAAAGACACACGGGCGTGCCCACACACAACGACAAAGACAACAAGCTCTTGGGGCAAGGGCTGTGAGCGAGTCGAAGGTTGACACGACACACGATGGGGTGGGTGATCAGCACCATGCCCAGCCGCCTTTGTCTCCCCAGTGACGATGTTTAAACACCGCATCAGGTACTCATTTGGGGCTGAGTCGACCTAGGGGAGGCCCAGGACCGACTCAATTAATCGCCACTGTTACTGTTCGTGAGCGCCAATTGAACTCGGGCCTCCGGGGTCGTAGTGTAGTGCGCAAACCACTGCGCCACCGCTCCCCAAAGATAAAGATCCCCCGTATTGCCTTCACAGACTGTTGGGGCAAGTGCCGTTAGCGAACACGGAACGGCACACGAGGGAATGGGGAGCCAGCGACACGCCCGGCCGCCTTTGTCTTAGGGTTATCACACACACACACACCCACACACACACCCACACAAAGAAGAACAAAGAAAGAAGAACCCCCGTATAGCCTTTAACAGACTGTTGGGGCAAGTGCTGTTAGCGAGCACCTATGAAGGCCGGAACGGTACACGAGGGGGTGGGTGGCCAGCACCACGCCCGACCGCCTGTGTCTCCCTAGTGGCAATGTTTACACACCGCACCAGGTACTCATTTGAGGCTGAGTCGACCTAGAGTAGGCCCGGGACCGGTTCAGATAATCGTCACTGGTGTTGGCCGTGAGCGGGAATCTAACTCGTGTCGCCGGGTTCATAGCGCAGCGCGCTAACTGCTGCACTATCACTCCCCACACACCCCCACACACCCACACACACACACACCCACACACCCACACGCACACATACACCCACACACCCACACACACACACCCACCTACATACCCACACCCCCACACACACACACCCACACACACCCACACATACACACACCCACACACAAACCCACACACACAAACACCCACACACACCCACACACACCCACACACACACCCACACACACACCCACCCACACACACCCACACACACACACCCCCCCACACACACACACACCCACACACCCACACACACACCCACCCACACGCACACACGCCCACACACACACCCACACACCCACACACACACACACCCACACACCCACACATACACACCCACACACACACACCCACACACCCACACACTCTCACACACACACACCCACACACCCACACACACACCCACCCACACACACACCCACACACACACACACCCACACACACACCCACACACACCCACACACACACCCACACACCCACACACACACACACCCACACACCCACACACCCCCACACACAGACCCACACAGACACACACAGAGACGTATTCGCATGAATGGCAGCTATATATCACGTACGTACACAACACAATGAAGATACACACATAATACACCTCACAAGGTATCATTAGATACGGGGCACACGCGACACCGAGTGATGACACGACCGCTATCGCGACGGCTGCGGGTATCACATGACCATGTGTGCATTTCGGCGAGGGCCTTTGAGTTGGCAAATGCCCTAAGAAAACAAAGGCAAGAGCCACCGTTTAGCCGTCCGCATTGAAGGGGCAAGTGCTGGTAGCGAGCACCTTTAGATGGTGTTACCAGAGCTACGCCCGACCGCCTTTGTCTCCCCAACGTTGATATTTACACACCGCGCCAAATCCATTTAAGGCTAAGTCGACCCAGGAAAAGCCACGGACCGCTTCCAGGTATCTCTCGCCGCTGATGGACGCCGTGGTTAGGAACCTCACTCCGCCCGGCGGGGTTCGTAACCCCGGCGGGTGCCGCACTGCGCCACCGCCCCCCCCCCCTCCTCCCCCCGTCGCGATGCCGCGTCCACAGAGAGGAGCAGCGCCCGCGTGCAGGGGTCGCGCGCTGGTCGCCAGCGCCGATTGCGGCTGCCGGGGGTCGCGTGCCGCTCGCGTGCCGCTCCACCCCCCTCCTCGTGCTGCTCCACCCCCCCCCCCCCCTCGTGCCCCGGCGGGAGCGACACCGGACACCGGCCTCGCCCTTGCAGCCGCGCTGCGTCACCCCCCCACTCCACCCCCCCCACTCCACCCCCCACTCCACTCCACCCCCCACTCCACCCCCCCCCACTTCACCCCCCACTCCCCACTCCACCCCCCACTCCACCCCCCCCCACTCCACCCCCCACTCCCCCCCCACTCCACCCCCCGCGGCAACCTTAACCCACACGACCGGGCCCAACCCCCAGCCCCCTGACCCCTTTGCTTGGCCTGCCCCCCACCCCGACTCCGACACGCGCTCCGGAGTTGCGTGCCACGTGCCGCTATCCACTTGCTCCACCAGCGATGCCTGAGTTTGGCTCCACGAGTTCTAAGCGCGCCCATTTAACCCCCGAGACTCCTCAATAATTCAGTGTCAGACGAGTGCCGCTTTCACCCCGTGCAGATACACAGCGGCCCGTTCTGCCGACGACGAGGCTCGGATTCCTTAAAACCTCTCCAGAGTTTGCCCGCGGAAACGAATGCTGCCCCAAACATTGGTCCAGAAGACCCGTGGGCTGATGGATAAACAATCGCTATCTCGGGACGCCGCGGTGGCTAGGAGACGTTAACTACCTCGCCTGGTGTACAGGAGGTCGTGGACTCGATCCCGACCGTGACACCTGCTGTGTATTTGGAGTTTGCGGGGTCTCTCTCTCCCCGTGGTCGCGTTAAATTTGTATCTTAGTCCTCCGGTTTTCCCCTCCACGTTTAGAAACACGCATTTAGAGAGTTTGGCTGATATACGTTTGCACGTGACAAGCCACTTGGTTGAGCTCTCATTTGTGGGCAGGTCGCTTCTGAAAAAAAGCTACGTAACTTAGTGGACCTGACGTGGAAAAAAGAATACAGTTTATATCTCGTAAAAGGTATTGCTAGGCAGTAGCATTGCATTGCATTACCCACAACCCGGTAAACATGGGCCAATGTTGGTTCAACGGTTCCAAGACACATGGGCGAACGTTAAACCATGTTTAACCCGGACGTGATCACGACAGCGCGTACAATAAACATGAATGAGGAGTTTGAATGAGGAGTTTGAATGAGGAGTTTGAATGAGAAGTTTGACTGTGGAGTTTGAATGAGGAGTTTGAATGAGGAGTTTGACTGTGGAGTTTGACTGTGGAGTTTGAATGAGGCGTTTGAATGAGGAGTTTGAATGAGGAGTTTGACTGTGGAGTTTGAATGAGGAGTTTGAATGAGGAGTTTAATGAGGAGTTTGAATGAGGAGTTTGACTGTGGAGTTTGAATGAGGCGGTTGAATGAGGAGTTTGAATGAGGAGTTTGAATGAGGAGTTTGAATGAAGAGCTGGAATGAGGAGTTTGAATGAGGAGTTTGACTGTGGAGTTTGAATGAGGCGTTTGGCTGTGGAGTTTGAATGAGGAGTTTGAATGAGGCGTTTGACTGTGGAGTATGAATGAGGCGTTTGACTGTGGAGTTTGAATGAGGAGTTTGAATGAGGAGATTGAATGAGGAGTTTGAATGAGTTGTATGAATGGGAGTTTGACTGAGTAGTTTGAATGAGTTGTTTGAATGGGAGTTTGAATGAGTTGTTTGAATGAGGAGTTTGAATGAGGAGTTTGAATGAGGCGTTTGACTGAGGAGTTTGAATGAGGAGTTTGAATGAGGAGTTTGAATGAGGAGTTTGAATGAGGAGTTTGGCTGTGGAGTTTGAATGAGGAGTTTGAATGAGGCGTTTGACTGTGGAGTATGAATGAGGCGTTTGACTGTGGAGTTTGAATGAGGAGTTTGAATGAGGAGATTGAATGAGGAGTTTGAATGAGTTGTATGAATGGGAGTTTGACTGAGTAGTTTGAATGAGTTGTTTGAATGGGAGTTTGAATGAGTTGTTTGAATGAGGAGTTTGAATGAGGAGTTTGAATGAGGCGTTTGACTGAGGAGTTTGAATGAGGAGTTTGAATGAGGAGTTTGAATGAGGAGTTTGAATGAGGAGTTTGAATGAGGAATTTAATGAGGAGTTTGAATGAGGCGTTTGACTGTGGAGTTTGAATGAGGAGTTTGAATGAGGAGTTTGAATGAGTTGTTTGAATGGGAGTTTGACTGAGGAGTTTGAATGAGTTGTTTGAATGGGAGTTTGAATGAGTTGTTTGAATGAGGAGTTTGAATGAGGAGTTTGAATGAGGCGTTTGACTGAGGAGTTTGAATGAGGAGTTTGAATGAGGAGTTTGAATGAGGAGTTTGAATGAGGAGTTTGAATAAGGAGTTTGAATGAGGAGTTTGAATGAAGAGTTTGAATGAGGCGTTTGAATGAGGAGTTTAAATGAGGAGTTTGAATGAGGAGTTTAAATGAGGAGTTTTAATGAGGAGTTTGAATGAGGAGTTTGACTGTGGAGTTTGAATGAGGCGTTTGACTGTGGAGTTTGAATGAGGCGTTTGACTGTGGAGTTTGAATGAGGAGTTTAATGAGGAGTTTGAATGAGGCGTTTGAATGAGGCGTTTAATGAGGAGTTTGAATGAGGAGTTTGAATGAGGAGTTTGAATGAGGAGTTTAATGAGGAGTTTGAATGAGGAGTTTGAATGAGGCGTTTAATGAGGAGTTTGAATGAGGAGTTTGAATGAGGAGTTTGAATGAGGAGTTTGAATGAGGAGTTTGACTGTGGAGTTTGAATGAGGCGTTTGACTGTGGAGTTTGAATGAGGAGTTTAATGAGGAGTTTAAATGAGGGGTTTGAATGAGGAGTTTGAATGAGGAGTTGGAATGAGGGGTTTGAATGAGGAGTTTAATGAGGAGTTTGAATGAGGCGTTTGAATGAGGCGTTTAATGAGGAGTTTGAATGAGGAGTTTGAATGAGGAGTTTTAATGAGGAGTTTGAATGAGGAGTTTGAATGAGGAGTTTGAATGAGGCGTTTAATGAGGAGTTTGAATGAGGAGTTTGAATGAGGAGTTTGAATGAGGAGTTTGAATGAGGCTTTTGAATGGGAGTTTGAATTAGTTGTTTGAATGAGGAGTTTGAATGAGGAGTTTGAATGAGGGGTTTGAATGAGGAGTTTGAATGAGGAGTTTGAATGAGGAGTTTGAATGAGGGGTTTGAATGAGGGGATTGAATGAGGAGTTTGAATTCGTTGTTTGAATGAGGAGTTTGAATGAGGAGTTTGAATGAGGAGTTTGAATGAGGGGTTTGAATGAGGAGTTTGAATTAGTTGTTTGAATGAGGAGTTTGAATGAGGAGTTTGAATGAGGAGTTTGAATGAGGAGTTTGAATGAGGGGTTTGAATGAGGAGTTTGAATGAGGAGTTTGAATGAGGAGTTTGAATGAGGGGTTTGAATGAGGAGTTTGAATTAGTTGTTTGAATGAGGAGTTTGAATGAGGAGTTTGAATGAGAAGTTTGACTGAGGAGTTTGAATGAGGGGTTTGAATGAGGAGTTTGAATTAGTTGTTTGAATGAGGAGTTTGAATGAGGAGTTTGAATGAGGAGTTTGAATGAGGGGTTTGAATGAGGAGTTTGAATTAGTTGTTTGAATGGGGAGTTTGAATGAGGGGTTTGAATGAGGGATTCGAATGAGGAGTTTGAAGGAGGGGTTTGAATGAGGAGTTTGAATGAGGGGTTTGAATGAGGGGTTTGAATGAGGGGTTTGAATGAGGAGTTTGAATTAGTTGTTTGACTGAGGAGTTTGAATGAGGAGTTTGAATGAGGAGTTTGAATGAGGAGTTTAATGAGGAGTTTGAATGAGGAGTTTGAATGAGGCGTTTAATGAGGAGTTTGAATGAGGAGTTTGAATGAGGAGTTTGAATGAAGAGTTTTAATGAGGCGTTTGAATGGGAGTTTGAATTAGTTGTTTGAATGAGGAGTTTGAATGAGGAGTTTGAATGAGGAGTTGGAATGAGGGGTTTGAATGAGGAGTTTGAATGAAGAGTTTGAATGAGGAGTTTGAATGAGGGGTTTGAATGAGGAGTTTGAATGAGGAGTTTGAATGAGGCGTTTGAATGAGGGGTTTGAATGAGGAGTTAGAATTAGTTGTTTGAATGAGGAGTTTGAATGAGGAGTTTGAATGAGGAGTTTGACTAAGGAGTTTGAATGAGGGGTTTGAATGAGGAGTTTGAATTAGTTGTTTGAATGAGGAGTTTGAATGAGGAGCTTGAATGAGGAGTTTGAATGAGGAGTTTGAATTAGTTGTTTGAATGAGGAGTTTGAATGAGGAGTTTGAATGAGGAGTTTGAATGAGGAGTTTGAATGAGGGGTTTGAATGAGGAGTTTGAATTAGTTGTTTGAATGAGGAGTTTGAATGAGGAGTTTGAATGAGCAGTTTGACTGAGGAGTTTGAATGAGGGGTTTGAATGAGGAGTTTGAATTAGTTGTTTGAATGAGGAGTTTGAATGAGGAGTTTGAATGAGGAGTTTGAATGAGGAGTTTGAATGAAGGGTTTGAATGAGGAGTTTGAATTAGTTGTTTGAATGATGAGTTTGAATGAGGGGTTTGAATGAGGGGTTCGAATGAGGAGTTTGAATGAGGAGTTTGAATGAGGGGTTTGAATGAGGAGTTTGAATTAGTTGTTTGAATGAGGAGTTTGAATGAGGCGTTTGAATGAGGAGTTTGAATGAGGAGTTTGAATGAGGGGTTTGAATGAGGAGTTTGAATGAGGAGTTTGAATGAGGAGTTTGAATGAGGGGTTTGAATGAGGAGTTTGAATGAGGAGTTTGAATGAGGAGTTTGAATGAGGAGTTTGAATGAGGGGTTTGAATGAGGGGTTCGTTTCCGTGTCTCTCTCGTCTGCGCTTCTCGCCAAGCGCCGCAGTCGGTGTGGCGGCGTGAGACCGAGGTGTGTCCCCCCGGGGACTCGAGCGGCCACGGGTGTCGTCACATTGACGGTCACCGCGTCATCTTCATCATCATTTATTCTAGATTTGAAGCTTTCGCGACTGCAAGGATTCATACTCATAAGTTTTTTCGGTAAAAAACCTAAGAGTATTCATCATCATTGCGTGGCGCGATCAAATTCGCGCCTCTGCGGCCGTCAGGAACGCTCTCCGTTCCCAACAATTCGGAAGCCGCTGGGAGCTGTGCACTCTCAAGTCATCTGGATTGGCAAACTCATTTCCTTTGAACCGCTTTTTGTTGTTTGTTTATTGTCATTCCTCCGCACTTTCGATGAGCACGGTTGGCTCCGTGGCGTGGTGCGACAGAAGTTCAACAAGGTACGCGCACCACACGTTGTGCCAAGGGCACGGCCACGCAAAGACGAGAGCCACCTCGGCAGTCACTTCAACGGGCGGGCCCCCATCCACACGTGGGTGGACCACCGCTCTCGTGGTCCGCGTGGCCCTGTGAGTCGCGGACCCAACACAGCGGTGGTGGTTGTGTCTCCACTGCCTTGCGCCTCACGCACTCACTCACACAGACAAAGATCCCCCGGGAAGCCTTAACAGACTGTTAGGTGAAAATGCTACAAACGAGCACCTATGAAGGAGGGCACGGCACACGAAAGGGTGGTGCGGTCACCACCACGCCCGGCTGCTTTTGTCTCCCCGGTCCTGATCGTTTACACAGCGCACCAGGCACTCACTGAAGGCTGAGTTGAACTCGGGGTGGTCCAGAACCGGTTTTCGATATTCATCGCCGAAGTTGGCCGTAAATGGGGAATCAAATCTAGGTCGCCGGGTTCATAATAGCGCAGTGCGCTGATCACTGCGCCACCGCTCCCCCGCGTAAACTTACACGTGCACGCACGCGTGCACACGCGCGTGCACACGCGCGCGCACGCGCGCGCAGTATTTATAGCGAACAAAGCGGCCCCGAGCGGAATGCGCGCGACCCGCAGCCTCACCACCCCCATAGCCACGCACAGTGCATGCACATGCACAGTGCACCCGTATAGTCGACACGGGCTGTTGGGGAAAGTGCTGTGGGCGAGCAGGCACCCCCACAAGAGGGGCTGGGGTCACCATCGCCTCCGCAGTGCTGACGTTCGCTCACCGCACGGCGAACTCATTTAAGGCTGAGTCGACCAAAGGGAAGTTGAACCGTGTTGAATTATAATCGACTTAGCCCATCATCGTCAACATCATCCCTCTGGGGGGGGGCGGGGGTCCGTAAAATGGGGGAGACTGAGGCCCCCCTCGAGGTGGAATTCTCACCGCTGGTTCAGGGCCACCAAACGGAGCGGGAGCGACACGCGGCTACGCCGCACGCCGCGGTGGTGACGGCGGCGGCGGAGCTGTGTAAACTTCCCGTGGTTGCCGCTGTAGTAATGGGCGCGCGTGCTTGTCGTCACATATTTTAATAATAATCATTGCGAGAGAGAAGGAAGCGGCCGATGGAAACGCTGTTCCCGTGCGGGCTCGCTGCTCGGCACTGCCCTGCGCTGCTGAGCACAAGCGGGCGGACATTCATTTCTGAGTAAATACCGCACAGCGCGGGGAGGAGGGGGCAGGGGGGGGGAGACTCCCCGGTGAGGCTCCCAGGGAGCCGGACTCGCGCGCGGGATGTTGTGGTGCACGTGGGTCCACCCCATTGTTCGATTGCCAGGAAAATGAAGTGGGGTGATTTCCAGGGCAAGTCTGGATCCTAATTGCCGTGATTACATCAGCTGGCATCCCGCGGAGATGGGAAGACGTAAACATCAGCTAATGATACGTACACACGAGCCTGGGTTCGAGACCCGTGCCGCGCTGGACTTGGCACGGCTCGAGTAAGTGTATGTGGAACTTCTTTCGCACCGTACGTAGCTAACCGTGCTAATCGGAGGTGATGAGACTCGGATTTGGCCTGGACGTGTACAGGGAGCGGTGGTGTAGCGGTTAGCGCGCTACGAACCCGGCGACAGGAGTTCTTTTCCTGCTCACGGCCAACACCAGTGACGAGTATCTGAACCGGTCCTGGCCTTCTCCTAGGTCGACTCAGCCTCAAATGAGTACCTGGTACGGTGTGTAAACATCGCCACTAGGGAGACAAAGGCGGCGTGGTGATGGCCACCCACCCCTCGCGTGCAGTGCCAGCCTTCATAGGTGCTTGCTAACAGCACTTGCCCCCACAGTATGTTAAGGCTATACGGGGAATCGTTGTCTTTGTGTGTTGTGTGTATACAGTAGAGTGTACAATTGTGTAAAATACATGTTGTAGTTTGTTGTGTAATATCGTAATATAGTGTGTATAAATAGTGTGTCATCTGGCCCCTACACTATGAAACATTCTTCGTCCACGTAGTTCGTGAAGCTTTCCATGGACGTATCGGCGGATTCTCAATCTGGTATCGATACATTGGGAGGTTGATCGATGCTCGGGTGCAGGCAAGGGATGAGCAGTTTTCATATTTCATTTTAAATATAAACGCCAATTGGACTATCATTGTGTCAAACGCTACCTCTGTAGCGTTTCTGGAATTGCAAATCACCTCCCTCCTGCCCTTGCTTCGGAGCTCCCATGCGGGATTGGAAGTAATAGATACAGTACGTACATCTACATTTGACAATTGACGTGTTCCAGTTATGAGCATTAAACGCGACTCTAATTATGCCAAATGTTATGGTTACAGCTCTTCTCGGAGCTGCACCCACGAGGGCACCGTATGGCGGTGTGAGTCACGGGGTCCCAAAATAGGAATATTTGTCGGGGCGCGGTGGAGCAGCGTTTGGCGCTTTTCGCGAGCGCTGCGCTCACGTCCCGGCGGGCCCAGTTGGATGTCCGGCCACGGATAGCAACGTCAGTGGTGATCATCTGAACCAGTCCGATGCATCCTCTAGATCGACTCGGCCGTAAATGAGTACCTGGTACGGTGTGTAAAACGTCAACATTGGGGAGACAAAGATGGCCGGGAGTTGTTTTGAACCACAACACTTCATTGTGCACCGTGTCGGCTTTCGTAAGTGCTCGCTAGCTACACTTGCCCAAATAGCCTGTGGAGGCTATATGGGGGATCCTTGTCTGTGTGTGTGTAGGTGGTGGTCAGGGCACGGGTCGCGCGAATTCCGCGCGGGGCTGTGGACGCGCGCCACGCGCGTAGCTGCTTTGTTCTCTATTAATACCTGCGCGTGTGTGTGTGTGTGTGGGCACGTGTATGTGTGTGTGTGGGCACGTGTATGTGTGTGTATGTGTGTGTGTGGGCACGTGTATGTGTGTGTGTGTGTGTGGGCACGTGTATGTGTGTGTATGTGTGTGTGTGTGGGCACGTGTATGTGTGTGTGTGTGGGCACGTGTATGTGTGTGTATGTGTGTGTGTGTGGGCACGTGTATGTGTGTGTGTGTGGGCACGTGTATGTGTGTGTATGTGCGTGTGTGTGGGCACGTGTATGTGTGTGTATGTGCGTGTGTGTGGGCACGTGTATGTGTGTGTGTGTGGGCACGTGTATGTGTGTGTATGTGTGTGGGCACGTGTATGTGTGTGTGTGTGGGCACGTGTATGTGTGTGTATGTGCGTGTGTGTGGGCACGTGTATGTGTGTGTATGTGCGTGTGTGTGGGCACGTGTATGTGTGTGTGTGTGGGCACGTGTATGTGTGTGTATGTGTGTGTGTGTGGGCACGTGTATGTGTGTGTGTGTGGGCACGTGTATGTGTGTGTATGTGCGTGTGTGTGGGCACGTGTATGTGTGTGTATGTGCGTGTGTGTGGGCACGTGTATGTGTGTGAATGTGTGCGTGTGTGGGCACGTGTATGTGTGTGTATGTGCGTGTGTGTGGGCACGTGTATGTGTGTGTATGTGCGTGTGTGTGGGCACGTGTATGTGTGTGTGTGTGGGCACGTGTATGTGTGTGTATGTGTGTGTGTGTGTGGGCACGTGTATGTGTGTGTGTGTGGGCACGTGTATGTGTGTGTATGTGCGTGTGTGTGGGCACGTGTATGTGTGTGTATGTGCGTGTGTGTAGGCACGTGTATGTGTGTGTATGTGCGTGTGTGTGGGCACGTGTATGTGTGTGTATGTGCGTGTGTGTGGGCACGTGTATGTGTGTGTATGTGCGTGTGTGTGGGCACGTGTATGTGTGTGTATGTGCGTGTGTGTGGGCACGTGTATGTGTGTGTATGTGCGTGTGTGTGGGCACGTGTATGTGTGTGTATGTGCGTGTGTGTGGGCACGTGTATGTGTGTGTATGTGCGTGTGTGTGGGCACGTGTATGTGTGTGTATGTGCGTGTGTGTGGGCACGTGTATGTGTGTGTATGTGCGTGTGTGTGGGCACGTGTATGTGTGTGTGTGTGGGCATGTGTATGTGTGTGTATGTGTGTGGGCACGTGTATGTGTGTGTGTGTGGGCACGTGTATGTGTGTGTATGTGCGTGTGTGTGGGCACGTGTATGTGTGTGTATGTGCGTGTGTGTGGGCACGTGTATGTGTGTGTATGTGCGTGTGTGTGGGCACGTGTATGTGTGTGTATGTGCGTGTGTGTGGGCACGTGTATGTGTGTGTATGTGCGTGTGTGTGGGCACGTGTATGTGTGTGTATGTGCGTGTGTGTGGGCACGTGTATGTGTGTGTGTGTGGGCACGTGTATGTGTGTGTATGTGTGTGTGTGTGGGCACGTGTATGTGTGTGTGTGTGGGCACGTGTATGTGTGTGTATGTGCGTGTGTGTGGGCACGTGTATGTGTGTGTATGTGCGTGTGTGTGGGCACGTGTATGTGTGTGTATGTGCGTGTGTGTGGGCACGTGTATGTGTGTGTATGTGCGTGTGTGTGGGCACGTGTATGTGTGTGTATGTGCGTGTGTGTGGGCACGTGTATGTGTGTGTATGTGCGTGTGTGTGGGCACGTGTATGTGTGTGTATGTGCGTGTGTGTGGGCACGTGTATGTGTGTGTGTGTGGGCATGTGTATGTGTGTGTATGTGTGTGGGCACGTGTATGTGTGTGTGTGTGGGCACGTGTATGTGTGTGTATGTGCGTGTGTGTGGGCACGTGTATGTGTGTGTATGTGCGTGTGTGTGGGCACGTGTATGTGTGTGTATGTGCGTGTGTGTGGGCACGTGTATGTGTGTGTATGTGCGTGTGTGTGGGCACGTGTATGTGTGTGTATGTGCGTGTGTGTGGGCACGTGTATGTGTGTGTATGTGCGTGTGTGTGGGCACGTGTATGTGTGTGTGTGTGGGCACGTGTATGTGTGTGTATGTGTGTGTGTGTGGGCACGTGTATGTGTGTGTGTGTGGGCACGTGTATGTGTGTGTATGTGCGTGTGTGTGGGCACGTGTATGTGTGTGTATGTGCGTGTGTGTGGGCACGTGTATGTGTGTGAATGTGTGTGTGTGTGGGCACGTGTATGTGTGTGTATGTGCGTGTGTGTGGGCACGTGTATGTGTGTGTATGTGCGTGTGTGTGGGCACGTGTATGTGTGTGTATGTGCGTGTGTGTGGGCACGTGTATGTGTGTGTATGTGCGTGTGTGTGGGCACGTGTATGTGTGTGTATGTGCGTGTGTGTGGGCACGTGTATGTGTGTGTATGTGCGTGTGTGTGGGCACGTGTATGTGTGTGTATGTGCGTGTGTGTGGGCACGTTTATGTGTGTGCACGCGCGTGTGTGTGTGGGCACGCGCGTGTCTGTGTGTATGGGCACATGTATGTGTGTGTGCACGCGCGTGTCTGTGTGGGCACGCGCGTGTATGTGTGGGTATGTGCGTGTGTGTGGGCACGTGTATGTGTGTATGTGCACGCGCGTGTCTGTGTGTGTATGTGCACGTGCGTGTGTGTGTGGGCACGCGCGTGTCTGTGTGTGTGGGCACATGTATGTGTGTGCACGTGTATGTATGTGTGCACGTGTGGGGGAGCGGTAGTGCAGCAGTTAGCGCGCTGCGCTACGAACCCGGCAACCCGAGGTCGGTTCCCGCTCTCGTGCCAACACCAGTGACGATCAGCTGAACCGGTCCTGGGCCTCCTCTAGGTCGACTTAGCCTCAAATTAGTACCTGGTGCGATATGTAAACCTTCGCCACAGGGGAGACAAAGGCGGGCGGGCGTGGTGCTGTAAAACCTAACCCCTCGTGTACCGTTCCGGCCTTCAGAGGTGCTCCCTAACAGCACTTGCCCCTACAGTCTGTTCAAGGCGACACGGGGGATCTCGGTCTTTGCCCCGCCCGCCAACACAAGAGAGCAACACGAGCCCCTGCTGGCATTATTGATGCCTTAATGTGACTCATCGAGCCGCACGAACGCACAGAGAAAGTCGTCTCGTGCTGTTGCGGAAACGGAACCCGTCTGTGCGAATTTGTTTAAACAAATGAACGTCTCGGCGGTACGCCGGTGGTGCGTGGTATATATATAAAAAAGCAACATTTTCCGCAATAATAATTGTATTCGTTTTCCCGCGATACGGAAACCCCGGTCAGAAAATCTTGCGGGTTGGTGGGTGGTGGTGGTGCGAGTCAAAATCAGTTCTCGTGATGTCGAAGCAGTCGGAAGACGAACGTTATGTGAGCGGCTGAACACGAAGCTTCACAGTCTGTTGCCGTATAGCAGCACCCAGCCTGATTATGATTGGCTGCTTCGTGTTCCAACGGAAGATTTTACTCCTCGTGTCCCAGATTTGGTGGGACGCCTTCTTGATTAATTTCCGGAATAATTTCTTGGCGGACGGTGGCATCAACGGATTAGGCCTCGTGGTGTCACCAACACACGTTCGAATGGGAAAGCGGCAGCTGAGTCGAAGTGCAAACTTCTGATGGAGAGAGTATGCACCTCACTCAAAGGGGCAACAGCGACATCGTCAGATTGTGTGATGAGGACCGGCGTGTTAATATGTTGTTATGCTGCACCGGTGTGCCGCCAATACGTCCACATGCTGCTGGCGTGGAACTCGACTATTTTTTTGTAACCACACACACCGAGATGCGCGGGTTTTTCGTGCGCTCGAGGTTCGAGCCTTGCGCAGACCACAAGCTCCAACGGAACTGCGCGTGCGGCCATGCTGTCTTGTAGTGGTTGTGGAAAGCCAAGCAGGTGGACGGGACCGCCGTGTTGCACTCGAGTGGGCGCCGTGACCACGACGGCGCGCCACGTGGCGCAGCAGCCTCGATGGAAGTTGCGTGCGAAAGGCTGCCCTTTGCCACTCGCTGCTGCTACTGTTGCTACTGCTACACGTGGTGACAGCAGAAGGCATGGGAGGGGGGGGGCTGCAACCCGGCGCGTGCAGCTTCGTGCCCTGTTAACCTTCCCCCCCTGGAGGCCACGAATTGGCCAGAGTCGTAGTTTCTGGTTACCCTTCTGAGCGTGTTCGCCGATATGCAAAAGGTGGGGGGGGGGTGTGAGCGGTAGCATCGTCGTGCTGGAGAACAGATGGAGCTGCGATGCTGTGGCCCAGACGCAGTGCAGCAGCAGCACACCCACGCGTTGTGCAATGTGCATTGCGTTATTCTCTTCCTGTTGTATGGATGTTCAACTTGTGAGTGTAGTTCTAATTTTTTTTACGTACGATTCCTTTCAATATGAAAGGCGCTTTATAAAATAGAGGCTATTTTTATGAACTTCTTTCGAACCCTATGGAGCCAACCGCGCTAATCGGAGGTGTGGGGGAAGGACCACAAACTAAACACAAAATAAATTATATTATCGTGGATTGTGGCAATAAATTCACGAGATAAATTCCATTGTCGAGGTCTGATAACCACGACGATAAGCCTTCAGGAGAGAGTTCGTGTGGTTTTGCAATGCATCCTCGACGTTAAAGGGGCGCAGACTTAGGCGGTTTTACTCTAGGGGCCACAGTTTGGGCTGCAGAGCCACAATCTCACCACTGGTGGCATCGTCCTTCATTTTACACTCATGACGGAGATGTGCGCGTTGGCCCGTAGATGTTCTGCCGCGGTTCATGGTGACATCGCCGCTGTCTTCGAGGAATGTCAAAGCCAGGTGGTGGCATTTCTGGGTCTCGAGTGAGGAGGTGCTTATTCTGGACGTCCGCGTTGTTCCACTTTGTCCGCCAGCGCTCTTCTGGATCTGGGTGGGACTCGAGACATTGCAAAGAGATTGCTCACGGACTGCCTGGTCGTAGTTACAGTGCAAATACGGCCTTGCTCAATGACCTACGTATGAACTTCCTTCGCACCGTACGTAGCCAACCGTGCTAATGGGAGGTGCGAGATGAAGGACAACAAACTGACTGACACGCAAAAAGCCGTTTTAAAGAAATGAGTTTTCAGTCTAGGTGATGATTTAAAAGTGCATGGCGTTTGTATGAAGCAATCGGAGAGGCCGTGGCTCGCGGCACGAGGAGACGCTGCAGCGGCTGAGTGCGGAACGGGGATTTCTGGTTCAGGAAAGTGGCAAAATCCGGAGGTCAAAACCGGTCCGTGTGAATTTGTGTAAACAGATCCTACTGGACAACATCGCTGTGGAAGTTTATTTCACAAGCACGCGGATATGTGCGCTGCGCGTACAAAAGCTGCGAGCCTTGTGCAGACCAATTGCGAGTCGGGTTTTTTGCAAACCGATAACATAAACAGTATATCGAAATGAGAACGACTCCACATGTGCCGTCAACTGTTCATTTTAACGCCAGGAGCACGATCGCCTTCTCATTGACCACTTTAAATAGTTGCGCAAACGGAGAGTAATAGCGGTGGTGTTTGTAGAACAAACCGCTCGGCATTTGGACCACTTCGCACGACCGTTGCAGACCACAGGTGGGATGAGGTCCCACGTGTGGTCAAGGGTGAGGTCAGGGTCAAGGCTGGTGGCGCCTCCTAAGCCAGGGGTCGGCAACCTGTTGAAGGACTGCGTCGTGACCATTGTTGATTAAAGGACCCCGCCGTCTCGTATTCACCACAGAGCGTATTGCGGCTCTTGACACATTGAGGCGTTTTTTTTTACCGAATTCAAAAACAAATGTCTCTGCTTGTTATTTTGGTTGCCGACCCCTCCTCGACGTCAATGCCATCGTCGAGAGAAAATGTTCTCGAGTTGGCCTCGAGGATATAACTGGTCTCTAGGACCCAGGAATTGGTTTCGAGGACCCAGGGACTGGTCTCTAGGCCCCAGGACTGCCAGTTAACGGCAACTGTGGCACGTGGCTGTGTATAATTGTAATAAAGGACTCTTTCACTGTGTCTGTCTCCGTTGTCCTTTATTTGGGTTCTTACAACTTCGCCCCACACGGCCCTCGCTCAGAGCCTTCTCCACCTCCCGCTCGGCAGCCCTTCTGCTGCCGTCGCTCACGTAGCCTTTTCTCCTGGCTCCCGATGCAGCTCTGCTGCTGGCTTTCCTCTCAGCCTCTCCGTCCTTATGCAGTCTCTCGGCTGCTCTCTCTGCAGCCCCACCGCTGCTCTCCGTCTTCCCCGTGCCCGGACACCGCTGGCCAACGGTGCCGAGTCCCGTCCTGTGGTGATCACGCCACTTTCCACTCTCTGCCCTGTGTGGCCTCCTCCCGTCTTTATTCTTACACTCTCCTCCCGTCTCTTCCGGTTCCCGCCCTTAAGAGCTTTCCCTTCTCCCCCACGTGACCTAACTCCTCCCCCCGTTACGTCATATCCGCGAGGCTGTTTACGCCCGCATTAGATAATGATGTACGGTCAGTGCAAGTGATTTACCGCAGCGGAATCGCAATTTATTGGCCTGGAACGTTGTTGGCGGTGCACCACGGACGCCGAGGGGAACTCTGGCGTCCTCTTGTGGGGTCCCCGCGTATTTGCGTCCGGCTCTTTCCACCCTCAGCCCCCCGCCCCATACACACGGAGCGCCGCAGCCTTCTCGAGAAAAAATCCAAATCTCTCTCAGGAAGAAGTCGCTTTCGCGTAGATTGCGATTATACTTTGAGCTGAATTCCGTGTTCGTCAAGCACACGAGACGAGGCTGTGTGTCACAGTGGTTAGTGCGTGCACATGTATGTCTATGTACGTTGAACCTCTACGTAGCCAACCATGCTAATCGGAGGTGCGGGGAAGGACAACAAACTAAACACGAAAAGCAGTTCTAGATCATTTAAAAGTGCATAGGTCCAGTGGCCTCCTAATATCGGAAGAGCGTTCCAGACGGCCGCAGAAGCGCATCTGAAAGAGCGCAACGCAGTGGCCGTCTTTATTTGATGGCCAGCAGAAAAGCCACTGCAAAGCCAACATCCTCTGCGAATCTAATTACTGAGCGGGGTCCCATTTAGCCAATCATCTCTCTCAGGGTCATGACAACAAGTGGCCCTTTAGAATTGGCCGGGTGGCCCAGGAGAGAAAGCAACGAGTTGGCACGGCCGCGGTCTCGTATTTCAGTCACCCTGGTGATGAGGCAGGGCTCTCAGGTATAGCGAGCTGAGTTCATCTTGGGTTTTTTTTTATGCAGCACTGTCATTTATCAGGTAAAGCCCACTGAGCTATGTTCTCATGTTGAGAGGCGACCTGACTATACATTGACAGCTGATTGAAGTGGCTGATATCATCACACGTGGCAATTTAGTATCAGCCAAATAATCTAAACGCATGTTGAGTCTACATGTGGAGGAAAAACTCAACTACGTGCATTTACCAGGCAAGACCGACAGATATATAGCTCGTTTTCAGAAGCGACCTGGCCACAAATGATAACTCAACGAAGTGGCTTATCACGTGGACATTTTTCGCAGTTAATTACTCTAAACGCATGTTTCCTAATGTGGAGGGAAAAACCGGAGGACCCAGAGACAAATCCACGCGACCACGGGGAGAACATGCATACTGAAATTTACAGGCCTCAGGGTCGGGATGGAACCCACGACGTCCTGTATACCAGGCGAGGGAGTTAACATCTCGCCACCGCGGCGCCCCACTGTGCCTGCATGTATCTACGTTGAACTTCTTTCGCACCGTACGTAGCCAACGGTGCTAATCGGAGGTGCGGACACTACTCACCGCTGCGCCATCCGCAAACACGGAGACGTGCCGAGATTTTAAGATGTTTTTAGACAATGGAACGAATGAGTGTTTTTATTCGACGTCGCGTGGAAGGAAACCGGAGCGCCCGGAGGAAATCCACGCGTGCGAGGGGACACCACTCGATAGCCCCACACGCAACGGGACAGATGACATTGGAGTTGATGGTCTCGGCCGCGTCACTGAACGGACGCACAACCGCCACATATCGAATGTGATGCCACTTAAAATGTTATTAAATTTCCCTGATCTTGGAATGCGATACGGTGGTTTCATTGACACGTGGTAGACGCGCTTTACAGGGCACTACGGGTGGAGTCCGAGTGTGGATGAAGAGGGTGACTGAAGTGACGTCTTCAGATTTACTGTCGCAATTCTTCTCAACGAATTTCTCTTCCGGGACTGTTTCCAGTTCCAGACACAAGGTAATGCACCGCTTACTCCAAGAATGACAATTAAAACATCATCAACACACGTGTCAACAACACTGTCTTAGAAATATATGTAAAATTGCTGACGTTTCAGGCAATGCCTCCTCTGAAAACCACATGGTCGGAGTAAAAACAAGCGCATGCCATGACACCGAGACCACGGTTTCACCATCATTTGTAGAAACAAATAAAAATGAGCGTCACTATTTTGGGAGAGAAAAAGAAATGACTGTGATCGTTCAACAGAATGGATGCCCCCCACAGGAATGTCCACCAATGGCCTACGGATGCAAAGAGGAGATGAGCGGAGCGCCACTGCCAACGCCCCTCCGAGTGGGGTTCACCTCGTGGCTTGCAGTACGCGGTGGAACAGCGCGCGGTCATAGCGGGGTCCCAGGGCCAGGGATGAAATGGGGCCCCAGTGCATGGGATGAAATGGGCTCCCCCCCCCTGCTCCCCCGCCGTTCAGTGTCGCACTCCCCCCTCCCCCCCTCTCTCTCTCCGTAACCCTTCGCCCGGTCCCGTCCAGGCCCGCGGGCGCCTCCGTTAGCACCGCCGCCACCGCACGACTCGACAGCTGCCGCACCACCGCGTGGCCCACGTGGCCCGTATGAGAGGAGCGAGAGGAGGGAGTCAGCCGCCCGTCACTCGTCACCCGTCTACCCTAAGCAGCCCCCGCGCGATGGAAACATCGGCGCCGGGAGATCGAAGAGGACGGGGAGGTGAGAAGGGGGGGGGGGGATCGATACGTCCAGCACCCCGGGGGGAGGGGGAGGGGCCGTCACCACGCTCGCACCGCCTGACGCGATCAGCAGAGAGTGCCGAGTCGATGTTGTCCATTCGCACCAGCAGAGGACGGACCACGGGACTCAACGGGGGGGGGGGGGGGGGGGGGGCAGCCATGCACGCCGGATAGAGAGGGTCGTCTCTCCCAGCACGTCCAATGATTCGGCTTCTCTTCTTCTGGAGGATGTCTTTGGTGCTGCTCAGCCGTTGTCAGCGAACTCTCAGGTGTTGTTTGGTTATTCGCCCCAGAGTCTCAGTCGTTTGTTGCGAATGATTATAAAAGTTGAAAAAAAGCGCCGTTACAAGTGGGAGAGATGTATGTGTATGTACGTTGAACTTCTTTCGCACCATACGTAGCCAACCGTGCTCATCGGAGGTGCGGGGGAAGGACACCAAACTAAACACAAAATGCAGTTCCAAAGCGAGGGTGTCAGGGTATGTGGTGTGTTGTGATGGTGTGTTGTGTGGTGAGAGTCTGTTGTGCGTTGTGTTGTGAGGGTGTGGTGCTGTGTGCTGTAGAGGTTGACTGACTCACGTGGTGGTGGTGGTAGTCGGTGAGTGAGTGGGTGAATATCGGAGTGAGTGGGTGAGTGAGTGTTGAGGGTGAGTGAGTGCATGTTGAGTGAGGGTGTGAGTGAGTGGCGGAGTGAGTGAGTGGGTGAGCGCGTGTTGAGTGAGTGGGTGAGTGAGTGTGTGTATGAGTGTGTGGGTGCGTGTTGAGTGAGTAAGTGGGTGAGTGCGTGTTGAGTGAGTGGGTGAGTGAGTGAGTGGGTGAGTGAGTGAGTGGGTGAGTGCGTGTTGAGTGAGTGAGTGAGTGCGTGTTGAGTGAGTGGGTGAGTGAGGGTGTGGGTGCGTGTTGAGTGAGTGGGTGAGTGAGTGTGTGAATGAGTGGGTGAGTGAGTGAGTTAGTGGGTGAGTGAGTGAGGGTGTGAGTGAGTGAGGGTGTGAGTGCGTGTTGAGTGAGTGGGTGAGTGAGTGGTTGAGTGATTGAGTGGGTGCGTGTTGAGTGAGTGGGTGAGTGAGTGAGGGTGTGGTGTGTGGTGGGGCGAGTCGTTGGCAGTGGGATAGTGCGAGGCGAACGCGATAAAAGTAACAGAACCGAACGCAGGAGGGGAGATTGGGGATAAGGCAACCCCCTCGTGTTCCCGCGCACCTAACCCCGTGTGACCGTAAGCTCCACCTTCCTCTGCATTTTTTGTTTATTCAATAAAATACTTCCGGTAAAAAAATAACAACAACCACCGCTTCTACAAAAGTGGCGGTTATTACTCGCATAGCCCCTGTCTCAAGGCGGTCCAAAACGTCAATCAGCACAGCAACAAACAGCACCGCCAGAGCCGTGATAGACAAAGGGTGTAACACGTTTCTGGAATTCAGCGAGATTATTTATTCTAGGGGCCGTCCATAAATGACGTCACGCGATTTTGGACGATTTTTGACCCCCCACCCCCTTAGTCACACGGGGTCACAAAAAGTCAGACCCCCCCTCAAATATGACATCACAAAGCTCTCCCCCCCCCCCCCCCAAAATAAAACATGCTTTAAATCGCTTTAAACTTTTGTCATTGTAGTGCGTATTTAACGTGGCGCTGGACTCTGATGTTGTAGGAGAAAACATTTATTAAAAAGTCTATTTAATTAATTAGAACGTGTTGTCTATATGTATTTAAAGTTGCACATTTTGATGTGACGCCACAGTTCTCAAACCCCCCCCCCCTCGTCACACATCGTCACAAATGTCTGACCCCCCCTAGGTGCGTGGCGTCATTTATGGACGCCCCCTAAGCGCTTTTGGGGGGGAGTTAGAAGATGTGGGGGGGAGATGTTAGAAAGTGGAGCGGTGCGAGGGAAGACGCAAAAAGAGAAGCGGTCTGACCCGAAGTGTGGTGAGTGGGCGGGTGGGGTGAGTATGAATGGGTGAGTAGGTGAATGGGTGAGTGAGTAGGTGAGTGGATGAGTGATGAATGGGTGGGTGAGTGGGTGAGTAGGTGAGTGTGTGAGTAGGTGATTGGGCGAGTGAGTAGGTGATTGGGCGAGTGAGTAGGTGATTGGGTGAGTAGGTGAGTGTGTGAGTGAGTAGGTGATTTGGTGAATTGGTGGGTGAGTGAGTAGGTGAATGGGTGAGTGGGTGGGTAGGTGAATGGGTGAGTGAGTAGGTGAGTGAGTAGGTGAATGGGTGAGTGAGCAGGTGGGTGAGTGGGTGGATGCGTGGGTGGGTAGGTGGATGAGTCGGTGAATCGGAGAGTAGGTGGTTGAGTATGCGAGTGTGTGAGTGGGCAGCGGTGGTGTAGAGGTTAGCGGTATGTATGTTGAACTTCTTTCGCACCGTACGTAGCCAACCGTGCTCATAAGAAGGTTGATTCCGTCAGGGCGAGGCACGTGATGGGGGAACTCATTTGTGCTTTTTGTGTTTAGTTGTCCTTCCCCCGCACCTCCGATTGGCAGGGTTGGCTACGTACGGTGCGAAAGAAGTTCCACGTGCGTACACACGTGCGTAAGGGGAGAGGGAAGCTGCAGGGCGCATGGTGTGAGATGCCAAGCAGCGCGAGGCACCTCACTTCAATACAGACATCACCACCCACCGCCTACTGCGACTACGTGGATGTGTGTGGAATAATCCATCGGGGTTGTGTTTGTGGTGGAGCGAGTGGGTGGGTGGAGAGAGAGAATGTGGCGGTGGAGTGGGTGGCTGGGCTGAGTAACCAAGGGCAATCTCTGCGTGCGTGCTCACAGACAGACGTACACGAGACCCAGCCTCGACAGAATACTGCGACGGGCGCTCTTTGCGAGCACCTATTAACAGCAACTAGAATTAACATTGCTGGCGCAACGTGATACTTTTTCAGGCTGAGCCGACCTAGGGGTGTCCCGCGTCTGAAATCGAATTGTGATTCGCCACGTGGTGGTGGTGGTAGGGCAGTGATCCACGCGTCTCTGTACAGACACGGCGAGTGCAGAAACGGCAGCTTCGGCAAACGCGGTGAAAACAGAGAAACACAGCGGCGGGCAGCAGTCAGGCTGAAGCAGCAGCAACAGCCGCAACAGCAGCAACAGCAGCCGCAACAGCAGCAGCAGACGCAACAGCAGTCGCAACATCCCAAGCAGAATTAAAAGCAGCATCAGCCAGCAGCAGGGACAACAGCATCCGCGATAGCTTCGTATGCACCAAGAGAGCAACAGCAGCAGACGAGGCAGCATCAACAGCATCAACATCATATAGTGGAGTACAAGAGGACAGACGAGGATCGAACGGCAGCTGTAGCAACAGCAACGGGACGATCAACAGCAGCCGCAACAGCTGTTGCATCAACAGCAGCACCACAGGAGCTGTTCCTCATCACGACACGAGTAGAGGCATCAACAGCAGCACCACATGAGCTGTTCTTCATCACAACACGAGTAGAGACATCAACAGCAGCACCACAGGAGCTGTGTGTCATCACACCACGAGTAGAGACATCAACAGCAGCACCACAGGAGCTGTTCCTCATCACAACACGAGTAGAGACATCAACAGTAGCACCACAGGAGCTGTGTGTCATCACAACACGAGTAGAGACATCAACAGCAGCACCACAGGAGCTGTTCCTCATCACGACACGAGTAGAGACATCAACAGCAGCACCACAGGAGGTGTTTTTCATCACAACACGAGTAGAGACATCAACAGCAGCACCACAGGAGCTGTTCCTCATCACGACACGAGTAGAGACATCAACAGCAGCACCACAGGAGGTGTTTTTCATCACAACACGAGTAGAGACATCAACAGCAGCACCACAGGAGCTGTTCCTCATCACGACAAGAGTAGAGACATCAACAGCAGCACCACAGGAGCTGTTCTTCATCACAACACGAGTAGAGGCATCAACAGCAGCACCACAGGAGCTGTGTGTCATCACGACACGAGTAGAGACATCAACAGCAGCACCACAGGAGCTGTTCTTCATCACAACACGAGTAGAGGCATCAACAGCAGCACCACAGGAGCTGCGTGTCATCACGACACGAGTAGAGACATCAACAGCAGCACCACATGAACTGTTCTTCATCACAACACGAGTAGAGGCATCAACAGCAGCACCACAGGAGCTGTGTGTCATCACGACACGAGTAGAGACATCAACAGCAGCACCACAGGAGCTGTTCTTCATCACAACACGAGTAGAGGCATCAACAGCAGCACCACAGGAGCTGTTCCTCATCACGACACGAGTAGAGACATCAACAGCAGCACCACAGGAGCTGTGTGTCATCACGACACGAGTAGAGACATCAACAGCAGCACCACAGGAGCTGTTCCTCATCACAACACGAGTAGAGACATCAACAGCAGCACCACAGGAGCTGTGTGTCATCACAACACGAGTAGAGACATCAACAGCAGCACCACAGGAGCTGTTCCTCATCACCAGACGAGTAGAGACATCAACAGCAGCACCACAGGAGCTGTGTGTCATCACACCACGAGTAGAGACATCAACAGCAGCACCACAGGAGCTGTTCCTCATCACAACACGAGTAGAGACATCAACAGTAGCACCACAGGAGCTGTGTGTCATCACAACACGAGTAGAGACATCAACAGCAGCACCACAGGAGCTGTTCCTCATCACGACACGAGTAGAGACATCAACAGCAGCACCACAGGAGGTGTTTTTCATCACAACACGAGTAGAGACATCAACAGCAGCACCACAGGAGCTGTTCCTCATCACGACACGAGTAGAGACATCAACAGCAGCACCACAGGAGCTGTTCTTCATCACAACACGAGTAGAGACATCAACAGTAGCACCACAGGAGCTGTGTGTCATCACAACACGAGTAGAGACATCAACAGCAGCACCACAGGAGCTGTTCCTCATCACGACACGAGTAGAGACATCAACAGCAGCACCACAGGAGGTGTTTTTCATCACAACACGAGTAGAGACATCAACAGCAGCACCACAGGAGCTGTTCCTCATCACGACAAGAGTAGAGACATCAACAGCAGCACCACAGGAGCTGTTCTTCATCA